>NC_069123.1:42933009-43566994 GCF_026914265.1 Mya arenaria | reverse complement strand
ATGTGTATATAGGGTCAGTGTCATACTAGACACACATGTGTATATAGGGTCAGTGTCATACTAGACACACATGTGTATATAGGGTCAGTGTCATACTAGACACACATGTGTATATAGGGTCAGTGTCATACTAGACACACACGTGTATATAGGGTCAGTGTCATACTAGACACACATGTGTATATAGGGTCAATGACAAACTAGCAACACATGTGTATATAGGGTCAGTGACAAACTAGACACACATGTGTATATAGGGTCAGTGTCAAACTAGACACACATGTGTATATAGGGTCAATGACAAACTAGACACACATGTGTATATAGGGTCAATGACAAACTAGCAACACACGTGTATATAGGGTCAGTGACAAACTAGACACACATGTGTATATAGGGTCAGTGACAAACTAGACACACACGTGTATATAGGGTCAGTGACATACTAGCAACACACGTGTATATAGGGTCAGTGTCATACTAGCAACACACGTGTATATAGGGTCAGTGTCATACTAGACACACATGTGTATATAGGGTCAATGACAAACTAGCAACACACGTGTATATAGGGTCAGTGACAAACTAGACACACATGTGTATATAGGGTCAGTGTCATACTAGACACACATGTGTATATAGGGTCAGTGTCATACTAGACACACATGTGTATATAGGGTCAGTGACAAACTAGACACACATGTGTATATAGGGTCAGTGTCATACTAGACACACACGTGTATATAGGGTCAGTGTCATACTAGACACACACGTGTATATAGGGTCAATGACAAACTAGCAACACACGTGTATATAGGGTCAGTGTCATACTAGCAACACACGTGTATATAGGGTCTGTGACATACTAGACACACACGTGTATATAGGGTCAGTGACAAACTAGACACACATGTGTATATAGGGTCAGTGTCATACTAGACACACACGTGTATATAGGGTCTGTGACATACTAGACACACACGTGTATATAGGGTCAGTGTCATACTAGACACACACGTGTATATAGGGTCAGTGACAAACTAGACACACGTGTATATAGGGTCTGTGACATACTAGACACACATGTGTATATAGGGTCAGTGTCATACTAGACACACACGTGTATATAGGGTCAGTGACATACTAGACACACATGTGTATATAGGGTCAGTGTCATACTAGACACACACGTGTATATAGGGTCTGTGACATACTAGACACACACGTGTATATAGGGTCAGTGTCATACTAGCAACACACGTGTATATAGGGTCAGTGACAAACTAGAAACACACGTGTATATAGGGTCAGTGACATACTAGACACACATGTGTATATAGGGTCAGTGTCATACTAGACACACACGTGTATATACGGTCAGTGACATACTAGACACACACGTGTATATAGGGTCAGTGACAAACTAGACACACATGTGTATATAGGGTCAGTGGCATACTAGACACACATTTGCATATAGGGTCAGTGACATACTAGCAACACATGTGTATATAGGGTCAGTGACATACTAGCAACACACGTGTATATAGGGTCAGTGACATACTAGCAACACACGTGTATATAGGGTCAGTGACATACTAGCAACACACGTGTATATAGGGTCAGTGACATACTAGCAACACACGTGTATATAGGGTCAGTGACATACTAGCAACACATGTGTATATAGGGTCAGTGACAAACTAGACACACACGTGTATATAGGGTCAGTGACATACTAGCAACACATGTGTATATAGGGTCAGTGACAAACTAGACACACACGTGTATATAGGGTTAGTGGCATACTAGACACACACTTGCATATAGGGTCAGTGACATACTAGAAACACACGTGTATATAGGGTCTGTGACGAAGTAGAAACACACATGTTGTTTTTGCCCTTTAAAAATGATAAACTGGCTGCTTATTTTGGCCTTTATTTATTTTGTTATCATGTAGGCCTACATGTGTACGGAATTCAAACATTTTTAGTTCACATTAAATAATTAGGTCCTTAATTATAATAATTACAATAATTTATTTTTAAGGGACACAAATATTGTTGGCATTTGTCACTGACATTCAAAGATTATATTTGGAGAAAAGGTATGTTTTTAGCACGGACATATAAACCAAACGTCCTTGGTTAAAGAAATGTAAAAAAATTAAGTTTGTAAATACACTGAGTTAAGAAAGTCTAACCTATTATAGATCTAAGTAATGTCAGATTCAGACTTATTTGTATTTCAAAGAAATCAAATAAAGTATTTGTGTTTTTGCCACTGATCACTGTTACTATCTCAACAGGAGCCAATTGGAAGCAGACTTAACCCCACCCACTAAAAATAAATGACATTTCCACTTGATTTCTCATTAGGGGACTTTTTACAGCATTTTTATATTTAAATAATATATATCAAGTATAAAAATAACACTTACACACAAAAAAGTTCTCCCCTCATTCTGTCTTTGGTCTGACATATCGCTTGGTTGTTTGAAAATCTTCTTGGTCGGGCTCTTTTCTAATAACCCGTATTATTTCCGAGGCTAATTCCTGTTGGATACTCGCCGAGGTGTTCCGATTGAAGTTTTGAGTCTCGGCAAAACATGCTAAACGGAAATATGCGTACCAACATGCGTGTCTCAAATTTGCCCAGTCAAACATTATAACTGACTTTAATCTATAAATTTATATATATATCTTCAAAATGTCTGTATCTAATTTATAGATTTAAGTCAATTATATTTTTTGACTGAGCAAATTTGAGACACCGTCTTAAAGCGCTTACTGGGTATTGCAGATGAACCTTTAAATATCGCCGGAAGTGGTATTTAGCTCCACTCATGTAGCATTCCACCTACGCGTCTGAGTGTATCACCCGCCGATGGCTTCATAAATAACAAATAATGGTGAACGCTTTGTCCGAGATTGTGTACTGTTTTCCCTAACCATGAGCACATCCTCTGACATTGATACTTTAGGGGTAGTTTTATGATGTATTTACATGTCATCTGCGAGGAAAATAAAGCTCTGTAGTGCTTGGTTCTGTATATATTTCGTTGGTACTTGGTTCGAAAAATGAGAAATAGCATCGTGTTTGCAAGATGCGTACTTTACCATGAAAACAGAACTGCGGGTGCACCATAAGGCAAACGCAAACTATTTATTATGTAACAAATAATAACTGTTCGGCATAATTAAGGTGCCCATGGACAACCACATGGAATATTGTCGCTGGAAAATGGCTGAAGTTAGGATTAGTTTTATTTTATTATTGAGAAAATCCGATCGAAAATACATTCCTTCGCACTGGTGGCTGCATAGTTTAGTGCCTGTTATTAATGTGTCAAGTGATCGGTGCCTCCGTACTTTGCGGGTAATAAATCTTGCTGCATGGAAATGTCCTTGCTAATTCTATTTTATTCTAATTATATCCGTGCTGATGAGTGTAAGTAGTTCTTGAGTGTGGTTAATTTGACGTTGCTTTAATTGATCATAGAACACACCATATCATACAATTGCAAGAAAAAAACTTGATGTCGTTAGGTACACTTTTGTTTAATGACATTTGTATGGAGATTTTAGGAACTCGAAGCGCTGTCTGTTTCATAGATGACGCAACTTTAGATCAAGGCCATTTAAGATTCGAAGATTCATTTAGGACAAGGTCATTTAAGATTCGAAGATTCATTTAGGACAAGGCCATTTGAGATTCGAAGATTCATTTAGGACAAGGCCATTTGAGATTCGAAGATTCATTTAGTATACTGCCATCGAAGATTCGAAGATTCATTTAGGACAAGGCCATTTAAGATTCGAAGATTTATTTAGGACAAGGCCATTTAAGACTCGAAGATTCATTTAGGACAAGGCCATCTTAGATTCGAAGATTCATTTAGGACAAGGTCGATTCGAAGATTCATTTAGGACAAGGTCATTTTAGATTCGAAGATTCATTTAGTACAATGCCATCGAAGATTCGAAGATTCATTTAGGACAAGGCCATCTTAGATTCGAAGATTCATTAGCCATTTTAAATGCTTTGGTAATAATGGGTCGCTATCACCAGAGTGGCGACGTTATCCAAAGTTGTTCTAGGTTTTTACAAATTTACAAATCAGAGATATCTTAGCTGTTTATTTCATGTGTAAATTACTATGTGCTCATTTGAATTAAATCTTACTTAAATGGGTTAAACAGGAGCAGGTGATATAAGGAGTATAAAATTATTCACGGGCCCGGCTTCGTTTCAAATTTCTCTGCTACGGAATTTCGAATAATCACTGATCATTTAAGTCAAACAACATTAAGATATATGCTTTCAGTGGAAATCTTATCATGGCTGAGATAATGTCTTTTTTCAGAACTATGACAATGACATGATTTGTATTTTTACATTGGAATCAAAACACTCAAAGCGTCTAGCGCTCAGTGTTTTGTGCAATTCCAAAACTGTAAAGCTTATATGCAGTTACGAAACTATAGTTTGTGGTGTGGTATCAAGGACACTTGAACGCATTTAATTTAACAAAAACCCGGTTCCAGATTTACTTTTATTTCAAGCAATAACACGCAATATAAAGAATAACACCAAGACATGCTCTCCCGCTTGCATATTTTGCATACTTACACATAAATCTATTATTTTTTATTCTATTCTTATCTGTTTTATAATATTATATTCCATTCTATTCTATTCTGTTCGATTCATGTTCTTGAAAGTGCTGATAATATCATTGTAGCATTGCTGTGGCGCGTTTAATGCCCAAATGAAGTCTAAGTGTTCCCAACCTTGAATAAGCTTCTTTGAGATGGTAGGCTGCGTGTCATTAAGTAGCCTGGTGACGTCACTAACGCTGACCAACCAATCGTTGGTTCCATGGAACAGCATGATTGGTACATTGATCTCTCCTATGGGGTATACGGGTGGCGACACCTAGAAAGACGACGTACACATATGAAAGACATATGCATACAAACTGATAGAATACATAGCATTGGAATGTTGATGCAGCAGCAATAAACATGTTCGTTGTGGCCTTTTGTCGCGTTCTTAGGTTTATTTTACTGTTGTACCTAAATTCTAAAGTGGTATCTATGTTCATAATTATATGCCATGTCAATCTCGTGTTGTTGTTTTGGAAAATTCTGTTTATGTTTACTCTCACTTGCGATAAGATTTACAACCAGGTTCCCATGTACATTTACCTGCTGGTAGACCTTCATGTTGTCGACAGGCCCAAAGTCGAACATTTGAAAGTCCTTGCTTGTCACCATCTGAAAAATCGATAAGAAGTCGAGTAATTAATAATTTAAACACAGAACAACAAAAAGCATTCGATGGATTTGTATCAAATAAATTTACTGCCCGACTTAAGAATATGGTAGCTCAGCGTAAACTATTAAAGCTTACTCTGACTGTGGTACTTGCTGTATATAATAATCGTATCGAATAAGGAAGTTAAAATTAGACTAGCCAAAACAACTCAGATATTTTAGAAGTCAAATACCCTATACAAATTGTGTTACAATAGTCATTCACGCCATTGAGGGGTCTGAGGCGTATAATAAATATTACATAATATACAAGGAGCTAGTAGTGAATTACCTGAGCAAAATGTTGAATATTTTGAACTGATGTTCCCGCCGGGTGTTGGCCTACATAGACTGGCACTCGGGACTGAAACATACCTAGTATGCGTTATACCAATTCCCGGTTTACTTGCTTAATGTATTCACATAAAACGGGCTTAAAAGGGACTTAAATTGACAATACTTGGCGGATGATACATAAATAAAGATAAATTTTCATCGTATAGAGTCGACAGACATAGTAAATTAAATGACAGTAGTTTTCTTGGATGTCACGGTCATTAAGGATTTGCCAAGAGCTTCATGCGAGAGAGTGACATAATTACGTGTTTTATTATACGTCGACATATTTACCATTTTTTTGGATCAAAAACACTCTAAAATAAAGACAATTTTCTGTCACAGAAGGGCTAAATCACGGACATAGAAGAGTCAGAACAGAAAACAAATAGCTTCGATTGTAAATAGTGACATTTATATTGACATTTGTTGGCTTCCATACTGACCTTGTTCATTTGTTTGAAGTCATATCCGCCCATGAGAAATAGGATATTCTCACAAACGAATTGTGCGTTATCCCTATCACAGTATTCCCTGGCCAACCGATCCAACAACTTGTTGTGTGACATAAGCTCACCGTGGCCCAGCTGCTCATCTATGATCTATGGCGTCAAATTGTTTTGATTCTTGTTTTGTTTTGCATATATGTACAGTATGACACTGTGTGTGCATTTGTTCATTCCTTATATTCACACTTTCAATAGCTATGTATCATGATTTGAGGTAAAAGTTAAAGAACCTGTTATGGCCGTTGTACATTTCCTTAAAAGAATGACACGACAAGTTGGTATAACAACAGTTCGTTAAATAACGCAGTGAACACGCCTTAAAAACAATGAAAGTATAACTCTTTGCTGCTCATGAAAAATGACAATATACAACCCCTTGTTTAGTTGCCTACCGTAAAGTCCCTGGCATACGGTGCCAGATATCTGAACGGACTGGTCATGTTGTTCATATAGACGGCAGGGGCTAGGGCTGCTATAGTCTTCACCTTGGTGGAGTAGGTGGGGTCACGTGATAGGAGGGCGTACATTATGGCACCCCCTTGGGAGTGGCCAGAATAGTATAGACTGGGGGCACCCGTTACCCCGAGGATCTTATCAATGGTGGCCGGCAGGTCAAGTAGGGCCATCTGGTCCCAGCTGTTTTAAGTATTTGAAGATTGAAATGATTTGCTTGGAAGAAAATTAAACATCTGGAGGTTTACTCACAAACCGAAGCAACAAAATAAACTCAAATACTTCTGTATATATATTAACTATGGAAATGATATACGTATAACACCGCTCGGCATCTTTTTCTCAGAGAGGAAAATACATTGACAAATATCTAAGCAGTGACACAGCTTACCTAAACAACCAGAATTCCAGTTGATCGGGTGACAGTGTTTTGTGCCTGCGGGCGTACATGTTGCCTCGACTGTTTCCAAGCCAAACGTCAAAACCGGCGTCCGCCATCATGAAACCGAGGCTGTTGTTGGCAAGGTTTTCAACCCAACAGGCGGAACATGACAACAGTCCGTGTTGCAGAAGTACTACCGGCCTGGTGACGTCTAAATCAATTTCAAAATACGTAATGGAACGGGAAAAACTTTTTTATTCTCACAACTCGTTATCTAACGCTTATTCAAACAAGAAACTCATTTGCAAAGCACAAGGAAGGCTTTTTGTTGGAACGGCAAATTCTTATGGGAACCTTTTATCTTTTGATAACACATTTCAACCGATCAAAGGATGTTTTATTTCTAGCGGAGATTGGTTCTTTTCCAAGTCTGGGTGTTTGGGTGTTAAATCATTAGGGTTATATTAACATAGCTATTGGTATTAAGTTTATTATTGTTTAACTGGCTTAGCTAATTCATTACTAAAGTGGACTGTACTTGTGGGTGTTTAATCATAAGGTAAACTACTAAAAATCTATTAAAATTAAATCAAACCCTTACTAGCGGGGCTTGGTTTGCGACCGTGTGGTATCCTCTGAACGCTAAGAATGTATCCGTCAGTGGTCTCCACGTCATACTCCTCGCACGGGTAACCTTTGCTTGTGATTAGCTGACTCTGAAGTGGCATTTCTTGGCATTTTTATGTATAGCTAGATACCACAATCTGGTTCAGCCTTAAATTGTATATCTAAAACGCTGAATTCTTGGTTGTATTACGTTAATGAAAATGACTTCTTTCATTTAAAATGGTTTTAATGACAGTTTCCAGAAAACCTTAGAATATTAAAGATACCTAGCTGTTTGGTGAAAATGGTATTGTTTTGTTTTGGCATGGCTTAGAATAATTTAATCGAAGTTATCATGCTTGTGAAGCTCTTTAAGATTTCCGTGTGAGTAAAATATATATGCAGTAATATTGCCCATCATAACAATTCCAAACAACGGTGGGAAAACTCGCGTCTGTACTTACAGTGTTATATCCGACTTCCGGATCATCATTAACTCCACAGAGAACCCCGCCTGGTAGGGCCAAAGTCAACAGACAGAAGATCATCATATTCCAAACTGTTTTACTTGCAATTGTTCTGTCTAACCTTATGTGTAGGTTAAAGTAAAACGAAAAGTCAATGGCGCCTTTATATAAGCAGAAAAATCAGCTAGAGGACACGTCCCCTTTATCTGTGCACTTTCAAAAATGCCGTATATGTGCACCAATAGTAGAGTAGGTAGGTAGTGAGTAGGGACAACTCACCATGGTGATATCTTTATTATAAATACAACTCCTTTTATCAGTGCAGAATAATCACTTTATTAACAGTAAAAAATCACATTGTTTTCTATATAAATTAGAACACCGTTGCCGTACATAAGCATTGCTTCTGTCGAAAAGTATTTTAACCCATTTACGCAGAGCAGACACGGTCATAAGAGTTCACCACATACACTTCTAGCTCAGGTTAGCTTTAAGGTCAGCAATTCTCACGATCTTGAACAAGGGATATAATTGTGTGATTACGATAAAAACAGTAGTTCCATACGGGTTCTTGCCAATATTTATTTTTCCCCATTAAGTTTATAACAATAAGTGTCTTCCAAGGCCGAGAGTGTAAGATAGGTTCATCCCAACCCGAGCGTCTGTGGAATATGCCTTTTTTCTGCCACCTCAATTAAACAAAATAATGTAAAAATGAATTTTGTGGCTGGAATTCTTTTGTGAGTAGTGAAAATACATGTGTATAGATATTTGACAGTTCGTGGTTGTCATGGATATGCGCGCAGTATGTCAATACTCCAATCGTTCTTGAAATAGTTCTGAGGAGAATGCAGCACTTTTTTATTGTGCCATTTGAAGCCAGAAGTATTAATTAGGATTCTAAGAATTGCTACAAGACAAGGTTTCCATGATGCTGAAGACGACGAAATTCAACAAGAGTAATTGTGTGATGAAAATAAAAAAGGAGTTCCATAGGGGTACTTGTTTTATCTTTGCCCGTGGGCAAGATAAGAATCTCTAGCACAATTATTTTTATCTACTTTTTTATGTGGGAGAAAAGTTAGTTCCAGCATTACCAAAAACCTGGATTTATTTATCTTGGCTGGGAGAAAACGGATTTGTTTCTTATTGTCACAATGCCAATTATGTTTCTAAAATGGTAGTTTCTGTGTTTGAATGCAAATGCTTTTTGATTCTCAATGCAGAAAAGCGTCCTTCAAAACGTTAAAATAAAGTGCTTTTCGGTATGTATTAATTTGCAAATTGCTATAGCCTTAAACTTGTAAGAATTTGCATGTTACTTGTTTGATTTTTACCAATATGACATTCTGTCTTGTTCAAGCACATATTTAACTTATATTTCAATATCAAGTATCGGCAGGAGACAAAACATTATCATCAGCATGATTACATGAATTTCTGTCTTTGAAAAATGAAATATTTCATTTATAAAGATGTTAAATATAATCTTTCCTAAAATTGAGCCATGAGGAACTCCTTTGTAAATGTTTTTAAGATCGTAAATTGTCATTCTATTGCTTCAATAGGGTTTAATCTTATGACGTACTTCATACAATAGAAGATCGAAAGGTAAACAATAGCGCCTTCGAAAAATTCATGAACATTTAGGCAACATTTCTATTTTTGTCCAAATCTTGTTTTCAGTCTTCTTTAAAGTGTTGTTGTTAGCATTTAAGATAAATGCAAAAAAATGAGTTATTTTAACGTTCATGGCGGCATAGGTGATTTAATCTGATCCAGGTATATTATATTTCCTAGTAGTTGCTCATGGCCATTTTAAACTCGTTTTGATGTCATGTTTTATAGTTATAGTTTAGACGACTTTACATTGATAAATGAAGAGTTTAAAGGTGAGTAGATTTTGAAAAGGTTTGATATTCCTTTCATTTGTACCATGTCCACTTCTAATCCTCCGCTTTTGTTAAGTTTACCAACCTTTCCACAGAAACCATGTTTAGTATACATATTTGTACATGTCTTAGAAGTATTCCAACAATCAATGTGTTATTTTTATGACTTTATTAAACTTGTTTTTTGAAAGCATCAATTATATCACGATAACATTCCTGTGGTGCGTCCATCCCCCAGATGAAGTCGAGATGCTCCCATCCTTGAATAAACTTCTCCGAAACGATATTCGGCGTCTCCCTCACGAGCCTGCTGACGTCACTGGGGACAACCATCCAATCGTTGGTGCTATGGAACATCATGATTGGCACCGTGATCTGGCCGATGGGATACACGGGTGGTGTCACCTAACAAGGAGAGGTACCATACATGAGGATGGAAGTTATATAGTGTGGTTTGCATAACTGCAGCTAGTGAGCTGCTGTTTTTACCTTTTAATTTACCAAACTTTATCGAACCTCGAACGGTCTTCATCAGGGTTCACAATAAAAAACATAATCGTTCTACTGACGAACATAATAGGAGGAGTTAAGGGCCATGTTTATTAGTTTCTAAATATATTATTTCAACAATAGAGGTTTCATTTCAAAGTATACAATGTATATAAGCTATCCGATGTACACATAATCTTGTCAATCTATTGAGCCAATGACTTTAATGTTAAATGTTGAAACCTGGTGACCCCATATAATATTGGTAACATTTGAAACTGATTACTATCATATATTACCGAATTAGTTATTGATGTCAGTTCTTTATTTCAACAAATATCGAACGTAGAATACCCATTTTGTGATCTTTCATGGCCAAAAATTGTAATATATTTTAAGGTTTATTTGTCAAGTATTCTTTCTCTACACGTCTACCCTTTGAATTGGTACCAATTAACTATGTTGTCACCTGGTATCCAAAATTAGCATCATCATACATCAGGTACCTTTACAGAAAATCCAATTTTGTGCATCATATTAAAAAACAAATGGTGGAGACAAGTATTGTACCTGAAGGTAGACTTACCTGATGGTAGACCTGCATATTTTCTTCAGGACCGTAGTCAAACATTTGGAACTCCTTGCTTGTTATCATCTAAATTGATGAACATATATTTTGATCTCAAGCAGAAAGAGATTGCAAATTTAGCTTAAACGATGCATTGTACACAATATATTATGTCAGAGGCGGCATTCACGTGGTACATCGTTTTGATACCAAGCACTTTAAAATGGCTGCGCCCAGTGAGACGGTATGTATTTTTGTTTATTTTCTCTCCATAATTAAACAATTTAATTTCCTAAAATCGACCATGTTCCAGCGCCCAATTCTCTCTGTAATATGGTACCTTCATTTTGTCAGACAGTTTACTTGGAATGCGTGTCACAAGTTTTCAATCGAGGCGAAATGTGATGCGGAAATCTTTGAACCAAGCATGAACTGTCCATTTTTTCAAAATTTCGTCCGTAATATACACAATTTTGATTACATAACTGTTCATTAACATTGACCGTACACCTATCGATATGTCCTTAGTTATGTTTCTATAGCAACGTACGCATTTTGCGGATATAACGCTACAACCATTTTTCGAACCAAGCACTTACGAAAAATTATTCGAACCAAGCACTTCATCATTTTATACGCTTAATGTATTTCTTTTTCAGGCTGATAAACAAGCCGTTCAACAGCTGGAAACGCATACTACTCCTGTAGCATAGTACTATAAAGGTTGTGTATGTATTCTTATAATGTCTTTGAAAATCATGATCGATTAAAACATTCATCGAAGATATGGATTTGAAGTTATATAAAAATATATCAGGAAATGTTTCTGCAATGACTGCACCATGTTGGCGGTAATTTATTTTCGTCTTTACATTAACTCGCATAATATAATGGCCATTTCTTTGTATACGTCACAACAATTCATTCCTAAGTACTATTTTGTTGTAATCGTTTATTTTAACTCATAACTAAACTCATGTATTTTTAATTAACAGGTATCATGCATTTGACTTATAAGCACGGAAAAGGTTGCCAGGCCGGAAAATATACGACTGTTTGAACAGATAGAAACGCCTCGCTAAAGGGTCATCTGGGTGTGCGTTGGGAGAAAGCCAGTAGAAATGACTCGAAAGTGGTTACTACAAAACGGATAGGCTTGAAATAAATAACGATTTACCATAGTATTTATTCATTGTGAAGTGCACTGAACATCATTGATCATTGTATCTCTACTGAGTACAATATTTTCGCATATTTTAACGTTTAAAATAAACCAAGAGAATATATGTTGCTATACATTTTAGCTCTTAACATTGTATGCGTCTGTCCAATTGTCTCTTATTGATCTGCATACCTTAAAATATTGTATTTTATAGCATCAAACATATATCAATTAACAGTTAGCTTATAAATTTCTTATACTTTAAGAGTATAAGTTTCGGGAAATGGATGAGGAACAAATAATCAATTCGAATAAATGTTTATTATTTTCATTATTTTTTATGACAAAAGCATGCAGTGTGAAAACAACACACATAACTAACATAACAGTATGAGTGTATGTATAGAATGTGTATAAACCATTGTTAACATGAACATGCTATATTCATGTAATAAATAGTGTATAATTATACTCTGACTTATGTAAATACATACAACCATGAACATATTACAGCAATTAAACAAAACTCGAGAACTGTATCATTAACATAGTAATTACAAATCGCAAACATAATCAGAAGATTATCACAGATTGATATAACATTCAATTGGGTTAAGAACCGATCATCGTCAGACATTAGTCTGTTTAAAAAATATAAAAAACAGTTCACTCAATCACTGATTTGCGCACTTCTGGACGCTTCTGTAGAAGCTCAGGCCGGAACGTGAAGTGCATTCTTTACCACAGCTACATTTCCTCCCCTCGGTGGGATAACAGATGTACCACCAGATCTCGTCGAATGTGGTATTTAGCACCACAAATTTCACATTCGATCTGGGCGTCTGTATGTACCATTCTCCGATGGTTAAACAAATCCCCATTTGTGGCGAACGCTTTGTCACAGTCGGTACACTGGCTCTGCATTTCCTCACTATGGGCACAACTTCTGAAATATGATTTAATAACTATTTTAAGAATGTTTGTATCCTGTATTTGCAAATTGTAACATTTAAAAGATTTCTTTATATTTAAGTTAATATTTTATATGCATAAACATAAATGTAACGACTTCGAAATATGGCAATCTGAAACGGATAATTTACCTGTGGCGTTTTGAGTGGCTTTGGCTAAAGAACATAAGCTCACAGCATCTGTATGGTGCTGAGCCTGTATGTTTTCTTTAATGTATACTTAATGCGCCTTTGGTCTTGTATGATTTCCTACAATGTCGGCATAACATATTCTGCAACAATATAAAAATTACATAGTGCTTGGTTCGTATAATATTTCGTAAGTGCTTGGTTCGAAAAACGGTTTTAGCGTTATTACCGCAAAATGCGTACGTTGCTATGGTAACATAACTAAGGGCATATCAATAGGTCTACATGCAATGTTCATAAATAGCTCTGTAAACGAAATTGCGTATATAAATGACGAAATTTAGAAAAATTCCAAGTAAACTACAGAACTGTCTGACAAAATGAAGGTACCATATTACAGGGAAAATTGGACGCTGGAACATGGTTGATGTTAGAAAATTTAATTGTTTAATTATGGAAAGAAAATAAACAAAAAAAAACATACCGTCTCACTGGGCGCAGCATTTTTTTAGTGCTTGGTATCAAAACAATGTACCACGTGATTACCGCCTCTGTATGTACTAAACAAGAACGTATATGGCGATATACTGTAGTGAATTTTAGATGTGTGACAAATACTGACGCATTTCTTGTACATTAAAGCTAGAATACGCTTTCATTAAGACACTTGCACTCCAGAATCATAAAAATGGATATTTCGTACCGTCCTAATGGGATGGCAAGAGTACTTGGGCTATGGGCCCGTTTCAATAAAGGAGTTTAGTTCTAACTTCACTAATCTTAAATATTTAGTAACATCACCAATGGCAACATAGTGTTTATCTTTATTTCCTCAACGTTGTCATCATTGCTAACACTGGCTAAAGTTCATTTCACTCAAATATATTACCAAATAACTATGACACTAAGACGATTAAGATCGACTTGGGCCTGTTTCATTCAAAATCTAAGTCGTAATTTGAAATTACCAGTGTCATTGTTTCGTTTTTGTCTTATAATTATATGGGTGAGTGAGTTTTAGCCAGTATTTAAGTTATATAACTTGCTGCCCCCGATCCCATCTGTGATGTTCCAGTAGATTTAAGATTGTCATGCCCCATAACCTGTAAGCTACTGCGATTTACCTGAGCAAAATGTTGAACATTCTGTACTGATGAGCCAGCCGGATGCTGGCCCACGTAGACTGGTACTCGGGACTGAAACATACATCACACATGTCTAAACATTTGAACATTATGTACTGATGACCCAGCCGGAAGTTACCATCGTACACTGGTACTCGGGACCATACATCACACAGATTTAAACATGTACTTGAAGTGTAAACATTTGATGTCATTAGTTGAGACTAAAAGAAAAAGGGTGTATTAAAAAGGGCTCATCAAAACATCAGAAAATTGTCATCAATGTCACATTATTTTGTTGTTGCAAGGGCATGGATTATGTATACTTTTAACGTTTGTACGATAAATATATGTTAAAAAATATAAGAATCATTTTAAATGCTTTGCTCACAAGTAAACAGTGTATTTTCTTTCGTGTGCATCGTACCTTGTTCATTTGTTTGACGTCATATCCGGCTATGAGGAAAAGCACGTTCTCGCAAAGGTATTGTGGGATCTCTCGGTCACAAAAGTCTCTGGCCAAAATGTCGAACAGTTTGGTATGAGAAAGAACCTCACCGTGACCCAGTAACTCATCGACGATCTGCAGATTCAGATTTGTGTTATGATTTGCATATTCTTTCGAAGTCAGTAGCTGAATTGAATGTTATTTTGTAATAAATTATTTTATAGAAATACAGAATATGTGCATCTATTGTTTTACATTGAAATCCACGACGTCGATAAAAATACATAGTATTTTAAACATGCCGGCTAAATACATGTATGAATAATGACAATTGACACTGAATATTGAGCTAGATCGACAAACGACAGACGACATTCGACATTCGGAAACGAAGGCCCTAAGAATGAATTCGCTGCCGATTTCTTTTTATAATTGCTATTTTTAGATTTATTGAATTTATTTATTTATTAACGTTCATTCTTTCAAATGTATTGTCTTATTATAATTGATTACTTCAATCCACACCTTATGAGCCTTTACATGCTTACTGTAAAATCCCTCGAAAAAGGTGCTAGATATCTAATCGGACTGGTTATGTTGTTGATATAGACGGCCGGGGCGAGGGCAGCCACCATCTTGACCTTAGTGGCGTAGGCCGGGTACTTGGCGAGGAATGCGTACGCGATGGTGCCCCCTTGCGAGTGGCCGACTAAGTAGAGGCTTGGTGCGCCTGTGACTGCTAAGATCTTGTCAATGGTGGCAGGCAGGTCGATTAGGGCCATTTGGTCCCAGCTGAAAAGGTAATAATGAATATATGTTGAAACTTTCCTATGATGGATTAAATAGGGCATTTAAGAAAACATGGAGATGGATTACACATTGAGTTAGTAAATACTATCGAATTGATATGTATCATTAATTGGACAGGTCGTTTAGTTCTACTGAAAACAGGTCCACAAGAAGGTCTTTCCGGTTTAAATTAATTTGCTTTCGGACTTTGATATATGCTTTTGGACACACAACATTTAATCGGTTTACCTAAAAAGCCAGAAGTCCAGGTCGTCTGGGGATAGAGTTTTGTGTCTGCGCGAATACGTGTTTCCCCGACTGTTGCCGAGCCAGACGTCAAAACCGGCGTCCGCCATCATGAAACCCAGACTATTGTTGGCCAGATTTTCAACCCAGCAGGCCGAGCACGAGAACAAGCCGTGTTGTAGGAGCACTACTGGCTTCGTGACATCTGAGTTTCAGAGGAAATATGTGATTTTCATGTTGTTGTTCTATACAAAAAAAACACACACGCAATAAACAAAGTTTTCCACGTGCTTTGATTTTTCCAAAAACGCGATACGGAAATAAAGATGATAACCACGTGAATTAAATGGAATAAGCGGAAATGGTCATTTCCGTGTGGCTTTAACAAAGATATGAAATTTGACGAGGTTGGAACATACCGAGTTCCACGTTTAAAGTTTGAACCAAGCGGCATGTGATAAAAATGTGATTTCATGGTGATTTGTTCTCTGCGAAAAGGGTACTTAATTTGTAATACATAGGAGTTCATGTGTAAGACTTTCCAAAAGGAATACGCGATTTCTACTATAGTTTGATAAGAAATAAGCGATTTCCACGTTGTTTGAACAGAAAGATGAATTTTCAACCTGTTTGATTAGGCTATCTTTCCCGTTAATGTCTATGACATATATGTTAGACATATATGTTACAGATAGCCTGTTAAGGGGAATGATGACTTAACCTTACTAGCGGGGCTTGGTTTGCGGCCGTGCGGGATTCTCTGGACGCCCAGAATGTAGCCGTCACTTGTCTCCACGTCATACTCATTGCACGGGTAACCTTTGGTCGTGATCAATTGGCTCTGAAAAGGATCAGGCAAACATTTGTTTGAAGAGGTGGTTCAGTGTACACATGCCTTTGAATTCAAAATGATCAGTCTTTCCTACAATCTGTCTTGCTTTTTACAAATTAACAAATACATCTTTCATTTGTGATTCTTGTCAAAGATGGTAAAACTGAAATGTGGTGAATTTCATACGGCATTTTAGTCTATGCCGGTAAATGCTTAATTAAACTATTAATATATTTGAGTATCGCGTTTCCTAGCCGTTGCATAACTCACAATGAGAAATACGCACGTATGTGCATTGACTCATTCATATAATCGACGCTACGAGTTTCGTTTTCTTTTGAAACACATTAGATAACGACCTCAATTTTCATAAACTATTTGTTCACAAAAAGTGGACAAAATGGTGATTCTTCTTTACTTACAGTATTATATCCAATTTCTGGATCCTCATAGAGGCTGGAAAAGTTTGGCAAAGAATTAGTTTCGCCTACCACTACCGTGAAAACCAACAGGGCAACGAGCACCATTCTGAAGACTTAATTACGAAACAAATAGTTTTATTTTCTGAATAGTCTATATGCATATGAAGAGGAACACTTGAAGCTATCAGAACATTTACCAGTGCCACATTTTGATAGCGACTTTTGGCATTATCAGATCAATTCGCCCTATATAGTGCAGCCGGACGTAGCCACACTTTAAGACGAGGTTATCGTGCTAGTGACTAAACATTTTTTTCTTTATTCACATTTTGTTTTCTTTGTGCTAACATACCGGATATTTACAATATGTTCACTACAATGGCCCGTTCCGTTCCGTATTTAATGAATGTTTCACACCAAAAAGGTGATAAACCTCGTTCACAATCATTAATCGCCATGACCAACAATCAATAAGAAATATTACAGAGATATTTTAAGACAATCATGAATCGCAGCGATGGAGTTATCGTTCCAAGTTTGCTTAAAGTGGAGAATACACCTGTACACTGCCATCTGAAAGTCTACTTCGTCGTTTGATATGACCTAGGCATTATATCTACTTTGTCTTTGCATCAAACAACATACACCAACCAAAACGAGGCTTACGATGGGCGTTAGGGGATAGTATATCGTGCCCGTAAAACATTAATTTTCAAATGGAAGTATAAAAATCTGCGATCAGATCTTTTGTCAGCAGTCTTATATCACTGGTTTACAGATAATTACCTAACAAAGGCTCATTCGAAGACATTTTTTTTAAAGTTGTCAAAACGGTAAATCTGTGAGAGTGCAGCTTTAATGCAATATATGCTATTATCTTCAAGTGTTTGCATAAAGCAAACCAAATAACCAAAACGAGGCTAGCCGGGGCATTTACCTAGCACAGATTATCTGACCAATTTATTCAAAATTGGTATAGTAGTGTTTCAAATTCACCAAAATGTCAAATGTATAAAGTATACAAAAAAGATTTTGGGTTTGAAAGCTATATTGATATACTACCCAAGAATCTTTCATTGCATTTGCTTAAATTTAGAATTATGAATCACAAATTTCCCATTGAAGTCGGGCGTGGTCAAAATGTTGAGAGATTTCGTAGAACATGTCATTTGTGAAGTAGTAATAGTTTAGGTGATGAATTTCAATATTTGTTTGAATGTCAACATTTTTCAGACGATAGAAAGAAAAATATTAAATTGTACTTTTGTCGTAACTCTAATTGTATTTAGTTAGATCAATTAATGAACAGTAAAAACAAAAAAGAACTTATTAAACAGGCTATATTTTGTAAATCCCTTTTATCTAATGTCAAATAGTCATTCTCCTTTAAAAACAATACGACTTATTTGTCTTAGTATTTCCTATTATAGGAAACTGTATGTAATATATGTCCACTTTGTTTATATATATATGTTTAATTATTTGTCTGTTAAAGCGTTATTGTTCTGATCACATGGTTGTAATAACCCATGATCTAAATAAATCTTGAATCTTGAATCTTGAATCTTGAATCTGGCCATATAATGCAACAAATGCTCGTGTTTATTTTTATTATAGAGACTTCTTATTGCTAAATGTCAGAAATTCAGATTTCTGCTATGCATTTCTGCTATGCATATCATTTCAAAAGAAAATGTTCACTTCCTTCAATTGGAGAGGTTTTGTTGGTCCCCTTTTTACCATTTTTATCACTGCAAGACTTGAAATGTACATGTTATAAACGTATACAAACAAATATATTTAATTGTTCAAATAAACTCATATAATAATGGAAAGGTTCTGACATGTACGTTTTGTAAACAGACATTAGAAGAGATAAGTCACGTCTCGAAGAAATATTTAGAACATGCATTTAGATGCACTAGTAAATATTTAACCACCTTAGTATACTTAAATGCGTTATTCAAACAAAATAAACAGCGTTTTAATCAAACCATTTTTTATTCATGAAAATCAGCTTATCTTAAAATAAAACTTTTCTGCATAAAAAACACACAAATTTCTTTCGTCATCGAACATGTGCTGATTATTTACAAACATGAACAATTTAGTATTTCCAAATGAATGCTTAACATTGTTAACGTTAAACTTTAGTGCCTCTAAGGTAATATACGAGTCTAGGATCTGATTAAAGTGTCCCATGTTATATGTTCGTAGTAAAAGTCTTAAAAATTAAGGAAAAAATACACTTGAAATAGACATATTTTTACTTTAACGTAAAAATCCTTCTGTGGAATTACATGTTTGTCATTTCTTTAAGTTTTGACAGAATCATTGAATCCTTTGAAAAATTGTAACTAAACTGTAGCTTAATTGACACGCACAACATGTTTATGAAATTTGTTTACAGTAACAATATCATTGTTTTAGTTGCGTAACAGACTGGTTGACCCTCGTATTGAAATCAGGACACAAGTCGGGACTTGTGCCTCTTTGATTGTCGGTTCGACTTTTGAACAAGTGCATAGTTAAATTTTTGACCACTTGGGTCGTCAATATAGTTTGTATTGACAACATATTATCTATATGCGTATTTTTATTCTGGAATATTCACACATTATTCATTATATTACGGTTTTCATCATTTCTGCAATGAGATCATTGTAGCACTCTTGGGGAGCATTCATAGCCCACATGAAGTCGAGGTGCTGCCACTCGGGGATCATCCGGTATTTAACCAAGTTTTGGATGCGGGAAACCAGTGTGCTGACGTCACGTGGGGTAACCAGCCAATCATTGGCGCCGGCATACAGAAGGACTGGTGTCTGGACATTTTCTAAACGGTATTCTGGTGGTGATGTCTGGAGAAGTAGATAAAAAATAATTATATTGATATTGACTGCTTAAAATCGATATCCTATAGACGTGTCAAAATGCATAAATTGACAAAGCAAGCTACCAAAATACAACGCATATAATGAAAATAAAATAACTAGATTACTTAAAATACACACACCTTTTCTTTCAGAGAATGACAATTTTAAATATGTTGAATTTAGTCTACGTACTTTATGCTACCAATTAAATATAATGAGACAAATATAAATACATGTACATTGATACCTGATGATACTTGACCATGTTGACAAGAAATCCGTAATCATACTTCTGGAACTTTTTTGACTTGATTGACTGAAAATATAAATAAAGATATGCAGAGCATTGTTTCCGTATCAATACCGTTTTTGCAACAGCGCATTGATATTTCCATGTACTAAACGAGACGGCATCTAATGCTGCCGACCCCGGAACAGCACCATTGGAACAAAAACGTTATTAGCAAAACGT
The DNA here is from genome assembly GCF_026914265.1 of Mya arenaria. Taxonomy (NCBI): domain Eukaryota; kingdom Metazoa; phylum Mollusca; class Bivalvia; order Myida; family Myidae; genus Mya; species Mya arenaria. The sequence goes on along the minus strand of NC_069123.1, from coordinate 43,546,500 downwards.
TGAACTCACATCTAGAATTATCTCTCTTTTTATATTACTGAGTGATAATGCAACCATTATTACCTGGGAATAGTGCACTATATTCTGGGTGGATGTTCCGGCCGGATGCTGACCTATGTACACGGGTACTCGGCTCTGAAAGGGGTCATTTGAATATTATGGAAGCTGAAGAAATAACTGACATTCAGAAATCGTTTTCAATATAAAGCATGCTTCCCTGGAGAGAAACGGTAAAAGCAGTCCTTAATTTAAATTGGAAATAATGATATATCATTTTATTGAAAACTTTTGTAGCTTTTCATTGTCTTTGTGAAAATGGCGATTTTCGTTAACTAGGGAGAATATCACTCGTTAAAGTTAATGTTAAAACTATTATCTATCAGACTAAGAAGTCCTGACTATTTTTATAGGAAACTAACTTCATTCATTTGTTTTGCGTCATATCCGGCGAGGATAAACATGATGTTTTCGCAGATGTGGTTGGGGATTCCGGGAGTATTACAGAAGGTTCGTCCCAACATGCGTGTGAGGCCCGTTGTGGGGAGAAACTCGCCCGAACCTAACATATCCAGGAAAAACTTAAAAGGAAAAATATATATCTATTCAAACCACCATTGAAGTAAGTGCACCATGTTCCGTATTTTTGCAGATGCTATGCTCTGTTCACCAAACTTTGAGTTTGGTTGACAACTATGTTTTTCAGCACCATCATTGCCAATTTTTCAGGGACTCTTAAAATACCATTTACTGGCAAAGGCACTACAGTAGGGTTGGTCGTAACCACAGATGGCTTCTTGGATGTACTGCAGTGGATAGTGAACAAAACAATCCATTAAATATAAATGCTCCCGGTAGTCAACAGTCGTGATCTTTTGACGTGTATAATTATATGCCTAACGCGGGGTTCTTTCAGCTATAGACCGGAACCAACGGACGGATGGACATCATCAGCTCACTACCACAACACAGGGTTCAATTTATTATGGTGGCTGTAAAAGGAGTGTAGCTAGACCAGAATGCACGGAGTGGCAGTTTCACGGTATATATAAAAAAAAAATCAATGCTTGTGGATTCAATACTGTTGAGCATATTGCATTATAAGGAAACACACTTTTACATTTTTTAATCATGTGGGAATAAAGATCGTAAATTAAACAATTAACTGTGCAAGTGATTGTTACCTTGGCGCCGTCAGCAACCGGAAGTAGAAGCCTTATGGGACTTTGCACATTACCCAGAAAGACGGCGGGGGCTAGCGCCCCGAACATCTTAACCTTTGCGGCAAGTGCTGGGTTCTCAGAAAGGGCGGCGAAGGCAATCTCACACCCCTGGGAGTGGCCAACATAGTAGAGCTGGCTGGCGCCCGTCCTCTGTAGTATGAAATCAACAGTTGCAGGTAGATCGATCCTAGCCATCTCATCCCAACTAGAGGAAAAGAAGGAGCCGTGAACAAAATGTAAATGATGCTTGCGATAAAAATATGACATTGGAATCTGTATCGGTTAAAAGTGAAATAAATTAATACATTTGTTCATACATTCGCAAATGTATTAAGATATCCTTTTAATACCTAAATCTCCAGAAATCGTGCGAGGACGTCGCGAAGTGTTCATGGCGTTTGGAGTACGTGTTTCCCCGACTGTTGCCGAGCCAGACGTCAAAACCGGCGTCCGCCATCATAAATCCAAGACTATTGTTGGCCAGATTCTCCACCCAGCACGCCGACGATGAGAGAAGACCGTGTTGGAGGAGCACTACTGGTCTGGCTGTACCTGCGACGTAATTTGGTGAAGAAACCACAATTAGTACGCTAATCGGAACACCTCCACCATTATCCAACATATATCTCGAAGCTTGCCGAAGATAGCCAGGTTGCAACGATTACTAGTATGCTTGGTTAAAATGATTTTAAGGCGTGACCATGGCATCATATCCGAAATATATTTACCAATGAATAAGTAAACAACATTTCATAAAAAAATGTGTAGTTACAAGGACCTACTCGGGCATGGCTGATTTACCTATTTATAGGACGAAACCCTTACAATGACTTTCACGGGCGTGGTTGATTAACCTATTTATTGTATTAAACTGTGATACCGGTGCTCGCAATTTTCCCGTGCGGTATCCTCTGGACGCCCAGGATGTATCCGTCCTGTGTGTGCACGTCATGCTCTTCGCAAGGGTAACCTTTGCTCGTAATCAGTTGCCTCTGTGGACGTCAATGCAGTTGTTATGTACACAAATGAAGAGGTTTAGATATCAGTAACCTTGCTTTTACCGCGTACGAAACTGTGTAAGTTTAAGACGTATTTTTTATTGCCTACACTCGCAATCAGTCGTCTTAAATGTCCGAAGGTGACTGGTCCTACTAATAAGCTTTTTACCAGATTACAAACCTGGTCTGATGTATTACTAGTTTACTTCAAGTCAAAGCTAAAAAGATACATTACACAATTCCATACCGTGTTCATGAACACTTCAGGGTCCACAGAGCCATAGGCCACGGAGAGAATCGCCAGAATCCAGACATAGCCACTTTCAGTTCCAAACATGGCTGTATAGAGCTGTGCACAGGGCAACCGCGGCAAGCAGTATGCCAATTCAGAACACAATTAAAAGGTCACAGTTCAAACTTAATGATATCACATGATTATAATGGCACCACTCTTCATGCCAGACCATGCAAACCTTATCAGATGTAGTGAACTAGTTACTAACTTAGTTGCTTGTTTAGTAATGCATATTTTGACAATAGTTGAAAACACCATATACTTTTTACATTCGTATTTTTTTCTTATGATTATTAAAGTCAAATGAGTTAGATATGATAATGCATTGAGGTTCAAAATTATATTTTGTTTTTATATCAAACTACAGTATATACTTCTGCAGGTATGTGATGCATTTTTTAGTCTGCCAACGGTCAAATAAGCAACAGAATGGCAGTCATATCTGCACGACAGTGATTGGTTTGTTAACATTATTTAAAGTGCAGAATTTATTGGCAGTCAGCATTAGATAGTACGCATTTGGCCATTAACAACATAAACATTGCAGACTTTTAACTTGAAGCCAAAAATGTTTGAACAAATTACTAGAAATAAACAAGGAATTAACATGATTATGATTAAAAAATGATGTAAACAAAAATGTTTACGGCGTCTCTATTGCTCATCGGAGTATTATTGTCATTGCTCGACGTCTCTGTGTACTGTAAATGGGGAAATATGTGGTGTAGTAACATGTGACATTATAAGAATTCACAATTACCGAAATAGTAATAAGTATTTTCTTGGCATGTCTTTCGACCCACCCCCCTCCCCCCGTCCGAGGGTATACCGGGGATAGCCGTGGAAATTGGCCGGGTTTTACCTTCCAGGTGGCCCCGCAGTGCCGGGTGAATGCGGTGGTTTTGTCTTCGCGCAAAAATAGCGGGGGGGGGGGGGCCTTACCTAGAGATCCTGGGGTCACGGCAGCGGCATTTGGCTGGTATTTTACCAGCAGTTGTGTATTTTCCCCGGACCTGGGGGGACTTTGGCTACAATTGACTTGTGCATTACATGTATATGTTATTAAATTGTGTTCATGTCATACGACAACAAAGCAGGATTTCATTTCCATCAAACGACCGTGATATTTGGCCGTTACCCGAAAATCACTTATAAGTTGAACTACTGTTTTATATAATGTTTATTCCAAATATCAAACTCAATCTGATTTTGCTTTTTGACAAAATGAAGCGAAATACTGCAGTTTCATTATTATAAAACATACTTCTTTACTCTCATGCTATGTTATAATACATTCTAATAAGTTCAATGACATCGCCAAAGCATGCACTGGGCCCATTGATTGCCCATGTAAAGTCAAGATGCTCCCAATCCGGTATCACGTGATTTTTCACGATGTGACGTAATTCCTGCCTCAATCTGGCGACATCACGTGGGACGGCCAACCAATCATCTGTTCCGGAGTACAGTGCAACTGGTACCCGAATGTTTCCCGGTACATACTGTGGCGGCGTGGGCTGATAAAATAACAACGGGTCAATTCCTCAGCACATTTTAAAGAAGGAATTTAATTTCAATCTTGTTTTCGTATTAGTCGGACGATGTCGTTTAGGTTTCAATATATGCGCATTTCAAGTCCAAAAGAGAATCTCGAGTTTTGTCTCGTATGTTATTTTTGACAAATCATGCACTCAGATGTTTTATTTATACCATTGTTGGACCACCGATTTCTCGAATCAAACGTGTCATAATTGTAAATTGGGATGTCTAACATACGATTGATAAAATATCCTCATTGAAATTGATGTGTGTATTTTCCCCGGATCTGGGGGGACTTTGGTTACAATTGACTGGTGCATTACATGTATATGTTATTAAATTGTGTTCATGTCATACGACAACAAAGCAGGATTTCATTTCCATCAAACGACCGTGATATTTGGCCGTTACCCGAAAATCACTTATAAGTTGAACTTCTGTTTTATATAATGTTTATTCCAAATATCAAACTCAATCTGAATTTGCTTTTTGACAAAATGAAGCGAAATACTGCAGTTTCATTATTATAAAAACATACTTCTTTACTCTCATGCTATATTATAATACATTCTAATAAGTTCAATGACATCGCCAAAGCATGCACTGGGCCCATTGATTGCCCATGTAAAGTCAAGATGCTCCCAATCCGGTATCACGTGATTTTTCACGACGTGACGTAATTCCTGCCTCAATCTGGCGACATCACGTGGGACGGCCAACCAATCATCTGTTCCGGAGTACAGTGCAACTGGTACCCGAATGTTTCCCGGTACATACTGTGGCGGCGTGGGCTGATAAAATAACAACGGGTCAATTCCTCAGCACATTTTAAAGAAGGAATTTAATTTCAATCTTGTTTTCGTATTAATCGGACGATGTCGTTTAGGTTTCAATATATGCGCATTTCAAGTCCAAAAGAGAATCTCGGGTTTTGTCTCGTATGTTATTTTTGACAAATCATGCACTCAGATGTTTTATTTATACCATTGTTGGACCACCGATTTCACGAATCAAACGTGTCATAATTGTAAATTGGGATGTCTAACATATGATTGATAAAATATCCTCATTGAAATTGATGCAAATAAAGTTTAATTAGTTGAGTTCTTCCTTACTTGGTTATATTTCTGCATGTTTTCTTGACTTCCATAGTCAAACTTCTGAAACTTTCCTGAACGTACAGACTGTGAAAAGAACAGATTATGATATTAAAACGTACATAAAAATTAAGAAAGTGTAATATCAAATGATTAACATATTTCATTAAAACGATAAACGGTGTTGTAGTTTAATAGTATTTTGAAAAAGATTGTTCAGATATAAATTGAATGCGGTCGTTACCCACTGATTCCACCATTTGCTAAAACGTATACACCTTGCATTTAGGATATGGCCGTTTTTGAACAGGGTTGTTTTTTAACCCTGTTCAGTGTAGCCACAAACTCGACACTCACAACATAAAAAGCCTATTAATAGTAACAAGTGTCGTCTGCCTCTTTACCACCAAAAATACAGTTTGAGAAAGTGCGGACTATATAAATTGCAAGCTATGTTTCCAATAACCGAGCTAGATTTGACAAAGCAAGAAGCAATCATAACGCTATCTATTTTAACCATTTAATTTGTTGAACTTAAATAAAGATAATATTAAAGTAGTATCCCTGCGCCCAAAAATGAATGAACATCGAAACGTAAACAAATAATTACTATCCACTCAAAGCGCATCATTCCATCACGTGACACAATGATCTCATTGATCTCAATGATCGCACAGTTAGCCCCGCTTAAAAAATCACGTGATAGCCAACATGGGAATAACAAACACACGCCATTTTGACAGGCACGTACTAAAGTGCTGACGAGTTAGCTGACGATATAGAAAAAGAAGATATTTGCTGACCATAAAGACAATGAAGGAAAAAAAAGTTTTGAAATTAAAGATTTTTCAAGACTTAATGTTAACTTTATTTTCAATACTTTTTATAGTGTACGTATAGACGTTGTTTTACACGGGGACTCTTAGATTCGCTGTGCTACGTATCAGCAGCTTATTAATACAAACATGATCGTGAATCATAAGGGTGAAAACCCGTATTAAACCCTGTTCATGCAGCGCTATCAGCGCTTTGATTTATATTTTTTATCCTGAATCGCATGTATTTTCTTTTGAAATTATGTACGCATGTATATATAAGAATTGTTAAAAGTAGTTGTTTTTTCTTTACAATAAACAGTCACCTGGGCATAGTGGATGATGTTCTTCACCGAGGTTCCTGCCGGAGAGTGGGAAACGTACACGGGGATGCGGGTCTAAAAATAAACACATATGGAAAAGAATCAAGTATGGAAAACAGGTCTCGTAAAAAAAAGCAGCTTAAACAATATCAGATTGCCAATGAATTATTGTTCGGGCGCGACATGAATGCAACAGAGCTTTGCAAACATCGAAATACTTGTAACTTGCCACCTCATAATATATATACTTATCTTTCACTCTAAGGCACGTATTATTTTAAACTGTATATTGTTTAAAAGATAACAATATTGCTGGTTATTAAATGTATTTATCAATTTCATCTGTATCTGAAGTCATACTTATTAATTGAATACCATGTTCATGTACTTGTAGTCGAAGCCGCCAAACAGGAAAAGAATGTTCTCGCACAAAAAGTCGGGAATCTCATGACCACATACTTCACGCGCCAGCCAGTGGAACAGCCAATCGCTGGGCAGAAAATCCTTTACCCCGAGCAACCGGAACAAGAACTGAAATAAGTCCCAACAGGATATTCTTCACATCAAACAGACGGAAGAAAAAGGTCAGCCAATAATTTAAAAGGACATCCCTCAACTCGGACTCACAAAAAAGCATTTTGTTTCGCCGCTAAAATATACGCATTTAATAACAAATGTAAACGAAATCATTCCTATAGTGTTTTATTACAAACTGAAATATACAATCGAACAACGATTTTCAGAAGAATATTTGACAACGTGGAATGGAGATCGTGAAATCAACATCATTTTGTATCATTACAGAACATAAAACAGAACATACCGCGAGATCATATGCGAATGGTGAAAAGTAGCGTAACGGTGAAATGACATTCCCAATGTATGCCACAGGTGCCAGGGCGACAAACAGGCGGACCTGTCTACTCAACTTCAGGTCTGTGGAGAGGCGAGCGAAGGCCATCTGGGAACCCTGGGAGTAACCAATGTACACGAGATCCGTGGCACCGGAAACTTCAAGTACCTTACTGACGGTGGCCGGCAAGTCGTACGCTGCCATTTCGTCCCAGCTTCAGAAATATGGTATAATAAAGGTTAATAGCGAGTCGCAATAAGCTCAGTCTTCGTATAATCATTTTTAGCAACTTTGCAATATTAAGAAGTTATGTTGTACAGAAATCCAGGCAGACGGGATGATTATTGTATTGTGTATATCATCTTTGATACAAGTGATTTTGAGTAAGTGTGTAAAACAAAATACATAATATAGTTATTATAACTTTAATTTGTTCGAATGAACATTACAATTCTACCTGAAGTCCCAGAACTGCTGGCTGTCGGGTGAGATGGTCTGGTGCCGCAAGGAATAAGTATTTCCCCGACTGTTTCCTAGCCACACGTCAAACCCGGAGTCTGCAAGGAGAAACCCCAGGCTCTCGTTGGCGGGGTTTATCACCCAGTCGGCGGAACTGGACAGCAACCCGTGCTGCAGAAGGACCACAGGCCGCTGACCGCCTTAAGACGGGAATAATAGATTAGTTATAAATATAATAGTACGCGTTACATTCAGCCTCTGGTCGACAGGATGGTACATATATTAACAATAAATCAGTACAGCACAAGTCGGTAACGCTTACCAGATAGGAGCCTCGTTTTTCCATGCTGGATTCTCTGGACGCCCAGAATATAGCCGTCCTTGGTCACTACGTCATATTCTTCGCACGGGTAACCTTTGCTCGTGACCAGCTGGGTCTGTAGCATCAGAGTCATGTGAATAAGATTAATAGTACAGCTTCAATGCACTTGCTCTTGATCGAAACCTTCATTCGAATGAAACGGTGGAACTAGAACTTGCGTTGTAGGTTGTGTGCAACCGCCATGTTGTTGTTTTTTTGGGGGGGGGGTATGCAAACGATCATTCGAAAATAAGAATATTCGATCCAACGTTTGTAATTCGAATGTCGAAATCGTTATTCTATTAATCGATGTTCTTAATTGAATAAATAAAGTCACATTCTCATTCAGCAGTGGTCTCATGATGATAAATTTTAGGCTATAGCATCATCGCTCTGATGTAAGAGAATATGATAAAATAATAAGCCTTTTTGCATACACATTAATTTATCATATGTCGGATGGGACAAAACAAGTAATCATTTGCGGCGTTTCGGCAGTATCATAACTTTTCATGAAAATTGCATTTTAGCATGGATCTATATACAACTTATGCTGAAAAAAACCCACACAACTCTGATCCTTCTGTCCACTTACCACATTCATGTGTTCCTCTGGAATATCACCCCTGGAGACGCCCGGGTCCACAGCATTCTGCAAATCCACCTCGTGAAATACACTGCTTGAAACAACTAGTGGCACGCACAACCAAAATATAAACAGAACCATTCGGTATCTATACATTCTTGTTATAATTTCAGCCATAATAAGATGAAGTTAAATTTATCGCTTATGATTCTTTTTCTCTGAAACATAGACGATTGCAGTCCAGCCCAGCTTATATATTTTCCTTCAGCATCTACACAAGCACGTGGCCATTGTTATTCTTTTTTGCTCGAAAGGTTATGTTTACAAAAGAATCATTACCCGCTCCGCGAGTATAAACAATGATATCATGCACACATTATGATGTTAAGTACCAAAGGTTCAGGAAACACACACTCCAGAGACATGGTGTGATTTATTTACATAGGCCGTGCCGAAGTGAATATGTGTTTAATTTTAGCTTTTAAAGCCTACTAAACCTTTAATTAGTGAAAGAAACAAAATGTAGAGAAAAAGCATTTGTACATTGTAAACCTGTTTCCTTTTCCCAGTGTCAAGAGTATATAAAGAATTGGATTGATAAAATGATTGATTGATTTGTTAGTTGATTGATTGATAGTTTTATTTTGAAGTTGTTGATGTTGTTTTTGCCAGGCTGTAGTGACTGTACACATTATTATCTCTTTGAGACGGCCTTACCCCTGGTCAAAAAGTATATCGTTCATAAACGAGATCTTCGCGTAACGTGTTAAAAGTCATGTAAACAATCATCTTCATTCAATTCAGTTGTCTTTCATTCCAAGGAGCAAAGTTTTGTAAAGTTTAAACTTACAAGACAGTAAATTCTCTCAACATAGCTTTAAATATTTATAGCCAATGGATCGATTGTTCAGAACTTTGTTTAAGAGAACAACGTTGTTAACCCAATCGTTGTTAACGCCATAGTTGTTAACTTTAAAATCTTTACAGCTCTGGGAGTTTAAAGGAAACACTTGTTATAAGCAGTATTTCTAACAATATTTTGTTTCAGCTGTGCTTGTGTTACCCAAATTGATGAGCACATCATGAAATAATTGTTCAACGTCCGTACAACTTATTACTAGGTACGTGAGGTCATAAATGATACATGTTGGGTTATCCATGGTCAACATATTGACCACTGACCATTAGTTTCAAGCAGTGTCAGTATTGACCTCAATAACATTGAATGGATTCATAGACCTCGTGGAGGAATAAGTGCAGGGCGGTACCAAAATGGTTGAAGCTTTCATTATTATATATCCTATTTGTTCCAAATGTAATTCAGTGTTGAGTTATGAAAGGTTTTATAGCCTTTTGGAAATTGGGACTCGGAAAAACGACGCAATGTAATAATGCGTGACACTCTTTATTTTCAACGTCGGAATAAAAATCTTTACACAAATATTTGGTAAACAGTACTACACGACAGAAATGAACACATACTATGTACAATATATTTTGATCTTCACATATACTACTTTTCAAGTGTATACATATAATCACACTGGCAAACATTCTCACTTAATAAGATACAGAGATTGGTCTGTTTAAATGATAACGTCCAATTATACATGCACATATAGAAACTAAAGAAGCTCACGGCTCGATATGGTTAGGTTCCAAGAGTTTCTTATAACTAATAAGTTCGGCCACAAATTAAGTTCCAATGTTTAACATGTAAAATACAGCGTAGTGTTGCAAGGACATATAATTGTTGACAGACTGCCGGCAATTTTTTGTAATATCACATCTTATAATGTTCCTTCAGTTTAGCATGTTAAATGAACTCATTAAATACCCATATGTATACCCGTCACAAAAACATTAAACACAGTTTAGTTACTAAGTCTTCCTAGTTATGTCTCAACGAAATCTAGTCCCCAACCTTATTAGATGTATAAGCAAACTTCTTTGTAATCCAGATTATTTAAGTGTATATTGTGTATTCATCTTTTTAATATTTCCTTGAACTAAATAGATATGTTTAAACTAAATACTCTTTGGCTTCAATCATATCAAAATGGTGATACAATGGGTGATAGGGTACACGTCAGTGGTACAATATGCTATGTAATTGAATATAAATACTTAGCACTATATAGTCTTGAATAAACATTTATTTAAAATGTTTGTATATTCGGGTGTGCGAATGTATGAGTATGTGTGTGTGTGCGTGAGCATTATTGTTTTTGTATACATGTGTATTCTATCAGAGTGCATAGAATTGTTGTCAAGGTTGAGAAATTAAAACTTAGTGCTGATATAAACTTTATGTGAAAAATAAATGAGAAAATGTTGTACATGTATTGTCCCCGCTTTTGACTTTACACGCCTGTACAAGACAACTTTTTTAAGGCAAAGTTATTTTTCAACATTTTCATCCTATCATGTTTCATCTTTGGTGAAATGAACTTTGATTAAAACAGCAATTTGGCAATTTGCATGCAAAACAGTAAAATAAAAAAATAAAGATAGCAGTCTTTGATAAGCTGAAAATCCTTCATAAAACAAATGTTCTACATATATACATAAACTAATAGCTACCAAAACGATAGTACGTTTGAAGTACGTGCGGCATTTTTCTCTCATTAAAAATGCATAATTGTCAATGAATTAAATTAATACTAAAGCACAGAGAAAATAAATAATTGAAGATATGTGTTAAATGATGACGCTATATGCACCTTCTTTATTCTATAACCTTATAACACATAAGTCTAATAAATGTGTTCTACGGCTCGAGTCTGTGTTATTTGACGCCGGTTGATACAGTGTTAATTGATCCGAACTATATAATGTAGGTTGCTCCGGTTCATATAATGTAGATTGACATGGTCCACATCTTGTTAATCGACCTTGGTCCATTTACCATCGGGTTCCTTCTTATAGTGTCGGCCCTTGCCCTTGAAGACGGTTTTGAGGGGGTCGGGGCAGTCCCTGATCTGCACGAGAGCGGCACGGACGCTCGCCTCAAAATGCTTGGGTTCCTGTACCGGTGACGTGGACAGATGCTGTGGGTGATACATTTATGTTAAACATACACTTTACCACCACAGATATTATAAATATCTATAAAAATATTCTCTCTTAAATAAATTAAAAAAAAACAATTATTTTATTGGATCAAATATACTCCACATGTAAAAAAAACTTCTAGTGTCTGACGTGTGAGCCCATGAGCAAGTGCTTCCTTCTAAAAAGGCTCGAACATGGAACTGTTTGTGAGATGTGGACACGTTTTCCATCAGACCTCAGATTTATATACATTGACACATCCAGTGTCAATTAATTAGATCACCAACATGTAATCGTTCCCGGGCTTACCTCTCTAATGATGGGGTCAGGGAGTCGACATAGTAGGTCGATCTCGTCCATAGTGCTGTAGTCGAACGGTCCGATTACAAGCTGCTTCCGGCGGGCGTCGTAAATGTTCAGCACCTGAGGAGACAAATAAAATCGCCAAATGAAACCATACACATGGGTTCATTGTATGTATGTTTTTGTATTATTTGACAACGTAATATTCGAGAGTACAGATGAATACGGAACCACCCTTGGTAAAAACGAGACACAAGTAAAGTTAGTGCGAAACTAGTTTTTTATTTATCTCGACGTTATCTCTATACAATGCATACATGGATGTCGGAAATTGTGTTTCATCTGGAAATAGATAAATCTGAACACTGAGGCTTGGTCTAACACTAGAACACGTTCTCTATACGCTTCATATATCTGTGGTGGTAAGTACCTCCTCCGATCCGGTGAAGTGTCTGGCGGATCTGAGCGGCTGGTCTGGTCCCCGGTCCTGGAACTTGGCCGGAAACATCTCGCCAGTCTGAATTATCGCCGCTGGAGAGTTCAAGATAACAAAAGATACATTGAATATCAAATTTACATGTAGGAAGTGTGAACTCATTGTTATACTGAAAGTTGGTGCTAACTTAATGAGAACAGAATGCGACAATAATTGATTGTGAGAAAGGTGTGTATGTACCGAAACACATCACCTAGATTTCATATAACGGTTTGTGGGAATCGCATGGAACTTTCATATAACGACGACTGGGAATCGCATGAAACTTTCATATAACGACGACTGGGAATCGCATGAAACTTTCATATAACGGTGGGTGGGAATCGCATGAAACTTTCATATAACGGTGAGTGGGAATCGCATGAAACTTTCATATAACGGTGATTGGGAATCGCATGAAACTTTCATATAACGGTGAGTGGGAATCGCATGAAACTCATATAACGGTGAGTGGGAATCGCATGAAACTTTCATATAACGACGAGTGGGAATCGCATGAAACTTTCATATAACGACGACTGGGAATCGCATGAAACTCATATAACGGTGAGTGGGAATCGCATGAAACTTTCATATAACGACGACTAGGAATCGCATGGAACTCATATAACGGTGAGTGGGAATCGCATGAAACTTTCATATAACGACGACTGGGAATCGCATGAAACTCATATAACGGTGAGTGGGAATCGTATGAAACTTTCATATAACGACGACTAGGAATCGCATGAAACTCATATTACGGTGAGTGGGAATCGCATGAAACTTTCATATAACGACGACTGAGAATCGCATGGAACTCATATAACGGTGATTGGGAATCGCATGAAACTTTCATATAACGGTGAGTGGGAATCGCATGAAACTTTCATATAACGGTGAGTGGGAATCGCATGAAACTCATATAACGGTGAGTGGGAATCGAATGAAAATTTCATATAACGGTGAGTGGGAATCGCATGAAACTTTCATATAACGGTGAGTGGGAATCGCATGAAACTTTCATATAACGGTGAGTGGGAATCGCATGAAACTTTCATATAATGGTGAGTGGGAATCGCATGAAACTCATATAACGGTGAGTGGGAATCGAATGAAACTTTCATATAACGACGACTGGGAATCGCATGAAACTCATATAACAGTGAGTGGGAATCGAATGAAACTTTCATATAACGGTGAGTGGGAATCGAATGAAACTTTCATATAACGACGACTGGGAATCCGTGAAACTTTCATATAACGGTGAGTGGGAATCGCATGAAACTTTCATATAATGGTGAGTGGGAATCGCATGAAACTTTCATATAACGGTGAGTGGGAATCGCATGAAACTTTCATATAACGACGACTAGGAATCGCATGGAACTCATATAACGGTGAGTGGGAATCGCATGAAACTTTCATATAACGACGACTGGGAATCGCATGAACTCATATAACGGTGAGCGGGAATCGCATGAAACTTTCATATAACGACGACTGGGAATCGCATGAAACTCATATTACGGTGAGTGGGAATCGCATGAAACTTTCATATAACGACGACTGGGAATCGCATGAAACTCATATAACGGTGATTGGGAATCGCATGAAACTTTCATATAACGGTGAGTGGGAATCGCATGAAACTTTCATATAACGGTGAGTGGGAATCGCATGAAACTCATATAACGGTGAAAGGGAATCGAATGAAAATTTCATATAACGGTGAGTGGGAATCGCATGAAACTCATATAACGGTGAGTGGGAATCGAATGAAACTTTCATATAACGACGACTGGGAATCGCATGAAACTCATATAACAGTGAGTGGGAATCGAATGAAACTTTCATATAACGGTGAGTGCGAATCGAATGAAACTTTCATATAACGACGACTGGGAATCCGTGAAACTTTCATATAACGGTGAGTGGGAATCGCATGAAACTTTCATATAATGGTGAGTGGGAATCGCATGAAACTTTCATATAACGGTGAGTGGGAATCGCATGAAACTTTCATATAATGGTGAGTGGGAATCGAATGAAAATTTCATATAACGACGAGTGGGAATCGCATTAAACTTTCATATAATGGTGAGTGGGAATCGAATGAAAATTTCATATAACGACGAGTGGGAATCGCATGAAACTCATATAACAGTGAGTGGGAATCGAATGAAACTTTCATATAACGGTGAGTGAGAATCGCATGAAACTTTCATATAATGGTGAGTGGGAATCTCATGAAACTTTCATATAACGGTGAGTGGGAATCGCATGAAACTTTCATATAATGGTGAGTGGGAATCGCATGAAACTCATATAACGGTGAGTGGGAATCGAATAAAACTTTCATATAACGGTGAGTGGGAATCGAATGAAAATTTCATACAACGACGAGTGGGAATCGCATGAAACTCATATAACGGTGAGTGGGAATCGAATGAAAATTTCCTATAACGACGAGTGGGAATCGCATGAAACTCATATAACGGTGATTGGGAATCGAATGAAACTTTCATATAACGGTGAGTGGGAATCGCATGAAACTTTCATATAATGGTGAGTGGGAATCGCATGAAACTTTCATATAACGGTGAGTGGGAATCGCATGAAACTCATATAACGGTGAGTGGGAATCGAATGAAAATTTCATATAACGACGAGTGGGAATCGCATGAAACTCATATAACGGTGAGTGGGAATCGAATGAAAATTTCATATAACGGTGAGTGGGAATCGCATGAAACTTTCATATAACGGTGAGTGGGAATCGCATGAAACTTTCATATAACGGTGAGTGGGAATCGCATGAAACTTTCATATAATGGTGAGTGGGAATCGCATGAAACTTTCATGTAACGGTGAGTGGGAATCGAATAAACATCAATATGTAATATCATAGTAAATTCGCTTTGATTTCGATTTCCTTTTCAATTAACATAGCTAAAAGTCTGGCTCAATTCCCGGCCTTGGCTCCACTGATGTTATTTGGTGGTCACCAAGCCGGATACATAGGATACTTTCATATGATGTGATTATGTGCTATGGGAAAAACGGGAGTACCCGAATGAATACCTAAATATTTGTTATTTATCAACCAGTAAACAGCATGTTTACTCACCTAGGCCGTAAATGATTGGAAATGGAACACCTTTATCGGTTCTGGTATTGAGATCTGAAATTCACAAACAATAAAACGTTTTTTGCAAATTGTTCACAAGCGAGTACTTAACATTAAACAACAGCATTGGGAAATTAATTGCAACGTAAATTATTCATTTCCTAACGATAAAAGGCAAAACTGTGGTGTTATTAATGCATGAAATGATATTGAAATGAAACAGTACCTGTTATACATGCAGTTACTAAGTGAACATCTGTTGGATTTTTATTGAAAACATCTGAAAATAGATACAGTTAAACAAAACATGTTTAAATAAAGTATATAGAGCATGTTCAATACAACACTCTATTAAATGAGGTGAATTCGATTAAATAAACTACTGATTTCGAATGAACTAAGCAAAGCATACACGTCAACTTAGTAAAATCGGGTTAATAATGTCCTTTTGGAACAAAACAAGAACAGTCAATTTGTACCGCAGATATGGTGGTTTTAAAGAGTAAGATTACGGCACTTCAAAGAGATTCGTTTGTTAACCGTGCCGTCCATGAACTCGTTATTTCAAACTAAGATTTAATTGGTCTGCTGATGCAAAACTTTCATGTATGGATACTTTGCGGCGAAATTGACCCGCCGAATTAGTTCATGGTGATAAGTAAAAGTACATTTATATGCAAATTCGCTGGTGACTGTAGTCGGTTTCCTTTGGCGTAGGAGGTTGATGACAGGCTATTGAGGTTGAACTTGATTTGAAAATCACTTGCAAACAGTAGAAACAAACTTACCTAGAATTTTTACGGACAGCTCTTCCGACATCCCTTTGTCGTCCTTAAAGCCCCCGACCAATGTAAGTTCTAACCTAGAAACGAAATAAAGATATTTATTTTTATAGTTTAAATATAAACACTGTTTGGCTTGAAGATTGCTTTCTTGTAAATATTGCCAATGTCTCAGGTTTTATTGATTATGTTCTATCGAGACTGGATTGTTTTTTTGAGAAACTTTACGATTCCTAATTCGCAGGTCTATTCTTTCTCTATCAGCATAATTTTATAACTGTAAAATTTGCATAACGTTTGCCATTACAAAGCATCGAGGCATTTTGTTACAGTTGTTACAGTTTTTTTAATACCAATTTTGAAATAGACCATACCTTCCCCACTGTTTTCCGCCAGTTACAGTCATAACCGTCTCTATAAGTTTTTGAGTAGCTTGAGCCAACCCCGAGCCATCATAATGCGCCATACCCGTTACCATGGAAGCTGAAACAGACAACAGTTTGTGAAATTACAACCCAATGTTATGGGCCATTCCCGTTACCATGGAAACTGAAACGGACAACAGTTTGTTTAATTGCCAATCCAACCCCGTGGTTATGGGCCATACCCGTAACCATGGAAGCTGAAACAGACAACAGTTTGTTAAATTCACAATACCAACCCGTGGTTGTGGCCATACCCGTGACCATGGAAGCTAAAACAGACAACAGCTTGTTAAATTGTCAACCCAAGCCAATTGCCATAGAAGATGAAGCATTAATTGTATCATCCTTTGTGTAGGTGTAGTTGTAGTTGGTAGATCAACAGATATGCATACATATGCTTAACAAATTACCTGTGTGTCTAAGAATGACGATGTGGCATGTGGTGGCGTCATCAGTGCCCATCACCTGTATCTGACCTGGAACAAAAGACGTAAGTAATATTTTTATTGCATCAATGTAATACAATCATTCTATAACGTGCCAAAGATTCAACAAATCCAAAAACAAACAAATTGACAAAAATCATTACATAGAACAGATTACTACTTTAGATTTTTAAGTTGCCAAAATAAATGTTATAAAATTGATTTGTGGAAAATGGCTTAGAAGCCAAAAAGATAATCTCACTTACAGTAAAACAGTAAATCTTAAAGATCCTTACATAATTTGTTACAGTCAAATAAGACTACACAATGTGTAACCGCTAAAGGGAAACAACCTACCATCATCAGGACCGACAACTGCCATTTCCCTCTGACCTATGTAGAGTAGTCCATGTGGAGGGACCGCCTTTGTTGGCTTGGACGTTAGAACCACGCCACTCTCCTGATATAGATACGAGCGTAATAGTACGTTCACTAGAGTGACAAATAAACGACGATTTAAAAGTAGTCCATACAAAAACCTTCAGTCACATATCCGGTATAAATATGGCTTGGCACAAATAAAACTTGAATTACATTTTTGTTTGGTTGATTGCAAAAGCTTTCATTTCATTTAAATGTTTTAAAGATAAATAATATGTATCTGTTCGATAATATAAACATTCTCGTACATTGATTTTAATGATATAAGAAGTTGACTGAATTATAATAATGATAAAAATAATTATAATGCAATAAAGATGTTTAAGTTTCTTACATATAAGAGCGTAAATCTTAATATGACATTAGTAAATACCAAACATAAACACAGTAGATCATTCATAACTACTGGTTTCCTATTTAATGCAATATAGTGCCACGAACCATACACACTTCCAATGCAATATAAAGGTATGCCACTACACTTGCAACAAACCACGTGTAATCAATGTACGTTGTTCCTAACTCTTACAATTGGGCAGAAGCAGATTTTTCTAAATTTAGAAACGATGACCTTGATCTTGACCCCCTCCCGACCCCGCAAAAACCTCACTTACACAGTCCAAAGGGGCATCCAAACGTGATCTTGCTATACACCAAGTTTCAACACGATAGCAGAAATCAATGTTCTATTTTTAGTAACAGTGACCTTGATCTTTATTCCACAAATGCAATCCCAAGGCACTTATTCACATTAGTGAGATATTTTAATATGATTGATTTATAAATTCAGGTAATTTAGCGGAAGCTGATTTTTATTTTTAGTAACAACGATTTTGAGCTTTGCCCAAATGACCCCTAAATCAGGTCCAAGCAACGTGTTCACATTGTTAGCTTCTTCCATACCAAGTTTGATCACAATACATAATTTCTGACCTATGTAATAGAGTGATACCGTATATCTATTTTAGGAACCTACACTTTGATAATTGACAATGGTCAAAACGTCTTTGTCTTCAAATAAGCTTGCTTCGTTCGGAAATAAAATGTTGAAAAGCTTGCTTATGATACTCTCAGTAAAATCTGAAAATACGGAAATACTAACAAGTATCATCAAATAAAATTATGCCGCAATTGTTTATAAATAACTTTTAGAGTCAACCATGCTCATTACTGCATAATGCATTCCATTCTCTTTTTGACAGTCTCAATTATTGTTTACAAAAATCGCAATAGTATCGATTGCATTATTAAACAATGGGGCAAATATTTGCCAATGATTTTATTTTGACAGAATTTTTTTACTGAACAATGTAAAATAAACAATTCATCTCCGAAGTTATTGATCCTGTAAATAGTTCATAAGCGGCATTGTAGACAAATCGTACAACGTGCATAGAATACAATGGCACTTGAAAAATGGGGTAAAAATTCTGATCAGATATGAATGATTATTAACGTATTCAACAGCTACTTAATTCGTTCATTTGGTGATAAAAAAACTACTTGATAGAAATAAGCAATTAAAGTAGAATTCAATACCTTAATTTAAGATATAATGGCCCAAAATGACAAACAACTTCAAAAATAGGTCATCAACAATGCGTGTAGTTTTCGAATTACCAGAAATATAAATTTACTTTAAATTTATTTTAACACTGGAAGAAGTAACCAATTTGCATGAAAAGAGAATCATGCACTCGGAAAAATACAGTGAATCTATCATTACGCTTAAAGAAATGATATTTGGTGTTAATAGTTTCGCTCGTAGTCTTGATATAGTTGCACCTATATTTTCCGCATACGTCCTTATAAACATTTGAAGCCTCTTTATGTGCAATTGCGTGCTAAAAGCCTTCTTAAACAAATAGTCGAACGATTGTATAGCGCACTGCATGTGCAATAAAACTTCTTCCATGGAGGTTTAAGCTACCGTATAAATTTGTTTTCGCAAATATTGCCGCATCTTAAAATTCATCGTCGGTTTCATAAATAGATTCTAGAACGTCGTAACTTAATCCTACTTGTGAATATAATACTTTGCTAATAAGATGTAGCTATAACGTACCCTAAATTTCGGGTATCTCTGTAGAAACTCGGCCACTGACTTTGGGCTCGAGCCCAAGGGCTGGTCGTCCACTAGCAGAGGCATTCTGGGTAATCACGCCTGAAAATACACATGTGCGCATAGTTTATGTTTAACTAAATCCTTGCCATTCTGAGTAATAATTACACCTGAAAACGCCAAGTTGTATAGCTAGTGGGGGGATGTTGGGTATATATGAAAATTATTAGTCAAAAGGCACGAGGCACTACTCGGAATTCAGGACAGATATCTTAATTACATGTTTATGAAAATAGACTAGTGGCATATTTGGTATTATTGGATATTAATTGGAAAGCACACTGTACTTGTTGCATATTGCGAAAAGCGTCAGAAACTGAATGTACTTGTACATATACGGACATGCACTTAATCACGCCCGAGACAAACATGTATAAAGAACCAATATTTAAGTGGAAATCAATCAAGACTTGTCAATGAGTAATTTGACAACTGCAAAGTGGACTTATTCTTTAGTGCACCTTGTCTTGTTTAAAGCTTGGTACTTCAAATTCAAAAATCCTTATCAATTTTTAAGTAAGGCAATGTAGAAAACTTGCACAAACCCAAATATTTGAATGTTATATCCGCAAACAAATAAAATTACATTAAAGAATATCCCTGCATAGCTACAAATCGTATGTAGTTTACTCCATACCTTCAAGTTTTTAGTTTGCGTGCAAGTCCAATGTTGTGATAATGCCAAGTCTTGCAGAATACAGGGCATTTAAAACGCCCAATTCAATAGTCCTTAATTGGATGTCCACACGGAATGTCCACACTGAATGTTCACAGTACCATAATAACAGCATAAGAAACCGTCGTAAACCTTGTTTTCTCTTAAAGCAAGATCAAATGTGACCTTTTGACTAATCAGATTACTTTAATCAGTCTGTATAAACTTAATTTCTTATTTAGAAAAGTATCACTTCGAACTCCAATGTTTAAAATAAAATGCAATCAAGCCCGAAGTTTTGATCAGCGGTAATAGTAAATACCAGATAACAGTCCTGCTCGTAAAATGTTCTGCTAACTTCAATAGTGGATTGATTGTATTGAAAATTAACGTTATCTACTGATCGATAACCACCTGAAATAAAACATAGCGCATATAACCCATTAACAGATATTTCGTACAGCAAAAGTTTACTATCAGAACAATAATTAGAATAAATCAAAGTACTTGGCCATGCATGTATATCTTATTATAGAAACCAATAGCATGCATGTTCAAACATGTATGTCAATATCAACTCGGCCACTGCCTATAAAGCGGCAGTATGTGTTGTAAATTCCTACAACCTTGAAACAATTATACAGGGGCGGATCCAGGATTTGACGTTACAGGGACGTTTTTTGGCGGGGTAGACTTTAAATGTGAGGTAGAGGGTGTTTTCTTGCACACCGGACGTGTGTTTCCGGTCATGTTACCAGTGCTGGAAAAACTCATCTTACATACCCCATGTAAGATGAGTCACGCGCAACAACGCGCCACTTCTTATTTCATTTATTGTATGGTTTATGAAAAATATATTGTGCCATTTCAATAAAGCACAATCATATATATATATGTTTGCAAGACTTTTAATTAAAATTGAAAATAAATAATCGTAAAAAACGCTATTTTAGTTATTTGAAAATACTGCGCTTCATGACGTCAGTAAACAACGTCGCAAACGCTTTTTGATGCACTAATTGTACAAAAATTCGTTTTCAACGTCATTTTTTCCACACATTGATACATTTAGATATGCAAGAAAAAATATCAATCATGTTTTTCCGGTCCGGATCGAAATATCCGAACCTCGGGCACGCTGCGTGGCCGATAACTCGGCAAGCCTCGTTACCGGCTTACGCACGTGCCCTCGGGTCGGATTTTTCTATCCGAACCGGAAACACATGATAGATACTTATATTCCCTAAAAAATGTTTTTTAACACCAAAAATGTGTTTTTTGATGATATTGTAATAAAAAAGGCCACTTGTGAACTTTTAAGGAATCCCCTAATGCATTGTAGGAAAATGTCAGGGACCGTTTACATTTTGATGATGGGCCCGGGGTTTCACGTCAAAATACGTCATTTTGACCAAACATGGGATATCTAATTTTGCATAGAAATGAACAGGAACGCTTTAAACAAAAACAAAAATATAGAAAAGCTGAAAGAATGAATAGAATAAAAAAAGTTGACATTGTTTTCAGATGCACCAACTTTTCCAGAATAAACCGGGCATAACGGAGTCTAAAACCCAAGATCCAATGTCTTGGGGCCTAACTTTTAAGAGTCATGGTATTATGGTCCAGTCATATTTGTGACAAGATTTTAACAAATTGTGCACTTTTGGTTAAAATTACGAAACTTTGCCTGTTGACACATTTGCAAGTTAAAGGTAAAAAAGCACAGGACTCGCCTAAATTTCGTCCAAGATGGGCGCCAAAATCCAAGGTGGCCGCCATCACCCTTATTTTATAGAGGAACACAAAAATTATAAATAAATATTTGTTTTTACATGCTTTCTAGTGAGTATCAGTAAAATAACAAGAGCCGTCGTAAGACAGCGCGCTCGACTACGCCGCATTGACTTAGAAGTCAATACAATAACGATGTAATATGTGCCTGTCAAAAGCAATAAAACAATCAAATTTAAAAGTGAACAAGAATCGCGATGTGACAAAACCAGGTTTTTAATGATTGGCAGAAGAGATTCAGTTTCAACTGCTTTCTTCTATTTTTTGTAACAGTGACCTTGATCCTAAGGGCCCCAAACACAATCCCATGAAAATCCTCCATAAACTCTTCCTACATATCAAGTTTAGTCACAGTATGTCAACCATAACTGAAACAGTAATCTATTTTTAGTAACAGTGACCTTGACCCTAGGGGGCCAAAAGGCAATCCATGAAAGCTCTGCCTAAACTTGTCCTATATACCAAGTATGGTCACACTATGTTAACCCTTACTTAAGTTATTCAGTACTAAAACTATTTCTTTTTTTAGCAACAGTGACCTTGACCTAGACCATAAAGCTCATTCAAAGCAAACCATCCCCTGTGCAGCTCTATTATCAAGACTATACTACTTAATGCCATGTGATGGCCATATTGGATTTAGCAGACTTATTGGATATATCCGCCAATAATCCTGAGTGGGTCCTTACACTAACCATAACAGGGAAGTTAACTTATTTTGTTAACTATTCCATAAAAGGTAAGCTGATGTAAAGGAATGTTCAAATTACATGTATGTCATCCAAAATTGTATTAGCACAATACAAGAACATTATACAGGAAATCACACATTTTGCGGAATGATCGTACTTTGACCTTGAGGAAATCAATGCATCATATTAATATAGGTACATTGGGAACATGAGCAATACACATTTTAATACACATCTCTATTTATTTAAATGTATGATATATTCAGAGATAGAAAAATACCCGATTAGATATTTATGGCGGCCATCCTGAATGCCATTTTGTCCTCATTGAACATAGGTTACACGAAATTAAGTTCCAAACTTCTGCAATACTGCAACACATCTAATGCTTTGTAGTAAGCATCAACTTATGAAATTATAGGGTTCTTGGCCTTTAAAATCGATAAATAATTCTTTTTCAGGGAAAATATAAATCTTGTTTAAGAGGAATACTTGTACAATATAAAGCATAAGCCTACATTGACCATGAATTCCCAACAAAAACAAGCAACTGATTGCTATGTGGGGTGTTGTTATTATAACCCTGCTGTGACCCTTATACACATCGATTTCTACACAGTCTGTTGCTAATATTGCCCCTTTTTCAGATAAAAAACATTACTGGTGGCTAGAAGGTAGTGTACAATGAACCTGGACACAGTGGACAGAAATTATTATTATTATAGTATATCACTGTAAGTGCTGTTTTTTCTTTCATTTATGGATTAAGATATCAGCTATTTTGTTTAAAATAAACTAAATAATTAATTATGGCACACATTAAAACATGGTGTGTTAGATACCGATTCATTGTTAATCTACTGCTTTGACAAGACAGAAAATATTGAAAAATCCAGGAAACACACAGCCCTCTTCAAATTTTAGTGCTCATCAGACGATGATTATAAACTAATTAGGATAATGGATACCTCGGCACTGAGGACATCACTAAACAAGGCATTTATTAATGTCACAGTAAATCCCACAACTAAATATTAACATAAGTATTGTAATGGCGGCCATCTTGAATTTTGGCGGCCATATTGAATGAATCAAGAACGACATATTTTACCGGCGAAACCAACGCCGATGAATGTATACTAACAGTGTAAGTACAGGAGGTGTTTATGTTCTCATATGCACAGAGATGTTAACTGTTATGCTCCTTATTTTAACCCATATTATCCGCCACCAGGGCTCACCAGTTCAAGTCACGATGGAGGGCTCGGACAGATTGTATGTGACACAACATGGGCACTCGACCCCCCCCCCCCCCCGACAAATGGTAGATCAAGCACTGTCAAGTCCTCAAGGAAATGATTATAGGATACCCAAAAAGATATTTTCCTGGCGTCAGGACATCGGGCTTGTGCATTTCGCAATTCGCACAGACTGTATAAAGTATAGTACTGAATAAAATAGAGTTCTCGGCCTGTCGTCCATAAAGGTCGTCTTATACGTATACATATTTTAAACAGAATAGTTTAAATGTACATGCAGCAATAAAAAATGGTGTCTGGTGTCCAAGGAAATATTCATGAGAATTATTCATGTTTTTTTCACACAATTCATGATAACTATCTGATCAGCTGAGGTAGTCTGTCATCAAGCTAGTAAATACAGTTATTTTAAACCATTAGAGTATTCAAACGCTTACAAATCATTCATCACTATTTAATTACTATTTGTCGGTTTTCTTCATTTTCTTCTTTTTCGTCCTCTTCTTCTTTCATATCATATGCTGGACCCACTCTTAAGCATCGTCGCATATGAAATGTCGTTGTGATGTGTGAAGCGTTCATGTAAAAAGGATAAAAGCCAATAAACTCCTTATAAAGCTCAGAAGTGGTAGCCTGCAAGCCCATCCTTGAAGGCATCCGTGGTCTGGGCAGTGGCGATATGCTCTGGTAGCTGCTTCCACAGGCGAACACAAGCTCGGAAAAACGAGCGGCGGTACACGTCCGTCCTTTAAAATTGTAGCATGCTATATGGCTGCGCATGTTGAGAGTAGCTGGATGCAGAAACATAACATGGGATGTATAAGAGAGTGTGTACGATTCGATACATCGTCACCAGTTTGTGTTCTTAGTTTGTACATATATACTGTAGAGAATCCCAGCCAGGGTTTCTTATCATCGTGCTGGAATTGCTTGTGATCTTTTAGTCTCCCATGACAAACCTGGCTGCCCTTCTATGGCTAGGTTATGGTCATAGATGGCATAATTGGCCTTGATTGGTGGTCGTTTGTTAGTGATCCTGATCACAAAACACTTGCGGAGGGGTTAAATGACAGTCCTCCCGTTTCTGCGTGCTATCAAAGTCGTCCTTTAGTGCCGTGAAGGCAGCTGAGTGCGCATCATCCTGTAGGGGAGACTCTTGTCTGCATATAGGCGGGAGTTGGTGAGACCTGCTGCGGGAGGTCGTTCATGTACAAAAGAAAAGGCAGAGGACTGTGCCTTGTGGGACTCCAGATGTGACAGGGGCTGAAGAAACAAATGATCTTCGACAAGAACCTGTTGACTGCGGTAGGAGAGGAAGCTCTAGGTTCACTGGAATGTATTTCCATCAAGTCCGTAGTGGCCTAGTTGGTGTGGGCCCAGGTCGAAATCTTTTGAAAAGTCCCAGAGTGTTGCGTCTATCTGCTCTCCTTCATCAAGCCCAGCAGAGAAATCCTATACGGTGAGGATAATTTTGGTGTCGCAAGAACGTTTCTTCCGCAAACCATATTGGTTGTAGATGTATCTTACATCTTACATCTGTGGTTGGGGTCGCAAGTTGGTTCAACTTATATAACCCCTCAAGAGCAGATTATCCGGATAAACTGTGTAAAAAATCTGCATGTAGCTATCTAGCAGGGTTTTTTTTTAATAATTTGTAAACGTTGTAGTTATCGTTATAGTTTTTGTGGAAGGGAAATCTACTCCAAAATTACTATATTTTTTATAATAGATGTTTTCGTTGCGATTCATAAGTTAATAAACTTCGATCATATCTCCTCGAAATTTGCTGTACATGTATGAAAGCGATGGAATTTTGAAAGCTTTAAATATTTCAGTACATAACAAGCATGTTTCTTACATAATACACCAGCTTGGTTGCCCTTTTCAGAACTCTTTCAGAATTGCTTCAATTTCTTTTACAAACCTTGGGTTGAATACACTTTTTCCCATACACATTTCAGATGTTATCGTATAACTGTCTTGTAAAGCTTATGAAAGAATTTTGTAGTAGTATGAATAGAAATCGTTAAAAAAAATGGAACACCCCAAAACCCCCGCGCCAACAAGGTGCCTTACAAGGTCCAAGTTTTGCACCATTTTTGACTACTGTAGTCTAAAATAATAGACGTGTTATACGGGATTCTTCCAATTTGCCATATCAAAAATCTATAAAAATCCGTCAACGTACAATTATTTGGACTACATTTTTGACTAGAAATCGTTAAAAAATGACGGAATACCCCCAAACCCCCGTGCCAACACTAAACCAACATTAGTATGGTTCTGAGAGAGGGGCGCAACTCAAAAGGTCACGCCCCTTAGTTACGCCCCCTCTAATGTGGAACCTTGGATCCGCCCCTGGCACAAGCCCAGTAATCTTGTTGGCTTTGTTAATTTAGCCATTCATATGGTGACGGAACTGGAGTTCAGTATCAAAAGTAATTCCAAGATGTGGCAGCCCCCAAGATTAGTCCACCTAAATGTCCGTCAACGAGTCCTTTGGCGATTTTTTTTACTATGGCAGACAAGGATACATAAGAAATATCAAAATAATAAAAAGGATCCCTGATCGCTCATTATTGTAGCTACTCAGATCTCGATCTTTTTCACTTTTTCTGATATCTTTCTGGTTATGTATAACTCGTGTTTTCATTGTTAATTTCAGGTTCTATCGACAACTGGTCTTCTGTTATAAAATCAATTCGATGAAGAACATTTTAGAATAAATCATACAACAAATGTAGCCTTTGATCACTTACCTTGTTGACACCACAATGCATTCTACTTTCAGTTTCGATTTTATTAATATATGGTGTCCCGCTATGTATCGGACAAATTCAATAAAGCCGGATACCAAATAGCACTCTCTGAATTTCGACATGGAAACCCCTTCGACTTCCTTTTCACGTCGGACTCCATTCGGCATTAGACGTAAACGTAATACTTCTGCACAATTCACTTCTATTCATTTATTATATTTGATAACATGTGATCACCTCAACACAGCAAACTATCTTTATCTGTGATATTTATTGTCGAACATAAAACGTTCTTTAAAATAGTAGAAAATGCATTTTATTGAAAATTGTCATATGTTTTCGCGACCTATTATTTCTTGAGTATAATACTGTATGCATACATCGAACGGTTCAACATCTTATTAGTCAAATAAATTTGCTTAAACATAACCAATATCTTTGTTTGAATGTCCAAGTTTCGAGGTAAAAGTATCGGACTTGACAGCGTTTCTTTTTCCCCTGCTTTTTGTGAAAACATTTTCCCCCATTTTTTGTATCACATGATAATGCGATATCAAGGTATTCTTTTCAAAAGTTTATTAAAACTTCTCCACTTTTGTGTAAAGGAGTTGGGATATGTCTTGCACAAACAATTTAGTATTTTTTTATTTAATGATACTGATCATTGGGACTGTTTTTACACTGGTATGGTCTTATTGTCCCCGTCAAGTTTTGATTTTTGGCTAAATCATCTCTGTAAACGTAGTTATGTTGTTGGTTTTTGTAAAACGGAAGTAGGTTTCTAATTTGTGCAGACAGTACATTTTAATATCTTGAAAACCTAATGTAACATGTAGTACAGTACTTATATCGTTAAACTCTGCTTTGATTCCATGTCATGTGTAATGTACCACTGTTATCTAATTCTGATTAGTGATATATGCCCTGCTACTTGACTTTTACCACTTATTTATGAATACTTTCAGGTTGGTCACCGTAACTCACCGATCAGCTACACGATGTCCGGAGGCTTAGACGCACTTGCTCTCAAGGAGGAAGATGTAACAAAATTTCTGGGCTGCTCAACTCACTTGGGCAGTTCCAATGTTGACTTTCAGATGGAACAGTACTGCTTCAAGAGGAAGCCTGATGGTAGGTTGAATGAAACAGGATTATGAGAACCTTTCCAGGTACACTCACTAATCAGATTCTGGTTTGTATGTGCGAGGAAATAGCAGAATGAAGCATGGTTGACCCAAGACAAAAGTTGATGCATGATGATCGTACGGGACGTAATTCAGAATAAATCTGATGACAACAACCGAGCTGATATATATCAACTGGTCACTGTTCATTATTTTATGTCCGAGGTCTATTTTATTTATGTCTGTGTGAACTTTCAGCATTAGAAGACCTACACATGCAATGACAATATACATGTACACAAGCCTGCAAGCCCTACAGTAGTAAAATGTTTGCTGAGCTTGCTTAAATACAGGAATTTACAAAGCATGACTTGTTAAAACACTATGTCAGCCCACTACCATTAGTAAAAGAGTTGAGGGTTGTTCATCAGCTTATATTTACACCTCAACTTTCATTCCTTAAATAAACTGCCTTTCGGCAATTGTGTTTATCAATCGATGAACACAACATGTTCGGATAGCAATTCAGCGCATAACAATATGCATGAAAACTATTGATCTTGTTTTTGTTTGTATTGTGTCGGCAGGTCCTGTATAATATAAATCAACTTTTTTAGAAAGTGTTAATTTATTATATTTTAGATGTATCGTTAACATAAGTTTTTCATTTTAAGATTTAAAAGTGATTTCAAGTGGTTGATCTTTTCCCGCGTTATTGTGACGTCAATTGAAAAATGTTCCAGTTACAGTCGGGGATCGTTCTATTTACAGAATGGGTAGAAAGGATTAGTGAACGGTTTTCTAAAATGAAATGAAGTATTTTTTTAACATTTCTTGAATGAAACAATGAACTATTGGTGTAAATATAAGGAATGAATTGCGGGGTTAATGTCATTATCGGGGATATGAACGCAATTGGGCTGGTCAGAGTATGCGTGGACTCCACACACTTTGACCAGCCCAATTGCATTCATACCGCGATAATGACATCAACCCCGCAATTCATTCCTTAAATATTTGATGACTGGTGTTGATTACATGTTAAAAGAAAAAACTTTCTGTCTTAAAATTGCTTTTGACAGTTTCATGCACTGCTGATTGCAGGTGTGTACATCATCAATCTGAGGAGGACCTGGGAGAAGCTGCTTCTTGCTGCCAGGGCCATTGCTGCCATTGAGAACCCAGCTGATGTGTGCATCATCTCAGCCCGCCCATATGGCCAGAGGGCTGTACTGAAGTTTGCTTCAGCTACTGGTGCTACACCCATTGCTGGCAGGTTTACACCTGGTACATTCACCAATCAGATTCAGGTGTGTTTATTAGGGAAGAGCCGAATTGAGCTTGTAATCAAATGAATGTATGACAAAATATTGCAGAACCAACCCCAGGCATAAGTTGAAATATGATGATTTTACGGGACGTAATTCAGAAAAAATCTGATGACATCTACCGAACTGATATATCAGCTTAAGTCTGGGCCTGTAATCATAAAACATTTTAAGTCATTTTTTAACTTGGGTCAATTTCCTAGATTTTTCAAAGTCGGATGAAAAGTAGATGTGATTTTAATGTGAAAGTATGTATTTTGAATCAAATAAATGATAATATAGTATGTCGGATATTAAGGAGTTATTATATCATCTGATGATTGGGAGACTTAAGAAATGACTCGTGTTAGGAAATGACCTAAGATGTTTTATGAATACCACCCCTAGTTTAAATAAGTATCTCATCTTAATAACTCTAGGTCTGCTTGATGCATGATGATCTTACGGGACGTAATTCAGAATAAAACTGATGATCTCATCTTAATAACTCTAGGTCTGCTTGATGCATGATGATCTTACGGGACGTAATTCAGAATAAAACTGATGACAACTACCGAACTGATACATCAAGTCTTCTATAAAATCTTGTTCGAATTGGTCACTGATTTGATTTTAAATCTTGGTTTATTTTGTGTGTGTAAGTGTGTTAACTTGCGAAGAGGTCATGTGCAGTGTACAACTACCGAACTGATTTATCAGCTTTGAAGTCTGGTTTCAATTAGTATCTGTTCTTAATTACAACTCAGTTCTACTTGTGTGATTTAAAATTAGATGATATGAATGGGTATTCTAGACGATATCTTTAGAAGTTTCATTCTTGGGAGTCAGAAGTTGATGTATGATGATCTTACGGGACGTAATTCAGAATAAAACTGATGACAACTACCGAACTGATACATCAACTATTAAATCTGGTTCGAATTGGTTTCTGATCTTGATTTTAAATCTGAGGTCTTATGCCTGGATGTGTGAGTGTGTTAACTTGCAAAGAGGTCATGTGCAATGTACAACTACCAAACTGATATATCAGCTTTGAAGTCTGTTTTAATTAGTATCTGATCTTCATTTCAACTCAGTTCTACTTAAGTTGTGTGTAATTCAAAATCAGATGACACGAATAAGTATTCTAGACAATATCTTGGAAGTACCATTCTTGGAGTCAGAAGTTGTTGTATGATGATCTTACGGGACGTAATTCAGAATAAAACTGATGAAAACTACCAAACTGATACATCAACTATTAAATCTGGTTTGAATTGGTTTCTGATCTTGATTTCAAATCTGAGGTCATTTGACTGGTTGTATGAGTAAACTTACAAAGAGGACATGTGCAGTGGTTTAAATAAGAACAACTTAGTGACAAGCTGTGCACTGGAACAATGTCTGCTGTACTTGTTCTACCTAATTACAATACTGGTATAATATTGAAATAAATACGTGTTGATGTTTCCAGGCTGCATTCAGGGAGCCCCGTCTGCTGGTTGTGACAGACCCCCGAACAGACCACCAGCCCTTGACAGAGGCATCATACGTCAACATCCCTGTCATTGCCCTGTGTAACACTGACTCTCCACTGAGATACGTGGACATTGCTATCCCATGTAACAACAAGGTATGGTACACAAAAAATATGCATGAACTTTAGAAATAATGAAATGATGTATCAACGTCCAATGAAAGTTTATGAGACCAACTTGTTCTTAACACATGTTTACTATAAATTACTAATGGTTATGAAATGGTTCATATCAAATGATGAACCCTTGGGACGTAATTCGGAAATATTAAAGATAACATACCCTTCTGACTATATGAACTGCAAGCAAAAGTTAAAAGTGGTGAGGATATATTTTGTCTCGTCTCTCAAAAGCAAAGTGCCAGTTCTGATTAAAATAATACTATGAAAAATGAAGGGACAAGGCCAGTAGTTGAAAATTTAAAAATAAAACCTGCTAAGGGGCATAAGGCTAGGACCAAAACGACAATGAACTATAGACACAAAACATTAACATCTGACATAGTAAGTGAGAAATAGAGTGATTTTCTAGATGTTCTTTGATTTCTAATATAAAGTATCTTTCAATTGCATCAAGGGTCCCCAGTCCATTGGTCTGATGTGGTGGCTGTTGGCTCGCGAGGTTCTCCGTCTGCGTGGCACCATTTCTCGTGAACACCCATGGGAGGTGATGGTCGATCTCTACTTCTACAGGGATCCAGAGGAGGTAGGCCTGGTTTAATATTATTTACTCGTCAGGGAACAAGTTAGAATTTGAAAGGTAGAAGTTTACAAAAATACAAGTGAAATCTGAAAATGTATTAACCAGTTTTGAAAAAGAAGCTTTTGTACAACTGTGAAAAAGAAGCCATGTATGATGATATCAAGGGACGTAATTCAGATAAAACCTGAAGACAACCAATGGATCTGAAATTTCAACTTCTTCACTTTAGGGCTTGCATTTCATATAACCTTATTTACAGTTCATTTAAATAAAGTGCTTTTGGATGTTTTACAGAATGAAACTATAGGTGATATTCAGATTAAATCTTGAAGACAACCTACCAATTGTAATTTCCAACTTCTTCACCTTCACTAAACCATGTCCTTTGATATTTCTGTTGTTAGGCTGAGAAGGAGGAGCAGACTGCCATCGCAGACAAGGTGACAGCCAAGGAAGACCAATGGGCTCCTGATGCTGCGCCTCCCATGCAGTCTGCCCCTGAGGTGTCTGACTGGGCAGCAGAGGCTCCTACACTGCCATCACAGCCCATGAGCAGCCAGTTTGCAATGACTGGTCAGGCACCAACCGAGGACTGGTCTGCTCCCGCTGATGACTGGTCCAAGCAGGTTCCTGCTCCAGCATCTGGAGCAGGAGCAGCAGCAGCACCACCCACTACACAGTGGGGAGGCGACTCTGTGGAGAACTGGAGCTAGACACCAAGCTTAGATCACATGAACAGTAGATTTCATATATTAAAAAGCAGTCTGGTATCATCTGACTTGTGTTAAAGAAGGAAAAAATAAAAAGTCAAGATTATTTTTAGTTGTTCGTGCCCAAGGAATAATGAACGTCTCCTACCAGTAATATATATGTTATAATTCCTATACTGCTTCAAACATCCAACTCTGTCTCGTACAGGTCACATGGTGACCTTTATAAAAAAAAAAATGGGTACTTGCATGTATGTTATAAAAAAATGGCGATGTTTGAGGCTACTTATATTCAATCACCATGAAACTTTAAATATTTATTATTCTACTCCTTTGGAGACTTTGTTTTTTATAATCAAGGTCCCAAATGTTGGCAGACAATGTCTTATCCATACTTAAGTAAACATTATACGCAGGACCCTTAAACCAGTTGCCCATTTTGTGCTTGGGCTTTGTCAGCAGACGTTGAGACCATGTTACCATGGGTAGGTTGCCCATATTGTTTGTTGGGGCTTGGTGAACAGACTTGGTTACAATTCATAATGTGTGGCGGAAAATGTACCATGGTTGCCGACGATGATTGACCATATTAAGGGCGAGGTAACGGTCAACAGTGGGACAAACACTGGTCGCCCAATGAATTGTTTTTCCCTGGGATTATGAAACTAAATTTGTAGGTTATCCACACCGAGTAATTATCTCAGTCATTTAGGGGTTTGCACAATCGCGTGATGTAGTTCTTGAAACTTCAGTGGTAGGTTGACGTTGACAAGTAGCAAATGCAAGTTGGAATTGTATTATAGTTCAGCGGTCTGTTGGATTTCACCAGTAGATGGTTATTCAAAAGGTCAAGGTCAATCGCTTGTTACCGAGACGGACCAAAAGAGATTGCTCTAAAGTCAAGTTCACACAGCCGTTGAAAATTGCTAGTGCAATTGCATGGGAATGCTTTGATCTATGAGCTTCAGCTGTAGGTTTGCTTGGACCAACAGATGTTGTTTTCTGTGACAGTAATAAACATAGCCGATCTTATTTGGACAACTGTGTCCATACAGAAACCAACTGTCTTCGTGGCCTTGTGGTTGAGGTGTCTGCCTACGGAGCGGGAAGTCGTGGGTTCGATTCCGGGCCACATCGTACCGAAAGACGTCAAAATTTGCTACAAGTAGCTCCCTTGCCTGCCGCTCGGAATTTAAAGGGTGGTGCTTGGAAAAGTGGTGTACTCAGTACTGGTTCAACCCAGGAAAGTTGTATCCTGTGTATCGGTGCTTTACACTGAGCACGTTAAAGAACCAAGAGGTCTTTTCGCAAAGAGCAAGGGTATCGTACCCAGATCTCTTGTTTCTCACAGCTTTTTCAAGTCTTCCAATGTCTGGATTTGACTGCGAATTGCTGTCACTTCTATCCCATGTCACTTATGGCATTTAAACACAATTTAAGTCGTGATGGCGTCACGACGGGGTCAAGCCATAATGCAGCCAACGGCGCGGGCAGACCTTAATAAACTCATATAAACAAACGTACAGAAACCATATAACCGTTTGATTTATGACATATTTCACAACTAGATTGTAAAATTTTGTTTGAGGGTAGGTAAAGATCATCAGCATGTTCAATACATTTCGCATTAGTACGCTTTTTCCTTATTTGCTATGTATCTTGACAATGTCAAATCCTGTCTGGAACGGATGATCCGATATTGAATAAACTTTGCATAACAGGATCTTTGTGGCGTCTTAATTCTAGCAAACTTGTCAATTTGTTTAGAATTTTGTATAAAATATGGCCACCCGCGATTTTCTTATGCACGTCCATGTTACTGGATGTATTATGGTATATGGCACTGAGGTATTTTCGCTTGGTTTCGAATCAGTTCATCAAAAGGAACTGAGTCCAATGGCCTCAAATTTCACAAGAAAATTGTTTAAAACGAATATATATATTCGTGATAAACATTATCTATATGGTCCCGACTTATATTAAGGTCAATTTAATGGCGACCTCTATTAGGAATGCTATTGTTTCAGACCAACAACTCAAATAAGACTCGGCCTATGGTTTAAAACAAGGTGAACCATGAACCATGACAAGCAGATGAACCCTATGTTTTTGAGATCAAAAGTTTGAGGTCAAAGTAACACCGTTTTAAATTGGTTCACAATTTATGACATAACGGCTAAGTCCAGATACCTTTAGCAATACAATGGTATCCGATCGATTACTCGACTGTCTCAATGGTCTCAATGTCGATAACTCAATGGTCTTATCATTTCTAGAAGCAACTATAGGTTGGCAATGCACATGGCCGCACAGTTTCTATAAGGTTTCTGTAGCTTTTTGCATAAATATTCTATTCCGTTTTTTCTTCAAAGTCAGCGTATGGTTATTGTATTTCACAGAAGGTAATGAGAAACATATTAAATGAGCTGGAAATTCAGACAGAGGTGTCTTCCATCGGACGTTTATAAACATTGCCAACTGCGAAAAATGTACATTCAGTACTCTGCTTCGCAGTGCTTTTGTAGTGAGACAATTATAGTTGTCTGTAACCGTTTGTAACTGGCTTTACCAAACTACACATAACTTGATGACGTAGTTCACACCGGCATGCAAACATGGCGGACAATTCGACGTTGGTCGAGCAAAATAATCCGTCTAAGGCTTCAAACAGTCCTTTAAAACGAAAACTTGACAGTCAGGACAGTACAAGCAGAAATAATGTTGAAAATAAAAAGACAAAAACCGAAGATTCTGTGAAAAGCAACAGGAAATCTTCGCCAGAGCGTAAAGAACGAAAGAAAGAAAAGAAGTCGAAGAAAAGTAAAGAAGAAAAGAAGAAGCTGAAACAAGCTTTGAAGAAAGAGGTAGACGAAGCATTTTTCGAAGTGGAAATAGGTATGACATATGTTGGGTGACTTCTGTTATTTATCATTTTGAAGTTTTTTATTTGTAGCAAAGAATTACGGAGATTTCGTCGACTCTCCAGTTTGTCACACTTGTTCTATATAGTTAATTGCCAAGATGTTTCATCACACCTATTTGCGGTTTCGTCAACTTAATTGTTTAGAACTATTTCACATATTTATGCGAAACCAATTAGCTGAAACATGACCCAATTTACCGCACGTGTCAGCGTGTGTGTGGGCTTTAATGTGATAATGCTAATGAGACATTGGCGTGTGTTTGTATGTTTCTATCAGTTTGCCATCTTAGTGATAGATGTCAATATGTTAAATAACTGTTAACTATAATGATTGTTGTGTAAATAATGTACATGCTATACTGTTTATATTTATTAAATAGTTTTAAACACCAAGATTTCTTCATTTATTAACAATGCTATTTTAAGTAAAATATATGCAAAAACACAGTTTTGAGTAATAAACGATTTCACACACGCCGCTAGTCAACATACACATCAAAAGGTAAAATATTCAATATAATGGTCTACTAAATTATTCCTTTCTTCCTAAATTGGTGTTTGCTCACACCTAATAAATTGGACAAAAGTTGCATTAATTGCTACTTATAATTTAAGGTTGATGAACTGTAAACATATGTTAATGAAACATCTACCCATTTTGAACTATAAAATAAGGTAGACGAACTGGTAAGGTGACGAAACATCCGGTACCCGTAGTCTAAAATAATAGACGTGTTATACGGGATTCTTCCAATCCCTAACGTCTAAACGGGAATGTGCAAAAAACGGGGGTGTTTTAAAAATATTGAAATTGTTTTAAGTGAAGTATTTTATGGTTGAAATTGATCATAAAGAGTTATATTCATATTTTACCATGTAAGTGAAATGTTATTTTGCACTAAACAAGCATTTAATGCATTAAAACAAGTTGTTTACCTTTCCAATAAAACGAAAGTTGACTGACACAAAAACAATTATGCGAAGGGGAACAACTCGATACAATCGTAATAACTCGGCCTCCTCCGACAAAGCTTCGAGATAGACCTCGTTGTACAATCGTAACAACTCGGCCATGGCCGAAATGTTCCGAGCGATTTAAAACTGTGCCCTGAAGCCTTGCAGGTGCCCTTCATGTATATATCGTTATGTTTTGACAGAATGAAATGAAAAAAAGCCGTCAAACTCATAATTATAAGTTGGATATTTATTTTTTTGTGTACGGAACTAATATAAAATAACATTATCTGGTAATATTTCTTGTTTTTATGATATTTTATAGACTCTATATGCTTTAACCCGGAATCCTGATCGGAACAACTACCCACTTTTGATACTAAACAATTTGTACGTGAAGGATTTGCCATATCAAAAATCTAAAAAAAATCCGCCAACGTACAATTATTTGGACTACCGGTACCCGTAGCAAGCACCTAGGCATAATAATTGGCATTCAGCTGTTCAGGCCTTCAGCCTAAGGGATAAATCCTTTTGACATTAGTTATGTATCCCTGTAACACCAAAAGTGTATCCCATTTAGTCATGTTGAAGAAACTTCTAACACATGACCAGCGCAAATAATGAAAATAACTATTTCTTAACTTTTTTTTGCATAAGATTTTTAAACTAAGCTCTTATTTGTGACGAAAACGTCTTTTTAAAGATAAGTTAAGTATTATGAGCCATATGGTTAGATGAAAAGACTACATGTCTGATAGCTTGTCTAGTTGGTTTTCTTGCCGTTAAATAGAATAGCCGGATTGTATTTGATGTACTTTACAAGAATGGTGTGCTTGATGCTCATGTGCTTCTAAAGGCTAGTAATTAACTAGAATTTACCTTTTACTTTCACTTTTGAAATTGAAAATGACATTTATGATTAAATTAAAGTGAGAGTACTTACGAACTGCACAAATATGCTTTGTACATCAGGCAATGACAGAGTCACAATCCCATTGACAAAAATATAGTTATTCAACAAAGATGAAAATTATCAGTTTTTAGCTCGACTATTTGAAGAATAAGGAGAGCTATACTACTCACCCTGGCGTCGGCGTTGGCGTCACACCTTGGTTAAGGTTTTGCATGTAAGCACCTTTAAGTCATTATCTCAGTAAATACATCAGTTATTGCATTGAAACTTTGGATATGTATTCCCAACTCTCTTAGATACTAAATTAATGAAGTTAGATAACAATTATTTGAATGTAATGCAAATAATAGGCCTTTATTATTCGACTTAGAAATTCTGGTTAAGGTTTTGCGTGTAAGCACACATAGGTTAATATCTCAGCAACTACTTGAGGTATTGCATTGATACTTGATACAATGGTACTCAACCATCCAATCTACTTAAATAACCAAGTAAGATAACTCCAGTTTGCATTAAATTAAAATAATGGCCCTTTTTTTATTAGACATAGAAATTCTGGTTAAGGTTTTGCATGTTACCACTTTTAAGTCAATACCTCAGCGAATACATCATGTATTGCATTGAAACTTTACACACAGGCTCCCATCTTTTTAACCTTCTTATTTAATCAAGTAAGATAACTCTATCTTTTATAATATATAATTTTTGCCCCTTTATTATGCGACTTAGAAATTCTGGTTAAGGTCTTGCATGTTAGCACACATAGGATAATATCTTAGCAACTATTTGATGTATTGCATTGAGACTTTATACAATGGTATTCAACCACCCAACTTAATTACATAACCAAGTTAGATAACTGTATTTTGCAAATAATGGCCCTTTATTATTAGACTTAGAAATTCTCGTTATAACTTTGCATGTAACCACATTTATGTTAATATCTCAGCATACCATGTATTGCATTGAAATCTAATCTAACAGTGATCCATGCATGTTTCGCCAAAACTTTTCAATCCTTACATTGAAAAGTGGCGGAATAGTCGAGCGCGCTGTCTCTGTGACAGCTCTTGTTTATGCTTATAACACCTCATTTGTATATTCAGCACCTGTCCAGGATCCAAAGGTTGATAAGAGCAGGATATGTCCCTACCTTGATACAATCAACAGGTAAGCCATTATAATCAATGAAACAAAACAATGTATGTTAATTGGGAATAAAACGGTGATTAAGTATTGTCAAAAACTGATCTTATATGATTGAAGCTGATAATCCATTGCATTTTCTTGGAATTGATTATCACTATGTGGCAGTAATCCTAGAAATAGAATAATTCCACACCATTTGGACCTTTTTTAAAAATAGATTCACTCACTATTGGCAGTGTTTTGATATTGTTGACATGTTTGCTTTCAGATCTTTGTTGGATTTTGACTTTGAGAAGCTATGCTCTGTCTCACTTTCACACATCAACGTGTACGCCTGTCTTGTTTGTGGAAAATACTTTCAAGGTCAGTTGTGTCTTTTAATTTTAATATCTTAAAATATTCTAAAATATTTTGCTTTTAATTTGATAAAACTCACCTGTTGAACTTTGTTAGTAGGATAATATAACCTGTTTCACAATTGGCTATGAACGGTACATGTATGACATGTTATATATGGTTTTTATACAAGAAAACAAATATAAAAAATAGAAACCAGAATGTCTTTTAATGCAAAACATTGATAACTGGTACGATAAAATGTTTTGTATCATGTGAAAGAACAAAAAAACAAAGCTGAATTTTTTTCCAGGGCGTGGGAACAAGTCCCATGCATACACCCACAGTGTTCAGGATGCACACCATGTATTTCTGAATCTTTCCACCCACAAGTTCTACTGTATCCCTGACAACTATGAGATCATTGACTCTTCTCTTGATGACATCATCGTGAGTATCTTTCCTGTATTACAAACTTTGTGCATTTTACCAAAGATTTTTTACATGCAAAGTAGTATTTGTGAGTGATTAATTTGTATTTTTCACTTGTCTGTTTGTTTTGAAGATATTTTTTTAGTTTTTGTCATATCCTGTGTTGCTTGTGTTGTTCTTTTACTACTTTTTGATTACAAATCTTGACCTTAGCTGAAAAACTGTTCAATATATCTGAATGAATTTTGATAGAAATGTTGCCTGAGACAATACACATATGCATAGCAATACTCATACATGTAGCTCTGACTTAAGTATTGTTGAATAACAGTTATGCTCGAAGTCAGCCTCCTGTTTTACTGAAATACAACCGACTAGTGTTGGCTTTCACTTTAAGATCCTCTTGTTTTATCTACTGCAATGGTTATTTGAAATTTATGAAAAATTGTGCTGCAGAAAGGTCCGTAACACACCACAAACAAAATCTGCTTATGGTACTTTGGATTTCCAATTGATGATTGACTCATAATTTTTGCAGTTTAAAAGCAGAAAATACTTAACATCAACTTTTCATAAATGATAATATCTATGTTTCAGTATGTTTTGAACCCTACATTTACAAGTGAGCATATATCCAGTCTGGATAGTTCATCCAAATTGTCAAGGGCATACGATGGCACAACATATCTCCCTGGTATTGACACTTTTTTACTTATATATTATTATGAACTTTAACTCTTGAAAATATTCCAAAACTATTCATATCAGTATGAAATGACCTGTTCAAACTATTTTTAGCTCGACTATTAGAAGAATAAGGAGAGCTATACTACTCACCCTAGCGGTGGTGTCAGCGTCACACCTTGGTTAAGGTTTTGCATGCAAGCACCTTTAAGTCATTATCTCAGTAAATACATCAGTTATTGCATTGAAACTTTGGATATGTATTCCCTACTATCTAACCTACTAAATTAATGAAGTTAGATAACACTTATTTGAATTTAATGCAAATAATTGGCCTTCGTTATTTGACTTAGAAATTCTGGTGAAGGTTTTGCATGTAAGCACACATAGGTTAATATCTCAGCAACTACTGGATGTATTGCATTAAGACTTTATACAATGGTACTCAACCATCCAACCTTTCTAATTAATCAAGTAAGATAACTCTAGTTTGCATTTAATGCAAATAATGGGCCTTTGTTATTCGACTTAGAAAATCTCGTTAAGGTTTTGCATGTAAGCACACATAGGTTTATATCTCAGCAACTACTTCATGTATTGCATTAAGACTTTACACAATGGTATTCAACCATCCAACTTACTTAATTAACCAAGTTAGATAACTCTAGTTTGCATTTAATGCAAAATGATTTCCCTTTATTATTCGACTTAAAAATTCTGGTTAAGGTTTCCCTTTATTATTCGACTTAAAAATTCTGATTAAGATTTTGCATATAAGCACACATAGGTTAATGTCTCAGTAACTACATGTACTTGATGTACTGCATTGAGCTTTATGCAATGGTACTCAACCATCCAATCTAATTAACTAACCAAGTAAGATAACTCTAGGTTGCAATAAATTCAAATTATGGCCCTTTTTTATTCGACATAGAAATTCGAATACATCATGTATTGCATTGAATCTTTATACACAGACTCCCAACCATTCAACCTTCTTAATTAATCAGGAAGGATAACTCTATCTTGCATATTATATAATTTTTGCCCATTTATTATGCGACTTAGAAATTCTGGGCAAGGTTTTTCATGTTAGCACACACCGGTTAATATCTCAGCAACTACTTTACTTCATGTATTGCATTGAGACTTTATACAATGGAACTCAACCACCCAACCTGAATAACCAAGTTGGATAACTGTATTTTGCAAATAATGGCCCTTTATTATTGGACTTAGAAATTCTGGTTAATATTTTGCATGTTACCACATTCATGTTAATATCTCAGCAAATACATAATGTATTGCATTGAAATCTAATCAAATTTTACAGTGATCCATGTTTCGCCAAATTTTTTCAGTCCTTACACTGTAAAGCGGCCTAGTAGTTGAGCGCGCCGTCTCTGTGACAGCTCTTGTTTATTATATTTGTACACTAAAAATTATGTAACTTCTTCCTTTTTAAGGCATTTTGAAATAATAATGGTTACATACCAAATATGTACTGCCAGTAGTGGTATCTGTTTATTGTTTTCATTTGTGAGATGTATTCTTTGTAAAACTTTTAACTTTGAAGTGGTGATAAGAACATTTTTGCTTTGTAGGTATTGTTGGGCTGAACAATATCAAAGCAAACGATTACTGCAACGTGGTCTTACAGGTAAAGCTAAGTGATATGTCACCATGTCTTTGGTTGCCTTTTTCATAGCAATAAACAATTTTATAAGGTATTGCAAAGCCCTGATGTCATAGAGTTTGCAGAAGTCTGAGGACCCATTGTTTAGAAATTTGTTAATGTTGACAATGTTGTTAACAGCATCATTGTTAACTATTAAAGGTGAAATATTTTATGATATGAAATGTTGAAATGTTCAAATAAAACACGCCAAGCTTAACCATGTGTCTTAAAAATATAACAAAAAACACTGCATATCACTAGTGTCTCTATTAACTTTCTAGAGCTGTAAAGATTTTGAAAGTTTACAACAATGACATTAACAACCTTTTTAACTTTTACAAAGTTCTGAGCAATCGACCCACTGTCTGGTGAAATTGGAGTTAGGCTGGTTATCAATAGTCTGTATGTTTTTAAGTATGGACAAAGTCTTGTAAAAGCTGGGAGTCTTACATAAAGTAGCTTCATTATTTACATATGACTCTTTGATAGTGTCCAAGATTTCTACATGAGACAGCTCACAGTTAACGGTGTAAGAACACATACATGTTGCACATACAAGGTTCATCTCTTCTGGTTGATATATAACAGTATTACACACCTCTTGGCATGTAGAAAAACACCCTATGATTCTTTTTCTTTAAATCTATTTATATCTAGGGCTTTGTCATGATACTAAAATCAAAGCTTAAAAGTCTAAAATGAAAAGCTGAAAATCCTGAAATGATTCATGTGCTTTACTGATCTCATTAAAAGAACTACTTCTTGGCTCATTCCAGGCTCTCTCACATGTGATGCCTCTGAGGAACTACTTTCTTCAAGAGGCGAGCTACAAGACTATCAAACGTCCGCCTGGTGACCAGATGTTCCTGGTCGTGCAGAGGTTTGGTGAGCTGCTACGGAAATTGTGGAACCCACGTAACTTCAAGGCCCATGTTAGTCCACATGAGATGTTACAGTCGGTAGTGCTGTGCAGCAAGAAGAGATTCCAGATCACAAGCCAGGGTACGTTTTACCTTTAGATTAATTAAAAACAGGGTTTGACCTTTATGTGGGTCTGTTGGTGAGTGATGATTTGAACAGAATGATTTCTGGTCCATAACCCTTCCTTCATAGATACTATTTTACTCTTCTATCCATGGCGTAATCGATAGGCCTGTTACTCAAAAAATATATAATGATGGGATTAACAAGGGGTGGCTGATGTGGCCACTTCTTTATGAAGAAAAGTGTCAAGCATTGTTTACAGAGTATACACTTGCTATGTATTCAGCTTAATTTCTTACCATACACTTTTTTTCTGAAACATAGTAGGCAGTGTTAAAACATTTTGGTTATTTTAACTCAGAAAAAAACACCAGTATCAAAACTGAAAGCAAAGAAATGCAGCAAAATAAATATACTTTCTATGGTTAAAATTAACTTACTTGGAAGATAATGATGGCTTTGAATGGACCAAATTGGTTGTCCGAGTGGGGAGAAAAAAACACAAGCAGGCCGGAGAGAAGGCCATGCTGATGAAACATTATTAGTATGTGCAGGAATCATGACAGCTGTCATTAAAATTTTCTAAATATTTGAAGATCTGGGATTATAACGTTATCTCCCTTTGTTAACTCTAGTGCATTTTTAGAAACACTGAGATTGGTTAGGAACATGTAAATAAAAGCATGATGCTTCCTTAAATAAATAGAGTTGTGGACCTTGAATCTTGGCTTATACCTTGTTTGACCAGGTCATGCCCTTGTTTCTGAATGAGCTAAAGAGAACAGCATGAAAATGTGTTCTGTAACCTATCTTGTCTGCAACAGTACACAATTTTATATCTCACTGGTTTCCTTTCTGAACAGGTGATGCCCTAGATTTTCTGTCCTGGTTCCTGAATGCGATGCACGGCGCACTTAATGGAACAAAGAAACTCTCCAGCTCCATAATCAACAAGACGTTCCGTGGGAAAATGAAAGTCTTCTCTCGGAAAGTCCCTCCTCTTGAAATGGTAAGTGGATAAAGGACATGTATATGAAATTATATGTCTTCTTTTTTTATCTAGCTTGTTTTTTTTTGTCACCTGAAAATGAATGCGACATATAAGTATAACTTTTGGGGTGGGCGGCTGGGTCAAAGCGGCATCAAAAACTCTTGCAGATAATAACCTTTATGTTTATGTTATCTCAGTCCAGGTTGATCATGGGGGGAAAATCACAGTTATTTCCCTTTTACTTAAAAGAAAAGTTTAAACTTGTGCAGAAAATAACTTATTTGTGATGAAAATC
Organism: Mya arenaria; assembly: GCF_026914265.1. Taxonomy (NCBI): domain Eukaryota; kingdom Metazoa; phylum Mollusca; class Bivalvia; order Myida; family Myidae; genus Mya; species Mya arenaria. Next base: position 43,502,915 of record NC_069123.1, on the reverse strand, counting down.
TCTTACAGTGTCAATGGCATAATGTCTTCCTCAAGCCATATTGTGGGGTTACTTGATTTATGGAAGTGTCACTTTTTCATTAAAAAGAAGTATGTTTACCAGTAAGTGTTGTGCAGACAATCAATTAAGCATTTATTTCACAATCCTGATACAAGGTGGTGACAGTGTGTGTAGGCATAATCAGGGATGTGTTTTGTCTGCAGATTTCTGTGGGCCTAATGGCTCTAGGAAGGTAAAGAATAAGAACTTTTTTTTATTTTTTTACACACATTAAAAAAAGTTGAATGGTCACTTTTGGTTTTTAATTCATTTATTGTATTAAAGTAGTGACTCTCAAAGCATCCATGCGTCTGTCGGTGATTCTGTATGATGCAAACTTGTGTTATTCAAAAGTCAAAAGCGATTTGACCTAGAATCTTAAAAACATAGAGAATGTTCTTGATATGATGAATGTGTGCACCTGGGGTTTCATGTGCAGCTGCACATAGTAAGGGAAGAGTTATTGCCCTTCAATTACCAAACACTGGCATTATCAAACTTGTGTCATTCAAAACTCCAAACCTATATGAACAACAGCCATGAAACCTAATAATACTCATTACTGTTGGGGTAAATTAGTTGTGCACCTCAGGTTTTGTTAGCAGCTGCAAGTAGGTAGGACATATTGCCCTTCAATTAGCAAAAAATTGGCATATCAAATTATGGTCCTTGCATTTGATGGTAAGGACAGTTCTATCTACATGTTTTTATTAAAGTGGATGAAGGGTCATGTTTGCATCTCTGAATTCTCATTTTATGTCTGCACTCCAAAAGAAAAATAATCCAGGTACATGTAATACAATTGTTATGGCTTTAAGGCAAAATAATTTGTACCTTTGGTTTTAGTGTGACTCTGTGAAAAAAAAGTAACTTATCTGTTCTTATATGCAAAAATAGATAAAGCAGTGAGAATGTCAATACATCATTTTCGACTGTAGATGGATATGAATATTACATCAATTATTTACATGAAACATGTTATCATGTTCTGAATGTGTTATCTGAGCCTCAGATTGATGGTGTGATGCACTGTGTTAATATGAAATTCAGACCATGTCAAAACACATTCAAAGATTATCAATGTATTCGTGATATTTAAGGATAAGTGCATTGAATGAAAAGACCCTGTTTACTGTATATATAAATTACAAATATACATCTAAATGCACTGCTATTATGCCGGGGTTCTATATGTAAATGTCACAATCAAATACTACCAGTCTACCAGAAATGAATAGAGATTACTCTATAGAATATGCAATGTACAAACTCTGAAACTATGTTATGCATGAATATTCATATTTAACCATATCTTATTGACTAGCCCTTATTGCCTGAGGAGTGTCTTAGGCTTCCAATGAAAAGTCCGGATTACACCTTATTAATTATTCATGAACATGAAGTTTCTGCAGTCCATTTGCCCAGGGTTATACATGGCAAATAGACTGGTTACAGAGGATGGAATCGAGCCAGATTAATTTTTAAATTTGGCATACAAAATAAATCCTTGTCCAGATAAATTAAATTACAAATACATGTTTAAGATTCAATGTTTGCAAACAAAAGTGCAGAACAAACAAGGAAACTTAAACTAATCTCTATCAAGGGCATTATATAAGTATATTATGTAAAATTAATTAAACTTGTTTACTTTAATTTTTCCTAACAGTATTGGAACTTGACAATCTTTTTTCGTATTTAAATTTTTGTTTTTCATTTAATAAAAAAATATGCAATTTACAACAGCTGGTCATTTAATATTAAACAAAAGAAGAAAACTGTTATCATGTTCAGAACCACTCTGATTTTGATTTTTCCCATTTAGTTCTGATGACTCTAGAACTTTCTTGTATCAAAACCTCTGTCCCTAAAGATTTGTATGGCTTCACATAACAGAAACACAGCAGTAAAGTCAAGTCTATCACACAAAATGCTGCCATAATAAGGAAAACAAATCCGTTCATTTGGCTAAGTGTCCAGGCATAGACGGCGTTCTCGGCAATGAGCGTTATTATGGAGCTTAACACTTCAACAGCGGCAATTCCTGCGAATACAGCACCTTGTTTCTCTGGTGATGTTATATTTGACATCATTGCGCGTATAAGCGGTGAGAGTAGAAAACCGAATATTCCTACCACAGGTACAATAAATATAATATAGTCTTTGGCGTAAGCTTCTAATACAAAAGAGCTAGCATTTGACAGTGTACTTAATATTGCAATAAATTCATTAGATATGCATTTTTGGAACAGTTTTACTGAGCCAAGTCCCAGGAATCCTTGTATGGCATGTCTTGTAGTTTGAAAGTACCCGATGGCTTTCGGACCCCAGCAGAATGGTTGACCTAGAAAGTACAGAGTTTCAATAGATGATCGATTAAGTCCACTTATTTCTGCAAAAGCAAAGGATGCTAGTAAAAGTACATAGCATAATCGCGTTTCCTTGAACTTTTGACTGCAGTAAAATTGCAAGGGTCTTTTGAACATGGTACAGAATGGTCTGTTGGTTATCATGCTTTTGTCTGTTAAGCTCTCTGGAACAGCAAAGGCAAACATGAAAAACCCAATAAATCCGATAAAAACTGAAATCAGGTCTGTGTAGAAGTACCCAAGGTTCCAGTCTTCAATCAAACTTCCGGATAAAAAACTTGATAACATGGTTGTTGCGACTATTGTAAATTGGATAAACACTATATAAAGCACTCTCTGGTTGTCTCTGGTTGTAAGATCTGCAACATAGGAATACGCCATGGCGTATATAGCATAACTGCTCCCAAGGACTCCATCGAGGGCGTAAATACTGACAACGTAGGAAAAGGAAAGCTTAAAGTAGATTATAGCTGCCATTAATGAACTTCGACAACAAAGTCCAAACGATGCCAAAATAAATAGAAATCTTCGTCCATGGGCGTCTGTTAAACTTGTGAAAAGGAAGCACGAGAAAAGTGCTGGCACATGAAGCGCGATGTTATAAAATGTGATCCATTCTGCTGACTTCTGTTGAACAGTCTTGTATTGACTATATTCACTGTTAGTGTGGTTCGATTCAGTGTCACTGCATGCTGTAAAGTTTGCCACTGCCGTAAGGTTCGGGAATTCACTGTTCCGTATGACGTACTGCGTCCACTCATTGACTACGTACAGATGAATCTGAACACCGAGAACTGTGAACACGATGGCAGGAATAATGATGGCGTACTTCATTGGTGGTCTTGTTTTTGCTGGATTGAAGATTTTTTCTGATTTTTGAACAAGTGGCTCAGTTTCATCATACATGGTGGCGTTGTTTATTGTGTAATTTACCATGGTCTATTTCCTATTACTTTTTTGAAACACATAATTATCTTCATAAATCTTCACATAAATTGTTGTTCAAACATTTATTTTTTTGGCCAAAAATCTATTCCATTTAAACACTAGTTCATAACACTTCTTGTTATTTTATTTTTTTATTGAACTCTGTCATCAATCACTAGTGACTTCATGTGTACAAATGAATATATTCATTATTAGACACAGAAAGTTTTGTCATAATTTATATCATTATGTGATTATGAAGATTAGATGATAAGCTGATATTTGATCGAAATAGTTTATCTTCCTTATGAAAAGCTGGCCTAAGCAGGTTAAAATCTGTTATAATAACTAAATGATGCACCAAATAGGAAGTATTTCATGGTTTTGAACTTCTTTTTACTTTTACTTTCTTTATAATAATTATATGCAATCCCATTTCAGTGAATAAGAAGTATTTCATGGTTTTGATTTGTTTTTACTTTCCTTTTCATGTTCATATCTTATGCAAGCCAGTGTCAATTACCTATGAAGATATGAACATATGCATGACATCATTACCTTGTTAGGATACAGAGCTGTTAAACTATTCTTCGTAGTGTGAAATATAATACCAGTAACTGCAGGGACAAAAAAGTTACATACTAGTATATTTTTTTTCAAGTTATATTATTCATATCAAGTATCTGGGTATGTAGTTATCCTGTCATGTATAAGAGTTGTTCTTTCGCGTTTTTCCTATATATTAGGCCTCTATAACATTATGTAAAGTGTTTACATACAGACATGATCAATAATGCCCAACATTCTCATTTATAAGTATGTGTTTAAATCTACTCAAGCTTGCAGCGATTTATCATCTTCGTGTGCATGCTTTGCTCTTATTATTATTTCCAAACTGCTCGGAAGCTCATTTTGAAAATATGTTATGTTCGGAAGGCCATATAGGCCCTAATAGTAATGGTTGTACAATGTGGTCTTTCGGGGGCATTTATCACATTCCTGTCACAGTTCTAGTTTTTGATGAAGTTGGCTGCTTTTAAGATGCATTTTTCTTCAACTGATCAATGTGCTTTAACAGAAGGTGTTCAGTTAAATAAATCCAATTTGGACTTATTCACATAGTTGTAATGAATGCATACTGTTGTTGCCAAGAACAATGTTCCCCCTTCGCCAGGACAAGGTAACGCATACTGAAAACCATTCAATTATACAATATACACCCTTTATTCCCCCAACAGGCTGAACATGAGAAACAGAAGTTGTTGCTGACCCCGGAGTATCAGGAGCGGGAAGAGGAAATGCCCTGGTTGTACCTGACCTGTGACCTGCCGCCAACGCCACTCTTTCCTGATGAGCTTCAGGAGAATATCATCCCCCAGGTGAAGATGGACATTGTTTACACACACGCGAAGTTTTTCTATGGTGTAGTTATTATGGTCATGCTAAAAATTATTTTCTGATGTTACTTGGAAAACACTAAAATGATGTCTTTCAAACTCTTAAATGAATACATAGTCAGAGAAACCTCAAGCACAAAATAATTTATTATTCATAATTATCTTGTATGAATTCATTGGTTACGGTATTGACTCGTACACCTGTAGGTGCCCTTCCACTCAATCTTGGCTAAGTTCAACGGGGTGTTCGAGAAAGAGTACAAGACAAGTAAGGACTCAACGCTCAAGAGGTTCCAGCTAACCAAACTACCACCATACATCATCGTCTATGTAAAGGTCAGGATTGTTTCATGCATAAGTTTGGGAAAAAAGATAACTTAAACTTTTAATTTAGAGTTTAACAGCAATCAGCATAGTTTACAAACATTATTAAATATTTTGTTTTATGGCCAATACATATCGTATTCGTATATAACTACACAAATATGTACATATTATAATGATTATGAAATTGTTATCACTGCATGCATTAGGTGAATACTTAAGAACATCAATTTATACGTTAATCACATACATTTATCAATATAATCACAGATAACATGTTATCAAGCTTCAAATTAGGGTTAGAAATTCAAACTTTCATAGAATCAGTATACAAGATGCCTTCAGCCATAAAGAAGATAACTTAAGCCCAAAAAAGCATGAACCTGTAAAAAACATAGCATAAATTGAAAAAAAACAGCATAAATTATTTATTACAAACATATTTGATATGACATATTCAGTGCATAGCTTCCAAATATTTATTTGGCAATTTAATTTGTTTCAAGGTATAAATTATGTTAAAAAGAGTGTCCACAAAAAATGATAATTGCTTTGCTGGACATGATATGTTTGTATCAAAATATGTTCTATGCCTAATTACTGTGATCTCATTTCATAAGTGGTTGGGTTCATGACTATGTTAAATTGTATTAAATTTGAACTGAAAGTTAACAGAAATTTCGATCTCTTGATTTGGTTTAACTTCATTGTCAACTTTATCTTCCAGAGATTTACAAAAAACTTCTTTGTGCAGGAGAAGAACCCAACAATTGTAAACTTCCCCATCAAGTAAGTTATCAAGCTGGGGTTTTTTAATGTTCGATAATTTTTTATCCAATTTCAAGATTTGATGAGTTAATTTGCCTTCACATGAGACTCTTCAATGGATTGGCATAATCCTAGCACATAAACACCGTTATCATAATTGCAAACTGATATTTGAAAGGTTCTTTCATCCTGTATTAAACTGAAATCATTTTATTTTGTATCTAAATAATTGCTTCTATTTAAACATTTTTGTGCAATTAAATTGATATTTTAGAATTTCATTTTGAAATCAGCTTATAGCCTATAATCATTAGTCTGTTATATGAATGTCACAATACATGTGTCTTTTCAATCTGCAATGTTCATGCCAATAACATCAACGTTCTTAAATTAGGGTAAATAAAATATACTAGGTTCTATTAATGTGACAGATGGAAGGTTCTATTAGGGTTAATGATACTAGGTTCTATTAAGATTTTAGTTACTAGGTTATATTAGACTTTACCGATACATGGTTCATTTAGGGTGAACGACACTAGGTTCTACTAGACTTTACAGATACATGGTTCATTAAGGGTGTACGACACTAGGTTCTACTAGACTTTACAGATACATGGTTCATTAAGGGTGTATGACACTAGGTTCTACTAGAGTTTACAGATACATGGTTCATTAAGGGTGTATGACACATGGTTCATTAAGGGTGTACGACACTAGGTTCTACTAGAGTTTACAGATACATGGTTCATTAAGGGTGTATGACACTAGGTTCTACTAGACTTTACTGATACATGGTTCATTAAGGGTGTACGACACTAGGTTCTACTAGAGTTTACAGATACATGGTTCATTAAGGGTGTACGACACTAGGTTCTACTAGACTTTACAGATACATGGTTCATTAAGGGTGTATGACACTAGGTTCTACTAGACTTTACAGATACATGGTTCATTAAGGGTGTATGACACTAGGTTCTACTAGACTTTACAGATACATGGTTCATTAAGGGTGTACGACACTAGGTTCTACTAGACTTTACAGATACATGGTTCATTAAGGGTGTACGACACTAGGTTCTACTAGACTTTACAGATACATGGTTCATTAAGGGTGTACGACACTAGGTTCTACTAGAGTTTACAGATACATGGTTCATTAAGGGTGTATGACACTAGGTTCTATTAGAGTTTACAGATACATGGTTCATTAAGGGTGTACGACACTAGGTTCTACTAGACTTTACAGATACATGGTTCATTTAGGGTGAATGACACTAGGTTCTACTAGAGTTTACAGATACATGGTTCATTAAGGGTGTATGACACATGGTTCATTAAGGGTGTACGACACTAGGTTCTACTAGAGTTTACAGATACATGGTTCATTAAGGGTGTATGACACTAGGTTCTACTAGACTTTACAGATACATGGTTCATTAAGGGTGTACGACACTAGGTTCTACTAGAGTTTACAGATACATGGTTCATTAAGGGTGTATGACACTAGGTTCTACTAGACTTTACAGATACATGGTTCATTAAGGGTGTATGACACTAGGTTCTACTAGAGTTTACAGATACATGGTTCATTAAGGGTGTATGACACTAGGTTCTACTAGACTTTACAGATACATGGTTCATTAAGGGTGTACGACACTAGGTTCTACTAGAGTTTACAGATACATGGTTCATTAAGGGTGTACGACACTAGGTTCTACTAGACTTTACAGATACATGGTTCATTAAGGGTGTACGACACTAGGTTCTACTAGAGTTTACAGATACATGGTTCATTAAGGGTGTATGACACTAGGTTCTATTAGAGTTTACAGGTACATGGTTCATTAAGGGTGTACGACACTAGGTTCTACTAGACTTTACAGATACATGGTTCATTTAGGGTGAACGACACTAGGTTCTACTAGAGTTTACAGATACATGGTTCATTAAGGGTGTATGACACATGGTTCATTAAGGGTGTACGACACTAGGTTCTACTAGAGTTTACAGATACATGGTTCATTAAGGGTGTACGACACTAGGTTCTACTAGAGTTTACAGATACATGGTTCATTAAGGGTGTACGACACTAGGTTCTACTAGAGTTTACAGATACATGGTTCATTAAGGGTGTATGACACTAGGCTCTACTAGACTTTACAGATACATGGTTCATTAAGGGTGTACGACACTAGGTTCTACTAGACTTTACAGATACATGGTTCATTAAGGGTGTACGACACTAGGTTCTACTAGAGTTTACAGATACATGGTTCATTAAGGGTGTACGACACTAGGTTCTACTAGAGTTTACAGATACATGGTCCATTAAGGGTGTACGACACTAGGTTCTACTAGACTTTACAGATACATGGTTCATTAAGGGTGTAAGACACTAGGTTCTACTAGAGTTTACAGATACATGGTTCATTAAGGGTGTACGACACTAGGTTCTACTAGACTTTACAGATACATGGTTCATTAAGGGTGTACGACACTAGGTTCTACTAGAGTTTACAGATACATGGTTCATTAAGGGTGTACGACACTAGGTTCTACTAGAGTTTACAGATACATGGTTCATTTAGAGTGTATGACACTAGGTTCTACTAGAGTTTACAGATACATGGTTCATTAAGGGTGTACGACACTAGGTTCTACTATACTTTACAGATACATGGTTCATTAAGGGTGTACGACACTAGGTTCTACTAGACTTTACAGATACATGGTTCATTTAGGGTGAACGACACTAGGTTCTACTAGACTTTACAGATACATGGTTCATTTAGGGTGAACGACACTAGGTTCTACTAGACTTTACAGATACATGGTTCATTAAGGGTGTACGACACTAGGTTCTACTAGACTTTACAGATACATGGTTCATTTAGAGTGAATGACACTAGGTTCTACTAGACTTTACAGATACATGGTTCATTAAGGGTGAATGCCACTAGGTTCTACTAGACTTTACAGATACATGGTTCATTAAGGGTGAATGCCACTAGGTTCTACTAGACTTTACAGATACATGGTTCATTAAGGGTGTACGACACTAGGTTCTACTAGACTTTACAGATACATGGTTCATTAAGGGTGTACGACACTAGGTTCTACTAGACTTTACAGATACATGGTTCATTAAGGGGTTCTACTAGACTTTACAGATACATGGTTCATTTAGAGTGAATGACACTAGGTTCTACTAGACTTTACAGATACATGGTTCATTAAGGGTGAATGCCACTAGGTTCTACTAGACTTTACAGATACATGGTTCATTAAGGGTGAATGCCACTAGGTTCTACTAGACTTTACAGATACATGGTTCATTAAGGGTGTACGACACTAGGTTCTACTAGACTTTACAGATACATGGTTCATTAAGGGTGTACGACACTAGGTTCTACTAGACTTTACAGATACATGGTTCATTAAGGGTGTACGACACTAGGTTCTACTAGACTTAACAGATACATGGTTCATTAAGGGTGTACGACACTAGGTTCTACTAGACTTTACAGATACATGGTTCATTAAGGGTGTACGACACTAGGTTCTACTAGACTTAACAGATACATGGTTCATTGAGGGTGTATGACACTAGGTTCTACTAGACTTAGCAGATACATGGTTCATTGAGGGTGTATGACACTAGGTTCTACTAGACTTAGCAGATACATGGTTCATTGAGGGTGTATGACACTAGGTTCTACTAGACTTTACAGATACATGGTTCATTAAGGGTGTACGACACTAGGTTCTACTAGACTTTACAGATACATGGTTCATTAAGGGTGTACGACACTAGGTTCTACTAGACTTAACAGATACATGGTTCATTAAGGGTGTATGACACATGGTTCATTAAGGGTGTATGACACTAGGTTCTATTAGGGTTTACGATACAATGTTCTATCAGGGTTTCAACTACTCTCGATATAGAGTTTATGATACAATGTTCTATCAGGGTTTCAACTACTCTCTATATAGAGTTAGGGTTTACGATACAATGTTCTATCAGGGTTTCAACTACTCTCTATATAGAGTTTATGATACAATGTTCTATCAGGGTTTCAACTACTCTCTATATAGAGTTAGGATTTACGATACAATGTTCTATCAGGGTTTCAACTACTCTCGATATAGAGTTTATGATACAATGTTCTATCAGGGTTTCAACTACTCTCTATATAGAGTTAGGATTTACGATACAATGTTCTTTCTATCAGGGTTTCAACTACTCTCGATATAGAGTTAGGGTTTACGATACAATGTTCTATCAGGGTTTCAACTACTCTCGATATAGAGTTAGGGTTTACGATACAATGTTCTATCAGGGTTTCAACTACTCTCGATATAGAGTTAGGGTTTACGATACAATGTTCTATCAGGGTTTCAACTACTCTCTATATAGAGTTAGGATTTATGATACAATGTTCTATCAGGGTTTCAACTACTCTCAATATAGAGTTAGGGTTTACGATACAATGTTCTATCAGGGTTTCAACTACTCTCTATATAGAGTTAGGGTTTACGATACAATGTTCTATCAGGGTTTCAACTACTCTCTATATAGAGTTAGGGTTTACGATACAATGTTCTATCAGGGTTTCAACTACTCTCTATATAGAGTTAGGGTTTACGATACAATGTTCTATCAGGGTTTCAACTACTCTCAATATAGAGTTAGGGTTTACGATACAATGTTCTATCAGGGTTTCAACTACTCTCTATATAGAGTAAGGGTTTACGATACAATGTTCTATCAGGGTTTCAACTACTCTCGATATAGTGTTAGGGTTTACGATACAATGTTCTATCAGGGTTTCAACTACTCTTGATATAGAGTTAGGGTTTACGATACAATGTTCTATCAGGGTTTCAACTACTCTCGATATAGAGTAAGTAATAGGCTAGTAGGGTAAGATGGTCCGTTAAAATTTTATTTTGACTCTTTCCTAGACATTTTCTTTTAATTCGTTGCCAGCATCATAAAATTGTTCGACTTTTGTCATCAAGTTTGTGACATACATTTAAAATTATATTTATGGAAATGAAGTTGTTCAAGTTCTCACACCACAAAATCATCTAACTTTTCTCCATTTACCTGTTTACAGGAACATAGACTTTGGTGACTTGTTGTCAACAGAGGTGCGTGCCCGCCACAGGAACACGACCTATGATCTCATGGCAAACATTGTACATGATGGGGAGCCGGGGCCAGGCAAGGGCACGTACAGGGTCCATATACTCCACAAGGTCAGTATCATGTACACTAATTTTCCGATCAAAAACAAATGATGCAGTACTTCTATTGACAATGAAGGGGTAGGTCTGGTTATGCAGCTACAACCTAACACATCTATGACTATAAAAATGTGGACAAAATAATTAAACATCTATGACTGTTGACAAAGTCAAAAAATATTTGCGGTCAATAACTGCAGTGCCCTTTTAAGTACTTGTTAACTGCACCGTAAACTGTTTATTGGTGGTTGACAAGTTTTGCCTGATCAGTTTACATGTGTTGAAACACTCACCATGTTACTCCCATGTTACTCCCTGACTTTGATGCAACCAGTCAGCATTGACCTTAAATCTGTATGTAGCTTTTCCCATTGACTGAGTAGTGGCTTGGCAGTTTTGATGAAAATATAGCAAGATATTTCTTTAACAGAAAAATGCTGCTACAATGACTGCTTGTCCACACTTTCATAGCCCCAGTTGTTAGAATAGAATAATTTAAACAATGAGAACTTTAAAATCATATTTTGAGTCTGTTTGTTTGAAATTTGTTGTAAATATAAATATTCAGTTGATGTCAGATCCATTAATTCTGCTAATTTCTGTTTTGTGCAGGGTTCGGGCAAGTGGTATGAACTTCAGGATCTTCATGTGGCCGATATCCTGCCCCAGATGATCACGCTGTCAGAGAGCTACATACAGGTAGGTTTGAGTGATGTGTACAGGTGGGCTGCCCCAGATGATCACAATGTCAGAGAGCTACATACAGGTAGGTTTGAGTGATGAGTACAGGTAGACTGCCCAAGATGATCACACTGTCTCAGAGCTACATACAGGTAGGTTTGAGTGATGAGTACAGGACTGGCGGGCTGCCCCAGATGATCATACTGTCAGAGAGCTACATACAGGTAGGTTTGAGTGATGTGTACAGGTTGGCTGCCCCAGATGATCACACTGTCAGAGAGCTACATACAGGTAGGTTTGAGTGATGTGTACAGGACTGGCAGGCTGCCCCAGATGATCACTCTGTCAGAGAGCTACATACAGGTAGGTTTGAGTGATGAGTACAGGTAGGCTGCCCCAGATGATCACACTGTCAGAGAGCTACATACAGGTAGGTTTGAGTGATGAGTACAGGTAGGCTGCCCCAGATGATCACACTGTCAGAGAGCTACATACAGGTAGGTTTGAGTGATGAGTACAGGTAGGCTGCCCCAGATGATCACACTGTCAGAGAGCTACATACAGGTAGGTTTGAGTGATGAGTACAGGTGGGCTGCCCCAGATGATCACACTGTCAGAGAGCTACATACAGGTAGGTTTGAGTGATGTGTACAGGACTGGCAGGCTGCCCCAGATGATCACACTGTCAGAGAGCTACATACAGGAAGGTTTGAGTGATGAGTACAGGTGGGCTGCCCCAGATGATCACGCTGTCAGAGAGCTACATACAGGTAGGTTTGAGTGATGTGTACAGGTGGGCTGCCCTAGATAGGTTTGAGTGATGTGTACAAGTGGGCTGCCCCAGATGATCACACTGTCAGAGAGCTACATACAGGTAGGTTTGAGTAATGTGTACAGGTGGGCTGCCCCAGATGATCACACGGTCAGAGAGCTACATACAGGTAGGTTTGAGTGATGAGTACAGGTCGGCTGCCCCAGATGATCACACTGTCAGAGAGCTACATACAGGTAGGTTTGAGTGATGAGTACAGGTGGGCTGCCCCAGATGATCACACTGTCAGAGAGCTACATACAGGTAGGTTTGAGTGATGTGTACAGGACTGGCAGGCTGCCCCAGATGATCACACTGTCAGAGAGCTACATACAGGAAGGTTTGAGTGATGTGTACAGGTAGGCTGCCCCAGATGATCACTCTGTCAGAGAGCTACATACAGGTAGGTTTGAGTGATGTGTACAGGTGTGCTGCCCCATATGATCACACTGTCAGAGAGCTACATACAGGAAGGTTTGAGTGATGAGTACAGGTGGGCTGCCCCAGATGATCACGCTGTCAGAGAGCTACATACAGGTAGGTTTGAGTGATGTGTACAGGTGGGCTGCCCTAGATAGGTTTGAGTGATGTGTACAAGTGGGCTGCCCCAGATGATCACACTGTCAGAGAGCTACATACAGGTAGGTTTGAGTAATGTGTACATGTGGGCTGCCCCAGATGATCACACTGTCAGAGAGCTACATACAGGTAGGTTTGAGTGATGAGTACAGGTAGGCTGCCCCAGATGATCACACTGTCAGAGAGCTACATACAGGTAGGTTTGAGTGATGTGTACAGGACTGGTTGGCTGCTCCAGATGATCACACTGTCAGAGAGCTACATACAGGTCGGTTTGAGTGATGAGTACAGGACTGGTAGACTGCCCCAGATGATCACATTGTCAGAGAGCTACACACAGGTAGGGCTGAGTGATGTGTACAGGTGTGCTGCCACAGATGCAAGTAGGCTAAAGTGATATGTACAGGTAGGGTTGAGTGATGTGTACAGGTGTGCTGCCACAGATGCAAGTAGGCTAAAGTGATATGTACAGGTAGGGTTGAGTGATGTGTACAGGTGTGCTGCCACAGATGCAAGTAGGCTAAAGTGATATGTACAGGTAGGGTTTAGCTACATGTTTATACACAATGATTGGAGGTCCATACCTAGGGTAAAACCTTAATGAAATATGAAAACTATTTTAAAAGCCTTTTCATCATATGTGTTATAATAATCAGCAGTAATAGAATAATACCAAAGTTTATGACATATATGGTATTTGATACCCTTTTGTGTCATACAGATACTGATTTATATGAGGTTACATTTACATGCATTTATATTAAACAAGATATATATAAGTTATTTAATTCCAATGTGTAATCGTTTTCATTTGTAAGACTGTACAACTTTTGGTATTACCAGGCAAGTGGATATAATATCAGGCACTTTTCAAAGTATTTCTAAAATGAAAATGCAAAGTCACCATGTGATTTCTACAAAATAATCTTTGGTTCTCATTTCACAAATTGAATTTTTGAAATCAATTTTTTTTTCGTATTTAATACAAGCAATTTGCTTGGCAACACCTGTCATTTTAATACAGCAGAGTATGTAAATATTCAGATGCTTTTAATGGGTCAATATTTCCTATAAACTCACTAAACACCACAAAAGTTAAAAGTGTTGTAAACAAATTGAACAGCAACTGACATGAAAACTTTTCAATTCAAAATCCCCCCCCCCACACACACACACACACACACCTCACTTGTGTATTAATTATTGTTTCTAGTGATGAATTTTGTTTTAAAGATAATTTGGTACTGAATTTAGGTGTGTTATTACTTTTCATTAGGTTCTCGATTTGTTTGACACTGTCCAGAATTATACACTTGCCCAATACATATATCTGGTTGACACAACTTGTTCTTTGCCATGCAGATATTTGAACTTAGGACAGACATACCAAACCCTTCATATGAGCCTTCAAGACAGGCAGCCAGTGGTAACAAGAAACCAATCAGAAAAAGTGCTGACCAATCAGCAGGCAGTGGAAACCAGGCAGGAAAATCAAAGAGCCAATCAGAGTCAAGTGGTAAACAGAAAGGAACATCTGATAACCAATCAGAAAATAGTGGGAACCAGTCAGCTAGCAATGGGGATAATGCAGGTGACAATGCTGAGGAACAGTCAGATGATATGGATACTGGAGAATGAGGGAAACAGGATGGCGTTGGCAAAATGATGTATAGTGTGATGGTGTCAGTATGTAAATGAATGTATTGGTACATCAAGTAATGCGGTAATGACACTCCTGGTAAAAGACACTAAAGGAAAGATGATAGGAACAGATTAAGGATAGTGCTATAAATGAGTTATTGCATAGAGAATGTGTTTTTAACACAAATGTGCAGTTTTGATGTATAGAACCTGATTCAACTCTTTCTTTCCATTCATAGTATAAAAATAGACATTGTATGCACAGAAAAAGGTTTTAAATAGTCATTGGATATAAAATTATGTTATACATTAGAAATGATCATGTTTAAACTATTATGTTAAGAGTATTTCCTTTTAAATAATAATGAATCGAAAATGAGTTGTAAATGTAATTTTGTATTTTGCCTGCGGATTAATGGAATAACTTGATAGTCTGTTGACACAAGATATCAATGACTGTAAGGATTTCATTGTATTTTACTTGCAGCATATTTCAATTGAAATTATGGATTTCTTTTATTTTTAATATGTTAGTTAAATATCTGAAGGCAGTAATGAATGATAAACCTGTTATCCTTATATAAAACATGAGATGGCAAATAAAATGACATAAACGACAAGTTTTGGTATTGATTTTGAACAAATCTGTTTAATTTCCCATATTCATCATGTTATATTCTGTGCAGGAGGTCATTTTGATTGCGTACCAAATGCTGGTTTTCACATGCGTTTGTATGATTTTTGTCAAATCAATCGTTTATGACTGTAATGTATAATTTGAAAGATTTCTTTGTGAAGTTCTTGTGAATTTCAGCCTCTGTTTGTCACATTATAACAGATTAATATCTCTGGCTAAATGATATGTTAATTGTTAATAAAAAGGATCAATTTAATGATACTGTAGCATGTGAAGTGAACAAATCCTCACTCTATGTTCAATAAAAACTCGATTTGAACATTAAACAATTTTTATGTAAATTGATATAAAATTATTTAATGGCAAACCAATATTTTTCACGCCTCAAAGAAAAATGTTTACAGTTTCTTCCCTCTTTGACCAGGCTTTGATTGTAAAGTCAGTGTCACTTTCATGACCAGATTATCAAGTCTGCTTGTTTTATTGCATTTTAATCTCAGATATTAAAGGGAGAAGTTTACAAAATGATATTGGTAGGGTTAAATTCATTGTGTCTGTTATATTGTAGCTTCAAACATTAGGCCAAATATTTTTAGATCTTTCTCCACATTATTGAATAATAAAGTCCCTTGGCACTGGATCACACTCATTGCATTTTTTTGTTGATATGAATAGGGTAATTTTATCCTCTTCCTGCTTTTACAGCAAAATTATATGAAAATAACATCAAAATGAACTATTTTTCGTTTTTTTTTACAATCAAGTTCAATTCGGTAATTTGGAGACCTGAAATAAGATACTTCAACTTATTGTGCTAAAGATATTCTGAGAAATTGGGTCCAGGTAATGACTGAAAAATGGAATTATTTATATATCATATGTTATTCCAATGACTGTGCAGAAAATGTCATCCTCATTGAATTGTGTTCAAACTTGAAGATAATGGACTACTAGTTGTATCTTGAGGTGGTTTAAGAATGATACATTTTGTACTTTGAAGTGAAACATGAGACCTCAAAGAACATTTTCAAGACACTTATTCTATTCATTGCAAATATTTGTTAGAATCATTGATCGATTGAGACAAACACACCTCGTTCAACGAGTGGATTCCCTAAGTTTCAATTAATTTCAAGAGCCTGCAAAAAAGTCATGCATTCATCAGATCTTCTTTATCACTTTGCTTGCCTTGGCTTTACTATTGAAGTTTCAATTAGCAGCATTTCAAACTTGAGTGTCAAACAAGGCTATACATCAAATTTATGTGTGCTTTTTGTAGAATGCACCTAATAGGTTTCCTGATTTATGGACCAAATTTTATCTATCACAACCAGTCAAATTACATCAGACTTGGCCATATCATTGCAAATCAGGCAAAATAGGGGCATCTATGTCCATGGAAACATTTCGAAATCTGAACAACATAGTCTAAAGCCTTACTGCCAGGACATGTCAACTACCAATGGTTCAATATAACTCGGGCTGATATTTGAGACTATATACCGCACCATAGTCAGATGATCAATATATATTAATGTGTTTGTATAGGGTTTAAAATTGAATTGATTTTAATTTGGAATTGGGCAAACGTGAGATAAGTTGTGTAAATATGACAATTTCATAGCTGGCATTTACATGGCTGGTCCAGAAGATAATTGTTAAAGTCTGCGCTATATTGAATTAAGTATTAATTGTTTAAATAAGGGAAGGAATGTTTTTAGAAATTTGAATCGTTAAATTGATAAACAGTAGTGGCGAGCACTCGAAATACTGATAATGTTTAAAAATACAGACAGCAAAAAGCGAATTGTTTGAAATGGTATATAGCCCTCAAAGATAGCATGTTGGTTTTCTGATTTGACGATATAAGTACCTGATTGCTTGATTTAAATTTTACTGGGACTGAACTAGAGAATCATTGGATAATTGTTGAAGATTGTTAGTATGTACTTTTAAAAATAAATGGTTTGTTGTGACAGAGGAGCATAACCATTTATTTTGTGTAAGAACTAACAATCTTTAAATCTTTTAGTGGTCTACATTATAATATGTAAACTACCCACTAACTGGACCAGCCACTGTTTACATCTACCACTTCACCTGATTAAACTCAATAAAGACTGACAGCTGATCTATAGAAATAAATGTATTGTAAAACTTGAGAAATACTGCTTTCTCATTGGACAAAATATAATGTTGACCTCTGAATTTTAAAGGTGTCCAACAGCACAACACAAATATCATTGTTTTAAATCTGTTTCTTTACTTCCCAATTTGACCCATACTTTTTTCCCTTTTTTAGAAAAAGCACATGTTTAATGTGTGGCAAATCTCTGGCTTAGTATTTTAATCCTAGTGCGAATGGATTTTAACAATGATTGTTATTTTGGTTTATAACTTATTGATATCTTCATCACTAACTAGGTTTTGAAACATACAGTATTTTATTTCAAAATAAATTTGTATCAATTTCACCCTAATCAGAAAATCTAGCACCTCTTATAAATGTTCTGTAAATCACAAAAATCATGGGGCACATCCGTTTACACATTTATTTAACAAAACTATCTGCGTAATGATCACCAGTGTTTATCTATAATTATTTAAATTCAAAATTAAACCGATAGCACTATCGATTCAAAACCGTTTGTCATGAAATTATTTATTTAACCAATATATCAGAGAAGCGCGCAATGTTGAGACATATTTGATACCTCTTCTTAAAGGCTTCTTTTCAACCGTAACCTTGTGGCATACAATTCCAAATGCCTTCACAATAGTGGATTAGCTCTCTCAAACCGATAGACTATGGTTGATCTGTTTTCTATATGGCCTATACAAAAAAGTCAGGGGCAATAATAGCGTATTGCCACTGTTTGGTTATTAATCAGTGACGAACGAAAGCGGGTAACCAACCGATCGTCGTCAATAGCGATCGACGTTGTTTGAAACGAGAACTTGAGGTCTCTGAAAGAACCGGTGCCACCGTTTACCATCCGGTTGGATATAGACGTGGTTTAGGGATACTTTAAGGGAGTTTGAGCAGTATTTGTTGGATATTAACTGTGTTTGACAATTGTGGAGTTACTTAGGTAGTATAGTAAAGTTCCAGCCATGTCGCAAGTTGGGGTCCGTCCGGCCTCCCAGCTGTCTACGGGGCGCCCGGGGGTGACGCTGCCACAGATTCAGCATCCTTTGTCACGGATGAGCAACCCCGGGGATATGGGGGTACGCGGTATCTCCCGCTCTGGCGACCGCCCGCTCTCCAACCCAGTGAGTGGCCGTCCACTCGCCAATGAGAGCCACTATCCTCTCCGAAAGTCGTTGAGCGCACTCAGCGGCCGTGAAAGCCGCCAAGCCAGCCGCCTTAGCCACAACCAGATTCCACAGGCGATGAACATTGACAGTATACCGGAAGGGGTCGAGGTCACCTATGGCGACCCCGGAAAAACCAGGATGCCCATTTTTGGTAGGTATATAAAGATACGTTTACGTTAATAATTCGGTTAAGGTTATACCATTGACGGTTGTTTGGCAAGTTTTCAACGTTTTGATGCATTCATGTTAAAAAACATTGAATGAAAGAGCACGCAATGAGCTATACGTACACATTGCGCAGAAACGTGTTGTAAATCGTAAACTCTAGGTAAGCGTATATAATTAAAACTAACGCAGAAAAATGAGTTTCTTTCATCCTCTCATTAGTTGTCCCTTTAGCATACCATATGTTCACACCCGTCTCTCTCATAGTGAATGGTTTCTACACATAACTACTTCAAACATAAAACATGCGGGACAATATTTCACGAAGAATTAGAAGGTTTGGATCCCGCGTACTTCAATATTGGGGATATATTGTTTTGGCCTCGATTCAAACGATTCTTTTTTTTCGTAAAATTTCTATTCAATTTCATTTAAACCTTTTCACCTTCACTCATTGTTAAGTAATCTGTCCTGGCAGTTTGCGCCTTAACAACTCAGCAAACATCTTTATTTGACTGTAATGAAAAGTTAAACACAAACTATTTGCTTAGTATGTAAGAATTGTAAGAAATCGGCATTGAAAGGAATTGGTATGTTTGCTTAAATTTACAAACGCATGGCTTCGTTTTCAATTTCTTTCATTTTGTTATTTTTTAACAATTACAATTGTATATATTTACTGAAAACAGGAAAGTTATCAAAATATCATATCCCATTACAAATATACGGATAACATTAAATTTATAAGCGTATTAGATCAATAATCGTCTTTTATGAGTGTAAGGATTTCAATGTTATCTCCTAGTGTCAACTATTCTGACTTTTTGAGAATGTATGACAAACATCTTATAAAACAACCTCATTTACTGACAATCCGATAATCTACTGCCTTCAAACCATGAATGTTTATTAACAAAACTGAGATTAAGAAACCAACTGACAGTCTCTCAGATATTCTGCACCAAAGACCCTATAGCTAATCCATATCTTTGTCCTTCGATTTCTAGACCGATTATTGAATCAATTTTACTAAAAAAATGACAGCCCAAATTAACGTAAGTAACGCGATAACTGGTTTAGTCTAGCCTCCAGTAGAAGATTTACTGAGATTACCGGACATAATCGAATGACGGATAATTATGTCCATATCTATACCTCTCACTGGTCAGCTCAATATGTAGTTGGCATTTCAATTCCATGTACATTTCTGCGTTGGTCAGTTAAATCTTATTATTAGGTCGCCTGCTTTTCGTATTGTCGAAGCCCTTGTGTTGTCAGCGTGGTCATGCACATATCTACTTTAAAACATTCACGTACAACTCAGACGGATGTCAACAGCAGTGACTTTCCGCTTTTGTGTTCAACATGTCCTATAACTCCGACGTCAGTACTTCTTGAGTTATGCCCCTTGAACGACTAAATGTGTTCAGTAAGTCCCATAACTCTGGCGTTAGTACTTGTTGAGTTATGCCCCTCGAACGACTGAATGTGTTCACCAAGTTACATAACTCTGGCGTTCGTACTTCTTGAGTTATGTCCCTTGAACGACTTAATGTGTTCAGCAAGTCCCATAACTCTTGCTTTAGTACGTATTGAGTTATGTCCCTGAACGACGAAGAAAAACGACGAGTGTTGGTTTCTCTTTGAGATGGCCTGATTTTCATTTAAAATATCTTGAATAAAAAACTAATACAATCCATTTAAATGCTATTCTTAATAATCATTTTAATTATGTTGACCTATTGTTCCCATACTGGAACATTAGTGTGTTATTAACATACATTTCGGTATTTCGGTATACTTTATACAAAAATACAATGATACTTCATTTCTCGTTGTTGTAATACAAAAGTTTTAAACGTTTGCTTGTTTCGCACTGACATACACATGACATATTCAAAATGAGTTCACGTGTTTAGACGATATGCTTAAGTGAAACTCTTATTATACCACACTACCCCCAGCAAAGCTATTGATAAAGTGTCTCCTTGCGGTTATAAGCGGACCGTGCACGGAATTTCGAGTAATCCCACATAAACGCCTGGGTCCGGTTTCAATCAAGATCGTAATACTTATAAATGCGTAAATGTCCAGGCCCCGTTTTTGGCGTGATCTACGTTTCAATAAAAAAGGTATCGTAAGAACATCTATTCGTAATTGAAGCAACGTAAGGTTTACAACAAGATATGTGATTGAAACAGGGCCCTATTCTGTTCTTAGTCATACAACCTTAGACAAATCTTGGGTGCGGCTACAGTTAACTAATCGTACATTTCATATAACCATTGCCATTACAGTTAACTAATCGTACATTTCATATAACCATTGCCATTACAGTTAACTAATCGTACATTTCATATAACCATTGCCATTACAGTTAACTAATCGTACATTTCATATAACCATTGCCATTACAGTTAACTAAACGTACATTTCATATAACCATTGCCATATGAATTTATTGGTTGGCCCTCATACCGTCAGTTAACCCTTTAGCGTCTCAACAAAACCATACTAATGCTGTTCCTATCCACAGGTCAAGGAAGAGATAGTAAGTATAAACCAACCCCGTAGAGTTTTCCTTTTATGTAGAAGTAGGGTTTTAGAAAGAGTCTGGGTTTTTTTACCGTACTTTTGTATGGAGACTGATCAGAATACTTTGCTTTTCTAAAAAGATTCATACATTTTTTGTGCAGTAGGTGGTAAAAATGGTTTCACTTATTCTTGAACTATTCCTTTTGATTATTTTCTATAAAGTGACACCAATGTAGTTATTTTCAACATATGCTATTTTTGTCAGAGCAGATTTCATCTGGTGAAAGAATTCTTATATTTGCCATTTGTAATGCATATGTTTACTTTTGAAGTCTTTTTATCATCTGTCTGCATGCTAAACCCGCATATCACATTCCCTCTACCCGTTTTTATACTAAAATGTATATTTTGTTAAATCCTTTGATTTAGAAATTCTACAATCATCTTTTGGAAGCTTCCTATTTTTTTAACAAATACAGAAACCTATGTTATTCGGGTATTGAGTTTATAACCCAAAAGAAAGTATTCATCTACTTAGTTATCCGGAATACATTCAAATATATTTAGTATACATATGTTTATCTTACCATTGACAAAGAGTATATAATGGTAATGGTTAATGGCTTTATTGATAATAATAACTGGTTTGATATAGTGTGAGTAACCATATACACGTAAATGGAATTATGTTTGTCATGTGGACATACTACAAAATAAGTCTTGGAAAATAGCTAGGATTGAAAGGCACGTGTCTTATCTAGAAGCTCCTTTATAAAGAGTAATTGATGACACCATCCTACGTTTGGCTTCTCCATGTTGGCTGCCATGTTTTATAAACCCTTCACATTTTTGTTCACCGGACGCATGCTTCTGTATCTGAGTATATGAAAATCTACGCACGCAATGTTTATGAATTTGTAGTTTCATTATGGTACATACACCTATAATCAATTGATAATGCCTATTAAAGCTCCCGTGGTTTCGAAAGGGAACAATTTCCCTGAACAAGAAGGGAACAATTCAAGTGTTACAACGGCAGACTGATCAATAGGTTCCAATTCATTCAAAGGCTCGAATCATGTTTGTTTAATTCTTTAATGCCGCTATATACACCGTATCAGCCCGGAAACTCATTGTCCGAGCCATGACGACCGTCCAGGACTCGGAATATCAACTAGAAGGGCACGGCATGTGTTCTTTTTAAAAGAAAACAAACACTGATATTTCCAAACACACGTATATAACTTCTCGCAGAAAGCACTCATTTACTCTCAATTCTTATGATTTATTTTCATGCGTTTTCTTCTTCCACATATAAAGAAGAAGGTATGATACTCATTATAGGGAAATGGATTTTACTCAATAATTGTTAAAATATTCTAAAACTATATGGTATTGCCTAGCAGTCACAATTTTCTATTTAAGAATATACATACAGATGTATACCGAAAAATACGGAATGATAGTTGTAGCATTCATGCGTGTGTTGCTGTTGTTGCTGTTGTTGTTGTTGTTGTTGTTGTTGTTGTTGTTTTTAAAAGTGACACAGTACTATTATTACGTATACCTTTATGATTTTTATTAGATACTTAATACTTTGTAATCGTACCACTGTTGCTGTATGTGTCTATGTCAGTGCTATTTACACAGTTATAACTTTCTGGCCACATTCTCTTGATCATATTTCAAGTTCTCCAAACAAAGTTAGCATTACTATACAAACATACAAGGTCGCAGTGCTGGTATATTTGTTTTAGTCGAGTTAGTTTCACAAGTAGTTGACAAAAGTAGTTGACACACACCTTTGGAAACACGATCAGTTCACAGAAAATCCATTCTTGCTTTGGTTCAACTTAAGTGTGTTGTTATTAAAATGACTATAGTAGCTTTGATGTTTTTATAAGACTGTTTTGTAGTGTTTTAGCAAATATCACAATACTATCGGCGACCTTCTTGTGGCATTGTTTTACAGCCGTTTTATTCTGAATGTGAAAGCCTTTTGCCATTAACACAATTATTATCCAAATTTTCATATTATAAAGCATGGGTTGGGATGTATATTTTTATAATTTGTAATGATTTTTTTTAAAGATATTTAACTTCGTTACGACCAGAACTAGATCTAATATTCTCTACGCCTTGTCAGTCCATTATAACAGTCTCTTGACGGCACCTCTCGCCTTAATCACCCAACATCTCTCCCCAATTGTGAACATGCATCCGCTACCAACGGACACCATTTTCTTTATCTCACGGCATAAGTTACATGGCGGACATTACCGTGCCACTGTCACCAACCCGCCCTTGTCCGTATCATGCCAATTTTCATTAATAAACCATCACCATCTACCCTGATCCTCTTGTGTACTCCAGTTTGAGGCCCCTCTATTTCACTCTTTACAGGCAACAAGGCGGATGTGTCCTCCGTGCCACCAAGCCGCGCCGGCTCCCGCCTCTCCACCGCCTCCGCCCAGGCCAGGCTAGAGATCGACGAGGTGAGTACTCACTATTTTCTACTATACGTAATTTCAATACAAACTGCTGTTATACACGAGCTAAGTACCCAAAACTTAAGTATATTGGTGAGTTGAGCACTATATATGTGCCTAAGTAATGCACTGAGGAGACTTACCCAGCTAATCGGAGTACTCACCACCCTCAGTGCGCATTGCGGGGAGGACCGTTTTCTAATGCTGCTTATTAATTGTGGCCTAACTAAATTGTATAACAATACCATATATTTTTTGCAGTAATAACCATATACTGTGCATAAAC
The DNA here is from genome assembly GCF_026914265.1 of Mya arenaria. NCBI lineage: Eukaryota > Metazoa > Mollusca > Bivalvia > Myida > Myidae > Mya > Mya arenaria. The sequence goes on along the minus strand of NC_069123.1, from coordinate 43,478,696 downwards.
AATAAGATTTTATTAAATTAAACACGAGTACCACTACTGTAGGACGGCAATGGTGGTGGATATTGGTTATAAATGAGAGTGGATTATCTGTGACTTTAGTAAAACCATACTTTGGTGGTAAAGAAATGCAATAGCCATTATGCAGAACATATAGACACTGTCAGAGTTTCGGCTTTTCTGTCTGTGGAACTGTGTTGCTATATGTTCATCTTAGGTGCAATATGAACACTAATCGAATTAAAATCCTGCAAACGAAAATCTTCTTATAGTAAATCCCATTCTATTGATCAATAATTATACGTCAAGGTTAAAGCGTTTCTGATCGTTTATCGGTTTGCTTTTGAAGTGCATTTTAGAATTATTGGTATCTAATGTGTATTAATGAATGGCACTACAATATTTAAAGAATAGAGTTAACCATATTGCTCGGCTCGATATAATCTTGATCAGACATGTATAATAGTTGACATTGTATAACTGACTGGCTGGGGTTTTGTTGTTCAATATTTTGTGCTTCGCGCCTTATGATAAGATCCAAATTTATCAGAACAGATCATGTGAACCTTGGTTGATCTGCCAACTACAATGTATTTGGTTTGATAAAAGCACACTAGTGCTTCATAAAAATATATAGTTAACCAGTCCCTTAAAACGTTTTGTAAAATTGAAATTAACCAGACCATTTACATGGCATAATAATTGAGCAGTCCCTCAAAGTATAATAAAAGTTAAGCAGCCCCTTAAACGTAATAAAAGTTAAGCAGTCCCTTAACATGTTATAGTAGATTAGCAGTCCCAATAGTTAAGCAGTCCCTTAAACATAATGATATTTATGCTGTCCCTTAAATCTTTAAAACAGTAAAGCAGTGCCTTAACATAGAACTATGGATCAGCAGTCCCTTAAAATGTAGGAATTGTTTAACAGATTCAGTCTGTACGGGGATGATGAGGAAAATATTTTTTTCTAAATGTCAAAATCGCACATTCGTAAAAACTGTTGTAACCCGAGAGCTATACAGCACTGTTGCAACCCTAGCGATATACGCGTTATACCGCACTGTTACAACCCTAGCGATAAACGCGTTATACCGCACTGTTACAACCCTAGCGATATACGCGTTATACCGCACTGTTACAACCCTAGCGATATACGCGTTATACCGCACTGTTACAACCCTAGCGATATACGCGTTATACCGCACTGTTACAACCCTAGCGATATACGCGTTATACCGCACTGTTACAACCCTAGCGATATACGCGTTATACCGCACTGTTACAACCCTAGCGATATACGCGTTATACCGCACTGTTACAACCCTAGCGATATACGCGTTATACCGCACTGTTACAACCCTAGCGATATACGCGTTATACCGCACTGTTACAACCCTAGCGATATACGCGTTATACCGCACTGTTGCAACCCTAGCGATGTACGCGCTATACGGCACTGTTGCAACCCTAGCGATATACGCGTTATACCGCGCTATACGGCACTGTTGCAACCTTAGCGATGTACGCGTTATACGGCACTGTTGCGCGTTATACGGCACTGTTGCAAACCTAGCGATATACGCGCTATACGGCACTGTTGCAACCCCAGCGATGTACGCGTTATACGGCACTGTTGCAACCCTAGCGATGGACGCGTTATACGGCACTGTTGCAACCCTAGCGATGTACGCGTTATACGGCACTGATGCATCCCGGAGCGTTGTACCCGATGGTTATACGGTACTATTGCAATTCTAGCATTGAATCAGCTGTTGCTACCCAAGCGATATACGACACTGTTGCAATCCGAGCGTCGTATCAAACTGTTGCAATCCTAGCGCTATACGCAGCCCGATGTTCCCATACGTAGATTATAATCGGATAAGAAAGTAACCGGAATTGCCCTACAAAAGAACCGTTGGTTTCTCTGCAACTCTTCTTTTTAAGTTATAAAAAAAATCACTGAATATGTTCTGTATACTATTTCAAAGCAATAAAGGAACATCCAAAATGACGGACAAACGAACGAACGAAATAATTAAAACATAAGGACACGAATAAAATACACACATGTATATACACATCTGAAAAATCTTTCCCATACAATTGATACAGAAAAGTATCATTTGCTTTTTTGCTTTCAGTTGGAGATGTTATTACGACAGAGAATGCGAGGCAACTTTTTCGAGATCAGAAAACAGTTCCAGAATAACGACCCTGAGGGCAAGGGAAACGTCTCCAGGTAAGTACTATTGTATTATTGTTATTGTTACTTTTATCATTAACCAAAGAGTCTTTTCTCCCACCTCAGATAAGTAGATCCATTAATTTAACCATGCTAGAATATAAGTATCTTCCATGGCCGAGATTGTAAGATAGGTTCATTCCGACCCGAGCGTAGGGTGTTTTGCGGAAACGAGGTTTACCGAGTTCTCGCAAAACACCATGCGCGAGGGTCGGGATGAACCTATCTTACACGAGCGGTTATGGTAGATGCTTTTTCTTCCACCTCAGTTAAACAAAATTAAGTAAAAATGTGTTTTTTGCTGGAACTCTTTTGTGCTTAGTGAAAACAATTGCTTATGGATATGCGATAATTCGTGGTTGTCATGGATATTCGCGCAGTGATTCAGAGTATGTAAATGGTCTGATCGGTCTTTAAATAGTTCTTAGAAGAGTGAAGCATTATTTCTTGAAAGGTGCGTGAAAACTGTTTTCTGGTGACATTTGAAGCGAGAAATAATTAACTAGCGTTCTAAATATTGCTACAAGACAAGGTTTCCATGATGCGCTACAGACGGCAGTCTTACTGCTGTAACAGACAACAGTTTCATCATGTGTTCAAGTCTCACTAGTTTATGCCCAAGATGCAAGCTTGATCAATACCAGCTTTTATCTACATGTTTTAAATAAAGCTTAGTATTAGATTAGAGTTAATACTTTAAGTAGTCATAAAATAATAAAGTTGTGTATTTGCTCACCCAGGGAGGCCCTATACCGGATCCTGATGACCGTCCTGGGCCGCCAGCTGACACAGTCACAGTTCTCCAAACTACTGGAGCGCTTTAGCTTCAATAACCGTATCATGATCAACTACTCTGAGTTCTTCTCGCTCTTCCGGAAGTTGAATGACGAGGACTCCTCCTATCCGCGCTGGATGGACCCTGTGCAGCGCACACACCTGGAGAAGGCGACAATGAACGCCGATCAGGTGCACGGGCAGCTCAGAGAGAAGGCGAGACAGAGGTAGGGGGCGCACTAATACTGTCCAGACGTGTAACCCATGTACTCGCATTTATATACACTGATTTGCAGAAGTCTTTTCAGAAGAAGAATAAGTTAAGAGGCTATTTGCAATAATTTGTCTGTAATACATTTGCATCCTTGTCTTTGCTCTCTTTTTCTTATCGGGGAAAATTATTAAATAATACTTTTAATATGCAAATGTAAGCAAATGTTCTGTTCTTTAAACATATAAATAATAATTATTGTTTAATTGCACTCGAACCGTTAAAATCTGCAAAATAGTAGAAGATCCGATGATTTTTTTTTTAAATGTCCTTGACCCCGGCTATGTTAGACCACAAAATTCACATTTTTCACAATTGTGAAATATGTGATAACATTGTTCACAAAATGATGTGCTCGATATGGCACTTTCCACACCTTTAGACACAGTTTTCACAGTATATGGTTGTATGTAGTTTTGTCCATGAGCACATTTTTCACATTTTTTTCATTTCACAAATTTGATTAAGATGCTTATGATGTTAATCAATTTAAACAAAATCAAGAAAGACCAGCCAGAAAAAAGACAGGTGTAAGTGTGACCTTGTTTAAATGATATGGCATAGGTATTGAGTGCCACATTAAGAAAAATAAGGTGCACGGCTAATGATAAGCCCCAGAGTTGTAAAATATTGACATACATACAGGGAGACATACGGACATTACAGCGGACAGTGAAACTATATCTAACGGAACAAGAAAAAAGTTGATGCATAGCATCAAGTCGGCGCAATGAAATTAGAAGAAAAACCTGCATGTAGATAACCAAAAATGGTTATTATTTCAATGATTATATTTTTTATGTTGGGTGTACATATGTTCGAAGGACATTATGGTTAATAATATTGTTACAATAGTTTAAGCCCGGAATTATAGATATTCTGTTTTTTCCAAGCTAATCCTCCGGTAAAAACTAAATTATATCAAAAATATACATATGTTTCATCGGAAGAAATATTGTCAACGGTCTAATACATAGATTTCAATAGCATGACATTCACCTTTTATTTGTACCGGCATGTTATGTGTATTCCTTGCTTTATTTAATGTATAAGTTTTTTGTAACACATTTCACTTATATGAGTATATAGAACGGAAATATAAAAATACTTTACATTAAGAGGGAATTATAAGGAGTTCAATATTTCGAATGACATTTTCAAAACAAACAATTAAGCTCAATGTTCATTTTTCAAAACTCGCAATTTTGCTGTCGCCAAGGGAGATTACTAAGTAGGAGGTTTACAAACATAATGGATATTGCTATAGTACCGTGAAACCTTCATCTATTTGGGCGGAAGTTGGTATCATTCAGAACTCCTCGGCCTGTATTTATCTCGAAGCTTGCACGAGATGGCCGAGTTGTTACGATTGAGTTGGTATTAAAAATCAAAATTCTCAAAATGATAAGCAGGGCTATTATAATTTAAGGTTTCATTATCAATTAAAGTGTAAAGTTTTATAAAACATACTAAACTGCATATTTTATCATGCAACGTGGAAAATATTGAAAGCATTGTTCTGCAATTTATGAACTAGTCCCTTAGTTGGAATAAAGCTATAAATAAATATATTAAAAAAGGTTTTGAATTTAATAAATTAATAGCTGTAAATTTCGGTTATAAAGGAAAGAATAGCAAATATACATTTGTATTGAATGTTGAAGGACTATTGCGGGAAAACCTCCTTAAGAGATAATTTCGCCATTTTGTGGTATCTTTATACCTGTACAGCTTATTCTAAAAGTGTGATTGAACATGTGGCCCAGTGGCAGTTTAAGTGAAGACGGACAGACGAACAAACAATGGAACAGTATTTCATTAGTCACTTAAAGTTACATAAGCATAAACAGTCATATTTAACAACTTCTGTGAAAAATATGCTTTGGTATGCGACCCCCATGTTTGTCTGTGGACATTTTTCACAAATCGATTTGTGACATTTGTTATCACATATTTCACAATTTTGTGGAAAATGTGATTTGTGAATTTTGTGGTCCAACACTGCTATGTGCACGTGAAGGTTCATGGACGTGGCTGAGCTGATTCCACAGATGAACCCAGGAGGAAGTGGCCGCATCATGAAGCCGGAACTTCGCCAGCTCCTTAACAAGCTCATGTTCTACATGGACGACGACGAATTCGACAAACTTTGGGACAGGTGCGTGTTGGGGCGGGGCAAGGGTTGGGACAAGGGCGATGGATGTGCAATGAGGGGGGCATAGCGGTGCATTGCATGTGAATGGTGACGAAATTGAAAAAAAAACTACGGATTCATGGTGATGCGAGGGGATTAATGATATCGGGTATAAACTAGCTGAAATAACGAACATATTTCTGAACAGAATCGGATTTTAAATAATGGGAAACTTGAAAATATACAGCGAATATCACACGAAAATATCAACACGAAAATATCACAAGAAATTTTATAATCAAAAGAAACCTTCGAGCTTTTCGCAGGTTTTCTGCGAACGACCGTAAAACTAGTGACATACACTATTATTATGAACTGCAAAAGTGTTCATTTCGGCATTAGATCCGTACTTCTGAAACTTAGATAGTTTGATGAGGATATGAATACGTAAGTAAAACGTATCTTTTGTAGTAAATTGTGCCCTACATTACGTGTGAGGTCATTTCTAGAGTGTTTTTTTTGGCCAATGACGTTGGCGTTTTAGAGTTGTGTAAGCGTGGATGACGTAAAGAAAGATTGGCTTATTAAGATTCACCATCGTTTGAGCATTTTTGCAAACGCACCGGAGTCATTGTAAATATTTGTAAAATCACCAAATCCACCGAAACAGTGAACGGATATGGACATTCAATCGACGCTCTAGTGACGCCATTGTTGTGCATTTTAGGTACGACCCTGACGCCTCGGGGACGATCAGCGGTGAACGGCTTCTGAACAAGCTGGGAATCAACTTCCAGGGCGCCATGGACTCCGGCCGTCTCTCACCCATACAAGAGTCAGGTACGTGCAGGGAACGGTGCCATGTGACATTTGGTTTCGGTTTAAGTTAGGTTCTAGAAAATAGCTCAAATTACCTTTTTATGAAAATACATACTTCCTTTTATCTTATTACTTTATAAACTTTTTTTTTTTACAACGATTGTGAAAAAAGTTATTACACAATTATATTAATCACTCACGTTGGCATGATGTTACGCGAGAGTTTGGTCTTGTGCTTTATCTGATTAGGATTCTGCTTTCGTCATTTTTGGAATACAGTTGTTCTTTTTAATTTAATTAATTTTGATCTAAGTATTTAAAGTACAATTGCACGTGAATGTACAGTAAGATATAATATTCTTGTAATTTAAAAGCATTTAACAGCGTTTTGAAACATTATAATCATTTCCAGTATTCCTTATATTTAAGTATATTTACTTTTTATAAATTGCTTAGATTTGAGAAAGCTTAAGATCTCGGACAAAAGGGTTGTAACAGAGTTCAAACAGCTCGAGCGTAAGTTGAATGGAAATGATCTGAGTTTGCCTGGGTAGTTTGCCTGGTGCTCTGGGTTCCTTTGTCGGATACTCCCGATACACACTACGCTATGCTTCGTTGTGTACCGTAGGCAATTTGTCAAGGAAAATATCGTTTTCATGAATAATTAATGAGGCAGTTTCATTGGTTCCGCAAAGTACCAGATGCTTTACGGTTGAAATATATTCTGGCGATTGCCGGAGTTGAACCGGGTACGCCTTCTCAGTACAATAATATTGGATAGTATTCCAGACCACACTGCCACGGAGGCTTCTGACCCTGTAGAGTTATTGAGCAATATTTTAGTGTAACATGCAAATTCATTTGAAGAAGAGTTGACTCTCCTGCCTCATGCATATTCATTAAAACGAGATTTTGTAAGTCATTTGTCCCACGGTATGAATGAAGTGTAACGGAAGAAAGTACCGTGGTTGACGACGATGTCTGGATTCTAGCTTTCCAAATATGGGAATGGACTTTCATGTTTTTAAAAGATATAATGAATTTAACAAACGACCATGAACTCATTTATTTGACGTGTAACTTCATGAAAAAATAAAACTGTTCACGTTAGGTCTTCTGCACGGTTGTATAGGCTTGGTGTTTCACTGTTTGTTTGTACCTTTCTGGATTTATTCAGGTACACATTTTTAAGCTTTTTACAAATCATTCGGCGAGGCTTCATCAACCATTTTGGTATGTTCGTGAAAGCTTGTTAATAAGACATGATATGATGTAATTTCTTATTTTTCAGTTCTTAGAAATGTTTAACAAAAATATATTTTTGCTGTAAACACTTTTTTAAATGGCTATTTAAAAGTGAGACTGGACAGCTGTGCTTTTCAGCGAAACCATTCAATGTGACAGCAATACAATTTTAGTCTATGACCCAAAAACATTTGAATGTTACATGTAATTTTGGTATTGAAATGTTAAAAAAAACGATATGCGTTTATGTCCATTAGTTAAATAACTGTTTGAACTGGCAACGCTATCTAAATGCCAACTCCGTCCTTTTCCCAAACATAATCTGTATACCTCTGTTTCAATTCACAGAGAGGTCGAACAAACGGACGCCTCGTCGTAAGGAGGTTGAGCGGCGTCACCAGCTGGACGTGGAGCGCTGGCTGAAGAACAAGTTCCGGGAGGGATTCTCCACCATGAGGGAAGCCTTTGAGGCGAAGGACACAAAGAGTGACGGCACCGTGAGTAAAAACGTCCTGGATGTTTGGAAACAATATGAAACGAACATACGGAACTGATTTAAAGTCTTTGATTGATTGATTAATTAATCAATTAATTAATTAATTAACCGAAGAGCTAAAATATTATTGTTAACTTACGTGTGTACATTTAATCATATGTATATGAACTAAATTAATCAGGAATTTAACAGAGGTATAACATATTGCATGTATTATTCAGGTGAATTTTGACGACTTCCTGGAGGTGCTGGCCAACTTTGGACTCAAACTTGAGAAGAAATACCTTGCAGCCTTCCTGTCGCGCTGTTCTGTGTCCGCCAACCGGAACGGCACCATCCCGTACCGCGAGTTCCTCCACCGCTTCCAGGACCGTAGCGAGCGCGGCATGACGCACACCATCCTCACTGATAACAAACACAGGCTAGTCAGACTGTTAGTTTTTTTCATTATATTTGTGCAACAACCCACGTGTGGCCAAACTTCTCCGAACTTCTCCAACCCTGTAGAGCACCCCTGAGTGACAGGCTACTTCCGGTCTAGAACGGCCTACTTTCGGTTGACTAGTGCGACTCTTTTCTGACCGGGTATTCCCGGTATCAATGATGGGTTTGTACAAGGGCATCAGTCATGTCTTACAGGAACCAATCATCATATGTTTCAAAGACTTAATAAAATAATATTTAAGTAAAAAACCATGACCGATGTCCTTTCTTATATTGTAAACTCTTTCGTTCTGATTTTACATCATCACAATTATCATGATTGTTACATAGTCTTTTCTCCCACCTCAGATAAGTAGATCCAATAATTTAGCCATGCTAGATATTCTTATCTTGCCCACGGGCGAAGATAAAATGCCCGTATAGAACTCCTTTTTAACGGTCACCATATTATAATAACCTCCCTTGATGAAGACTGTCGTCAGTAGCATCAAGGAAACCTTGTCGTATGGTAATATTTAGAACGCTAATTAATTATTTCTCGCTTCAGATGTCACCATAAATGAGTTTTCACGCACCATTAAAGAAATAATGCTTCATTTTCCTTAGAACTATTTAAAAAGACCGATTTGACAATTAACACTAACTGGATCAGAACTATTTAAAAAGACCGATTTGACTATTAACACTAACTGGATCGCTGCGCACGTATCCATGACAACCACGTGCTATCGCATATCCATACGCAATTATTTTCACTAAGCACAAAAGAGTTCCAGAAAAAAATACATTTTTAATTAATTTTGTTTAACTGAGGTGGGAGAAAAAGCATCTACCATAGCCGCTCGTGTAAGACAGTTTCATCCCGACCCTCGCGCAGGATGTTTTGCGGAAACTCGGTAAACCTCGTTTCCGCAAAACACCCTACGCTCGGGTCGGAATGAATCTTACACTCTCGGCCATGGAAGAATCCATACATAAAGAACTATCAATTTTCAAACTGTCTGTTTCATGGTGTTAGCTATTTCATCAGTTGCATTCTTTCTCTATTCAGTAAAATGCACAAAACATAATAAAACATGTAATAATAATAATAATAAGAAGAAGAAGAAGAAGAAGAAGAAGAAGAAGAAGAAGAAGAATAAGAATTAATAATAATAATCATCATAATAATCATAATAATAATTATAATTATAATAATAGTTGTAAAAAAAAACAATGATAATAATAATAATAACAAAATAATTGACATCATTAGTATATACACAACTTTGCCCTTCGCCGAATTGAATGTCAGGCAGTAGGTTTAAGATTATTACCATGCTAAGTTATAGTTGTAATTGATGGTAGTTTTAGACCAAAGATAGAGCAATAGAATATAGTGTTTAGAACAAAGTAGATCAGCATAGAGAAAAACGTGAATTCCTACAGATAAATATCTTGTGTTTTACTTCGGAATATGACTCTTTAAATAGCTTAGAATTAAGTGTTTTTAAGTTTTAAGTTACTTATTACTATTTTGAGAGATGAGGTAGGGTATCTATAGGAAAGTGCTTGTTGGTTGGGCGCGCGGTCTTGTCCGGACGATAAGCCATGAAATGATGTTTATCACCATGGAATAAGGGTCAAGTCCGACTAGGTGTACACACGACCAATTTCTTACGTATATTTGTCTTTACAATAAACTGTGTCCGAACGATTACCTATGACAAGGTCGACGGCTTTTTAACAATTGTTGGTATACATAGCTAATACCTTATAAAATACAGGTCAAGTTTGACTTTGATTACTAAATACCACTTTTGGACAGTTATAGACCCCTTTCGACAAAGAATTTTCCAAATTTGGTATATTGATGTTAACTTAATACAGGACAATTCATTTTAAAAAAAAATCTTGGTACACTTGTTTAACACTATAACATACATGTAATTGTCGACTTTTGTCACAATCCACCGATTCTTTACGCGGTTGTGTCCCCTTTTCAAAGAAACAGTTTACCATTCGTGTGTCCAGGCGGCGTGTGGGACTATTCGTCGCTCATGTAACGGCTCTAGTTTCAATTACGATGGACTCGGTGTCCTTAGACTTGATTTTTCGTAGATAATTCTCGAACATAAATGAAGGTCGTCATATACTCACAAATATGATGCAGATATCCCCTTTTCTCTTTGGGTATTTTCTGTACATAAGTTTGTTAATACTTATGGCTACAAATCATAACAAGGTAATCACAATGTATATCCTATCTGTTCTCCCACAGGTTTAACGCTGACGGACGCCAGTCTCCCAAGTCCGAGAACAACCTAAGCGCTATTGAAGCACAGCTTATGAATATGTTCCAACGAGATTTCCTCGCCCTTCTGGGAACATTCAAGTGAGTAGACATCCAATTTCTGCAATAATGTACAACTGTGACCGTCACTTTTTCTTTCAATCTTTCTAACCGCCATTAATTATCCCAGCTAATGTCCCGCTATTTCTGTGAAAGTTACTGACACGTATCCTTCTCCCCTACAGGAGTATCGACAAGTTAGAGACGAACGTGATCAACCAGGAGGAGTTCCGTGCAGCCATGGAGAGCCGCTTCAACCTCACATTGACGGAGGACCAGTTTGAATCCTTCATTGACCGCGTACCACTAGACGAGGACGGGGCAGTCAAGTACACGGATTTTATGCAGCAGTTCGATACGCGGTACAAGCTAAATTATGAAACATTTGTAATATCATAATATATGAATATTTGATATCAACAAGCCAACTTTAAACTGTTTTTTAGCTGAAAATGGGATGAGCACAACCTAATAGTATAGTTTTCCGCCAATCACCAAGAGGTCGCAGGTCTGGGTGTAACTTTTCACGATCTCTCAAAATGGCCACCAGTTCTTGCGTCTACCCCCAAAAATGGACTTAAGCATGATTTAATTCAGTAAATACAATCGAGCTCAAATCATCTTCTTCTTATATATATTAAATGACACTCGCGAACGATCAGAACCTAACTATGTCCGTTTGTTATTTTTTCAGGGGTATGGCTGCAAGTTTGTTCCCTGGTAGGGAGGGTGAACAGAAGAAGAAGGTCACAGTCGGGCCACTTCCGGAAGATAAACCGGAAATCAAGCCACCGGCCCCCAAACTCCAGAAAACGGAAATAGCCGAGTACATGACTTTTGACGACGAGCCGCTCATTGACGAGGCTGCACCTCGTCGCTCACCGCAGGAGATGTTCAGGGTCATTAAAGATCTGCTAACCAAGCGCTTCAACGACGTTGAGCGCATGTTCTTTGAGCTAGATGAAATTAATTCCATGAGATTTTCACAAGAACAAATGTTCCAGTTGTTAAGAAGGTATGTTGAATAAATAGTTTACCTACTTATTTCTTTTCAGCGATATAAACAAGTGGTACCATTTTTATCTCTCTAAGTAATGGGAATTTGTGGTATTCTTATAGGTTCTCTTAAGACGTCTGTTTAGGTTTCAATATTCATTTTTTTTACCGTTCTTGGAACGTAAATGGCGTTTATGACGCCATCTTAGCAGTTCACTTTTTACCTGTGCTTTTTTTTCTTCTCACAGGTTCCCGGAAATGAAACCGGAAGTGACCCGAGGAGAGATCCGGGATCTCTGGAAGACATTCATCACAAACAAGGACAAGACGCTCGACTATTACGAGTTTGTCCGTCATTTCGGATTCTCTCGTACGTCGGCAGCGTTCCCGAACGCAAAACGAAACCCGCCACGTCACGGTGACGCTGACTTTATGATCCGCTCACGAAAGCTAAACTGCGCTTCTGATATGCTTCAGGACAGCCTCCGATCAAAGGTACTAACGAGACAATACTTGATCCTGTGTTTGAGGAATCTTAATGCTGGCTGGATAATTCCCCCCAAAGTTGCACATAACCTGTTTCAGCAGTTATGAAAATGGCTCCTAATGAAAGCACTTTTGCCGCTACAGGACTTCAGACACTTGCCGCGTAGCACGAGGGTAAACCTCCTCTTTAAGGCTACAATCAAACCTGTATTAAGTGGCCACTTTTTGGAGGAGGTCAAAGTTGCTGCTTAAGGCAGGTGGCAACTTAGTCCAGGAGGGAATTTTCCGTCAAAAACGCTTTGTTTGAAAATAGGTCGAATACATATCTTAACAACAACCCCTTACCACCATCATAATAGAAGTTTAAATACAAATGTAGATCAAATAACTTAATTATGAATGGAATGCAGTAGATAAATATTTCTCCCACCTACTTCAAGTAGATCCAAAAATTAAACCATGCTAGAAATTCTTATCTTGCTTACAAGAGTTCCAGAAAAAATACAACTTAATACGACTTAATTTTGTTTAACTGAGGTGGGGGAAAAAGCATCTACCATAGCCGCTCGTGTAAGATAGGTTCATCCCGACCCTAGTGCAGGGTGTTTTGCGGAAACTCGGTAAATCTCGTTTCCGCAAAACACCCAACGCTCGGATCGGAATGAATCTATCTTACACTCTCGGCCATGGAAGATACTTATACTGCAATTAATAGCAGTATAAATCATCAACATCATTCCAGGAATACAAACACATCTAAATCAACAAGTTCACTTTTCAAAGGAACCGTAACGAAGAGAAATCATACATTGTGCAATATAGATCTATATGTGTATATCTTTATGTGTATGTTTTGTCGACAGATCGACTACATGTGGGAGGAGCTACGGAAAGAGTTTGTGAATATGGACCCTTACGGCGTGGGCTTCGTCTCCCAGGAGGAGTTCCGTGACGTCTGCAAGGAGCTCTGCGTCCATCTGTCCTCGTTTGAGCTCGATCAACTTGTCCAAAAGTTTGACATCAAGAAGGACGGAAGGTAAGGGTTGTTAGACTTATGTTAAAGGGGAGGAGTGTGTGTATAAGTGTCTAAGTGGTTGGGGTTACCAGTTCAGGTGGGATTTGCCCTCAAGAAGGTCGACATGAGAGGTGGGTCGGGTTAATTTTCGGACGATTAGTGTTGTTATACATGTATTTAAGTTTGTAAATGTATATGCATTTCAGCAACTTTACCTGACCAAATGCAGTCGCCAACCCAAAATGTTTTAAGTGTTTATTCAATTTGGGCCAAAAATAACAGGCGTTTACTCTGATTTACTTAAATTCAATAGGAATAAGTTAACGATAATTATATCGCTATCCAACCATTTCAGGGTGTCTTACATCGAGTTCCTGAAGCCATTCGCTCTGCGCAAGCAGATCTGGCGTCATGGCAATAACATGCTGTCGCTGCTGCAGCATCCACAAGCGGAACTTCCGATGAGCGACATCGTGGAGCCGCCGCAGAAGGGCCTCCATGGCATCACCGCCAAGCTCAGACAGAAGGTTAGTAAACGAACGTTGTATTGTGGGTGGTGGGGACATCTTTAATATAGTTATAAAATCGTCTTTTTTAAAACCACATTCAGTGTTGTATTTACGTTTGAAAATGTTTTCTCTTTCTGTAATAAACATTTATTAGCTTTTTCATTTAATGTTTTGAACAAGTCATCAATTAAGAATACTGTTATGAAAATAAAGCCATTTTTGCAACAGATCATTCATATATGACACAGCAGAATGGTAATTATTACAAATCGAGTCACTGGCAATCATTTCGTTCTTTTCAGTTGGCCGGCGACTGGAAAAATCTCCGTCGCGCATTCCGGAAGTTAGACAAGTCAAACAACGGGTACATGTCCGTCCCAGAATTCCGTTCGGTACTGAAGCTTGCTAACGTCATACTCGATGAGGATGAAGTCTACCATGTATTAAACCGGTTCGATAATAACATGAGCGGAAAGATTCAGTATGAAAAATTCATCGAAGAAACATTTAAACCGGAAACGCGACACAGTGTACGCCCGGCATGATTTTAAGGGTCGGACAAACTTTCTAGGCTGTTACTAGGTAGTCAGTATTCATTTTAGTATTATTTCATGTTCACTTAATATTATGCGACCAAGCAAACAACTATATTATATCATTTATATATAAATAAATGTTTTTGAAATGTGTTTTATTTCTTTTGAATGGCTAGCTTTTTTCCAAAGCTAGTAAATCGTATATCTATGGAACTTCAAACGCTGTATTTTCATTGTTGTTGTTGATTTTCCTTCAATTTAAATTATCTATACATATTTACGTGTATTGTATAAAATTCGAAATAATCATAACATCAAAATGTTCCTATAACTCTGAGGCATTTTCTGCGATGCATCGATTTATAAGTCTGTGATTTGCAAATGTGTGATATATCTGATTTTGTGATATCTGTATGTATGCATGATTTTAAAAATGGCCTTGTGTATGCACATAAATTGTTTTGCCGTTTAAACTTTTTTTCGTCCAGTATTACATGGCACGTTTCGTGTTCAAAACATAACATGATAAGCATACATGTACCGTACATGTTGACAAATTTGTACAACAAAAATCTATGAAATCTTCATATTTTTTACTGTTTTGTTATTTCATGTTTTGATTGTTTCTGTTATTCATAGTTTATGTGCATATATATTTTGTAAATACTTGTTACCAACGTAATCTCGTGTGCGTTACATTCCAGTGTAATATTTATAGATTTAGATTATTGTTTTTCGTTTTCCCATTTGCATTCGAACCTTTCTGCGTATTTATGATGAATAATGATTCTACTTACATCTTGTGTATAATTATGCTAAACTTGCACTTTTAAAAAAAAATGTCCAAAGCAGGACCGATGTCCAGAAATTGCAGAAAGCAAAAGACGTGAAAATAAAACAAAAACATCCTCTTTTGCCAGCACGTTCAAACAATATGTATTTGCTGGAACCGGTTTATCGGATAGTCTCGGATTATAATAGCGCCGGGTTCCCGGATGTAGTTGGTATGCAAGTCAGGGAGCGACACCCTGCATACACAACATAATCCGGGAACTATGGAAACCTGGTGTGCTAGTTTTAGAACTATGTTTTAACTTTACTAAGTTCATTGATCATATTATTTCTCATTGTTGCATTGTAAAAATGGTTTCTATAGATATATGTGATCCATATTTCTGTGATAATTTCGCATTATTCTTTGTTTGCAGTTATATCTGTTTTCAACTGATTTTGTATCTTTTCAAGCACTAACCATGTCTGTTTATACAAATAAAAAACTACGTTATCATTCTGCCTTCGAATTATTTCTACAAAAGCCAGTCGGTCAATACTTTTAATGATTTGTGCTCACCATTGTACGTGATGATGATGATGATGATGATGATGATGATGATGATGATGATGATGATGATGATATGATGATGATCTACGATGTACGTTAAGCGCCCGAATACGGCCAAAATCTCCTTACTTCATAACATATACCCCCTCTATATTTTGAGGTTCATCTCGATTTCATGATTGCTTGAGGTGCATTTGTACAGCGCTCTTACGACAAATTTGACAGTTTGTTCACTTCGAGTGCACTATGAGTCCACTTGGAGTGCACTACATAGTGCACTAGGGTAAGACAAGGGCAATACTAAAAATAAAGGTGCTGACCTACAATGGGCTGACCAGAATAGGCTTCTGCAGTCTATATCTAATGCTGTCTTTACACCGAAACTTAGCATGATGTGCGTAGTTAAAGAAGATGTTTCAATGTTGATTTATAGATAGAGAATAATTATGATTGATTTTAACCTTTCATGTAAATAATATAGACATAGAAAATCCAATAAAGGCATTTTTTATTTCATAAAAATAAATTGTCAAACATTTAGATGTTTAAATAATCACGGTTGTTGTTGTTATTTTTTTATAAATATTAAACTCAATGTTTTGATATAGTAAGATGCACACCTTATGATTACAGCTGCTAGAAGTGCATTTCTCCCACCTCAGATAAGTAGATCCAATAATTTAACCATGCTAGATATTCTTATCTTGCCCACGGGCGAAGATAAAATGCCAGTATGAAACTCCTTTTTAACGGTCACCACATTATAATAACCTCCCATGTTGAAGACTGTTGTCAGTAGCATCAAGGAAACCTTGTCTTATGGTAATATTTAGAACGTTAGTTAATTTTTTTCTCGCTTCAAATGTCACCATAAAACAGTTTTCACGCACCATTCAAGAAATAATGCTTCATTTTCCTTAGAACTATTTAAAAAGACCGATTTGACTATTAACATTTGTTTCTATTTAAAAAGACCGATTTGACTATTAACATTAACTGGATCACTGCGCGCGTATCCATGACAACCACGTGCTATCGCATATCCATACGCAATTATTTTCACTAAACACAAAAGTGTTCCAGCAAAAAAATGCATTTTTAATTAATTTTGTTGAACTGAGATGGGAGAAAAAGCATCTACCATAGCCGCTCGTGTCAGATAGTTTCATCCCGACCCTCGCGCAGGGTGTTTTGTGGAACACCCTACGCTCGGGTCGGAATGAACCTATCTTACACTCTCGGCCATGGAAGATACTTATAATCTATATTTAGAGATACACCTTTATCTCATGATTGCAAATGCTAGAGGCTCTTATCTGTACTTAGAGGTACACCTCTATCTCCTGAATACAATTGCGTGAGGGGCATATCTATACTAAGAGGTACATCTCTTTCTTCTGAATACAATTGCGTGAGGGGCATATCTATATTTAGAGGTACACCTCTATTTCCTGAATACAATTGCGTGAGGGGCATATCTATATTTAGAGGTACACCTGTTTCTCCTGAATACAATTGCGTGAGAGGCATATCTATACTAAGAAGTACACCTCTTAGAGGTACACCTCTATCTCCTGAATACAATTGCGTGAGGGGCATATCTATATTTAGAGGTACACCTCTATCTCCTGAATACAATTGCGTGAGGGGCAAATCTATACTAAGAGGTACACCTCTATCTCCTGAATACAATTGCGTGAGGGGCATATCTATATTTAGAGGTACACCTCTTTCTCCTGAATACAATTGCGTGAGGGGCAAATCTATACTAAGAGGTACACCTCTTCCTCCTGAATACAATTGCGTGAGGGGCATATCTATATTTAGAGGTACACCTCTATCTCCTGAATACAATTGCGTGAGGGGCATATCTATATTTAGAGGTACACCTCTATCCCCTGAATGCAATTGCGTGAGGGGCATATCTATATTTAGAGGTACACCTCTATCTCCTGAATACAATTGAGTGAGAGGCATATCTATACTAAGAGGTACACCTCTATCTCCTGAATACAATTGCGTGAGAGGCATATCTATACTAAGAGGTACACCTCTATCTCCTGAATACAATTGCGTGAGGTGCATATCTATACTTAGAGGTACACCTCCATCTCCTGAATACAACTGCGTAAGGGGCATATCTATATTTAGAGGTACACCTCTATCTCCTGAATACAATTGCGTGAGAGGCATATCTATACTAACAGGTATACCTCTATCTCCTGAATGCAATTGCGTGAGAGGCATATCTATACTAAGAGGTGCACCTCTATCTCCTGAATACAATTGCTAAAGGGACATATCTATATCTAGATGTATACCTCTGCTATCTCGTGGTTACAACTGCTAGAGGGGTATATCTGTATTTAGAAGTATACCTCTGCTATCTCGTGGTTACCATTGCTTGAGTAATATTTAAGTTTGCACGATGTGTTTTAAATAAGCACGTATGTGTCCAGCATATCTGTTTGACTTGAAGTATGTCGTAAAAAGCGCCTGTTCCCCTCGAAGGGAAGGATAACCAGTATGCAGCTATGTTGGAAATGCTACCAGTTGTCGTTCTTATATGTTAAAATAAGTTCGATGAATAAATGCTAGTGATCATCATCATCATCATCATCATCATCACCATCATCATCATCGTCGTCATCATCGTCGTCGTCGTCGTCGTTGTTATCATCATCATCGTCAGGATCAACAGCAGCAGTAGCAGCATAATAATAATAATAATAATCATCATCACTAGCAGCAGCAGCAACAGCACTATCAGCAGCAGCAGCACTATCAGCAGCAGAACTTTAAGCATCAGCATCATCTTCTTCTCCCTCCTCCTCCTTATCATCATCATCAGCAGCAGCAGCAGCAGCAGCAGCAGAAGCAGATGCAGCAGCAGCAGCAGCAGCATTTTCACCACCACCACCACCCACATCATTATCATTAACATCATCATCGTCAGCAGCATCAGTATCAGCATCTTAAACAACATCATTATAACGACAACAACGACAACAACAACAAACAACAAAACGACTATCTTTCCCGGTCAGACAAGCATTTGCTATACTGTGTGCGTGAACTAACAATGGCGAAATTTCATTCCATGTCTACAAAGAAGACACATTTTGAATGAATTGACGTATCTGTATATCTATTGCATTTAATGCTTACCGTTGCATTTCAATATTACTCAATCTATCAGGATGTTTTGTTCTTCGGAAGAGATCAATCGAAAAGAAGCTAATAAATCGAATCGGTAAATACCCATGCCAAGAAATGTCTGTGGCTTGTTGAGCCTAAATGAAAACTGCACTGTTTGTAAATGGCTATATCGTTGCGTGTACCACCACTCTAAATACTGCAAATGGGGCATTTTTGAGTATGATTTACCGTGCTATTACAATCAGAATGTTCACAAAAATCTTACACTAGTATGTTAAAGTAATTATAAATGCGTTCCTGCAGGACCCATTAGTCACGCATCATGATAGTGCACCAGAATTTGATGGTGAAATTACATGGCGCATTGCAAAACATACTATACCACCTAGGAGGTTGATTTATTTCACGAGAGTTTGGAGCCTATAAATTATAATCTGATTATTAATTGAGATATATTAATTATTTCAACATGAAGTTTTGATAACAAATGTATATATATAAAACACGTACCCAAAGCTTTGGTATCAAAAACGTGCTCACACTAGCGCGCTGCAAATTTATTTAAAGTAACTCTAATTCGAGCCATCGTTTGCATTGATTCGACGACATCTTATTTTTAAAAGTGTTCATATCACTCGAATTTGCTCTTTAGATCTTGGCATTATTCTGCTGGAGACGTGATTAGTCTAATCAATCATGATTTCATGAGTAAATTAGGGACATTTCATCTAAACCTTTGTGGTGGGTTTAGACAATTCAGTTAAAAACCTTTTAGAGATGCATATTTTCTCCGATTTCAATAAAACACATATGGAATCTTCCAGACAAAAATAATCTGCAGCGAGCGAAACAGTCATTAAAACTTACATTTGTACATTAAACCGAACAAGACATGCGAATCATTTGATGATAGAGCTTTAGATGAAGCTGTTAGGCACGATTCCTACATGTGAGGAAAGATATTTGTTTCCCATTTCTTATCACCGAAATCTATATTTGACGTCCCGTCCCAAATTCAATAAACAGTTGATGGGCACATAACAACCCAATATATCAAGCCTGTTCGCCTCTCTCTCAGAAGTATAAGGCGTCAGGGATAATTATGCAAGCATTTGACGTCCGTCATCCAATACTGATGTCGTAAAATGAGTTATTGGCGCTGATCGAGTCTGCGAGGGGATCGGGCAAGAGTGTTATATGTATCAATACGTGATGTATGTGCTGTAGTTCGAGGGGAAGCGATAGATTTTTGGAAACTCTACAACAAAAGAAGGTTAGTGTCTTGATCGATGTTAATTTTATAAGAAATATTGTTTCAACCAGCTATTGGATCTAGGGTATAACTTCATTATTGCATATGCATATATAACACTTATCCACTATTGTGTTTGTGTAACTGAGTTTTATTTCGCATTGCACATTTTTACTCACTGACATGCAAACGCACTGTTTTTCTGTAAATGAACAATTTACTTAGTATTTTTCAATTAATTAGTCAGACACTATCATGATTATCGACTGGATGCATGGTAACCATGTTCTTAAGTTCGTAAAGAACATATACCCAATACAATTTGTGTTTTGTCATCGCCAACGCAAACACAATTACAATCATATCGCCATCAGCATAGTGAAAGCGATACGGAAAGACTAGACTTAGTAAATTGCTAGCATTAACAAGAAAAAAACTCCTGTTAGACCAATATAAACATGGGCACACTCTTGTTAGACCAAGTGCGAACTCTTGTTAGACCAAGTGAAAACTTCAAATATTAACATGGGCACACTCTTGTTAGACCAAGTGAAAACTTCAAATATTAACATGGACACACTCTTGTTAGACCAAGTGAAAACTTTAAATATTAACATGGGCACACTCTTGTTAGACCAAGTGAAAACTTCAAATATTAACACGGGCACACTCTTGTTAGACCAAGTGAAAACTTCAAATATTAACATGGGCACACTCTTGTTAGACCAAGTGAAAACTTCAAATATTAACATGGACACACTCTTGTTAGACCAAGTGAAAACTTTAAATATTAACATGGGCACACTCTTGTTAGACCAAGTGAAAACTTCAAATATTAACACGGGCACACTCTTGTTAGACCAAGTGAAAACTTCAAATATTAACATGGGCACACTCTTGTTAGACCAAGTGAAAACTTTAAATATTAACATGGACACACTCTTGTTAGACCAAGTGAAAACTTCAAATATTAACATGGGCACACTCTTGTTAGACCAAGTGAAAACTTCAAATATTAACATGGGCACACTCTTGTGAGACCAAGTGAAAACCTCTAACATTAACATGGGCAAACTCTTGTTAGACCAAGTGAAAACTTCAAATATTAACATGGGCTCACTCTTGTTAGACCAAGTGAATACTTCAAATATTAACATGTGCACACTCTTGTTAGACCAAGTGAAAACTTTAAATATTAACATGGACACACTCTTGTTAGACCAAGTGAAAACCTCTAACATTAACATGGGCAAACTCTTGTTAGACCAAGTGAAAACTTCAAATATTAACATGGGCACACTCTTGTTAGACCAAGTGAAAACCTCTAGCATTAACATGGGCACACTCTTGTTAGAACAAGTGAAAACCTCTAGTATTAACATGGGCACACTCTTGTTAGACCAAGTGAAAACCTCTAGTATTAACATGGGCACACTCTTGTTAGACCAAGTGAAAACTTCAAATATTAACATGGGCACACTCTTGTTAGAACAAGTGAAAACCTCTAGTATTAACATGGGCACACTCTTGTTAGAACAAGTGAAAACCTCTAGTATTAACATGGGCACACTCTTGTTAGACCAAGTGAAAACCTCTAGTATTAACATGGGCACACTCTTGTTAGACCAAGTGAAAACTTTAAATATTAACATGGGCACACTCTTGTTAGACCAAGTGAAAACTTCAAATATTAACACGGGCACACTCTTGTTAGACCAAGTGAAAACTTCAAATATTAACATGGGCACACTCTTGTTAGACCAAGTGCAAACTTCAAATATTAACATGGGCACACTCTTGTTAGACCAAGTGAAAACTTCAAATATTAACATGGACACACTCTTGTTAGACCAAGTGAAAACTTTAAATATTAACATGGGCACACTCTTGTTAGACCAAGTGAAGACTTCAAATATTAACACGGGCACACTCTTGTTAGACCAAGTGAAAACTTCAAATATTAACATGGGCACACTCTTGTTAGACCAAGTGAAAACTTTAAATATTAACATGGGCACACTCTTGTTAGACCAAGTGAAAACCTCTAGCATTAACATGGGCAAACTCTTGTTAGACCAAGTGAAAACTTCAAATATTAACATGGGCACACTCTTGTTAGAACAAGTGAAAACCTCTAGTATTAACATGGGCACACTCTTGTTAGAACAAGTGAAAACCTCTAGTATTAACATGGGCACACTCTTGTTAGACCAAGTGAAAACCTCTAGTATTAACATGGGCACACTCTTGTTAGAACAAGTGAAAACCTCTAGTATTAACATGGGCACACTCTTGTTAGAACAAGTGAAAACCTCTAGTATTAACATGGGCACACTCTTGTTAGAACAAGTGAAAACCTCTAGTATTAACATGGGCACACTCTTGTTAGACCAAGTGAAAACCTCTAGTATTAACATGGGCACACTCCTGTTAGACCAAGTGAAAACCTCTAGTATTAACATGGGCACACTCTTGTTAGACCAAGTGAAAACCTCTAGTATTAACATGGGCACACTCCTGTTAGACCAAGTGAAAACTTCAAATATTACAATGGGCACAATTTTGTTAGACCAAGTGAAAACCTCTGGCAGTAACATGAACACACTCCTGTTAGGTCGAGTGAAAACATCTAGCAAACACATTTACACATTCTTGTTATACCAAGTGAAAACATCTAGCAATAACATTAACACACTCTTTTTATACCAGGTGAAAACATCTAGCAATAACATGAACACATTCCTGTTATAACAAGTGAAAAATAAATAATAATAACATGAACACAATTTTGTTATACAAAGTGAAAAGCTCTAGCAATAACATGAATACGTTCTTGTTATACCAAGTAAAAAAACTTATAGCAATAGCATAAGCACCTTCGTGTTATTCCAAGTGAAAACCAATAGCAATACCATTAACACACTTTTGTTATACTAAGTGAAAACTTATAGCAATAACATTAACACACTCTTGTTAGAGCGAGTGAAGACTTCAAGCAATAACATTACCACTATTCCTATACCAAGTAAGAACAACAAGCACTCTTGGTATACCAATAAACCAAGTGAACACATCTAGCAATATCATTAACACACTCCCGTTAGGCCATATGAAAACATGAACATGAACACACTCCTGCTAGTGTAAGTGGAATTTGCTAGCATGAAAATGAACATACTCATGTTAGTGTAAGCGGAAATTGTTAGCATGAACATGAACTTACTCATGCTACATTAAGTGGAAACTGCTAGCATGAACATGAACACATCCATGTTAGTGTTAATGGAAACTGCTAGCATGAACATGAACAAACTCATGCTAGTGTAAGTGGAAACTGTTAGCATGAACATAAACACACCCATGTTAGTGTAAGTGGAAACTGTTAGCATGAACATGAACACACTCCTTCCAGACTAAGTGGAAACTGCTAACATGAACATGAACATACTCATGCTAGTGTAAGTGGAAACTGTCAGCATAAACATGAACACGCTCCTGCTAGTGTAAGTGGAAACTGCTAGCATGAACATGATCGAACACACTCTTATCATACTAAGTGGAAACTGCTAGCATGAACATAAACATACTCATATAAGACCAAGTGAAAACTGTTAGCATTTACATGAACACACTCCTGTTAGAACAAGTGAAAACTGCTATCATTAATATAAATACAATTCTGTGAGAAAATGCTAGCATTCACATGAACACACTCCCGTTAAACTAAGTGAAACCTGCAAGCATTAGCATGGTCACAATCCTGTTTAACTTAGTATAAACTGCTATCATTAAAATGAACACAAGCCTGTTAGATTAGGTGAATACATCTAGTGTTAAAATGAACATAATCATGTTAGACTAAGTGAAAGCTGGTAGCATTACATGAATTATGTAATACTTATTGTAAATTACTGAACCGAGTCCGTTTTAAATTTATAGTTATCAACAGAAGTTAAGTTCTTTAAAATGTCGCCGCAATAACATGATCTCGGTACATTTGTAAACCGCCATCAATGTTGGCCCCATAGATAAAATTATTACAAGAAAAAAACGAGGTAAAACATCAACAACTCCACAAATCCAAATGTAAACAAGTTTCAACTTGCACAATGGTGGTCACCAATCTTAGAGGGGCTGGTGCTTTAATAAACAGGCGGCAAGCTCCGGTCAGTAAATCGGCACCTGGAAAGGACGCTTAAATTTCAAAATACTTGATGCACAATACGCGTGTTCAATAAGATGAGATAGCATTGCAGCATGTAAATTAACTACATACTTGTACATGTACAACGTAGTTAAATTAAAACAGCCTAATATTATCTGAAATAATATGTTATGTTACCTGTGCATCATACTTGCTAATGTAAGGCGCGGATCTTGGCGCCCGTTGTTGACTGCTGCATCAGCTAAACCCGCTTCCGCGAAGCCATCAGGGGAGGTAACTGCATGTTATCAATATTTGTATCCGGCTCAATGAGTGGTTTGGAGACTGCACGCATTCTTTGTAAAGCGCTTCCGGCAGTTTTAATGTTAAAGAAATGACTGTTGTATGATGCAGTGCCGATGCTTACCTTTTACCAGAAAAGCAGGCAGTTGATGTTTGTAAGGAGAGCCAAAGGCTTGTTTTAGTCCCAGAATTGCCATGTGGTATTTTATTTGTTTGAAGGTAAGTACTTTTTACAGTTATGCACTGTTGGAATGAGATTTTGTAAGCCGGATTGCCTTTCATTTGGACATATTTCAAAGGGTAGCCTGTTTCAGATTCGGTTTGATATATGTTTTGGATTGCGTTCAGTGTTCTTGCAAATGTCGGGGCAGTGCAGCATACTCTAGATATGTATTCTACTTCTCTTGCAATGATTTTCCTTTGCATTCCTTGTAAAGTTTTTGATATCAATACCATCATAGTTTTTGTTTAATTTTGTATTCCTTAACAGAAATGGTACTCAAGATTCTAACACGTGTCATACTTTAAAAGGTGTTCTTGGTCGTTCTTCTCTTTAAATCTACAGTTGTGTCAAGTTCTTCATCAGCTTTGGGCTCGGCAATGTAATCTTCATATGATGAAACAAACTTGTGGCAGTTTTGGAAATATATTAGTGTAATCTCTTCTGTTGGTACCTTTTCAACAATGAGCGTATAAAAGACGTTGGCGATGTATTCTATGTGTTCTGTCTAATTTTTATTGCATCCTTCTTGTTCAACGATGATAACTTTCACGTCATTTTATCTCGTTGTGTTGTCTATCAGATCCGTTTCTTCTAGAGTAATCCTTGAATAAACTAGAAGGTATTGTGTTGAATATGTGAACTTATTCTTGCCAGACTGCTTAAATTGACTCTTCTACATTGTTAAGCTGCATATCTTACGCCTTTTTCATGGTTCAAGTCGGGAAGTGGTTAAGCTTAATCCTGTTCAGCATCTAATTCGTCGAACACTCCACTTGACCTTTTAAATGAGAAAAAAATAAAAATAAAAAATAAACATAACTGTTTAATTTTGAATGAATTTCCCTATTTGGTCTGTGTTTGGACGGCCCAGGTTGTTCCACGTCTTCATGATCCCGTTTTGGCAGCTAAATAGGTCGACCTTATCAACGCCAAGCTGTTTCTTGTCTTTAAACTTAATGCTCACTTGGTTATTCATGAAGAGGTCGTGTTACACCAATATATCTTTCAGATTTTATAAAGTTCTAGGGTTCTCCGATCCGGTAAAAGATGTGTTAAATACCTCGCTCTTCAAAATTCATCGGCCAGTCTTTTCTCCCACTATTTCAGGTTGTTGATATTTGCTTTGTTCAACAATGTGTCCTTTTCATTTTTGAATTATCTGTAAGGGAGACATTCGTCTGCGATTATGCGAGATTTAGCAAAATTGGGTAGGGCGTTGGTACAATAGGGGGAGGGATTTAACATGTTACGGGTGCAGAAGATACTTGACCTTATATTTCAATCAGTTCTGTCTTTTAGAAAGCTTGGAATACTGCTTAACACTGTACATGTGAGCACGTAGGTATGAATTTCAGGAAAAGTAGTTCGTGCAAGACTAGGCGAACACCTGGATGAAGTTAAAAAATATTGCATTTTTTTCTTGGATAGAGTCTTGCAGTGAGGTATTGTAGGGCAAGGATTATCTAGAATTCGGATGAAACTTTTCGTCCTGAATCCATGCTGCATTTCAGAAAGTATTAGTTTAATTTAAACTTATTAATATTACAACGATTGTGAAACAAGTTATTACAACATGATATTAATCATTCTCGTTGACACGATGTTACGCGAGTGTGTGGTCTTGTTTTGTGGGGAAAACATGGGGTACCTGGAGGAAACCCACTTGTCCGGCTTGGTGACCACAAACCAAACTCATGATTCATGTCCAGATGTGGGTCATCTGTAATAGTTGTTCGTCTTCTGTAACGACTCGGCTGGACTGGTCGTTTTAACTGAATGCTTTCTTAGTGGGGTCATTGCAAACGATGCCAACACTCATCAGTGCTGCCACTCCAGTATTCTATTGCATCGCTTGCCTTTGATAAAGGCGAACTCTTTCTTTAGACTTCTGTCTATTGTCACCATATCCTAAATTTACTAGTAACTGTTATATATCCGTCTGAATTTGTAGCAGGTGTCGTTCTTTAGCTGGTGGTTGCGTTCAGGGTATTTTCTCGATATTAAACTGTTCGTTTACGTTAACATAATCACTTTTTCTTCACGTATAAACCCTTTACTTCGCGGCTCACCTTGGTATATGCTGGCTTAATCTGGTCAAAGCTTTTTTGAGAGACGGTGTCATCGGTGGCTTTGATGCAGAAGTATCCGACCTAGGTCTTTCATGTCGAATCTTGTTTGGTATGAATATGCGTAATTGACAGTGAAGTCTTATACTACTTTTGGAGACTTTAGAAGATTTAGTGTCTACTGGTTTCCAAAGTAATATATTGCATGATAGGTGGTATTTTCTTGATAAAACATGTGTAAACGAGATGACGTGGTGACTAACCCCAGGGACACTTTTCCATTTCTAGATGAGCGCTGGTCTCTTGGCGATGGTATAATAGCTACATGACGGTATTTACACTGTAATATGTATACTTTCTTTATACCAATGGTAAGACTTCCGCGCATTTGAACCTGCTTCTACTGAGAGGGAAAATAAAAGTGCATTCATATAAATCAATCGGAATTAATGCCATTTAACATTATATTACAAAATAAGTTAAGTGGTGAAACCGCAATACGCTTCTTTGATGTCATTTATTACGTGGGGAACTTTGCCATTAAATAAATATGAACGAACTTAGGAAGGATAAAAATGTGTTTATATTCGCTGTTCAAGCAACTCGTTTAAACTAAATGAAACATCTGTTCGACTGATGGACAAACTAAACCCGATATATGAATATCAAATAATATATATAAAAAATATTACTTTTTGGTACAGACGATTTATTCCAATCCCGTACACCGAAATTTCCCAGATGAAACGGTTACTTATAACTGCGGTAAAATATCCTCAAAGATTAATATAAAGGGCTGGAAACAAATTTGCCTGTACAGACCTAGTGCTTTATTGCTCCATTTTCTGAGGTATGCCCATGCGATAGTTGTTCAAATATGAATTACTAGTTATTTATTACTCAAGATTCTATCTTTCGCGAGCAACTCAAAAGATTTTTTTTTCTTTTTTTCACAGACGTTTACGATTCGCTAGTCCTCAACAGTCTTTTAATGTAGAATAAAATCATTGTGTAATTGATATGCATATTACAAACAAGTTGCGCTGCCATAAAAATACCCCAACCCTCGTAAAACTTCCTTAGAAGTTTAGCCTTAAGCTCAATCAAAAGATGTTTGCCTGTGTGTTCAAGGGTTTGGTTCTAACAAGAGAAGTGCTGTTCTTTGCGTGTGAATAATTTGTTTCTATCATTTATAAAACAGTTTCTTTTACCTACCCATGTTGCATAAGTGGATATTTCAAAGGAAGGTAGGCTAGTTTTTTTCTTTTTCTTTCTATTAAATAAAGGAAACACAATTACTGTCTGTTTCCAGTGAATACATTCTGGCGTCAGAAGACCACTTAACGTAAATAAAGAATTCATTTGTAATTTCTCTTTAATTTGAGGTTCTATTGCCACTGTCTCGGCTTCGGTCAGTGCATGTGTTTATATCTGTGAACTGGGACCAATAATAAATCCTACTCCATATTATGAATGAAAACTCAAAATGTTCGGAGGGTTTTCATTTATTTTCTACATAGGATGTTTACTTTCATTTGTTTATCTACTCATGTCGTTTGTAATTAGTCATATCAGATATCAAGTACTTGTTTGTGGGTCTCTAATTCGTCATTATAAAATTCTATTAGTTCTTCTATTTAAATTCTTAGCTTTAGATCCATCTAGCATGCATCAAACGACCATTATGTATTGTTGCACTTTGTTGAGTGGATATAACATTTCATTAATATATTGAGGAAGTAACAAACAATCAAATTACTCGTGCGCTCCTTTAATAACCAACTGTCTGATGGCGCAAAAAGTAAACAAACAAAGATAACTTTGTTCAAAATGTTGCATCAGTTTATGATTATTATATACTTTATTATTGTTTCTCTTCGCTTATATACTTTATTATTGTTTCTCTTCGCTTATATACTTTATTATTGTTTCTCTTCGCTTATATACTTTATTATTGTTTCTCTTCGCTTATATACTTTATTATTGTTTCTCTTCGCTTATATACTTTATTTTCTTTATTTATTTACCTTTCTAAGAAATGTTTGTCATATCACGTGATCAATTTTGTCAATTAATATGACAACAACAGTTTACTTTATAAACATATTTGCATTCAGCAACTTGAAACAAATGTATGTTGTAAGAAATAGTCGGATCTCACGCATAAAGTCATGAATGTACTTTTATATTTATAGATATTTGGGTCAATTCCATATAATGGGTAATTAACTTAATGCTATCATAGCGCATCATGGTGAAGCTAGACAAACTATATTTATTTATTTATTTATTAAAGTCTCATCCACATATATACAAATCAGTTAAAACATAGTATGTACAAAACAGGATATATATGATGCCATTCTATTATAGAATTACAAGAGACTATAAAACTTTTACATAACATTTCGCAGTGTGCAAACTGCTTTAAACAACACATATGAATACATTATATATCATTGTATACTTAGACACAATAACACACTAAAAAGTAGGTTGAGTCATTTAATCGTGACACTAGGTGTCTAAAAGAAGTCTTAAAAGAGAGAAGAACATAAAATGTAACAGCTGTATCTTTGGTGCTTTAACTATGGCAAGCAGATAGACAGACAATTTATTGGTTTACACATTGTACATAGTCACAACACAATATACATAAAGTTATTACAATTTGCGAACGTGTATGAGCAATGATAATAACAAACAATATTATATACATATGACACAATACACATGTGTAGAAAAAAATAAATGAACAAATGAACAGGTAAACAGGTTCTTATAAATGTAATCAAGTAGTGACATTCAGTAACCTTGATTTTTATCTGTTAGTTGAATTAAATAACTGGACATATTCAAACACTGACGGTTTTACAAACTTGTTTGTTTTCTTTAGATATCTTTCTAAGAGCATCCAAATAAGAACAGATACATGTAAGGTGAAACTCATCTTCGATATCCAAAGCATTACAGCATTTGCAATAAATTTGAGCCCTGTAGGATCTTATTATTCCCAGATCATATTCTTCACAGGTCTGGGAAAAATAGTATCGTATTCTTCACTCAAACTGTGACATATATGATTGACCGAAAT
The DNA here is from genome assembly GCF_026914265.1 of Mya arenaria. Taxonomy (NCBI): domain Eukaryota; kingdom Metazoa; phylum Mollusca; class Bivalvia; order Myida; family Myidae; genus Mya; species Mya arenaria. The sequence continues at coordinate 43,448,814 of NC_069123.1, read as the reverse complement.
GGTGGTAAGCAAGAGAATCATATTCTTCACTGATTTCGTCGATGACATTGCTGTTTGATTAATTTGATATTAAAAATGTAATAATAAAAAGAAATAAAAAATAATAAAAATAAAATAATAATAAAAATAGCAAGATCCAAGCATTCACTAGTTATCATCATACAAACTTTTACTGTATACGGTCGGTGTGACATTGACCTTTCACCTGGTGACCCCAAACCATGCCAAGTTTAAGCATCATATGCCCAAGCGTTCTTTAGTTATCAATCGGGACGACCTACCGACCGACTGATATGTACAAAACAATATAAAACTACTTCTTTGAAAGGGGCATACTTAATGTAACGAGTTATTTGGCTTAACGAAAGTCTTAGATTTGTTATATGTTATATTTTTGGCAAGCTCCGAAGTTTATATAATATGTCCCCCAACGCCGAACGCCTACTATAACGACTTCTACGCCATTGAAACAAACAAACAACAAGAACAACACATATTCTTAAAACTACGCCTTATACAAAAACAATAAAACATATTCTTACAACAACAATAACAACAACACCACCACCAATTCTTAAATTAAAATTTTCTCTATATTTATCTCGGTCGGTTTGTGTCCCCGAGGGTGAATTGTTACACAATCGTAAATGCTCGACCATAACAGGCAAGCTCGAAACAGAACGTTCTTTAAACCAAAGCTCTTCTTGCATTGCGGTATTCACTGCTTGTCCGAAATTTAGGCGTTGAATGTGTTGGAAATACTTTTTCCAGTACATATGTCTATGCCAACACAACTCACTTCAACAAACACAATGCCATCTACCTTTACTAGGCATACACCAACTATTACGGTGCCAACAAGAACCAATCATATTCCTTCTTATACCACTAATACCCGTACAGCAACAATAAAAAAAATAAAACAACTATCTCTACAACCACCGCCACTGCGTCTCCAACTACAGCCAACTTACAGCAGCAGCAGCAACAACAACAACAACAACAACAACAACAACAGAAACGGCAACAACATAATCAACGATTCTTTATGACTAAAATATGTTTGCATACATGTATATCAACAAAATATATCTGCAATACTGGAAATAGCAATCTGGGACAAATGTGACTCAGTTGTAAAATTTACTCTTTTTTTGTTAAAAAAAATGATGCAATTTTTGACCTGTGAGGAATGTGATTTCATGATACATAAATAACCGACTTCGATCACAAATTTCCCAGAAGCTGTGACATATATGTTCGGAATTTTTGACAAATGAGATCTTATTTTTCCCAGCTGTGAAGAATAGGATCCTATTTTTCCCAGGCGGGAAGAATATAATCTTGGAAAAATAGGGTCTTACAGAGCCCTATATACGCTCCTGTTTTCTACTGTTCTGAACCAATCTTGTTTGAAAGTATCGTATAATTGGCATTTGAAAGCTTCAATGAAGACATGGACATCAATATTGAAAACATTATCAAAGGCGTGACTAAAACCTAAATAATCCTACATATTTTTAATATTATATACTCAATTGCGACAACCTATAGTGCAAGTACACAACTTGGTTATATCATGTTTTGATAATACTATTATCAGTGGTAACAATCTTGTATCAATATTTTAATATAATTATGTATGACTCTTATTCAAATAGAACGTGTATCTGCCTTATCCCCCGTATACACAGGCATGGTTAGTACTAGACGCTTAATAATCTTTTTCAAAATCGTAAATGAATTCCCTTTATTTCTTACGAATAAGTAAAACCCCAGACCTCTTCCCAGAAAAGCCAACAAAAGCGTCAAAAAGCTGACAAGATGTGACAATCCTAGGTTATATTGGTTGTTTTAATTTTTCGAACTTACATTGTAATATAAATAAATGTACATGGAAAAATTAATGCAAATAAAAATTAAATATATATTTTGAATAAAAAACATTTCTCATGAAATTACATGAAATAATGAAATGCATAGATAATACCAAGAAAATAATAATAAAACTGTAGTTAACCCTCTACGGATTTGAAGTCGCATTTTTTTTATTACAGACCTTCACGTTACCTACTCTGCGTTAAGCAGCTGAATAGATATACTCTATAAGGTAAGTAACTCAAAACAGATAAATCTAAAATAACACACTTTACCTTTGATGGAATTTACAGTGGACTCGTCCAAAGGGCCACAGCTTAGGGGACGAAGTCGGACTATAATCTGTAGATATAAACTCAAGACAGTTAAATAGATGTTGACAACTATTGCTTCAATGCTGACACCCTCCTGTAAAGTCATGAGGTTACCTAAAAACTTTCACGTTATGATGCCTTAGTGGTCAAGCGAATAAGCCATGACCTCGTCATGCAAACCAGGGGTTCTGGGGACAAATCCTGCTGCCGAAATATATTGTTTTGTTTTGTTTTTATTTACTCTCCCTATTTTTGGTTGTTACTTTAGCGTGTTTTTTTAATTTAGTTTATTCTAACGTCTATGCTAGTATATGTATTTTATTTTTGTTGTTCGAAAAACGTTTTAAATGTGTCTACCTCAATCCCGCGGCTTATGGGCCTTTAACATATACTAGGTTAAAACACTTGTATCTGCTTATGACTGTACAGTTGAATACTATACCTCGTGCAAGTACAACCCACTACGGAGTTCCGTTAGGGTCATCTTGTCTTTGCGGGTCATCTTGTCTTTGCCCCTACGCGAATGAGCGAAGGGACGACGGCAAAGACACGAAGACACGAAGGCGAACGCGCGAAAGCACGAAAGAACGAGTGTGAATGAGCGAAGTAGCCTGCGTGTCTTCGCTTTCGTGCCTTTGCCTTTGCGTCCATTCACTCATTCGCGTTTGTACTTTCGTGTCTTCCCCGACGTATGTTTGTGTCTTCGCTCCTTCGCGAAAATGCCGAAGACACGCTGGCTCTAACTGAACACCGTAGATCAACAGCTTTTGCGGCATGGCAGTGGTGTGCGCTCACGAAAAGTGTAAACAAGTTACAAGTGGTAAAATAATTTCTCAAATGTGGTATCTATTTCAAAAAATGTTCTACAAAATGAGTGGATATTTCAAATGCATGTATGCATTATTTTCGCACGCGTTTGCTTATTAATTTCCTTAAGTACAGAACTTGTCATAAAACACGATGCATAATCGTCTTTGATGGGATTGAAGATATCTTGCAATAATTATTAACATGTATGCAATTCAGAGTAATGCGAACATACTTTGCGAATTGCCGTAGGGGAATGAGCTATTTTCATGAGCAGAAATAATTACTATTTCACCGGCGGAAGTCGAGCGTATCTTAGAGACAGCTGATGCACCCGATTTACCCGAGCTATCAATACAAGAACACAGCTTTAGGGCCGGGAAAACTAAAAGATCCCTAAAACGCCTTTGATTTTCGATTGCACGGCTGCGCGATTACGATCGACCGACGAGAGCAGTTTGAAAAGCGCATCAACATGTGGTATATTAAGGGATTTTATGTGTGTGGCATTTTATTATATTTTAAAGGACTTGATTATTGACCGAGTATTTAGTATTGGATATCTGTTTTCACAGATATTTATTGAGACATCCAGTCCACATAAATCATGGCCAGTTTGCATTGTGCAATATTCTTCTCAGCCTCTGGATTTGAGGGAAGGTACATTCTTCTTATATATATAATATACTTCAAGTTGACGACATCGACGAATGTTGTCAATTTTTGGATGATTAATTGTGTGTGTTATTTTTCTTTATGGGATATCAAAAAATGTTTTCTAACATAAATATCATCTTTGTTGACAATGCTCAGTTTCAGGTTGTAAAGTACATTTGATAAAATACAGTTCAAAACGCTTAAATCCAAACTGTTATTTCTGTTCTAATCAGCGTGCGTGAATATATATTAAAAAAAAAATTGATCTGACAACCCGGAGAATTGTGGTTTAAAGTGCAAGTATGATATTAAACTATTACTTAATGTTAAATAATAAAAAATAAAAAGTAATGAAATGATGAAGAGATACGAAGACAAAACGCGCCTGAAAACAATAAAAACATATGTTCCACCAACTTTCTTTGATCTTAATTGTTGATTTTTCCCTCATTGGAGGATACAAGTACCTCAAGTACTCGTATGAAGTTTTATCTGAGGTGCATTCTATATATAACAATCGGTATGATGTTTAATTGCAGTTAAATTGAAGGGTTGATTCTAAACATCAGCTTAAAGCCGCATATCATATTCTAAACATCAGCTTAAAGCCGCATATCATATTCTAGATGAAACACCGAGTCACGTTCAAATGCATTATTAAATTCATGCAAACATGCCTAATATGTATAAACGTTTCTGTTTGACTGCCAGCATAACTAATCTTTAACATTTACCATATAAAGTGCAGTGCAGTACATAGCGTTGCAGTTCAGAATAGTATCGTAAAAAGTAGCACAAAACAGTACAGTTCACTAAACTCCAATACAATGCAGGTAGCAGTACAGAGCAGTACAGCCTACAGACCCGTATAATACAAAATAGCACAATGCAGTACATTCTCAAAATCCAATACAGTGTAGTACAAAGCAGTACAGCTTACATACCCGTATAATACAATATAGCTCAAAGCAGTACAGCTCACTAAAATCCAATACAGTGCAGTACAGAGCAGTGCAGCCTGCAGACCCGTATAATACAATATAGCACAAAGCAGTACAGCTCACTTAAATCCAATACAGTGCAGTACAGAGCAGTGCAGCCAGCAGACCCGTATAATACAATATAGCACAAAGCAGTACAGTTCACTAAACTCCAATACAGTGCAGGCAGCAGTACAGAGCAGTACAGCCTACAGACCCGTATAATACAAAATAGCACAATGCAGTACATTCTCAAAATCCAATACAGTGTAGTACAGAGCAGTACAGCTTACATACCCGTATAATACAATATATCACAAAGCAGTACAGTTCACTAAAATCCAATACAGTGCAGTACAGATCAGTACAGCCTGCAGACCCGTATAATACAAAAAAACACAATGCAGTACATTCTCAAAATCCAATACAGTGTAGTACAGAGCGTACAGCCTACAGACCCGTATAATACAAAATATCACAAAGCAGTGCAGTACAGAGCAATACAGTGCAGAGTAGTATCGTACAAAATAGCACAAAGCAGTGCAGTACAGAGCAATACAGTGCAGAGTAGTATCGTACAAAATAGCACAAAGCAGTACACTTCACGAAAGTACAATACAGTGCAGTACAGTTTAGTACAGTTAAGAACGGTGCAGAACATTACAGCACAGTACAGCACAGAAATGTGTGTACACTTTGTACTAGAGCTAGACGAGATCTTTATGTGTACGTAAATTTTAGCTGGCTGAAATGCAAAAAGCACATTTACCCCAAAAGCCATGATACATATATAAATATATGTATAATTATATAAAAGAAGTACGGCAACTCAAAATCGTCCACAGTTTAGCACTGTTCAGCACTTTAAAGATAGTTTCAAAGGAACCCTTCAGAAAAAAAGAAACATGCACACAGTCACAAATATCAAACGCATGCTACCCTTCGATATATCTCCATGGTCATTGCTTGAAATAAGCCCAACTGTCAGCGATACATTTGTTAATTGTATACGACTGTCCAAAACAATTACCGTCAACGTCAAGGCACACGCCATGAAATCGTTATATATTTATTTACCACAATCATCGAGAATGACAAGTTATCACCGAATGTAAACTATAAGAAACAACAGTTATCAGTAATTGTTTTGACGTGAATCGTTACACGGAGACACCCAGACTTTGACAATATTTCCTATTCAGTGACATTAATTAATTCATTAATAGACACAAACGCGTATATCTTAATTGTTGTAAAAGTTAATTGTTTTCATATTTGACAATCATAAATAAAACGGGTTTTGATCGCCCATTGTTTAGACAAATATTTTTTTTTATGCCGAGGTAAAAATGGTTACCTATATTGTGCGGTCTTGATTATTATTATTATTGCAAGTATCTTATTTGCTTGAAGAATTGACGAGGAACACCTGTGAACACTTTTTGTATGTATTTTGTTGCATTTTAAACCACTTAAAATGCCATACCTCACATTTAAAGGTACTCGCTCACGTTTAATATGGTCAGACATCATCAGAAATAATGAAAATGCTCTATTTTGCTGAAAAGCGTTAATAACGTTTTTAAAATAATACTTTTTTCGGCTTGGACTTATTAAAATCATTGCAACGAGAGTCTGCTTATCGCGACTGTTATTGGTGTTTGCACATAAAAGTAAGTAAAATAACTAATTTTCAACACAGCCAGCTGAATAAAACTCGTTGCCAACATACACTCTGTGAATAAATCCCTTTAATTCAGAAACACGGCGAACAGATGCTTGGTTAATAAGGAATGGACATTACATTATGAGCCGCGGAGTAGCGATAAGAGGATGTTAAATGCGCTGGTGTGGGATTGAATAACAGCATATATATTTGTAATCAGTTTGACTGGTTCTGACCTGAATACAAGGGTAACATAGTTAACAAAACGTCTTAAGTAACATTCACAATTATTTCAAACAAATGAATAATACTTTCACCATGTGTAATAGTGAATATAACATAGCTAAAACGGATTAAAGTGAACGACAGAAATTTTGTCAAAATATTACAGATGTGCAATATGCTAATTCATTTTCCAGTTGAGCTCGCCTCGTAGAATATATAAACTCTTACAATTGCTCGTTCAAACACTTCCATTGATAGTTTGGAATAATGTGCGGTTTCCTTGGAAATAACGAGGTACGTACAAACGTGTTCCAACAAATTACTTTCCATGTTCTCATATTTGTTTTATTACCAAAAAATCTCTTTTTCGAGATAAAAAAGCGTTAATGTGTCCGAAGGGCTCAGTAATTTTATTGCCTTTGAATTAGCGTCTCGGAAGTCCATCATAGCTTAGCGTAGCTTGAACTCCGAGAAATTCTCTGTAAAACGATAGGATTTATTTATATTTGATGGATTCTAATTACAGAGAGATTTTTTCACTCCCTCTCTCTCTCTCTCCCCAGAATCCTTTTTTGTAAGGTCTCTAGCCCGGAGATTCATCAGGTTTTAGTATCAAAATGAACAAGTATTTCTGAATCGTAAGGAATCCAGGGTAAAAATCTTAAAGGGATACAAAATTAATAAAAAATAAGGTTACTATTAAACACTTAAATACTTGTAAGGGAGGAACAGATTTGCGTTATTAAATTACGGGCTCAATTCATTCACTTCTTTTTTTTCTTTTTCATAACAATTAATTGATTTCTGAGTTGTTTTTAGAATCAACACAATAACCACATTTAATATATTAAAAAGAAATATTCAGAATTATACTTAATACGTAAATCGTTTAGCAAAAAAGGCACTCGCTGACGTACACAATATTTTGCTACATACAACTCATTTTTAGATAGGTACAGATTTCGTTGTAGACAATCTGTGTTAGGAGCCGTCCGCCACTAATTTCGTTAGGATTATGTATTATTTTTCGTATGTATGTAATTGAAAAAGTAATTGATTACATTAGGGCCAAGGAGGTGTCCTCAGGAAACCTCATCAAGTAGCCATTTCAGAGAATTGTCTCCATTTCCGGAACGCCTCAATCACGGTTAATAACACTTCGGCGCGAACTGTCCCTGAGGATGGGGACGTTCTTTAAATTCAGAATGGAAATGTCTGTCTTATCTTTTAGTGTTGTCTAATCTACTTCACTACTACTACTCTCGAGTCGCCCCCTTTACTGGAATGTTACGATGTACAATTAATTTATTTCACCGAACCATTGACAACCATATTTATTTAAATATGCACTCTTACTCCAAAATAAGACTTACCACAATTAATACAATTGTTTTAATTTACCAAAAAGGATGAATAAACATCTTAAACAATGGTTCTTATGAAGGATACCGAGTTTAATTTGAAAGAAATGTGCAGACAACACGGTATTTCTTCCCTATGAGACTATAGACACAGTAAATCTTTTAGCACTCACCATTTTTTTTTTCGTTTTCAGCTATTGAATAAATACAATCTTGTATTATAATCAGTAATTATCATTTTCCATAAATGCATTATTAAGTAAGTAGTTAAAAGTTTATCACTCAAGAATTATGTTTGTTATACATGCAAAATGTGTATGTATTGATTTTGAATAAGAGTGTCACTTTAAGGGATGTCGGACTGAACGGGATGGGTCAGGGATGGGTATCCCCTCCCTTTTGTAGTAATTCATTCACCGACGGTGCAATTTTACATATATTTCAAGTTTTTTAGGTAAAAAAGTGTCAGTCAATCGATAAGAAAACACCATGTTTGCAAAGTAAATAAAAATTTACTGACTTCAAATAATTGATTAATTGTTAATTAGTCTTACATATTATTCACATATACGGGTGAAACAAAATCTTCCCCTAACAAACTTGGTCAAAACAAACGGAACATAATGGCATTTTTAAAAAAAAGAAGTCATAAGATATACATGTAAGCAAATATCTAAAATCAAATATTACGCTTATATACATGGATGTCGTTATTTCATATCTTATACCGAAGCATTGATCTGTACAGCAAATAACGTAGTTTCATTAATTGTGAATTTATCTGCATTTCAGCATTAAAAAAGTAGCTGTCTCGTCTGTCTTCTCGCGTGATTCATTGTTCGTGCGTGGAACAAATGCTGCGTAACCTTTCTTGTAATATTATCAATAAAAAGGAAATTTTCACCATGGAAACAACTTTCTAACACTATTACCCTTTTAAGAAAATTCAGTGAAAATAACATCTGAGGTTCGGATGTTTCAATTCCAGTCTGGGAGTGCTTCTCCTAAGTGCAGGTGTATATGTGTGGATGTATTTCTTCGGAAAGTAAGGTTTAGACCGTCTTAAAGATATATCTTTCATCCATGTAGGAAGTATTACTATACTCATATTTAAATAAATTCGTTCACTACAGATGATTTTTTTTCGAGTTTATTTTACGTTCCCATAGAAACGTTTTAAGAAAGAGATATATCCTGCGGTTAAGTAAATACGCTGTATATTAAGGTCTTTTCAGAATACGTTGGTCTGCGTGTTTGCGCCCACGTTTAGTTGGATATTTGACATCGGTCAAGCCCGCATGGAAACGGAACAATTTGAACTCAAATGAAGCTGGTTACGTGTGATATTAAAGGCATGCTTATTAGAAATGAAACATATTTATCATCACTAATTATTTTTGAATACCAAAGTATTAAGGTGTTATGCTTAAAAAAGAATTAACCAAGTAAAGTGTCATAAAAGAAAGTTGATATTTGTGGTTAATATTATGTATGTATATTTATAGTACAATTATATGTTATTGTAATTGTGAGTTCTTGTTTATATAAACTATCAACGCGAACATACATTGTTGAATTCATGCTAAAATTGAATTTAACAATGCTTTAATTAAAAGATACACCCGAGTTATCAAACGCTTTAGCATGAGAGTATTATTTCAATCACGAGGGTTGCGGATGACGTAACTGTTCAATAAATTGTGTGCGGTTTAAGTAAACCGTGTCTTAATTTATCTGAACGGTAGTTATAGAACGGTTACGCCCATTCTTCTTGTTCCCGTTCCCATATGGCAGGGCATGTGCAGACGAAAACACGGTGCAATGAATTGCTTTATATATAATGAACGAAAAAAGGCTTTATGATGAAAAGAAGACAGCAGCAATTAATAATTAATATATTGTTGCAACCGCATTTACAAAAGCTGTGTATACACTTTGATATCGTAAACGCTGCAATTATATCAACTCGATATTAAAAGGTTGCTGCATGTGAAGCATGTGACATTATCGCTCGCCTCACAGTCAGACAAAGACGTAGTAACCCTAACCCATTAATGAATGGGTGAAGGGGTGTGGGTATTCCTTAGAGAGAGGCGGGGTGGGGGTCGGAGATAGATTGAATGTTCATCGTGTGTAGTGCCTGAACGTGCGAATTAAGTTTTGAATTTTATGACTTAAGGTATGAAGATCCGAGTGCTCGTTTTTCCTGATTTATTAAGTTATTTGAGACGATTTAAAATGCTTTCTCTGCATTATAAGTTATTCGCGGTGACGCTCTTTCAATGCTTTATTTAGTTGTGTGTGAGAGGAATGACTGAGAATAATATTAGTCTACGTATATTTAAAATAATAAATCTTGTAGTCGAGCAATCGGCATTTAACAGCATTGCCAGCCGCTTTTTACAATTTTAGATTTATTATTAGTAAATAAATAATTATAAAAATGAACATATATATTGTGATTTAATAATATTGTAACGGTCCGCTGTAGGCGGATGTGCGATCATAATATTCCGTATAAAACGGAAGTACGTTCGTAGTACGTATGTTAACTTGGTAATATGCAAATTAGCAAAGCCCGGGATCTGTAAGAATAGAGAAGTTAGTGTATATAAAGACCAGTTCAACATGCTTCAGGATCGAGCATGCTTTTCCCTGAAGGGATCTGTTGGTGTTTGTTTGACTCGCACGTTACTATATTAACTATATGTCGCAAGGGCCATTTTCCCTTACAACAGGATTAAACTACGGTCACCATTATCGTTTTTCTATGATTCGCATTATATTTTCTTCCTTAGATTTTTTAAGACTTTGGATGGGAATTAACTTAATGATCATCACAATAAAACCCTTTTTCATATATCAAAATCAAATGTATTGTGTTATTTGGTGAATTGAAAAAGCTGCTTAAGCTTCGGTTAAACTTAAGAAGTTTCGTGACCAATTGGGACCAGGAGTTTTAACATTTACACTCAACATACGAAATTGTATGTATTCGACTTAACCGCAATGTCGATGAAATACAAGTTCAACAAGGACACATCATGAGAACAGCTTGTTCTGTTGTCACATCTGCCCGCCATGACAACTTGCTCCCGCGTCATTTTTAGTCTAAATTCCGTGTTTATTCCGTACCGCGTCGCCTAATTAATTATTTAACTGCGTTCTGTAACATGTTCTACAACCCTAAAGGTCATAAGATGTACGTTTAATATGTTCAGGGAAAATGGTTACTTATTTTTGTTTATAAATGATTGTCTAAAATTGCAATTACTTTTTATTCATTTTCCACTTTTCATTTTAATGGAAACAAAAATATGTTTGTAATAATAAAAAAAATATAATTTTTAAATAAGCCACTTAATAATTATGTTTTTATTGTCTTGAATTTGGTTTAAGGTAGGCTACATTTCTACTGGTCGAGCACAGATATGCTTTACCAGTGTGCTATAGGACAGCGGGATTGGGCCAATGAATGCACGTGCACACTCTCGCCATTGGCAGATTGCTTCTACCCGCGCATGACGAGACGGTTGCGCACTTTACTGCATATTGATGATGAAAGTGATACAAGCATAGCTGACTAATGTGTTGTGTCTGATCGGATGAATTCACACTTATGTAAATGCAGACTTATTGTAAAAAGAAACGTTTATAGTAAACTACCATGTACTTTTGCTGTTTAGAGTTTTGTTAATCGAGCTGTTCTTTATATTTTCAGTGTGTGAAGGACACTCTGGTAACTGTGGATGAATTTGGAAGAATTTAGTGGACGAAAACAGACGTTTACAAACACCACTTCATGGAGGCATTTGGTACTAAAAAGAAGTTAGTTTATTGATGAAATGGATACAATAGACCACCCTTTGAAGTTTCAAAACGTGAAAGTGTGAAATTGTGATGCACGGGGTGCATTAAGTCATGTGGAGTATATATACATGTGGGAGGGGACTATGAAACTGCGCTTGCGCGGCGTCCTTGTCGTCTGCGGGGCTCTGTCATTCTGCGCAATCTGTCTTACGTTCTCCCGTCTACCAATCGCCCATGAACGTCGACGGCCGTTCCTTCCAAACGGACATGACGTCAAACGAACGTTTTCTGTGGATTCCGGTGAATTCGCCCATATTTTCACTTTCCGGAAGAGACTTAACAAAAGTAACTACTCAAGTGATAACATTAGTCCCGAAATGGCTAAACGCGCCATGGAAGTCAAAGCTAATGACACAAACGAGGATTTGAAATATCAGAGCGACAGCTTTAATAATGATAATTTAAACGACACAAATCTAAGAAACCAAAGACCTAATCTAGTCGGTTCTTATGTAAAGAACTCCCAGTTAAATTTAACAAGCGAACTTGTAGATAGGATGTTAAACAAGTTACAAACATCAAACGGGTTAAAGTTTAACTTTGAGAAAACCCGCAATGTGCCATATAGAAACTTTCTGAAGCTGCAAAGTAAACGGATCCGCCGACGGGGAATGGGCCTTCCAATCTATGAGAACTACAATGGAGGGTGAGCATAGTTAAGCTAGTTTTCTAAATATATTTTACATACCGATCCGGGCCTGTCTTTAGTAACGAGAATAGTGGTAACAATCTTAAGATACAATATCTCATTGCATTAAAGGCACGTTCAGTACATTTAATGCAATGAGATATTGTATCTAAGATTTTACCACTTTTCTCATTATACTATTCACTTTGTTTTGAACTAAACACTATTTTCAAATAATGTAAAGTGAACATGCTTTATATCCTTTACAATGTGAAATGGTTTAAACTTATATATTCCTTATAAGATCCATCCTATGTGTTATAACATTATGTCTTTTAGTTTGATTTGTTTAAATGTACTTATATGTCACAAGAAACTATGTAGTTGCGTGAATACAAATCTGTTCTGTTCAAAAGTAATAACAAACCGAAGTCGTAAATTGAAAAGATATTTTCGGTCATAATCTTCTTATTTTGCTACCAATGTGTGTGAATCGAACTGCATCCGCGCCCTAATTTCCCTAACTCCCTTATAACAGGATTAAGCTAATGTAACTTCTTTATGTTTTCTATAATTTTGTACTAAGATATTAAACTAAGCTAACTTTTTATATTTTCTATAATTTTGTACTATTTACTCTGATATGAGTTTTAAGACTTTTAATAGGAATTATCTGTAAAATAATCACAATAAATGAGTTTTCATGTATTAAAATTAAATTTAAGTATATATGTTGGCTGACTGAAATAAGCTACTTAAGCCTGTTAAGCTTTTAAAATTAAGAGATGTTTGGGCCAGAATCGCAGACAGTTAATTTAAGAAAATGAAAACATCAGCCTGTTGCTATATTTCTTGTTTATACAGATTTTTGATTATTTAAGCAGTTAAGATCCTTTACTGAAACGGGCACCGGTTATGTAACATAACTGACACTAGACCCCGATTTATCTAAACTTCTTAAGTCCATTTTAATAGGATTAGCTAAGTTCACTGTTTTTGTTCTTCTATAATTTGCGTGACATCTACTTCTTTAGGAATGTTCGACTTTAAATTGGATTATCGTAATGCTTATAACAATAAACCATTTTTCATTTATTAAAATTATATTTAAGTATGTATTTTTGACTTATTGAAATAAGCTTCTTAAACCTGTTATACTTTAAATAGTTTGAGAAATTGGGTCCAGTGAGTCCATGAATGTTGCCCGAGAGTGAAGGTCCATTATCACCAGCACATAGGGGTAGAAGCGTACCGGTGTCTTTGATAATTCTGCATAGTTTAACGACTTCAAGATTTATCTCTATCTACAAATATTTGGTAACAGACATAAGGAAAGAAAAATGGCTCGGTCTAAGTAAAAAAGAAGTCTCTATTCATTTACACATTAAGTCTTAGTTAAAGACTCAGCAGATTCTTTAATGTATCGAAATATAAATTAATTATTTATTTGTTTTGATAAAAAGTGTAAACAGCTGTTAAGCGTTATGTTCGTGAAGTATTCAACATTTTTCACCATCCGCCATCACTGATCTTCTCATAGCCATTTGCATTGATATTAAACATATTAGTTCCGGGTCTTAAGCCCCAATCTCAGACTCAATGCGTTGATAAACTGGGTCAAGGATAAGGAACAGTCTCAAGTTTGAGTTCAGACTCAATCTCAGACTCAATGTGTTGATGAACTGGGTCCATGATTAATAACAGTCTCAAGTCTGAGTTCAGACTCAATCTCAGACTCAATGCGTTCATGAACTGGGTCCAGGATTAGGAACAGTCTCAAGTCTGAGTTCAGACTCAATCTCAGACTCAATGCGTTCATGAACTGGGTCCAGGATTAGGAACAGTCTCAAGTCTGAGTTCAGACTCAATGTGTTGATGAACTGGGTCCATGATTAATAACAGTCTCAAGTCTGAGTTCAGACTCAATGTGTTGATGAACTGGGTCCATGATTATAAACAGTCTCAAGTCTGAGTTCAGACTCAATTGGCAAAACTGCAAACCTTAATTTCACTGTAACTTTCATTCTAGACGAGTTTTGTTGATCAAATTTGCTGGATTATATAACAATTCGAAATTGTACAATTATTCAAATTTATCTTAACGATTACCTAAATAAAAACGAATGAAATAAATATGATTCTTTGTGATTTAATAAAAGTGCTTTTCTGTGTCTGAGTCTAGACTTGGACTTGACACTGTTCGTAATCATGGCCCCAGGAGTCTGAGTCTAGACTTGGACTTGACACTGTTCGTAATCATGGCCCCAGGAGTCTGAGTCTAGACTTGGACTTGACACTGTTCGTAATCATGGCCCCAGGAGTCTGAGTCTAGACTTGGACTTGACACTGTTCGTATTCATGGCCCCAGGAGTCTGAGTCTAGACTTGGACTTGACACTGTTCGTAATCATGGCCCCAGGAGTCTAAGTCTAGACTTGGACTTGACACTGTTCGTATTCATGGCCCCAAGAGTCTGAGTCTAGACTTGGACTTGACACTGTTCGTAATCATGGCCCCAGGAGTCTGAGTCTAGACTTGGACTTGACACTGTTCGTAATCATGGCCCCAGGAGTCTGAGTCTAGACTTGGACTTGACACTGTTCGTATTCATGGCCCCAGAACAGAATAGGGCAGAACAGAACAGAACAGAGCAGGAAATTGTATTGTTAATTTGCACCTATATAGTTTATCGCTGTTACAATAACAAAAAACATATGGCATGACAATAACTGTTACATGCGAGAGTGCAATTAACATCAATGGAAATCAAAAAGTTGCACACATGTCAAAACTAAATAAAGTTAAGCATTATTTTTCAAAGCGTTATATCGTTATGTTAAGGCAATTTTGCAAAATAAAGCATATGGCTCCTTATGGGTTTATGTTTTATTTGGGCCACATGGGCACTTACACGTGTAAGTCGTGGTAGGAAGATCAAATTGTTTAATGTTACACTCTTATTCAAAATCAATACACACACATGTATAACAAACATCATTTTTGATTGATAAACCTTTACCTACTTACTAAATAATGCGTTTATGGAAAAAATTGATTACTGATAACAAGATTGTAACCGTGTATTTGATAGCTGAAGGCGCAAAAAATATTAAATGATTGGTGAGTGCTAAAAGATTTACTGTGGACTATAATAGTCCCATAAGGTAGAAATACTGTGTTTTATTTCTTTCCCATTGAACTTTTTGGAATATTAAAACAATATTATCAATCGTGGTAAATCTAATTTGGCAGTTAAACATCGTATGAATGTAATTCAGTGTGTATATACGCCTTTCATTCGTCGATGAAAACAAGTAGAAATTCATTGCAATGAAGCGAAGTAAGGGATTATTTTTTATTCTGTGCTATGTTAAAAACCGTTCGTGTCGAAATTTGAATAAACAATATTAATGACGAAGATATAGCGTGCATTTGAGTGCATTTGCATCATGTAAATGCAAGTTTCTGGAATTTATTTTATAGTTCAGTATCAGAAGTTGAATTTTATGGAAATCAAAGCAAAAATCGTCAATAAAAACTCCGTATATTTCTCAAAAAAATGTGATGTTCTAAAGAATCAAAGCATGTCTTCGATTTTATTCCTTGTCATAAACTAAGAAGTTTTTTGGAAAAGGCCAAGTGCATACAAGGAAGAATTTCAAGAATGCTGGGTTTTGCGAGTGTTTAATAAAGGGTACCAAGCGAATTGTGATATTAAATCATTTATTTATTTATTCGTTCAGGCATTCAAACTGTATTATTATACTTCGTATAACCTATTTATAACTGGTTTATAGCATCGTGAAAAATGAGTACAGCTTTAGTGTACCACACAATACTTTTTTGTGAAACATATTTATTTAATTTCACGATTGTGAAATTTATGTTAAAATCCGAGGTTTGAGTAGATCATTTCACCAAAACTGTGAAAAGTTACGTGATCACACATTTCACCAATGTGAAATAGCATTTTCCGTCAATCGTAAACCATGTGAAACGACTGGGGTTTTTTTGGTTAAAATTGTGACCTAGCAGCGCTTTGCTCTTTTTCAGTGTGAAACAAAAGAAACTCCATGTTTTCATCACACATGTATAGCAGCTACAAAACTTGGCAGACGCTTTAGATCTTGCTCATTTCAGACGAAATATTCTTTGAAGAAAATGGATATGTTGCAGCACAAATGTTGTGAAAATTGCTCATTAATACCTTTAATTGCCTAACAGATCGTTAATTCGACAAGTACAACTTTGATGTTAATAGTTCCCCGCGGTTACTACCTAAATTGTCGGCAACAACTGCACACTACGCAGACGCAGTAGTGCAGCGCAGGTGTCTTTGGGTACATGAAATATGAAAATGGCAAATAATTGTAACTAATTAATGAACATTCACAAAGATAAGGTCTTTGAACATCTGAGCCATGGTCTTCAATCATTTATGCAAGCCGATTCACCATTTGTTCTGAGTTACAAAATGTTCTTTATTATTTTGTTAGTCATGTTCACTCCACACATAATTGCATTTTTCCACATAAAAAATTGTTAACTATCTTCCTATACATGTACATGGAACCTTTTTCCTGATGTTCCATATGTAACAAACCGTACCGGTTTTAGAAGAAAGCTGTAATTGTATGAACCACAGATTCTGTTTAGCGGGTTGACACCAGTACTGGTGTCCTTTACGAAGAGAGCGCATCCCTGATAAGCCCGGGCTCAAACCCACAATTCCAGTGAGAGGCGGGAACCTTTAAAAAAAAAATTCAGCCAATTGTTCAAAAGTTGTTCACATGTTTTCATCAAAGTTAAGCTAATTGGTTATTGATTGGACAAAAACATACCATTACCCAATAAACAGAACAGTACTGTTCTGTTCTGTTCAACCAAAAAAGTAGTTTCAATGTGCGAACTAGCCGAAAGATTGGCGGACAGACAGACATTTTGTTAAAACTATTTTTGTCACGTGTCTTAACAGATATTCATAATATCCAAAACTAAAAGTCATGCTGTAAAGCTAAGAACTATACATGTATACATGTATATACGATACAATAAGTATCATTATCCGAGTATAAACATTGGCAATGAGAAAAATATTGTTGTAACATTAGGTTGTATTATTAATAAACGAGTTATGTATAACCAGTGCACAAGTTCCCTAGCTCTTGGTGTATATGCAAACTTTGCTCTGATTAATTACTAATTGATCAAGTCGCTCCACAAAAGCAATTAAAAGTACTCACCTATGATAAAAGTCGTTATTAGTCATAGGAAATATTTTGCTACATTGAAAACGTCATGCTCCCCTGGCTCTGAAATGCAAAGTGCAAGTAACCTTTGTTTTCTGTCTGTGTCATTCTTTTGAAGTTATACACAGAGGGTGTGCAGCAAATAGTTTATGGCAACAAGCGTTGATTTTGCGACACATGTTCTCTATGTGGTTTATTGGATCAAATTAAGTGTATAGAGGAACACAGTTCATCACTTTTTATGGTGTACTTTCTGCCATGTAGAATGCCATTATGAAATAATATAAGCTATAAATGTATTAACACTGTAATATAACATGATATGACCAATTTACTCCGTAGCAGTTCGAGTGGCTAAGGCGAATAAGTATGAAAACCTCCGGTGATAAATATCATTTATAATTTGAAAAACACACCCACATTTAGAGGTAAGACAGTTGAAAGATTTATAAAGATTTTTAAAGGAAATAAATATATTTCTTTTATGCTTAACGATGAAATATGAAGTTTAATCAGTGAAATAACAGCAAACGATGAAATATAATGTTTTATCAGTGAAATAACAACAGTGCAAATATAAATCTAATACTTTCACTGCAAAATAAGGAGTGATAATATGAACTGGTGATCATAAAAAAATATTTTTTCAGTCCTGGCTTCGCCACTCGTGAAAATATGTTGTGTTTTATGCCACTCGTGAAATAAAATACGATCTTACACTGAAATAAACAAATATCCCGTCTCGCTATATATAATATAAAAAAAGAAGTGGTCGATGTAAGCAGGATTCAAACTCTATGCCAATGAGTCTGCAGTGAGTCACCTTGTCCACTGTTCTATAGCATTTGGATAAAATGTCATGATAATGTACAGCAGGATTTGACAATATTTGAATGCTTTTTGGGGTTTAGGTGATTTGAACACAATTGAAAACAGAGCTATAATGTTTGGCCGTTTTTTGTTACCAGTATAGTTGGGTAATAAAATGCGTCCGAGAGGCCTGGTTCCTGAATAAAAACAAACGAATTTCTCAAAGCCTAGAGCTGCCGTTTAAGATAAAAGCATGTAGACTTTTTTGTCTTTAATCCCGAGAGTTATAACATGAAGGACTTCAAAGAAAAAAAAATGCAGTGATAAATTGCTGTTCCTTTTGTTGGTGATACAATCTGAAATACGTTTTTGTTTTTATATTGACGGTGTCTATCTGTCAGAGTTATAATGTCTTGACGTTTTGTTTTGTTTTCAAACCACAGACCCGTGTTAGCCAACTGGGAGCGCTTCCACAAGGGTATCCACCAGTTCGGGCTCTATGACGGCGACGATCCAGCCGTCAACGGCATTATGGATGACATGGCCAACCAACAGATCGTCGACATAGGTATGTATTTATATGAATCGTATTGACTTAAAATTGACCAAAACTTCTTGTAAATGCATACAGGCATCACCGAGGACTATTTTGATATGGACCGTAATGTTTTGATATGGATCGGACTGATCTTATACGGACCGTAATGTTTTATATGAATTATTCTGGTTTGATATTGTCTGCACTATTTCAATATGGACTGGACTATTTCTATATGGAACATTCTGTTTTGGTATTGAACGTACTTTTTTATATAGCTGTATTGCTTTGGACTGGACTGTTTTGGTATGGACTGGACTGTTTTGGTATCATCTGGACTGGACTGTTTGAGTATGGACCGCACTGTTTTGCTTTGGACTGGACTGTTTGGGTACGGACCGCACTGTTTGAGTATGGACCGCACTGTTTTGCTTTGGACTGGACTGTTTTGGTATGGACTGGACTGTTTGAGTATGGACCGCACTGTTTTGCTTTGGACTGGACTGTTTGGGTACGGACCGCACTGTTTTGCTTTGGACTGGACTGTTTGAGTATGGACCGCACTGTTTTGCTTTGGACTGGACTGTTTGAGTATGGACCGCACTGTTTTGCTTTGGACTGGACTGTTTTGGTATGGACTGGACTGTTTGAGTATGGACTGGACTGTTTGAGTATGGACTGGACTGTTTGAGTATGGACTGGACTGTTTTGGTATGGACTGGACTGTTTGAGTATGGACTGGACTGTTTTGGTATGGACTGGACTGTTTGAGTATGGACTGGACTGATTTGCTTTGGACTGGACTGTTTGGGTATGGTCTGCACTGTTTGAGTATGGACCGCACTGATTTGCTTTGGACTGAACTGTTTGGGTATGGTCTGCACTGTTTTGACATGGAATTGACTGTTTTCGTATTGTCTGCACTGTTTTGAAATGGATTACACTGTTTCGGTATGGACTGGAATGTTTTGATTTGGGTCGGACTGTTTCAATATGGACCGAACTATTTTGATAGAAGAAGAAGACTTTATTATGCAAACAAATCTGACAAGATCCATAGCATAGCAGAATTAACAACAAAGTATAATAATAATAATAATATACTGGTACAGATGTCATCTGGTATAGTAAGTTTACATAATATATTCAAAATAGCAATATGAAACTTATATACTTGAAGGACCGGACTATTTTGATACGGACCGGACTATTTTGATATGGACAGGTCTATTTTGATATGGACTGGTCTATTTTGATATGGACTGGTCTATTTTGATTTAGGATTGTCTTTATATGAACCGTTCTGGGTTTTCCATTGTATTTATATTTACATTTATATTGACAGGATTGTCCTTATATTTTATTACAGTTTTGATATGGACCGGATTGTATTTAGTCGGTCCTTATCGACTTGATATAGATCAGACTGTTTATATACGGATTTTTCTGTCTTCATATCGAGTCTAGACATGGACCGGGCTATCTTGATTGGAATAGTACTGTCCTTATATTGACCGTTCTAGCTTGAAATGGATCGTGTTGACCATAGTCTGTCAAACGTAGTGATTTACCTTACTATGGTTCGGTAAAAGTATCAGGTGCTCCGTTTAAAGACTGAAATGTGCACTTGGCAAGATATGTAAATATGATCTTCCTTGTGAAACCATTACAGAGCAGAAGGAGGGCGGTACCCAGTTGAAGCTGATCGTCACCTTTTCGGACGAGGGTCAGGCGCTCTTCAAACCTATGAGGTACGTATGTTTGCGACCGTAGTTGACCGTTTGTTCTCTCGTGCAGATAAAGTATGAATGAACGGGTCGGTCGAGGTTTAAAGACCTTTTGACAAATGACAGTGGTATAGATGTACGCCGCACGCATAAGAGGTATTTTGTTGGAGCGTTCGTTGGTATCTCAAAAGTAATAATAAATGTTAAACTAGTTTAACCTAAGCGCCACGACCTGTTTCCAAAAGAGTTCCTTGTTTAAGATATTTTCTTGTTAACAAAACATTTAATGCTGATTTGTCTTAGAGTAAAAACAACAACTAAAACAACCACAGTTTTGCAATATAAATTTATCAAAATTATTAGCTTGTTAAATGTTACATGAATTGCAACCTACAATTTATCTTTATTTCGACACTTATATCACCAGTTAACAAGTTATAGAGACATACAGTTCGTGGTACCACAGAAAGCCGTTCGCTCTCAGACATTTCTTGAATATCAAACCAAGCTCAATTCTCACTTCAAAGCGTTCTCCGGTTTCCTATTTATCTTTCTATTTATTTTCATGTTCTTGAATTCGCCGCGGGCACTTGCTTCCAACCCTATGAGTCTACAGCCAGTTTATCTCCGCCGTTTAAAATCCTGCTATCAGAAATAACATCGAACGCAGCCTCAAAGAGAAGGGCTTAAGTTATCGAGGGAATAATGAATCTAATTAAGAACCTTAAATTTTGTTGAGTTATATTGATGCAATGTTTCAAATAACGCATGCACTTTTTATGATAGAGCGTCCCGACCAAAGACCTCAAAGCTAAGCCCCTACTCGTTGCTAACTTGGTTTAAGATTTCTAAAATGAAGACGTGTATCGTTGATGATGTTCTGCGTGTCAAGTGTACCGTTTGAAACGGTGAAATGAGGCGCGACCGGGGTCAAGGATGTCAGGATTAGTCTACTGTAAGGCCCCGACTGCGTGCTAGTTAAACCCACAATTAAAGCGACGATAAATCCGAGTTAAACATGTACATATTCGTTCGTAGTGGCTAATAATATAATCTCATATTTACATTTGTATCAATTGATACAACAACAATAATTGTTGTTGTAGTTGTTGTTGTTGTTGTTGTTGTATCAATTGATGAATAAAAAAGGGGGAAGGAACATCCAAACACACGCCCATTACGAATATATCTTTAATTTTTAAACGACAAACATGTATTTTGTATGTGTTTTTTTTCTTCTCATGTGCCCAATTTTCTGCTACATGCTTCAGGCACCCCCGGGACCAGGAAACACTGCCCAACCACTTCTACTTCGTGGATTTTGAAAGACACAACGCAGAGATTGCCGCCTTTCATCTAGACAGGTATAACCATCTACATCCGTTTTGAAATATTTAAGTCGAATCTCGATGAATCAACCTCGCCACGCATATCCACTGTTAAAATTCGAGCAAACCGGACTTCGAGGCAGCTTCTTTCGCTGAGTTCGAGCCTTTGTAAAATAAACGAAAGATGTGAATTCGATGAGAATACGAAATACCACTGAAGATTTCAATTTACAGTAGCATAAATAATGTAACATATGACAAAGAATTAATTATGGTTATTATTTTATGCTAAGGATAAAAACACTCTTGTTTACACTAACATCGCCCCAAAATAGGGTATGTAGGTACTTTTTTTTTTTTGAGAACCGGGATTCTGTACCAAATCGACCTATATAATGGTTCACGTATATCACTTTTGTCGACATTTTAAGCACGAATTGGTCAAATTTTAGCATGTTAACTTAAAATGCACGTTTTTAAGGAAATTTCGAAAAAGTCCACACTTTGAGGGAAAAAATAGGGTCGGGCTAGTGAAAACAAACACTTTTTTCCGCCAAACGTTTGACTGATACTCCGTCAAAGGTGTTCAAATAAAAATATCGACCGCCATGGGCGGGGAAGCTTTCAATTCTTTTTTTTTATCTAAAACTAGTTCCCTAGAGGCACCAGATTTACTTAAAAAACGGGGAAAAAACATGAACACAAAGAACCATGATTATTACAATACAGTAGTTATTCAATGATAATCGGATACATAGTCCGGTTGAATCAACTTGAATCATTAATAAAACCCATAAACACAACACATTACATGTACTCACTGCGGATACTAAATGCATAGTGAAACTCATCACCTAATAAATGTTTAGAACATATTTGACCTATTTTATCATATCGTCAAGAATCATTAAGTCTACCTTTTTCAATTTATAACAACATCTATAATGAAAAATATTAAGTTAGATCCCCAGGCATATATTTCAAGTTGTTTTCAAACTTGATTTCACTTTTGAAATTCTAAAGGTTATACATTTACTTGGAGAGTGTATATTAACTCATTGCATTATTGAATGTCCTGATGTTGAAAATATAGCTTGATCAATCCCAATCATTTAGAGGCGTTCCTTAACATTCAAAATATGCTTCAAAAATGGAGCTGAAATTTAACATTAGTAGAACTGTGCTCTTATCCCCAAACTTCAGAACCATATAAAAACAAGGGGCAGTGCGGTACGCCTCATTGTAGCCGGACGCCGCATTGTAGCCGGAACTTTACCTTGACAATGGCGTTGTTTCTTTTTCAAAAGGATTTATAGTTAGTGGACAGTTATTCAGATTTGCTTTTACTACCATTTATTGTAGTTTGGAGCAGAAGTACAGGTAAAAAAATGTCTTGGATTCAAATATTCTGACCAAAAATCATGATGAGAAGGATTGGAAGATTGAACTTATGAAAGAAAATAATGAATTCAACATTGGGGTTTCTGTTGAACTATTTAAAGAATAGCAAGCGATTTAGTTGTTGACACGTTTTATGAAAATATTGTTTAAAATGTCGAATTGATGACGGGGATTATTTTCTCTACGATTTGATCTAGTGACATATTTTTTTTTTATCTGAGGGGACTTTTGTTCATAATTGTTCAAGAAAACATGCAGACAAGTATTTTGACTAAGTTTCATAATTATTGTTTTAAAACGATTGAATTTATGATGGGGACTTTTTTCATAAGATTTGACCTAGTGACTTTTTTTACTTGAGGTGACACATATTCATAAATGTTCAAGAATACATGCAGACAAGTATTTTGACCCATTTTATAAGAACTGGATAAAAATATTGCATTTATGACGGAAATTCTTTTTCCTAAGACATAACCCATATTTATAATTGTTCAAGACAACGTGCATACAATTATTTTGACCAAGTTTTATAACAATTGGTAAAAAACTTAATTTTATTTATGTCGTTTTTTCAAAGATTTTACCTAGTAACCTAGTTGTTGACCTGAGGTGACCCATATTCATATTTGCTTAAGACAACATGCAAACAAGTATTCTGGTCAAGTTTCATAAGAATTAGATACAAACTTTTGAATAAATGACACAGAATAAAACTTAAACGAAAAAGTATTAACGATATTTGCCAAGCTCGCCTGCCCCGTTGAAAAATCGGCCTAAAAATGGTGATACTTTAGCATCAACTAAATGAAACAGTTGATCTATAACACAAAGAAACTATTATTTATTTATTTTAAATCGAGTAGATGGCATTGCGATCTTGATCACAGACAATATTTTTGGATTAATGTTATAATTGAAATTAATTCCCAAGTAGCTATACTTATCTTCAACCTCTAGTTTATTGTTATTGTAATAAAAATCAGATAGGTTCCTTCATTTTCTTAAGAAAATATAACATTTTTTGTTTTATTAGCAATAACTTGTGGTTTCCATAGATTAAAAGAAGAATACATTGTACAAGTGCACACTTAAAATCAGTGGCTGATTCAGAGAAAATAACTGTATCGTCGGCATACAACAGCAATTCCAGATCAGCTTCAATTGTGTCACCATTAAAATGCTTTGAAAGGTCTCAGACAATTATACTATGTAATACGAAGTCACTATGGAAACCGGAAAACTTAAGAGACGATACACTGTCTCCTTGACGAACACCAGTTCAACCAGAAAGAAATCAGACAATTTGGTATTACTTTTAAAGCAACTGTACACCAGATGATCAATTTGCAAGGAAAAAAAGAAAATTGCCGAAAACTGATATAAACTTGGTATCAATGTGTACAATGCATTGAAACTTACTAATTGAAGTACCACATAGTTTGCAAATTATTGAAGTTTAGCAGTTATTTCGTATTTTTCCATTAAAAAAGTTTACTGGTTATGTCTACCTAGTAGAATTCATTCCTAATGCGTGATTGGCTAGTCGATGTTATCACGTGATATTACCAAGTTAGGTATATAGCTTAAATATACCACTCGTTTCGTAAGCTCTCGTAGCACAGTGGATACAATGCTGGACTGCAATTTTGGCGACACGGGTTCAAACCCGGTCTCCGACACATTTTATTTTTTACATTTTGGTACTTTTTTACAATTATGATATCAAAGCGTTACACATTATATTGTCCTGAGATTCGTTACAGAAAAAAAACTTTTTTTGGTGCCAATCTGGTGTACAGTCCCTTTAACACATGTCTTTGCATATTCATAAAAATAGTATGAATACTGATTGTGACGCAGCTT
Organism: Mya arenaria; assembly: GCF_026914265.1. Taxonomy (NCBI): domain Eukaryota; kingdom Metazoa; phylum Mollusca; class Bivalvia; order Myida; family Myidae; genus Mya; species Mya arenaria. The sequence goes on along the minus strand of NC_069123.1, from coordinate 43,423,510 downwards.
TACCCTTCATTCCTGAAGATTTATTTGAAGGGACAAAATAATGGTTGATGGCAAAATTAAGTGAAGATTTTATTACTACATTTAATGCAATATTATGCTTAAATGATTTAAACAAAACAAAAACATATGATCTTTGTTCATTTCAAAACAGATTAGCCTTTATAATATTACTTTTTAATAAATAGCCACAAAATCTTCAGTTTTTAAAAGACCCCAAAATATCGCTTATATTATTTTTACCTGTGCACAAAGCATATCCTTTTTTGTTTTGATCATAAAAGTCAAATAAGTTTAACATAATAATGCATTAAAATTAAAAGCCGTATTTTTGCATCATAAATTATGCACCTTAAACAACAACATTATGACTGACGGTATCAAATATCTCACATTCCGAAATTTATTGTTCATATATGTATAACAAGTATAAAATTTTAAGTTGATTCTTGTTGTTTTTCATATTTCATCTTTTGCCTCATTCTCAAACTCTATATTTGAATGACATCTTTCATCGCTATGTTTGGTTGCATTTATACTATAAACGTGTATTTTACACTCATTATTAAACGAAGGTTACACACTGTTACTTTCACTGAAAGAAATCAAATATTCCTAGACACTCGATATACTTCTAGCAGCATTTAATACATATAATTATCTGACAACACTGGATCTGAACCAGGAGCAACAAATGAACGAACAAATGTTTATAACTCTAGTGTACAAAGCACAAAGTCAATAAGGCTATACCCAAAGTCGTGAATGAACCGTTGTACAGTTTATTACCGCATCTTCCATTAACAATATGAATATCAAATGCTTTACACATATCAATCAGCCTATAGCCATAATTATTACATGATTCATCACAGGAATGTTTGTCTACCTGTAGGAATACCTAACTCAGCTCAAAATAATATGGTTGTCGAAAGTCAAAATGATCATGTCCTGTCATCAATTTGTATAAGATCTCACAAAGTTCAGATTTGGGCATATTTCTTATAAACTTCCAGTCTTCTATATATGTTAAAATACTCCTAGCAAAGATTTCATTTTAGAGGGCATTTCCATTTCAGGATCCTTGGCTTTTACCGTGTGCCGCCGACGGTCGGACGAGAGGTGAATCTGACCCATGAAATCAAGCGGCTGGCTGAGCCAAGCCTTAAAAAGACATTCTTCATATCACCAGGTTGGTCCCTTCAATACTGCTATTGAGTTTCCGCAATAATATTTAAGATCTGTTGTGTTTTTTTCATAGAAATATTTGAGATATTGACACTTTTGGTGTCAGCAGTGTCAGATTAACCCTAACCCTTGGAAACTGTTAAGCTAAATACTCAAAAGCATTAGTCATGTTGTTTACAATGACAACTCACGTCTGAATAGCATGGCCAATTACTCTGAAAATGAGAATAATGCCTTTTGATCAACTGAGAAAAAAACCTAGACGGTTCTCGAGTTGGCATCTGTTAGCGGTACTCGCACATTTTTAATTAGCTACTGTTACAGTACATTGTATTTATTGGAAAATACAATTAAACGTATTCTGTGGTACTGTTTCATTACTATAAGTAGACGCACCAAGGTTTGGAATAGCGTAAAGAAGAACAAATTACAGGAATATTTTAATTGAATATAAATTACGATCAAACGTTGTCATCTTCAGCAAACAACGTCTGCTTCCATGGCACGTGCTCTTACTACTGTGATACAAGTCACGCGGTGTGCGGTCGCCCAGCAACGCTAGAGGCGTCCCTAGCAACCTTCCTGCCGCCCGAGAGAATTGCGCCTCGCAAGACCTGGCGGAATCCATGGAAACGCTCTTATAGGTCAGTGTATTGTGGATGCAACACACCTTTTAATTGCAATATCATTTCTACAGTTTCCATTGAAACGAGCGAAGTGTGTCCAGGAAATGTAGAGGTTTAAACTTCTAGATTTATGGTATTTAAAAAAAAAAGATTTAGAGTTTGCTTATATGACCCGCAACTACCAACTACTGGGCGAAGTAAATGTGCATTAATGCTAGTGTAAGACAATTTGGTTAAAAAAACAATGAAATATTACTTTTAGATTGTCAAAAACTGCCATTAACAGTGATAAAGATACAGCGCTTTTCGACCTTGACCTTTCTGAAGAAACTAGTTTTCACTTTCACATGTGTACAGTTCTTTGTCCGATGGTCTCTGCATATGTTTCTGGTTGTTTCAGTAAGCACCGAAAGGCGTACTGGGAGTCGTTCGATGACCTGTGTGGGCGCGTGCAGGAAAAGGAGCCGTACACGAGCGGCCGCCGCCTCCTCGACCTCATAGACATGCACGTGTTTGATTTCCTCACAGGTACGTGCGGGAGGGGATGGGTATTCTCTTCTTTTGAATCTTACAAAATAATGTAATTATTACTTATCTAGGTTCAGGCAACATTGATAGACACGACTACGAATCTGATATCGGATTCCTTTTTTATTTAAGGCAACTGGGCAGACATCCCTGCGAAACATTTACCAACTTTTCGAATTCCAGGAAAAAGGGACAGACAACACTACGAAACTTTTACCGACCACTTTTCTGATTACAGGCAACATGAACAGAAGCCGAAAAGAAACTTTTACCGACTGTTTTCATATTCCAGTAAAAACATGGACATACACCACTACTGCAAATGTGCGGACGTCTTTTCTAATTCCATGAAACATGGACAGTTAAATTGTATCGATTAAATTGTATCGATTTTTTCAGTCAAATTATGGCAACATGGACATACACCACTACGAAACTTCTACGGACCTCTTTTTTAATTTCAGGAAACATGGACAGACACCACTATGAAACTTTTACCGACTTCGGTAACGAAACATTCCTTCTTCATCTTGACAATGGCCGAGCGTGAGTATATGCACTAGTGCTTGTTTAAACTTTACAAACCCGCGGTGCTGCACAGATAATGATCTGTAATTATACGTGTTTAATAATCTGTAATTATTTGGTATCATATCATCACTTGATTTAAGGTTTTAGAATGTTTAAGCCAAAACGAGCTATGAGCTTTCCCTTCAAGAAGGAAGGAAATTCAAGAAAATAATAACAACAACGGCATTGTCTTTAACGACACATTATTGACACAAGTAGTTCAGTTTGATGGTCACTGTTGATGATAAGGTCCTATTGTCCACATCCAGAATATGTGTGGATTAAAGTGATAAATATTTCAAGAGGCCAATATGTGTTTTCAGGTTCGGGCGCTCCGGCCATGACGAGATCTCTATCCTGGCCCCGCTGTACCAGTGTTGTATGATCAGATACTCCACTTTTCTTAAATTTGTAAAACTATATCTGGGACCAGAGCCCCTCAGTGTACTCATGCGGACCTCAATGGCACGTGATCCAATCCAGCCAATCCTCACGGAAAGTCACATACGGGCACTTGATCGTCGCGTTATCCGGGTTCTTTCAACTATACATGACTGCATGCAGGATAACCCATATACTGACGTCATCATTGATGATTTTTTCTAGTCAAAGATAGCAATTCTGAACTTTGATTTGCAGTAAGTTAATAATAATATATCTGAGGTGTAATTGTGGTCCGTCGGTTTGACTGTCTATTTTACACACAGCCAAGATGATGACTTCTATAAATTCGGGATTTCCATCTCGAACATTGTGTTATTGCCAAGTCAATCGCTTATATCGAGTGGATGTCGCCGCTGGTTGGTTGACCATGAAGTGTATGGTCATACTCACTAAAGACAATGAAACAAACCTATTAAATTATGACACAAATGAATGCCCTTTAGACTTCATCTGCATTTTAAAAAAGGCAACATGCTGAATATGAGTTCTAAATATTGACCATACAGTAAAGTTCAAGGTGAAAGTAATTAAAAAGAAACAGTAATTACGCTATTCAAAAACAACGGCTTAGTACTTGGCACTGAAAAAGGGTAGTGGCACATGGGACAAAACGACATGTTCTCACGTGGCATTGAACACGAGGTCATACTTCCGGTTCAACATGATCATTAATGTTAGGTAATTTGAACTGAAGGTTTGTCCAAGCATTTTGTGCAATGCAACTTTCCGACATTGACGACAAGTTGCTAAAAGTAAATATAAAATGCCCCTTGAATATCGTTCATGATGCATCTTTTTCAAATTATATTCAGAGCTTCGTCAAAAGCATCATTGACTCTTTGTTTGCAATATATTAGGTAGGAGTTGGTCTATTTTATTTATTTTCTGGACGGAAGTGATATGTTATTCATTGTGTGTATTTGAACAACACATACGGACAACAGGGTACTGTGTGATTATTATGTACAAAACCATTTTATTTGTTTTTTCTCAGACCTGTACTCCTTGTGATGACAGTGTGTACAATATTTTAATTATGCAAGTTACAATTATAGTAAAACAATCTGTTGTGATTATTCGGAAACACACAATCTCATTCATTCGCAACATCTCGGCGATCTCCGGCAAGCTTGGAGGATAGATTATTTGTATTTCTTTGGATAATGGCCGAATGTGTTCCGATTACAGTCTTTTTGTGCTGTTAGGCTGTTCGTTCCGTCGCATGACACTGTGAGGCAGTTCAATATATATCATAATATTATGGCCTAAACAACGTTTGTTTCCTATTTCAATACCAAATCATAGGGCGGGATTATTTGTTTAAAATCAGCTATGTTTTATTGATATTTCCACTGTAAAACCGCCGCCATTTTGTTTAGTCCATATCAACTAGACGCTGTATAAACTGGGGTGCCGAGGATGTATAAACAGTACTTTACGCCTGATGTCGTCACATGGAACTATGGGAAAGAAACACAAAACAGAAGTCAAAAGTATGTCCGATGTCAGTTCAAAATATTGTCGTATGCATAAATTTAGTATCGGTCGGGAAACAAAGAAACAAACATTCTTTAGTTCGCCTAGAGAATTATATGATGTGGTTCTTGGTACATATATGTAAGGAAGTAGTCACCTACCATTTGTACACTAAGTAGTTACCCTGGTGGTATAAAGACGAATTTAGATATTTACTTTCAATATTTCAAAATGTACTTACATGTACTACATTTATTATGTGTAATGTGTTTATAAACGTTATATCAAAGGTCTCACTGTTTAGAAATCCAGTGTACTGTACATGTTATATTATACAACTCCTACATTTAATGATTTGTACTTATGAAATGTGTATGAATTTCCAATGAAATAAAATGTTATATTTCTAGTATGCTCTATGATGTTCCGTTTTTTTCTGTTATTTTATGGCGGGTACATGTCAGGGTTCTAGACGAGACACTGGGGATTGGGGACGTTCAATGACAAGAACATCGTTACGTGCAATCATGCTAGATAAAATTAGAATACAACCTACATTTTCAATCAATGAAATTGCAGATCATCAAGCACTAAGCTTAATCATTTAGAAATTTAAGTTCTACGGGTGTTTAAAGGTCCGCCTACTGCCTCACATCCCATGCACAATCCCTATGTCAGATTTTGCGTTGACAATGTGTCAGCCAATGCCCATTCTTTATCATTAAGCTTTTACTTCCTGTCATCTAACTGTTGATACAGCTATTCTAAACATATATTATCTACTAATATACTTCTTAACAGTTGAAGTGCTCTCATAAACGAGGACGGCGTTGTGCGTCATTTAAGACCGACTACCATATCAAAGTTAGTCCATGAAATCTGAGTAACGACATGAGAAATTCTTTATTCAGAGCCCATAATTTACTTGAGTCAAAAGTTTGAGATAAGTGACTCAAGACCCTGCATATTGTGAATATCTTGTAGAATAAGAACAACAAAGTATTAGTAATAAAAAAATGTCTAGTTTACCTTTGTTTAATTTAAAATTCGAGTTTTTTAGTCTCAAACCGTCAGACTTAAGAGTTCAATTTTGGCGACCAGCCGCAGGCCGTGGTAGCCCGCTATATTCTACAGGCCGTGGAAGCCCGTTCTATTCCGCAGGCCGTGGTTGCTCGCTGTATTCCGCAGGCCGTGGTAACCCGTTATATTCTGCAGATCGTGTTATCCCGTTCTATTTCACAGGCCGTGGTAGCCCGTACTATTCCGCAGGCCGTTGTAGCCCGTCCTATTCCGCAGGCCGTGGTAGCCCGTTATATTCCGTAGGCCGTGGTAGCCCGTTATATTCTGCAGGCCGTGGTAGCCCATTCTAATCCGCAGGCCGTGGTAACTCGCTCTATTCCGCAGGCCGTGGTAGCTCGATCTATTCCGCAGGCCGTGTTATCCCGTTCTATTTCACAGGCCGTGGTAGCCCGTCCTATTCCGCAGGCCGTGGTAGCCCGTCCTATTCCGCAGGCCGTGGTAGCCCGTTATATTCCGTAGGCCATGGTAGCTCGCTGTATTCCGCAGGCCGTGGTAGCCCGTTCTATTCCGCAGATCGTGTTATCCCGTTCTATTTCACAGGCCGTGGTAGCCCGTACTATTCCGCAGGCCGTGGTAGCCCGTCCTATTCCGCAGGCCGTGGTAGCCCGTTATATTCCGTAGGCCGTGGTAGCCCGTTATATTCTGCAGGCCGTGGTAGCCCATTCTAATCCGCAGGCCGTGGTAACTCGCTCTATTCCGCAGGCCGTGGTAGCTCGATCTATTCCGCAGGCCGTGTTATCCCGTTCTATTTCACAGGCCGTGGTAGCCCGTCCTATTCCGCAGGCCGTGGTAGCCCGTCCTATTCCGTAGGCCGTGGTAGCCCGTTCTATTCCGCAAGCCATGGTAGCTCGCTGTATTCCGCAGGCCGTGGTAGCCCGTTCTATTCCGCAGGCCGTGGTAGCCCGTTATATTCCGCAAGCCATGGTAGCTCGCTGTATTCCGCAGGCCGTGGTAGCCCGTTCTATTCCGCAGGCCGTGGTAGCCCGTCCTATTCCGCAGGCCATGGTAGCCCGTTCTATCCCGCAGGCCGTGGTAGCCCATTCTATTCCGCAAGCCATGGTAGCCCATTCTATTCCGCAGGCCGTGGTAGCCCGTTCTATTCCGCAAGCCGTGGTAGCCCGTCCTATTCCGCAGGCCGTGGTAGCCCATTCTATTCCGCAGGCCGTGGTAGCTCGCTCTATTCCGCAGGCCGTGGTAGCCCGCTCTATTCCATAGGCCGTGGTAGCCCGTCCTATTCTGCGGGCCGTGGTAGCTCGCTCTATTTTCTGACGCTCGTCAAAATAGGACTCAACTTATTTGGTGTATTTTGGTGCAGAATCGATCTACGTAAAATGACTGAACCGAAAATTTCAACAATCATCAGTTGTCAATGGCCCACACAAAGACTGGAACATTATAATATGTGAGTTGCTGTATTGGTTGTCATTGACTACGTGCATTTGCAAAATTGAAAGTATTATTGAATGTAAATTGAAGAGAAGACTAAATGCGAATATTTTTTGTACACAGATGTGCTCAAGCTGATGTTACATTTCTGTCATTTAGGCAACCATGATATACTAGTAGAAGGGAAAATGATCGACTCAGTAATAAACCGTGATTTTTGTAATTTTTATACAGTGGTCAACATTCACACTGAGGAAAATCCTTTTTTCCCACACCAAATCAGTTGATTCAAATGTTTGACCATGCTGGAAATTCTTTTCTCCCACCTCAGATAAGTAGATCCAATAATTTAACCATGCTAGAAATTCTTATCTTGCCCACGTATAAAGATAAAATGCCCGTATGGAACTTCGTTTCAATGGTCACCACATTGTAATTACCTCCCTTGTTAAAGACTGTCGTCTGTAGCATCATGGAAACATTTTCTTGTGGCAATATTTAGAACGCTTATTAATTATTTCTTGCTTCAAATGTCACCATAAAACAGTTTTCACGCACCTTTCAAGAAATAATGCTTCACTCCCTTTAGAACTATTTAAAGACCGATTTGACTATAAACATCATCTGAATCATTGCGCGCATATCCGTGACAACCACGAATTATCGCATATCCATGCGCAATTATTTTCATTAAGCACAAAAGAGTTCCAGCAAAAAATACATTTTTACTTAACTTTGTTTAACTGAGGTGGGAGAAAAAGCATTTACCATAGCCGCTCGTGTAAGATAGGTTCATCCCGACCCTCGCGCAGGGTGTTTTGCGGAAACTCGGTAAACCTCGTTTCCGCAAAACACCCTACGCTCGGATCGGGATGAACCTATCGTACACTCTCGGCCATGGAAGATACTTATAATCTTGCTTATGGGCAAAGATAGCAAAAAGTACACGTATGTAAAAAAAAATATGTTTTTACTACATTTTGTTGGGTTGGAGAAAAAGCATCTACAATGGCTACTCGTGTTAGATAGATACATGAACTCGCACGGGGTGTTCTGCAGAAACTCGTTTATTCTCGTTTCCGAAAAACACCCTACGCTCGGGTTGGGAAGAACCTTTATTTTACTCTCGGCAATGTAAGCTACCTTTAATGTCAAATGTAACAAGTGTGTTAGTAACTACTCTTGGCAATTAAAAAAAGACTCCTCTACACTAATAGCTATAATAAGTCTTGAAACATGACATATCCCCAAGATGTACAACGGCTGCAGAAGTAGTTCCTTGTAATCCACTCTCTTAGAAGCAGGCATTGAAACATCTTTCTAAATATGATATACTGACATTTCTGGAATAATCCTTTCTTCTATTGGTATATCAATTATCTTTAATGACAGTTGGGTCTCTAAGATAATAGTTGGGTCTCTTAGATAATAGTAAGGTATCTTGCATAATAGATGGGTATCTTACATAGAAGTCGGGTATCTTACATAAGAGTTGGGTATCTTACATAGCAGTTGGGTATCTTACATAGAAAGTGGGTATCTTACATAGAAGTTGGGTATCTTACATAGCAGTTGGGTATCTTACATAGCAGTTGGGTATCTTACATAGTTGTTGGGTATCTTACATATTAGTTGAGTATCTTACATAGTAGTTGGGTACCATACATAGTAGTTGGGTATCTTACATAGTAGTTGGGTATCTTACAAAGTAGTTTGGGTCTTACATAGTAGTTGAGTATCTTACATAGCAGTTGGGTACCATACATAGTAGTTGGGTATCTTACATAGTAGTTGGGTATCTTACACAGTAGTTGAGTATCTTACATAGCAGTTGGGTACCATACATAGTAGTTGGGTATCTTACATAGTAGTTGGGTATCTTACAAAGTAGTTTGGGTCTTACATAGTAGTTGAGTATCTTACATAGCAGTTGGGTATCTTATATAGCAGTTGGGAATCTTACATAATAGTTGGGTATCTTACACAGCAGTTGGGAATCTTAGATAGTAGTTGAGTATCTTACATAACAGTTTGGTATCTTACACAGTAGTTGGGTATTATACACAGTAGTTGGTTCTTACATAGTAGTTGAGTATCTTACATAGCAGTTGGGTATCTTACATATCAGTTGGGTATCTTACATAGTAGTTGGGTATCTTACATAGCAGTTGGGTATCTTACATAGCAGTTGGGTATCTTACATAGCAGTTTGGTATCTTACACAGTAGTTGGGTATTATACACAGTAGTTGGTTCTTACATAGTAGTTGAGTATCTTACATAGCAGTTGGGTATCTTACATATCAGTTGGGTATCTTACAAAGTAGTTGGGTATCTTACACAGTAGTTGGGTCTTATATAGTAGTTGTGTTTATAACATAGCAGTTGGGTATCTTACATTTTAATTGGGTATATTGCATAGTAGTTGGGGTCTTACATTTTAGTTGGGTATATTGCATAGTAGTTGGGGTCTTACATAGAGGTTGGGGTCTTACATAGTTGTTGGGTATTTTGCGTAGTATTTGGGGTATTACACAGTAGTTGGGTATCTTACACAGTAGTTGGGTATCTTACACAGTAGTTGGGTATCTTTCATAGTAGTTGGGTATCTTACACAGTAGTTGGGTATCTTAAATAGTAGTTGGGTATCTTACATAGAAGTTGTATATTTTACATATTAGTTGAGTATCGTACATAGTAGTTTAGTATCTTACATAGCAGTTGGGTATCTTACACAGTAGTTGAGTATCTTACATAGTAGTTGGGGTCTTACATAGTAGTTGAGTATCTTACATAGTAGTTGGGTATCTTACATAGCAGTTGAGTATCGTACATAGTAGTTGAATATCTTACATAGTAGTTGAGTATCTTACATAGTAGTTGGGGTCGTACATAGTAGTTGGGTATCTTACATAGTAGTTGAGTATCTTACATAGTAGTTTGGTATCTTACATAGTAGTGGGGTATCTTACATAGTAGTTGGGTATCTTACATAGTAGTTTGGTATCTTACATAGTAGTTGAGTATCTTACATAGTAGTTTGGTATCTTACATAGTAGTGGGGTATCTTACATAGTATTTGGGGTCTTACATAGTAGTTTGGTATCTTACATAGTAGTTGGGTATTTTACATAGTAGTTGGGGTCTTACATAGTAGTTGGGTATCTTACATAGTAGTTGAGTATCTTACATAGTAGTTGGGGTCTTACATAGTAGTTGGGTATCTTACATAGTAGTTGAGTATCTTACATAGTAGTTGGGGTCTTACATAGTAGTTGAGTATCTTACATAGTAGTTGGGTATCTTACATAGTAGTTGAGTATCTTACATAGTAGTTGGGGTCTTACATAGTAGTTTGGTATCTTACATAGTAGTTGGGGTCTTACATAGTTGTTGAGTATCTTACATAGTAGTTGGGGTCTTACATAGTAGTTGGGTATCTTACATAGTAGTTGGGTATCTTACATAGTAGTTGGGGTCTTACATAGTAGTTGGGTATCTTACATAGTAGTTGAGTATCTTACATAGTAGTTGGGTATCTTACATAGTATTTGGGTATCTTACACAGTAGTTGGGGTCTTACATAGTAGTTGAGTATCTTACATAGTATTTGGGTGTTTTACATAGTAGTTGGGGTCTTACATAGTAGTTGAGTATCTTACATAGTAGTTTAGTATCTTACATAGTTGTTGAGTATCTTACATAGTAGTTGGATATCTTACATAGTAGTTGGGGTCTTACATAGTAGTTGAGTATCTTACATAGTAGTTGGGTATCTTACATAGTAGTTTAGTATCTTACATAGTTGTTGAGTATCTTACATAGTAGTTGGATATCTTACATAGTAGTTAGGTATCTTACATAGCAGTTTGGTATCTTACATAGCAGTTGGGCAGCTTACATAGTAGTTGGGTATCTTACACAATAGTTGTGGCCTTACATAGCAGTTGGGTATCTTACATATCAGTTGGGGTCTTACATAGTAGTTGGGTATCGTACACAATAGTTGGGGTCTTACATGGTAGTTGGGTATCTCACATAGCAGTTGGGGTCTTACATAGTAGTTGGATATCTTACACAATAGTTGGGGTCTTACACAGTAGTTGGGTATCTTACATAGCAGTTGGGGTCTTACATAGTAGTTGGGTATCTTACATAGTAGTTGGATATCTTACAGAGTAATTGGGTATCTTACACAGTAATTGTGTATCTTACTTAGTAATTGGGTATCTTACATATAGATATCGGGTAGCTTACATAGTAGTTGGTTATCTTACATAGTAGTTGGGTAGCTTACATAGCAGTTGGGTATCTTACACAGTAGTTGGGTATCTTACATAGCAGTTGGGTAGCTTACATAGCAGTTTGGTATCTTACAAAGTAGTTGAGTATCTTACACAGAAGTTGGGTATCTTACACAGTAGCTGTGTATCTTACATAGCAGTTGGGTAGCTTATATAGCAGTTTGGTATCTTACACAGTAGTTGAGTATCTTACATAGCAGTTGGGTATCTTACATTAAAGTTGGGGTCTTACACAGTAGTTGGGTATCTTACATAGTAGTTGGGGTCTTACACAGTAGTTGGGTATCTTACATAGTAATTGGGTATCTTACATAATTATTGGTTATCTTACATTATAGTTGGGTATTTTACATAGTAGTTGGGTAGCTTACATAGCAGTTTGGTATCTTACACAGTAGTTGAGTATCTTACACAATAGTTGGGTATCTTACACAGTAGTTGGATATCTAACATAGCAGTTGTGTAGCTTACATAACAGTTTGGTATCTTACACAGTAATTGAGTATCTTACATAGCAGTTGGGTAGCTTACATAGCAGTTGGGTATCTTACACAGTAGTTGGGTATCTTACATAGCAGTTGGGTAACTTACATAGCAGTTTGGTATCTTACAAAGTAGTTGAGTATCTTACACAGAAGTTGGGTATCTTACACAGTAGTTGGGTATCTTACATAGCAGTTGGGTAACTTACATAGCAGTTTGGTATCTTACAAAGTAGTTGAGTATCTTACACAGAAGTTGGGTATCTTACATAGTAGTTGGTTTCTTACATAGCAGTTGGGTAGTTTACATAGCAGTTTGGTATCTTACACAGTAGTTGGGTATCTTACATAGTAGTTGGGTATCTTACATAGCAGTTGGGTAGTTTACATAGCAGTTTGGTATCTTACACAGAAGTTGGGTATCTTACATAGTAGTTGGGTATCTTACATAGCAGTTGGGTAGTTTACATAGCAGTTTGGTATCTTACACAGTAGTTGGGTATCTTACATAGCAGTTGGGTATCTTACATAGTAGTTGGGTATCTTACATAGCAGTTTGGTATCTTACAAAGTAGTTGAGTATCTTACACAGTAGTTGGGTATCTTACATAGCAGTTTGGTATCTTACATAGTAGTTGGGTATCTTACATAGCAGTTTGGTATCTTACACAGAAGTTGGGTATCTTACATAGCAGTTGGGTAGTTTACATAGCAGTTTGGTATCTTACATAGTAATTGAGTATCTTACACAGTAGTTGGGTATCTTACATAGTAGTTGGGTATCTTACATAGAAGTTGGGTATCTTACATAGTAGTTGAGTATCTTACACAGAAGTTGGGTATCTTACATAGTAGTTGGGTATCTTACAAAGCAGTTGGGTAGTTTACATAGTAGTTTGGTATCTTACATAGTAGTTGGGGTCTTACATAGTAGTTGAGTATCTTACATAGTAGTTGGGTATCTTACATAGTAGTTGAGTATCTTACATAGTAGTTGGGGTCTTACATAGTAGTTGAGTATCTTACATAGTAGTTGGGTATCTTACATAGTAGTTGGGGTCTTACATAGTAGTTGAGTATCTTACATAGTAGTTTGGTATCTTACATAGTAGTTGAGTATCTTACATAGTAGTTGGGGTCTTACATAGTAGTTGAGTATCTTACATAGTAGTTGGGTATTTTACATAGTAGTTGGTTATCTTACATTATAGTTGGGGTCTTACATAGTAGTTGAGTATCTTACATAGTAGTTGGGTATCTTACATAGTAGTTGAGTATCTTACATAGTAGTTGGGTATCTTACATAGTAGTTGGGGTCTTACATAGTAGTTGAGTATCTTACATAGTAGTTGGGTATTTTACATAGTAGTTGAGTATCTTACATAGTAGTTGGGGTCTTACATAGTAGTTGAGTATCTTACATAGTAGTTGGGTATCTTACATAGTAGTTTAGTATCTTACATAGTAGTTGGGTACCATATATAGTAGTTGGGTATCTTACATAGTAGTTGGTTATCTTACATAGTAGTTGGGTATCTTACATAGTAGTTGGGGTCTTACATAGTAGTTGAGTATCTTACATAGTAGTTGGGTATTTTACATAGTATTTGGGTGTCTTACATAGTAGTTGGGTATCTTACATAGTAGTTGAGTATCTTACATAGTAGTTTGGTATCTTACATAGTAGTGGGGTATCTTACATAGTATTTGGGTGTCTTACATAGTAGTTGGGGTCTTACATAGTAGTTGGGTATCTTACATAGTAGTTGAGTATCTTACATAGTAGTTGGGTATCTTACATAGTATTTGGGTGTCTTACATAGTAGTTGGGGTCTTACATAGTAGTTGAGTATCTTACATAGTAGTTGGGTATCTTACATAGTAGTTTAGTATCTTACATAGTTGTTGAGTATCTTACATAGTAGTTGGATATCTTACATAGTAGTTAGGTATCTTACATAGCAGTTTGGTATCTTACATAGCAGTTGGGTGTATTACATAGTAGTTGGGGTCTTACATAGTAGTTGAGTATCTTACATAGTAGTTGGATATCTTACATAGTAGTTAGGTATCTTACATAGCAGTTTGGTATCTTACATAGCAGTTGGGTGTATTACATAGTAGTTGGGTATCTTACATAGTAGTTGAGTATCTTACATAGTAGTTGGGTATCTTACATAGTATTTGGGTGTCTTACATAGTAGTTGGGTGTATTACATAGTAGTTGGGGTCTTACATAGTAGTTGAGTATCTTACATAGTAGTTTAGTATCTTACATAGTTGTTGAGTATCTTACATAGTAGTTGGATATCTTACATAGTAGTTGGGGTCTTACATAGTAGTTGAGTATCTTACATAGTAGTTGGGTATCTTACATAGTAGTTTAGTATCTTACATAGTTGTTGAGTATCTTACATAGTAGTTGGATATCTTACATAGTAGTTAGGTATCTTACATAGCAGTTTGGTATCTTACATAGCAGTTGGGCAGCTTACATAGTAGTTGGGTATCTTACACAATAGTTGTGGCCTTACATAGCAGTTGGGTATCTTACATATCAGTTGGGGTCTTACATAGTAGTTGGGTATCGTACACAATAGTTGGGGTCTTACATGGTAGTTGGGTATCTCACATAGCAGTTGGGGTCTTACATAGTAGTTGGATATCTTACACAATAGTTGGGGTCTTACACAGTAGTTGGGTATCTTACATAGCAGTTGGGGTCTTACATAGTAGTTGGGTATCTTACATAGTAGTTGGATATCTTACAGAGTAATTGGGTATCTTACACAGTAATTGTGTATCTTACTTAGTAATTGGGTATCTTACATATAGATATCGGGTAGCTTACATAGTAGTTGGTTATCTTACATAGTAGTTGGGTAGCTTACATAGCAGTTGGGTATCTTACACAGTAGTTGGGTATCTTACATAGCAGTTGGGTAGCTTACATAGCAGTTTGGTATCTTACAAAGTAGTTGAGTATCTTACACAGAAGTTGGGTATCTTACACAGTAGTTGTGTATCTTACATAGCAGTTGGGTAGCTTATATAGCAGTTTGGTATCTTACACAGTAGTTGAGTATCTTACATAGCAGTTGGGTATCTTACATTAAAGTTGGGGTCTTACACAGTAGTTGGGTATCTTACATAGTAGTTGGGGTCTTACACAGTAGTTGGGTATCTTACATAGTAGTTGGGTATCTTACATAGTAATTGGGTATCTTACATAATTATTGGTTATCTTACATTATAGTTGGGTATTTTACATAGTAGTTGGGTAGCTTACATAGCAGTTTGGTATCTTACACAGTAGTTGAGTATCTTACACAATAGTTGGGTATCTTACACAGTAGTTGGATATCTTACATAGCAGTTGTGTAGCTTACATAACAGTTTGGTATCTTACACAGTAATTGAGTATCTTACATAGCAGTTGGGTAGCTTACATAGCAGTTGGGTATCTTACACAGTAGTTGGGTATCTTACATAGCAGTTGGGTAACTTACATAGCAGTTTGGTATCTTACAAAGTAGTTGAGTATCTTACACAGAAGTTGGGTATCTTACACAGTAGTTGGGTATCTTACATAGCAGTTGGGTAACTTACATAGCAGTTTGGTATCTTACAAAGTAGTTGAGTATCTTACACAGAAGTTGGGTATCTTACATAGTAGTTGGTTTCTTACATAGCAGTTGGGTAGTTTACATAGCAGTTTGGTATCTTACACAGTAGTTTGGTATCTTACATAGTAGTTGGGTATCTTACATAGCAGTTGGGTAGTTTACATAGCAGTTGGGTAACTTACATAGCAGTTTGGTTTCTTACAAAGTAGTTGAGTATCTTACACAGAAGTTGGGTATCTTACATAGTAGTTGGTTTCTTACATAGCAGTTGGGTAGTTTACATAGCAGTTTGGTATCTTACAAAGTAGTTGAGTATCTTACACAGAAGTTGGGTATCTTACATAGTAGTTGGGTATCTTACATAGCAGTTGGGTAGTTTACATAGCAGTTTGGTATCTTACACAGTAGTTGGGTATCTTACATAGCAGTTGGGTATCTTACATAGTAGTTGGGTATCTTACATAGCAGTTTGGTATCTTACACAGTAGTTGGGTATCTTACATAGCAGTTGGGTATCTTACATAGTAGTTGGGTATCTTACATAGCAGTTGGGTAGTTTACATAGCAGTTTGGTATCTTACATAGTAATTGAGTATCTTACACAGTAGTTGGGTATCTTACATAGTAGTTGGGTATCTTACATAGTAATTGAGTATCTTACACAGTAGTTGGGTATCTTACATAGTAGTTGGGTATCTTACATAGCAGTTTGGTATCTTACATAGTAGTTGAGTATCTTACACAGAAGTTGGGTATCTTACATAGTAGTTGGGTATCTTACATAGCAGTTGGGTAGTTTACATAGCAGTTTGGTATCTTACACAGTAGTTGAGTATCTTACACAATAGTTGGGTATCTTACACAGTAGTTGGATATCTTACATAGCAGTTGTGTAGCTTACATAACAGTTTGGTATCTTACACAGTAATTGAGTATCTTACATAGCAGTTGGGTAGCTTACATAGCAGTTGGGTATCTTACACAGTAGTTGGGTATCTTACATAGCAGTTGGGTAACTTACATAGCAGTTTGGTATCTTACAAAGTAGTTGAGTATCTTACACAGAAGTTGGGTATCTTACACAGTAGTTGGGTATCTTACATAGCAGTTGGGTAACTTACATAGCAGTTTGGTATCTTACAAAGTAGTTGAGTATCTTACACAGAAGTTGGGTATCTTACATAGTAGTTGGTTTCTTACATAGCAGTTGGGTAGTTTACATAGCAGTTTGGTATCTTACACAGTAGTTGGGTATCTTACATAGTAGTTGGGTATCTTACATAGCAGTTGGGTAGTTTACATAGCAGTTTGGTATCTTACACAGAAGTTGGGTATCTTACACAGTAGTTGGGTATCTTACATAGTAGTTGGGTATCTTACATAGAAGTTGGGTATCTTACATAGTAGTTGAGTTACATAGTAGTTGAGTATCTTACACAGAAGTTGGGTATCTTACATAGTAGTTGGGTATCTTACAAAGCAGTTGGGTAGTTTACATAGCAGTTTGGTATCTTACACAGTAGTTGAGTATCTTACACAGAAGTTGGGTATCTTACACAATAGTTGGGTATCTTACATAGCAGTTGGGTAGTTTACATAGCAGTTTGGTATCTTACATAGTAATTGAGTATCTTACACAGTAGTTGGGTATCTTACATAGTAGTTGGGTATCTTACATAGTAATTGAGTATCTTACACAGTAGTTGGGTATCTTACATAGTAGTTGGGTATCTTACATAGCAGTTGGGTATCTTACATAGTAGTTGAGTATCTTACACAGAAGTTGGGTATCTTACATAGTAGTTGGGTATCTTACATAGCAGTTGGGTAGTTTACATAGCAGTTTGGTATCTTACACAGTAGTTGAGTATCTTACACAGTAGTTGGGTATCTTACACAGTAGTTGGGTATCTTACATAGCAGTTGGGTATCTTACACAGTAGTTGGGTATCTTACATAGCAGTTGGGTAGTTTACATAGCAGTTTGGTATCTTACACAGTAGTTGAGTATCTTACACAGTAGTTGGGTATCTTACATAGTAGTTGGGTATCTTACATAGCAGTTGGGTAGTTTACATAGCAGTTGGGTAGCTTACATAGCAGTTTGGTATCTTACACAGTAGTTGGGTATCTTACACAGTAGTTGGGTATCTTACACAGTAGTTGGGTATCTTACATAGCAGTTGGGTAACTTACATAGCAGTTTGGTTTCTTACAAAGTAGTTGAGTATCTTACACAGAAGTTGGGTATCTTACACAGTAGTTGGGTATCTTACATAGCAGTTGGGTAACTTACATAGCAGTTTGGTATCTTACAAAGTAGTTGAGTATCTTACACAGAAGTTGGGTATCTTACATAGTAGTTGGGTATCTTACATAGCAGTTGGGTAGTTTACATAGCAGTTTGGTATCTTACACAGTAGTTGAGTAGCTTACATAGTAGTTGGGTATCTTACATAGTAGTTGGGGTCTTACATAGTAGTTGGGTATTTTACATAGTAGTTGAGTATCTTACACAGTAGTTGGGTATCTTACATAGTAGTTGAGTATCTTACATAGTAGTTGGGTATCTTACATAGTAGTTGGGGTCTTACATAGTAGTTGGGTATTTTACATAGTAGTTGGTGTCATAAACATAATAGTTGCGTATTTTAAATGATAGTTGGGATCTTATTAGTGTTTAGTGTTTTCTTACATTATTTTTTGTGTCTTTTTAGTGTTTTACTTACATGATAGTTCGAGTAAACTTGCATTGTAGTTTTAAATTAGGTCTTTTTCGGTCACTTAGTGCATTCGTACTTCATGTGTAATAACTTAATAAACATTCTATCTCTACAGACCTGGACAACTAAACATTACCGTAGAGCTACTTTTAAAACTAAGAGGCTTACCGAGAGTCCATTTGTGCATTTGTCTCAAAACTCAACCCCCCCCCCCTCCCAAGCTAAGCGAAAACTTTATGTTTTATTATTTAACTGTCATTTCAAGATATGTAGTACTTTAAGAATCGCCACAGTATTAAAAAGAAGCGTGAAACGTGTGTGCTTAAGCGTTAAGGAAAAACAACAAATATGCTATGATTCTGTTAATAAGTTATATTGTTTACCGTGATCGCATTCTAATAGCGGCTTTTCTGTGGGCTGCCAGGCGAGTAGGCCCGCCTCTGTCCATCTGTCCCGTTGTCGTCACAGGAGATCGTTATCTAAGCACCGGAAGATAGTGCCATCGCACGTGTAAACAGCAGCCATACGGCCCGTGCTTCCGAAAGGAGCGACATTCCTGGATCTGTTGACTTTAGCATCAAGATAAGCCTGCACAAACCTGATTTCTAATATGACAAGATTAAGACCTCAGCTTTTTCTGTTTACCGAGAAATTGAAAAATGTTTCTAGTACATTTGTCAATTTGTAATTATGTTTCTTGACATAACTTAGTTTCAAGATTCAACAACATATCGTGCAACATTGAGCTATCACAACTGCTTCAGAAGCGGGATAACATACTTGCAGTGGGTGCTCTCTTTGGCCAAACATTTTTTACAATAAATGAACATATAGTTAAACAAGCGGTGCGAAAATGAATACTACGATATCATTCCTAAATACTTCAAGTGGCATGCCGAGCGAATGCTCCACAAACGCTAGTTTGGACACAACATCGGGACATACTCTGAAGTGGATGGAATTACTTTTGTCGATTAGCAACAAGGAGAAGATTCGACTGTGCCATTACACCATGTGCGAGAACCGGGTACACCATCCGCTATACTTGCCGTGCAAACACGCCTTTCCGGACTTTTACTCCGAGATCGAGTTGGACCGGGCGTATTCCCAAACGCTGTCATCAACAAGCAAGGCGGTGTTATCTTTCCTACTTGTGGCTGTCATGATCCTGTCAGTGTCCGGAAACTCTCTCGTCGTGCTTACTTTCATCTATAATAAGCACATGCGCTCCGTAACGAACGTGTTCATCCTGTCGCTTGCCATCAGTGACCTCATGGTAACTTTCACGTGCATCCCCGTCAATATGGGCACCGTTCTCCGGGTCGTCTGGGTATTTGGGGACTTCGGTTGCAAGATGATGCCTTGCGTCACCCAGTTTTCAGTAACCTGTAGCTCTCTAACGCTATGTTGCATTGCGTTTGACCGTTATTACGCCATCGTGCATCCGCTAAAATTAAAACTGTGGCAGACGACAAAGCGCGCCACTATTTTGCAGGTTTTCGTTTGGGTGACTTCCGCCGCTACAAGCATACCGTACATTTTCTTTTACGAGACGGACGACATATCCGCCTGTCATGAGTTCGGGGAAGAAAGCAAAGTTGTTTGTAAAGCTGCGGACCTCAAAATGTTCAGAAAGGTTATGGACACTTGGGTGACCCTGCCCGTACTATTTTTCGGCCCTTTCCTGTTCATGTCAGTAATTTACACCATAATCTGCTACCAATTATGGATGCAAAGACCGATCGGAGCCTCTCGAAAAACATTCGACGGAAGATTAAAACTGAAGCAAAAAGTGATAAAAATGTTGATAATGGTTGTGTTAATATTTGTCGTCTGCGAGAGTCCCCTTCTGCTCTTCAATGCCGCCTCTGAGACAAACCATCTGCAACTTACACAGGCGAACATCACTCTTCGAGCATTTCTGCAATGTTTGGCCCTTAGTAGCACTTGTTGGAACCCGCTTGTGTACGCCTTCATGAACGAGAAGTTCCGAGTCGCCTTCCGGACCCTGGTCACTTGCAAAAAGGGCAAGGTCTATCCAGTGATGCTCGTGCGCAATAACGCAATGCGCATGTCCACGGAAAGCCGGAAAACTACGTCACAACTGGAAGCCACGCTACCAGTCGGTACCCAACAGACATCAGAAACAAAGGTCTAAAAATAGAGACCTCATACTCAGTCAAGTGAAGTATTCAATATCATTGGTTTATGTCGTGCACATATGGAAATTTCAAGTGTTCTCTGAGAACAGTGTCAATGAACTTGACAGAAAGTTGAATTGTTTTCCAAATGCCACTGATATGTGTGATATGAAATTGATATGGAATTGATAATCATATGCTCCTTGTTGAAAAGGCCACTTGGAAAAACGATTCCGAGAACGTTCATTCTTCGTTGACCGAAAGCAACAATCTTTTGGCATACTGTTCATAACTCGTAATACTAAAATTGATATACAGGAGATACAACAACAACATTGTGCTTTCATCTGAAAGACAATAATTAAGATTTTCAAATTATGGATATTTAAAATTGGATTCAATGACGTAGCGTAAGCAGCTGAAATAAATATTAAACGTGTACTAACGATAACGTCTAAACGATATTTGTGTACAACAACAGAAACGAAATTTGATGATGTCAACAACAGTAAAATCGTTGGATATGGATCGCCTTTACAAGGTGATTTGCGCGAATATCATTTGTTCCCATCCGGACCCTGGAGGCATCTGCGCCAAGAAGTTTCCGGCTTTGTACTTGAAGACCCAGCACGAACTGGACGCCATTAGCACGGGGTCAAAGAGCGTCCTCGTCATCCTGTATAGCATCATCGTCATCATGTCTCTCGTCGGCAATTCCCTCGTCATCATCACCTTCGCGTTTGACAAACACATGCGCTCCGTCACTAACGTGTTTATACTGTCCCTGGCGGTGGCGGATCTTATGGTCACGTTAACGTGCGTGCCTATCAACCTTGGCTCTGCATTCGCCTCGCATTGGTTATTTGGAGGGTTTGCCTGTAAGCTGGTTCCGTTTTTCATGACATTTTCTGTAGCCTTTAGTTCACTGACTCTTTGTTCAATCGCACTGGATCGCTACTTCGCGATTGTCCATCCGCACAAACTAAAGTGTCTACAGAAGCCTGCTCCAGCTACAATATTCCTCGTCCTAATTTGGGTAGTATCATTTATCTGCAGCGTCCCTAACGCCGTGTTCTATACACTGAAAAAAATCGAATGCCGCAAATCGGAAAAAGGAGAGGACTTATTTATGTGCGTGTGGCCAGATAATGTGTACAAACTTCCTTTGGAACTGTGGCTTACACTTGTGGTGCTGTTTTTCATTCCCCTCGTCATAATGTCTACCACCTACGGGCTGATCGGCTACCATCTGTGGATTCGGAAGTCCATAGGTGGGAGCCGCCGCAATTCACTACGGAACGCCGACATGAAGAAGAGCGTCATCAAGATGCTGGTAATTGTCATGCTGGCATTTATAGTCTGTTGGAGTCCCATCATGGTGCTCAACTCTGTCGAGAAGATGCTTGACAGCGCGGAGCTCGACCAGACCGTCATGGTGTACCTGAAACTCTACTTCCAATGCCTGGGCATGGCCAGCTGCTGTATCAACCCCGTTATCTACACATTCATGAACAAGAAGTTTCGAGAAAAGTTCACCAAGTACCTCCTTTGCTGCCGGAAGCGCAGGGTCGGGGTGCTCGCAGGCTCCAATGTCACGCAGATAATCAGGGATCATGCGGACAGCACGGTGGGCGCGAAAACCACACAGCGGATGAGCATGGGGAATATCATGCCGCGCACTTGTTAGAAGAAATACAAATGAAACGACTCTATATTTACTTTTATGATCTGTTTATTTGAAATTTAATTAAAAAGATACATTTATGATCTATACGTTTCAACTTGCATCTTGAATGGACAAAAAGTATAGTGTGTTCTAAAGATAATATGTGTTGATGCGAGAGCTCAGTAACAACCTAGTTTCGGAACGAATCTCGCTAAAGCATTACAAAAATATATATCAAAGATTCTCATATATAGAAGCGGGGATTTATTGTATCAGAAATGTGCTATACTTGATTAATTCATTAATTAAAACAGTCAGATTAAGCAAATGAGAAAGAATTGTGAAAAGAAAATGTGTAAAATTAGAAGTTTTACGCTATTTTGTTTTTATTGTACATGTTCATTTATAATGACTATTGTTATGCTGTATCTCCATGGAAATTTATATTTGTTGTACTAATACTTATGATAATGCTTTTGTTAATGTTTTCGTTTAAAACTAATAATAATAAATAAGTGTGTCTTTTGAAAAATAAAACTGTTCGCTGTACAAAATTTGTTTGTGTGCACTTGTATAATAAATGCGCCGGTTTAACCAAGTAAAAACGTAATATATAAGTATGTACATGTATATACATATATATGCAGTTTCTATTTATGCATAACCGCTGGTATTTTATTCATTATGAAATCGGGTAAATAGTATATTCAATATGTCCAGTCACAGTCCTGAATGATTTCATTCGAGCTGATTATGAAAAAAATGCTACAAGTATTCATAATACGTTACAGAAATGCTTTTAAAACGAATGAACTTGTAGTCATTTCACGTACATGAACAGCTCAGTAAGGTCGCCTTTTCTTGGCCCAAATCTCGGTCAAATCATCATGATCATGACGATGATCATCAGTAGCAGCAGCACCAGCAGCAGCACCAGCATCTATGGATATTTTGAAAAATACTCAGTAACCATTCAAAGTATCTTTTGTCCTGACGAATGACCTACAGTTTTGGACAAGACAAGAAACATGGCCTTTTTTTCTCGAAGTTTGACATAGACCTTGAAGTCTCAATCTGCTGAATATTTGCGCCAAGTTCCCTAAAGTCAACCCACCGAAGCGGACACAGACAACGAACGCCTGTATTTAATTGGCATAAAAACGTCATTTAAAACTCGTAATAAAGCATTTTTAAAGTGGTAATAACGCCTTTTCACATAATAAAGCCTTGTCATACACGTTAAAAAGCCTTTTAGTGAAATAATAACCATTTAGCATTATAAAACATTTTAGAAATACGCTTTTTGGCATTATTACTAGTTTAGTTGTTGTTGTTTTTCAGACGTCCTTATAGACTTTCGTAATTGAGTGATCGCCTTCCAAATTATTTAAAAATGCGGTTAGCATTTGTGTCAAGTTATTTTAAAATACTTACTTCCGAATCGGTTGAAGGACACAAGAATGACTAATAAATGTAACATAAAAAGGCAGTATGTACCGGACGTGGCTTTAAGAAAGCGTAAGCTCTCGGCACTCTTTCGTGGTCTTGATATATTGAACTCAAGTACCAAGTATCCCAGGGTTACAGAGTTGACTCATAAAAATGGCGATCATGCTGACCTTTGACTCTGAAAAGTAACTAGGGTGTTATCGAAGCAAAATAGCTGTGTAATGCGCAGTGCATGTCGTCCTGGTGTCGCGGGTGAATATTTGTGTCTTATATTTTGACATTGACGTTGTTGTGACATGGCTGGAACACTATGCTCGTCCCTGTGATTTGAAAATGTGTTCGGAACAGTTGTGGCAATTAGTTACTGGTATTTGCAATCCTCTCAGCGGTTGAAAATGTTATATTGAGCGGACAGGAGGGAAGAAACACTGAACCGGGGCAGAGAGACGGACATAGCGGTTATCATGCAGTGGTGACATTGTTGAATTTCGGTTTTACAAAACACAGTTAAAAGAGAACAATAGCTCCACGTTTTGGGCGAAATAATTGAGCATGTTGGAACAAAACAAAAAAGAGCATACATTTTATTACAACATGTGAGCAAATAAAGAACTGGTACCATTATACTGACCATTCGGAGTGGAAAATTTTAATATGCATAGAACACAAATAGATGGCCGATTCATGCCAAGAAATCCTATACAATTTTCGATTAAGAAGGAGCTTTATTTCAGTTGTACATGTTAACATTATAATACTTCGTAATAATTTCACTTCGATACCATCTTTGATTACCGATGCTTTATTGAATTTTTTATTCTGTTGTAACAAATGTTACCATGACAAATAAAGGTAATTGTTGTTGTTGTTGGAAAACCCTGTATGCCTGCAGTGACAGTGACAATAGCAATAGCAGAAGTGGCAGTATTAACAGCAATAGCTGCGGCATTACTATATATTAATTGACCAAACATGTTGACATAAATAAATATATTTATTTAAACAACAACATCACAGAGTCGGTTCTGTTCGGTGGGGTTATATTTACAGTAACGATAGTGGGGAGTCATCATAATATTATTGGGGGGGGGGGGGACTATAAGGGCGCTGCATACTATGTTCTTTCCCCGTTCACGGAATGAAGACAATGCCAACTGAACACAAAACTGAGTAATTTTCTTAATTGAAACATTTGCAAAAACAAATCGCAAGCTGTTATACGAAAATGCATTTAAAACGCCTCTGAATGTGTTCATGATGATGTGACCAAAATTGAAGTAAAATCAACATTCGAAGATTTAGTTTCGCCAATATGATGTATTTTTTTCAAGTTTCGTTTGTATTTTTCATTGTGTATACTTACGAATTCAATACTTTTACAGTGAAAAACAAAAATTAATAATTTGTTATAAATGCGGAATCAATAAATCTGACATTGTAAAATCAATAATCACATGCTTAGTTAAGCATACCCCGAAATATAATTCCACCTATGAAACGGCCAGATTCATATATACTGCTATATAGGTTACATTTACATTCCAAATAAAACGTTGTTTAAGCATACCATTTTCATTAACATCTGTTAGAAATGAAAAGTGGAAAAAATGGCTGGTATTTCTTGGCATGGGTATATGAAATAATACAATTATCGAAATAACGTGTATTTTTCATGAAATGATTTGTTCATGCATAGCTTTCAACTAGTTTTATCATTAATTCGATTGGAGCGCTCTTTAACTTACAGAGTTATAAAGTTATTTGAAAACTTCTTCCAATATTTTAGTTTATGTTCGGATTTTGCGTTCCATAAAGGGGAGTCACTAAGAAGCTTGGACTAACCGGTTATAAAACATGATAATGAATTTCTTGCTTTATTTTGTACATAGTGCTTCTCATTTTAGTAATATTGTATATCGCCACGGACCTATAAACCAGGTCTATATGGTTTATAGATCCATGATATCGCGTAGAATATAGGGTGTGTGCGATTTAAATTATTAAAACTACCAAACGGTTGTGCTCCAGCTAGGCCTAAATAACAATGTCGGATGGGGGGCCGGGGGTCGGAGGGTTGACCTTTCCCAGCACCTTGCTGCCTTTTAACTATGCCCCACTGTGCCCTTTTGTTTTCTTGTGCTGCCTTTGTTGATTATGCAGTATATTCAATATTTATTAGACATATCGTTAAGTCATTTTTCAGAAATAAGTATAAAAATATACACAATTGTGTCACTTAAATAAAGCCTAGACGCTAAGGTATTCATCACAAACTTTTAGATTTGAAAGTAGTTACACCACGTGCACAGTTTGAATTAAGCATTGACCCTTGCAATAGCCTCATCCATGCCCTTTTCAAATCCTTAGCGGGGCACTGAAAACCTATTATTACCAAGAACTGGAGACCGGAGACCGTTCTATAGTAGATTTCGCTAATTTTACAACATTATAACATTTCAACAAATGGCGAGTACAAAGATAACATTTCTTTTCCATTTTTAGATAAATCAAGTGTCTACAAAATAATTAACCATGATTAAGGCAATTTTAGTATTCAATAATCATGGAAAGCCACGAATGTCGAGGTTCTATCAGTATTATGTACGTATATTCTTTTAAATAAAACATGCATGTTATCTTCGGACAGTATTTTTCGGATAGGCTATATTTAATGTCACGAAACTGTTTTATTTGCACAGGTCAGATGAGTAATCCGAGCCGATTGCTATTTTGCAAGTGCCTATGACTTGAATGAAAGGGTCCGGAGTTCGAGTCTTTAACTTCTTAATACATTACTGAGGCTGTAATAATGTGTAAAGTAACGACTTATGTGGCACCGTGACAACACTGTTAGACAGCTCCACCTATTCCAAGTATAATTCTTAGCACTTGTTTTCTGAGAATCAGGTACAAATTTTTGGATTGCGGGGATTAATGTCAAGTTGTTTATCATATGTAGGTCAGACCCATTATTGTTTTTTAATTTAGCACACCTGACCTTTTGTCTGCCAAAAAAGCGCTGTGCTGCCATTTTATCTTCCCCAGAGCCTTTTCATTATCATTTGACAGCTTCTTGTGTATTTGTTTAATGAGCAGACAATGTCGTTTTAGCCTGAATATATATATATATATATATATATATATATATATATATATATTTCCCTTACCCAAGTAATAAAATCCCCTTTATTATTATTTTCTTGAGGGGCATTGACCTCTTAAGATTTAGCTAATGTAGCAATAAAGTGCCATTCATGAATATGCTATTTTGTCATAGATTTTCAGTTTTGTCATCAATATACATTAGTCTAAAATAATAGACGTGTTATACGGGATTCTTCCAATCCCTAACATCTAAACGGGAATGTGCAAAAAACGGGGGTGTTTTAATGAAATTGTTTAAAGTGAAGTATTTTATGGTTGAAATTGATCATATAGAGTTATATTCATATTTCACCATGTAAGTGAAATATTATTTTGCACTAAACAAGCATTTAATGCATTAAAACAAGTTGTTTACCTTGCCAATAAAACGTAAGTTGACTGACACAGACAACAATTATGCGAAGGGGAACAACTCGATACAATCGTAATAACTCGGCGGCCTCCGACAAAGCATCGAGATAGACCTTGTTCTACAATCGTAACAACTCGGCCATGGTCGAAATGTTCGGAGCGATTTAAAACTGTGCCCTGAAGCCTTGCAGGTGCCCTTCATGTGTATATCGTTATGTTTTGACAGAATGAAATGAAGAAAAGCCGTCAAACTCATTATTTTAAGTTGGATATTTATTTTTTGTGTACGGAACTAATAAAAATAACATTATCTGGTAATATTTCTTGTTTTTATGATATTTTATTGACGCTATATGCTTTAACCTGGAATCCTGATCGGAACAACTACCCACTTTTGATACTAAACAATTTGTACGTGAAGGATTTGCCATATCAAAAATAAAATAAAAATCCGTCAACGTCCAATTATTTGGACTACAATATACATGTACCATGACAATTTTGATTGTTTTTAATGTATTGGTGTCTTTGTTTTTTAGATGCTTTTTACGAGAAAAAACAATGTAACTGAAAAGTAATATTACATTGCTAAAAAGGAGATTTAAGACATTTAACTTATATTGCTAACACAAAATAGACACATTATTTTGTTATGAATATTCGATCTAGGAAATGTAATCAATGTGAATGGGATAATAAACTGAGGTTTGTGGTACAGCACATCAATTGAATCAGGAGTTCTTCTTACAATCTGCAATGAGCAGTGTGGGCTTTTTATTAACTATGGTAGGTGCATGTCTGAGTTTAACGTTTGGGATCTTTAGGCCTTCCTCCAATTACACCCTGAATCCAGAAAACTCATCAGTTTGGAACCAAATTGCCATTAGTCTATTAGTGATACACTGTCACAGAACCACATGTTTAGTTCTAGTTAGCCTATTTGGGAAGTGCTTGTTTTGCAATATGGAAACAACTACTGTTTTTAAACCTTGTATTAAAATTTTCACAATTTTTCAGCCCGAGGATATGCAGCAGCAGATAGTCCGTGAAACTTTCCACCTAGTATCCAAGAGAGACGACAATGTGTGCAATTTCCTGGAGGGTGGAACGTATGTTAAACGTTTCACATTCATGCTATTAAATCCATTTAGCTTGAATTAAATGAGTGGCATGTTCGAAAATGTTTTTTTAAGATGTTGTAAGCCTTAACATGACAGTGTAGGGATTTTGTGTTTGCTTTTTTGGGAAGAAGACCAGTACTCTACATATTTGTGCATGTAAAGGTTAAAAATTCGAAAAATTGTCTACAACTTACTGCCAATTTAAATTTATTTATTGGGAATTTCCACCTTACATTCAAATTCAGATAACTATATACTTTGGGAGGACAGTTAAACAGCGGCTATAAAAACAAAAAATGTTAATATTTATGTTGTAAAAAACATGAACTGTTTTAGTTGTGTATTTCTTTTTAAAACTTAATTGAATATTGCACCAGTCATACTCAAAAGTGTTAAAAATGCAGTCTCTTTTTATCTGCAACTTTTTGTTGTACAAAAACAACTGGTTTGGCAATGTGAATGTTAAATATTATATAAATAAATTATCTAGCATTATACACTCCATGTTACAGGCTGATCGGTGGCTCAGACTTCAAGATCATCTACAGGCACTACGCCACGCTGTACTTCGTGTTTTGTGTGGATTCCTCCGAGAGTGAGCTGGGGATCCTGGACCTCATACAGGTCTGCCACTCTTGTTATAGTGTCTGATAAATAAGGCAATGATTACTTCATATTTTCTGCATGTACTTGGAGCTAAAGAGTTTAAGATTGTTCAGTGTTTTTATGCCCCCACAAAGTGGCGGCATATAGGGTTGCCCTTGTCCGTACGTACGTCTGTCTGTCTGTACGTACGTACGTCCCGAAGATTGTTTCCGATCTAATTCTTGAAAACCGTTTGTCCAATCCTCACCAAACTTTAAACACATGTTTGTGACCATAATATCTTGATCAAGTTCGATAGTCATGGAAATCGCTTTAGTCATTTAGGAGTTACGGCCCTTTTTTGCCAAAAATGCTTCAAAAATATATGTTTCCAATCTAATTCTTGAAAAGTATGTGTCCAATCCTCACCAAACTTTACATACATGATTGTGACCATAATATCTTGATCAAGTTCGATAGCCATGGAAATCGCTTTTGTCATTTAGGAGTTACGGCCCTTTATTTGCAAAAAAAGACTTGAAAAATACGTCCCGAAGATTGTTTCCGATCTAATTCTTGAAAACTGTTTGTCCAATCCTCACCAAACTTTTAACACATGTTTGTGACCATAATACCTTGATCAAGTTCGATAGCCATGGAAATCGCTTTAATCATTTAGGAGTTAGGGCCCTTTATTTCCCAACAATACTTAAAAAATATCTTATCCGATCTAATTTTTGAAAAGGATTTGCCCTTGTGCAGATTATCCTGAATAATCATTATGGCTTATTTTCTGTGACAAAAAATCGAAGTGGGGGCATCCGTGTCCTATGGACACATTTCTAGTTTAATACTTAATTTGTGGCTGAAAATGGGACCCTTCACATTTCCAAATGGATTTTTCATTACCAAAGTATTGGTAAAATTTACAAATATGAATAAATTTCATAGTTCTTTGATATTCTGATATTCTTTTCGCAAAGAAATAAAAGATACAACAAAAAGACTACAAAAACATTTCAAACAGTCAAAACTTTTATAAGATTGAGACCCAAACATGTAGTTTGAAAAGTGGCAAAGAGGATTTGACAGGCTTGAAATGTGTCCACCTTTTGGTTTAGAATGCTTGTAGGAGTATCCATTGGTAGGAAATAACTACATGTAACAACAAAAAAGATCATTTTGATATTGATATTTGATTTAAAAGCTGTTGTATCAGCTAAAACAGCATTTTTGCAAACTTTCAGCAAGTTAATTATAAAAATGAAATTAATGATTTAGAATATTTAAAATGGCTTTAATTAAATTTATTAATTTAATTAATAGTTAAAATTGGTACATGTATAGCTGTGCACAATTATTATGCCCCCTTTTGAAAAAAGTGGGGTATATTGTTTTGCACATGTCGGTCGGTCTGTCTGTCTGTCTGTCGGTCGGTCGGAATACCAAATGGTTTCCGATCAATAACTTGAGAACGCTTTGACCGAGGGACCTCATACTTGGTATGTGTATTGGTTATCACCAGCAGATGAACCCTATTGATTTTGAGGTCAGTGGGTCAAAGGTCAAGGTCAGTGTGACCTTTACATGAAAAACGGTTTCCGATCAATAACTTGAGAACGCTTTGACCCAGGAACCTCATACTTGGTAGGTGTATTGGTCATGACCAGCAGATGAACCCTATTGATTTTGAGGTCAGTGGGTCAAAGGTCAAGGTCAGTGTGACCTTAACATGAAAAACGGTTTCCGATCAATAACTTGAGAACGCTTTGACCCAGGGACCTCATACTAGGTAGGCTTATTGGTCATGACCAGCAGATGAACCCTATTGATTTTGAGGTCAGTGGGTCAAAGGTCAAGGTCAGTGTGACCTTAACATGAAAAACGGTTTCCGATCAATAACTTGAGAACGCTTTGACCCACTGACCTCATACTAGGTAGGCTTATTGGTCATGACCAGCAGATGAACCCTATTGATTTTGAGGTCAGTGGGTCAAAGGTCAAGGTCAGTGTGACTGTAAGCTGAAAAAAGGTTTTCTGATTGTCCATATTTATGCCCCCTTTTGAAAAAAGTGGGGTATATTGTTTTGCACATGTCGGTCGGTCTGTCTGTCTGTCTGTCTGTCTGTCGGTCGGTCGGAATACCAAATGGTTTCCGATCAATAACTTGAGAGCGCTTTGACCTAGGGACCTCATACTTGGTAGGTGTATTGGTCATGACCAGCAGATGAACCCTATTGATTTTGAGGTCAGTGGGTCAAAGGTCAAGGTCAGTGTGACCTTTACATGAAAAACGGTTTCCGATCAATAACTTGAGAACGCTTTGACCCAGGGACCTCATACTTGGTAGGTGTATTGGTCATGGCCAGCAGATGAACCCTATTGATTTTGAGGTCAGTGGGTCAAAGGTCAAGGTCAGTGTGACCTTTACATGAAAAACGGTTTCCGATCAATAACTTGAGAACGCTTTGACCCAGGGACCTCATACTTGGTAGGTGTATTGGTCATGACCAGCAGATGAACCCTATTGATTTTGAGGTCAGTGGGTCAAAGGTCAAGGTCAGTGTGACCTTAACATGAAAAACGGTTTCCGATCAATAACTTGAGAACGCTTTGACCCAGGGACCTCATACTAGGTAGGCTTATTGGTCATGACCAGCAGATGAACCCTATTGATTTTGAGGTCAGTGGGTCAAAGGTCAAGGTCAGTGTGACCTTTACATGAAAAACGGTTTCCGATCAATAACTTGAGAACGCTTTGACCCAGAAACCTCATACTTGGTAGGTGTATTGGTCATGACCAGCAGATGAACCCTATTGATTTTGAGGTCAGTGGGTCAAAGGTCAAGGTCAGTGTGACCTTAACATGAAAAACGGTTTCCGATCAATAACTTGAGAACGCTTTGACCCAGGGACCTCATACTAGGTAGGCTTATTGGTCATGACCAGCACATGAACCCTATTGATTTTGAGGTCAGTGGGTCAAAGGTCAAGGTCAGTGTGACCTTTACATGAAAAACGGTTTCCGATCAATAACTTGAGAACGCTTTGACCCAGGGACCTCATACTTGGTAGGTGTATTGGTCATGACCAGCAGATGAACCCTATTGATTTTGAGGTCAGTGGGTCAAAGGTCAAGGTCAGTGTGACCTTAACATGAAAAACGGTTTCCGATCAATAACTTGAGAACGCTTTGACCCAGGGACCTCATACTAGGTAGGCTTATTGGTCATGACCAGCAGATGAACCCTATTGATTTTGAGGTCAGTGGGTCAAAGGTCAAGGTCAGTGTGACTGTAAGCTGAAAAAATTGTCCATATTTTATTTAAGTGTCCAAATCCTACTAACAATTTGGCTCCCAAGGGGGCATAAATGTTTCACTAACATCTCTTGTTTTCTATGCTTTACAGGTGTTTGTGGAGACCCTGGACAAGTGTTTTGAGAATGTTTGTGAGCTTGATCTTATCTTCCATGTAGACAAGGTATGTGAATATACATTGCAGCACTCAACGTCTTAAGGCAAAATGTAACTTCTTGTAAGAAGTTTGCCTGAATGACAATTTAGGCTTCTGAAGATTGTATTTTGCCTGTGAGTTTGTCTTGTTTTGTGCCTTTGTACTTTGGTATACATGTAAGACATGTGGGAATATTAATAGAAGACTTAGGCTGATTGATGTGGAACAATGAACAAGTAATGTTGAAGGTATATTCCACCTACATTTTGTATAATGTTTCTGGTTATTGGTTAATTTAGGTAATTATTAATTTGTCAAAATAATGTACTGTATTATGTGAAAAGTACAGACAAAACACCCTGTGAATATACATGTAAACATAATTATAATTATCCAATGATATCCAGGGATATTTACATCAGTTATTGGACCAGAGTGATCTTTAATAAATTTCAGGACAAAATTCTGTAAAATAAAATAGTCTCTATAATTTTTTTCTGTTAATTACTATGAATTTCAGGAAAAAATGTCTGTTAGTTGCACGAGCTAAAATAAAAACTCTGGCATATTTCAGGTAATTGTATGGAATTGTACTGCAGTGCTGCGTTTATTGCATGTAATTTGTGTATTCCAGGTTCACTACATCTTGGCCGAGCTGGTAATGGGGGGAATGGTGCTGGAGACGAACATGACGGAGATCATCACCCGCATAGAGGAACAGAACAAACTGGAGAAGTCAGAGGTAAGTCATACCCACAGATGTTACGTGTTGTACGGGTATATTGGTCATTGTGTCAAACACACATACTTTCAGCTTTGCTTGTCGAGTGACTTACATGTTGGGGCATTTTGCTTTTATTTTGGGTCAGTCTCATTTTGGATGTGCCTTAGTAGGTGAAAAAATAAAGACTTACTTACTAAATCCTTAATACTGAACTTGTATGCTCAAAAGTACAACTTTTTGATATATGTTCATGTACATGAAATTTGGATATTAATCACTTCTTTGTCCAATATGGCCACCTATTTATCAAATACCATAGTACTGTTTTGTGGCTTAATGTCATTATCTACTAGAGGCACATGCATTGATGAGATGTGAAAACAAATTAAGAACAATAAATGAATAGTGCATGTTTATGTATCCATGTGTGAGAGTGTGCAGCGCAGTTGCAACTTTGGAGCAAATATTGTTTTTAATGTCGCATAATTAATGATAATTTTATGACACACAAATGAGCGTGGGTTTCAATACAACAGAATATGCTTTAAATTCGTACTGGGTACGGACATCATTGTATTAACATTTGGACGTCATCAGGTTTTAAGCGAATCATAAGAATAATTGCCACAACGGAAAAATGGCATTGTTAGAGGCTCAAGGTCACCAAACATTGATTTAACAGAGAATAATAGAAATAAACATGCAAACATCTTGTGCTGTATTTGCACATGTAGAAAAGATTAAATAAACTCACAATTAACACATATGTTGTGCATCAGCGCAGGAAATAGCAAATGTAACTGCAACCTTTAGTAAAGTACCCGGTAAAAGACCTTCATTTATATTTATGCCCCCTTTTGAAAAAAGTGGGGTATATTGTTTTGCACATGTCGGTCGGTCGGTCGGTCTGTCTGTCTGTCGGTCGGTCGGTCGGAATACCAAATGGTTTCCGATCAATAACTTGAGAACGCTTTGACCGAGGGACCTCATACTTGGTATGTGTATTGGTCATCACCAGCAGATGAACCCTATTGATTTTGAGGTCAGTGGGTCAAAGGTCAAGGTCAGTGTGACCTTTACATGAAAAACGGTTTCCGATCAATAACTTGAGAACGCTTTGACCCAGGAACCTCATACTTGGTAGGTGTATTGGTCATGACCAGCAGATGAACCCTATTGATTTTGAGGTCAGTGGGTCAAAGGTCAAGGTCAGTGTGACCTTAACATGAAAAACGGTTTCCGATCAATAACTTGAGAACGCTTTGACCCAGGGACCTCATACTAGGTAGGCTTATTGGTCATGACCAGCAGATGAACCCTATTGATTTTGAGGTCAGTGGGTCAAAGGTCAAGGTCAGTGTGACCTTTACATGAAAAACGGTTTCCGATCAATAACTTGAGAACGCTTTGACCCAGGAACCTCATACTTGGTAGGTGTATTGGTCATGACCAGCAGATGAACCCTATTGATTTTGAGGTCAAAGGTCAAGGTCAGTGTGACCTTAACATGAAAAACGGTTTCCGATCAATAACTTGAGAACGCTTTGACCCAGGGACCTCATACTAGGTAGGCTTATTGGTCATGACCAGCAGATGAACCCTATTGATTTTGAGGTCAGTGGGTCAAAGGTCAAGGTCAGTGTGACTGTAAGCTGAAAAAAGGTTTTCTGATTGTCCATATTTTATTTTCTTATATAGTAGACAGTAGAAATTTATATGTCACTAAATGCATGAGTTGAAGTATCAGTTTTCAGTGAACATCTAGTTTAATTATGCCCCCCTTCGAAGCAGAGGGGTTATATAATTGCTTTGCACATGTCGGTCGGTCTGTTGGAAGACCAAAGCTTGTCCGAGTGATAACTCAACAATTCCCGGACCTATGGTCATCAAACTTGACATGAAGATTAGGTATGACCAGTAGATGACCTGCCTCATATGCATCCAATGACAAATCAGCTGTCATTTCAGTCCATGCATATTTCATTCAATTGTCCAAATATTTCTGGCAACTTGGCGCTCAGGGGGCATAATGTTTGACAAACATCTCTTGTTTAAAATGTGTTTTACTGTTGATTATTCATTATTTTCCTCTTTATATGTAGATGTTGAGTTGCAGTTCATGTAGCACTAAGATCTGTCTTCTGATTTGTTTTAAAAAAAATGCTTTCTAATCTTTATTTGTCAGAAAAAACGTGATTTATTGGTAGGGGAATTATATGTAGTAAGTAGGAAGGCTCGAAAAGCACACGTCTGATCTGTGTTCTTCAATATAATGCCGTATTTACTCTGCCTTGGATCTAAATGTTCTGATTGTAACAAATACTCCTTGAACTTCCATTATCATACTTTTAAGTTTGACTCAGAAGTTCTTGTGTTTATGATTTATCTTGTATAATAAAAAATTTGGAAGCATTTGTTTCAAAAATCGACAAGCTTGCATCTAATGCATTCTAATATTATAATTGCAGATTTATTAACATTTAAACTCTATATTTACAATTCTCCTTTTTACTTTTGTGTACTTTAAATTGAGATACCGATTGGAAAAAATTCTGCATTATAGGCTTGCTTAAAAATCTAAGACATGAAAAAAATGTTTGTCGTTGGGTTATTGTAAAATCTTATCAAGCAAATGTCTGTATAGGAACGGCTATTAAAATTTGAAATCAAACGCTTAAAACACTTAAATCTTATTCAAAGATCAGTAGGCTTGATCTCTGTTGGTCAACCAAAGACATTTGGTTTTTCATGGTGCATTGTCAACCAAAGACATTTGGTGACATTTGGTTTCTCATGGTGCATTGTCAACCAAAGACATTTGGTGACATTTGGTTTTTCATGGTGCATTGTCAACCAAAGACATTTGGTGACATTTGGTTTTTCATGGTGCATTGTCAACCAAAGACATTTGGTGACATTTGGTTTTTCATGGTGCATTGTTTGAGGAGGTACAAATTTTCTTTACTATGCAAACTTACCTTTGCATGTGTTTGTATGGTTATTTCAGGAGCTGATAGATCTTTCTATAATTAAGACTTTGAGCGAGAAAATTAAGAAGATGTAGTAAGTAATGTGTGCAGAAATCATTGGCCATGTCCGGAATGGCTTTTCTTAGCTAGTCTTGTACTAACTAGTAACTACCTTCAATTCCGAACTCTGCAAGATTATTGATTACCTAACAACAATGTCTTTTTTGTGCCTGTAATCTGAATGCAATTGATTTGGTGCGGATAAACACTAATTGATAACATCTTCAAATATTTATAAGTATATTAATCTTTAGTACGTTGTTTTTGTCAATTTATGATGAATAAATGCTGATAGTATGATAACAAAGATTTGGTAATGTAACATTGTATAATGTTGTAGACTAAATAATGGTGATAGATTGTCAGTATGTACCAACATAAATAAATGGTTTGATGCGATCCTTTAACCGTTTATTTTGTGTACGTACATGCTAACAACCTTTAACTTCTTAGTGGTCTATATAATATTTTGTAAACTACCCTCTAATTAGGCAAGCCACTCTTTATATCTACTGCCTCACCTGATTTTAATCAAAATGGCTGACTACTGATTTACTGAAATAAATATATTTAAATTAATAATGCCATCTCATAGGACAAATTATTATGTTGATCATTAATTTCTTTTTGTATGATGATAAATAAAGTATCTTAAAATTGAAGAGTTATTAAATAATGTACCGGTACAATTTTTGGTTTTCAGGTGTGAAATTAAGGTTCTTTCTAAACATCTAAAGACTTCATTATTTTTCCATTAGGCTACATGATTATGTACACATTTCAAAAAGAGTTGAGCTTCTTTTTTCCAGTTGGTTTGCATTCTTTGCTTGTTACTTTGGTGTTTGTGTATTGCATCACTTTATCGGACAGCTACAGTTCCTCATATTGACTGACTCTGTGATAATTATATGTTATTCATATAATAATGCTGTACTTTGTATACAAGTTCCATTTACTTCATTATATGTAACTATTTGAAGCATTTGGCAGTAACCTGTAATCAAATTTGATATGTCGAAAGAAAATGCTAAAAACAATTCTTGGTCATGTTTTTCACTAACTTTCCACATAGTTTTTTTTTTAAATATTTTTATGTCTATTTAGTTTTGAATATTTTTTATGGAAGAAAATAAAATTGAGTGTAAGTGACATTTTTATATTAAATGTTTCTTAGACCTAAAGGTATGATGAAACTTATACTTTTTTACAAGCCTTACAGTCTTAATTTTTACAAAAAGTTGTTCCTACCCGTAACCTCTATAACATGTAGTAATCCAGCATGATGGGCTTGTGTTTTCAGGCGGGCATTGCAGCAGCGCCAGCCCGGGCCATGTCTGCCATGAAGGACATGAACATTCCACAGAAGATCAAGGACATGAAACTGCCAGATCTGCCCAGTATTGGAAACCTCAAGTTTTAAATGGGGTATAGGTCACGCAGATTAATGCTTTAACTATATATGTGTATGTGGGTAAATGTTAACATGTGTTATGTTGAAGATGGTAAGTGTTTTTGGAAGAATAAAATTACAAACATAAATATATATGGAAGAATGATTTTGTTTGACTGTGTGTATGTGGTAGAATAATGGCATGTGTTTTGGGAGGCATAATGACATGTAAACAGAATATGGAAGAATACTTATATGTGAAATAAGGAGTTGCACATGTACATTGTAGAATTTACAGTCAAAATGGTGTTTATATTGATTACTTTGTCATTTTTATTTCTTGTCATAACATTTCACAAACAAAAACATTTCAAACTAATAACATTTCACAAACTAATAACATTTTACAAAATACAGTCAAAACTTGCTATATCGAATTGTTGAGACAATGGGTAATACTATAAGATAACCAACATCCCATTTAAACGAAATTCAAGAAGCGTCTAACTTAGTCCAACTCCCTAAATGTTTGACCTAACGAGAACATCGAGATAACAGAATTCTATATAGCGAGTTTTGACTGTATTAGCATTTCACAAGTGAAGTTTCCATGTCAAATTATTATATCGCTTAGACTTGTTTTTGTTGGATGTTTGCTAATGTTGATACTTTTACTACCACAGTGCGTGCTTGGTAGCATAACTGTTATATTCTTTATATTCAAATTGTGCAATATCATGAATTTGTTTTATATAATTGACCAGTCGCCAGGCATCAAGTGAACAGTATGTTGACCCTTAAAAGTATCATAAAATTAAAATCCATTAATAAACGATGGTACACCATAGAAAATCAGAGTGATTTATTGAAAAACAAAATTTGCAAAAAGGAGCTGTCAGATAAAAATCGTATCTGGGACTGGTTAATTACATGTATGGTCGAACCACACAAAATATTCTCATTGGAATACTGTTTTTCTTGTGTCATTAATCAATAATTTTATCAATTGTGATTTTGTAGCAGATTAGTGTTTTATTTAAAGGAAAATAAAATGAGAAAAAAAAACATGTGGTATTTGATACTTTGTCATAGACATTCAAATCCATTTTCACTCCTCTGATACCAACTACTTAGTCTTGGCCCATGTGTATACATAGTGCTTGATGTACTCGGGTCTATACAATTCCTGGCTAGATTTGATGAACCCACAATGATTGGAACCAAGCCTTACGTTGCATTGGGAATTATAGCTCCTTTGTGAAGACAGATTTTAGCTGAAATAAATCACCAAGTGTGTCTTCTGAGTAGAAACTAGTACGGTACTCCTTTCTGAAGAATGGAGAATGTCTCTATATCACTCACTTGATTAAATTGACCAACCAGGTAGTAAGTGGTCGAGTAATTTGATGGTTGATCCTTGTAAAGGGAAATCAAGAGTATTTCTAGGGAAGCCAAGACATTGTCAGCTTGTTGTTCCCGTTAAACGATGTGATGGCGATGGAAGCCGACTCTTGCCATGAAGTCAATGGCTGCTAAGGAAGTCAAAGTGACTAGGGAAGTTAAAAGATAAAAGAAAATCATTGGGTGAAAGAAAGGTAATTGGTTGCAATGGATGCAGGTAATGGCAAAAGTATTCATTGGTTGCTAAGAAGACATATTTTGCTTAGGAAGTCGTCAATTACTATGGAAGGCCTAGGATGTTTTGGGTGAAGGCAGTTTGTAAGAAAGTCTTTGGTTGCTAAAGAAATCAATGGATACTAAGGAGGTCATATAGTGCTTAGTAAGTCATTGGTTGCTATGTATGTGTGTAGGTAGTTGCTAAGGTTGTCATTTGTAACAAAAGAAGTTGCATAGGATAATGGCAGTCGCTAAGGAAGTCATTGTTTGCTGAGAAAATCATTGCTTGCTTCGACAGTAAGTAGTTGATAAGGAAGTAATTGGTTGCTTAGGCTGTCATTGGTTGCTATGGATGTAGGTAGTTACTAAGCACTACATGAGGCTACATAACAAATGTAACAAAGGTTTGAGCCTTGCAGTTTTCATGAGGATTTTACTATACAAGTCTAAAGAAAACCTGTGACCTCCGAGGTGGGGCAAGCTTTGACCCCGGGGCACAATATGAATGAATCAGGATAAGGACCATTACATTAGGCCACATACCATTATCAAAGGTCTGTGCACTGCGATTTCAAAGAAAAAGATGTTCAAAGATTTTAGATTAAGTATATAGAAAACCTGAGTCACCTGGGGCGGGGCCAGCTTTGACCCCATTGCCACAATTTGAAAAATCTTGGAAAGTACCACTATATAATGCTACATACCAAATATTACAGGTATGCACCATGGTTTTTCAGAGATTTTTAAGGGTGATTTTGCCTGATAAATCAACTGACTTCATATCAGAGTTGTATTTCTTAGTCAAACTGCAGCATTTAGAATAAAGTTATATATTGAAAACCAGCTCTGCCCCCTGCTGGAAAAGTTTTCAACGAATCAACATAACTTGAAGGAATTTGATAAAGGACCACCTTGGGACCATTTCTGTGAAATTATTTTGAAATAGCGCCAGCAGTTTTTGAGATTTAAAAAAAATCTTACTACTGGTCTCGTACTAGAGTTTTATATGGAATCATTCATCATACAAGGAACATTTCTGTGAAATTGGGATGTGATTGGTCTAGTGGTTAAGGAGAAGATATTAGAAGAAAAATGTTAATGTCAGACAGTCTCTAATTACAATAGCCCAGGTGAGTTGAAAATACTTTCAGGTTTGACCAAGTTACAGCCTGGAAAGTCATTTAATGGTAATAGTGCCCTATGAACCTGTACCTTAAACGACTTGACATTATTCCAATTATGAACCAATGTGCCAAGTTTGGATTCATGCATGACCCAAAACACAGCCTGGGAAACTGTAAGGCCTGAGAACTACCGGTATGTTTAGATCACCCAAAGATGGCTGAATAACACTAGATGGCTAGACATCTATACTTAGGGTTGGACAACAAAGGAAAACAAACATATTGAATGTTCATTTAAATGATCAGTTTATTTTTTGTAACTTTAACATCATAACATAATAATATATACAAGCTAGCTTATCAATAAACAAATGTACACTAAAATGTTAGTACAAATGTATTAACATTATGAATTCCTTGACTTCATAACATGATTAGATACAAGTCTGTCCAAACAAACAAGGGACATATAATAAAAACATCTGCCTTTGAAGTACTAGTATACTATTACGAATAACAAAATAAACTTGCAGAATACTGACAAGATGGATGATGGAATCTATGAGATGATATTCTCAATTAGACGTCACAATGATCAGACACATGTAGGTTCACATGAGTTCTTTTTAATGTTTGCCAACTGGTTCCTTTTAATCTGTGATCTGACATTCGTATACCATTGTGTAAAGGCTTAAATCAAACAGCTTTTATCCCCCTGTTAAAGTGGTTCTTCTAGGATCAATGTCTGTGAGATGACATTCTCATACTGTTTTGCAGTCACTTGTGCCAGCAGGCTTATAGCAGACAAAACATTTACAGTAAGGCCAAGTCCTCGAGACAGGTGAGATGCCATTTTCATATTGTTGTGCTGATATTTGTGCCAGTAGTTTAAAGAAGACAAAGCTTAAATCCATCAGTTAGTGGTTCTTCTAGGCTCTATATCTGTGATATGACATTCTCATACTGTTGAGCTGATGCTTGTGCCAGCAGGTTGATTGCCGACAGGGCTTCCTCATCACCAACATCCCCGACACACTCGACCTCATACTGGACAGCAGGCTGACCATACACAAGCTCCTGGCCCCCATCCCCAGGATCCTCGGGCCCCATGGGGAGGGATGTGACGTCCCCGATGCTGGTGTGGACTGATAGCTCACCGCTTGGAGTGGACGTGTAGATGTAATGCTCACTCACATCTGATAAACAAAATAAATAAAATTGTATTTGTATTCATGTACTGTTTAAGATTCTAGATACAAAAACTGAAACCATTGAAATCCAAGAATATGCATCTTTTCAAAGATATGTATACTTTTATTGGTATTTAAACCAGTACCTATATTCTGTACTACTTTTCAACGGCCAGGTCTCAATAGTTTCATTCAGTCTTTTGGCTAATTAATTTTTAAGTCAAATAAAACACTTTTTTTATTACTGATCTTAAGAGTCCAACACAATGCCAGCGTACCTGTATACTGCCAGCGTACCTGTATTCTGCCAGCGTACCTGTATTCTGTCCAGAGATAGAGTCTGTGTCAATGGGCTGGTATTCCACCGGGACTTCTATAAGCTCCCCACCAACTTTCTGTACATGAACCACCTGTGGCTCTCCCCGAGGTTCCTCAATCTATATACACAAAATGAATTCACCGTTGATAATATAATAGACTGACATTAAGACATCTTCTTGCATACTGCCCAACTTACTATAAAACTATGTTGTGACATCAATGCTGCCACTGTCAGGCTCATTGCCTCTTGTAAATAAAGGATCTATAAATTATTATCAAAGTAAATATCAACTTAATGAAATAATGACTGTAAGATAATTTCACTTTAACACCGAGGTAAAAGTAATGGAGGATCTATGGGCAAAAACTCGGAAATAATTTAGGTCAAAGTGTTTGAACTTGCCATATGTATGTAATAATTAAACAATGTGGTCACCAAGCTTTGACATATCTAAACCCACAACAGATGGTTTAAAACTAGCCGGAAAACTAAATGCAATGACTGTGTGTACCTTGACAACCATTGTTTCCCCGGCCTTGCCCTCCCGGATTCCCTGAGCATCCAGCATTCTCGTCACTTCCTGTTCTGTTGCCATGTCAACCACCCGTAACTGCCCGTTTTCATCTTGATGAAGAATGATCCTCTGCACCTAGAACCATCAACAATTTTTGTTTAACCATATCAACCCCAAAACCATCCGCAGTTTTATTTGTTTCTAAAACCACTGATTAACAAGCTTTATTTGCATGTAAACCACACTAAAACAAGATCAGTCAGTATCTGACAGGAATGTTGGTACATTTGTGTAAGTTGAGTTACCTGTTGGTGTTCGAGGAGATCCCCGTGACCCTCCTGGTTCTCACTGCTATCCCCGTCCCCTTTCTGTGCGAGCACCACAGAGTCCTGGTTAAACACAGACGGGCGGGGCTTATAACATGTGCGTGACTTCCGAT
The DNA here is from genome assembly GCF_026914265.1 of Mya arenaria. NCBI lineage: Eukaryota > Metazoa > Mollusca > Bivalvia > Myida > Myidae > Mya > Mya arenaria. Next base: position 43,380,799 of record NC_069123.1, on the reverse strand, counting down.
TTGCCAGGCCCTCTGCAACCGCCCCGCCATGCTGGATAAGGTGGCCTGTCAGGTACTCCTTACGATAGAACGACTTCCCGCACAAACCACATACATGGTTCTTAACGTTTAGGTGGGCTGACATGAAGTGACGTCTGAGACTTCCTGTAAAGGAGATTTATTTCATGAGTTACAAATTCAAGTTCCTGGTCAATTAATTACAAACAATACAAGCATGGTCGTACATTGTCTGTTTTCTCAGTTAATCAAATTTACTACACAACAATAGCTTTGTTTCTTCTCATAGTTACTAATATTCCTGCAAATATATGTATCTTGAGTTTTTAAAAAAACAATTAGTCTGGTGCAAAAATGATGCTGTTGATGAAATAAAGGCAAAGAACACTACATCAACTTCTTTTTATCAAAAATCAGACAAGACAAGAAACCTGTCTTACTTTGATGGCCAAACACCTTCGAGCATTCTGTACACTTGAACTCTGTCTGCTGGTTGAGGTGTTTGTGTAGACGATGTCGCTCCATGAGGTGTTTCCGGGAGAACATACGGTGACAGATGTCACACTCGGCTGGGAATCCCCCACCCTGTCCATCATGACACTTCAAGTGGGATTTCAGGGCTACCTTGCTCGGGCAGCGACGACCACACAGACTACACCTGAAAAGATAAAGTATATCAGTAAATATTGGTTCAGTAGTCTTTACAGTATTTGGGAAAGCCCTAGCCATTCTTTTTGAGAAAAACTGTGATAATTACATTTTTGTGAAAATTAAAATAAAACCAATCATTCACAATTATGAAGAAATACTTTTTTCTGCTTATTTCATTGTTAAAAATATCTTTTAGTAGAAATTCAAATTATAATTTTCTCAATTCTTAAGAAGGACCAACAATTCTTCTTTATTATTTGAACTTAAATTTGTAATGTATCTTTGGAACAAATTATTACAGCGCCATGACATCAATATAATACACTAGTGTACTATAAGAAAATAAGAAATGGTTGTCCTACACTTAAAACAAGAAATGTCATATGATAAAAAGGAAATTTGGTAAATTATCAGGACTGGATAGAATTAAATGCAAACAAGGATTGCAAAGGATAAAGAAAACATCTCACAGGTATGGCAGTTCCCCAGTGTGTGATCGCTGGTGGATGACAAGAGATTTCTTGTTTGTATATTTCTTGTGACACTGGTTACATGGGAACGGTTTCTGGCCTGTGTGCTTGTACATGTGCACTGAAAACAGGACAAAGAGAAGTATTACATATCCACTCTGAACCTTTTCAAATCTCTGTGTGCCAATATTTTATCTAACAAATCACAAAAAATGGTATTTATAGAAAGTGTGAAATACAGTTCCTTGTAGCTGTCTTTTAAAAATTATCTTGCAAAATCAGTCTAAACAGGGTCTGGCAATACAATTTGAAATGTTTCGACAATAATTTTTTTTTTCATTTATCATTAGTTACACATGAGGAAAACTGAACCTTTAGATATTCAGTTTGAAACTTACTTAGTTTTAAACACATTGCCATATTTCTGCTTATTCAACAACTCACTTTTAAACTTGAGTGGTCCATAGAAGATCTTGTTACACTGGCTACACTTGAAATGTTGTCTGGGCGTGACGATCTTCTTTTCCGGGGATCTGTCTCCATCCTCAGCCCCACCAGTTACGCTGTAATCTTCGTACCCTGTTTCCCCCTCCAATTCCTCGTCCTCATCTGTGTCGTAAATCCATTCATCACTTTCCTCACCGTCCTCTGTCTGTGTAGCTCCCGTGGCGATATATTCTAAAATTCATCCATGGCAATATCAGGGCACTTTTTTCCTCCGAAACCATGCAGTTTAACATTACAAAGTTATACTGAATAACCAGTGAAACAGGGCAGAAGAAAGGTCTAGTGGAAAAGCTGTCAGCCACTTACCTAAGAGGTTGCAGATTCAAGCCCCATTTGTGGCACTTTCTCATAGACTCTCAAAACCCATCTCAAAACAGACATCACTTCATGTTTGTAACAGAAAAAAGGGACTGAGCATAATTCTGTATATTTCTATATTTCTGCACAATTAAGTTCAAAAGCAATAATAACACTGTACATACCCATGTGGTCTGCCTGAGGGTCAGTTGACGGTATTTGAGTGGACATGGATATTGTGGACGTGTCCACTACATACTCATGACTTTCCAGTGCTCCTGTTAAACATAATACAAATCATCTCTGAAGTAATATAGCTTTATTCTTATTTAATTAACTGCAAAACGCAACCAAATCTTTTTTATAGCAAAATGTTTTTGACCAATTTTGCGAGTCTCAACATTCAGCCCTGGGTTAGCAGTTTAAAAAGTTTAATCATTGACTTCGAAACTGTATAGGTCCATAATTGGTACTATTCAATCCGATTAACAACATCATTCTTTGATCCAGTTACACCAAGTTTAAATCCCACCCTGGGCAAAATGTTCTGCATTATTCAAGCCCAATTCCACATGTACGTACCAGCATCCTGAAGTATGGATTTGACCGCAGCGAGAGTGACACTGTCACTGTTCGAGGTGGATGGATTGGTGCTTATCATCTGTCCCGCCTGGCGAGCCACTGTCTCTGTTCCATCCTCGTTCACGATCACCGTGTGACCATCTGGTGTTAGTCGCACTACCACACAGCTTGGCTTCTGGGTCAACTGTCAATATACAGATTATATTCATCCTCTCTTTTTGAACTCATATTACAACTAGTCCCTAATTTGAATCTTTCTTCTTAAATTCTTCTTTTCAGCACAAAAATATTTTATGATTATCAATAAATTCCTTAAAGCTGCACTCTCACAGATTGAACGATTTTACAACTTTTTCATTTTTTGTCTTGGAACAAGCCAATTTTTGCGAAAATCCATGGAAACCAGTTATATAAGACTGCTGACAAAACACTAGATTGCAGATTTTTATATTTAAGTTCAAAAATTGATGTTTTATGCATTTTTCTTAAACTGTTAGTAACAATTTAAGCCATAAAAACAAACGGAAATATGAAAATCTGCGATGTGATCCTGTGTCAGCAATCTTTTAGCATTGGTTTGCAGTCACTTACGCAAAAATTTGCTCTTTCCAAGACAAAAAAATCTTTGAGAGTGCAGCTTAAAAACATCCAAAAGATTAAAGTGGTCACTACTACTGTTTTCTTTATTAAAGCTCTATTTCTAACAGTGTGAATTATGGTATGTTCCAGCTTAAAACTTTAAAAACTTTAGTTTAATCAGCAGCAAACAATATAAAATTTTGCCCTGTTACAAAGATATACTATATCTACCTTTGGCATTTCAGAGGTGTTCACTTCTACAGTAGCCTCCCCTGTTTCCATGTAACCACCACCAGCATCTCCTGTCTCCGTGACAACAGAGGTCATTGACATCGTCTCACCATGGTTTGGCCCCATTATCTCTCCACTTGACTCTGTTTCCATGGAAACCATGCCGGAGTTCAGCTGCTGGCTAGTGGCCGTGTCCATTTCTATTGAAGATGATACCACAGTGGTGTTGATTGCAGAAGCTTGGAATTGCATTCTATCTTGCACAGCTGAAACTATATGGAAATTCACATTTTAACTAAGAAACATACATAAGGGTTTTAGCTTAATAGTAATGGAAAAGGTGCATCCTGTCCTTTTCTGGTAGCAACCTTTTTCCCTAATGAAGACCAACATGGATACCCTTCATAGAATAAAATGCTCAAGATTGTAAAATATTTTGTTTGATTTTATTTAAACTTACATAATGATTATACACATGTACATACATACAAACTTCACATATTTAGCAGTTATAACCGTATATTACTTAAAATTAAAAACAATTCCTAACATTTTCTGTCAAATTCACAATGTTCAAGTTCCTCACAGCCCGAGACGATGTGCCCTTTTTTCCCTTAGCACACTGTCCCTTTTCTGCAGCACCCTGTCCCTTTTCTGCAGCACCCTGTCCTTTTTAAACTGCATTATACCCCAAACATAAATTATTAAAATTTACAGTATTTCTTCACCAGAAACAAGGAGCTCAAGAAACAAAATAGTTTCAGATTTTCATAATATGTACATAGAAATTTGCTGTAGTTCAATGCTATGGTAGATACTAAACCTGACATAAACATGTCTATCAATAGATGCAAGACACATACAATGATATCCAGGCTGCAACTCTGAAATGATCAGCAAATAGCTTTAGAGAGCATTAAGAGAATCTGTTAATTACAAGTCAACAAACTCATCTCACCCTGTGTGCCGTCAGCGACAATATCGACCAACTCCTGTGCAGAGACTTCCTCAACTGTTGTCTCTTCCATACTGGGTTCATCCCCTGGGGAATGTTGGGCTGGCAATGTGCTTTCCAAGCTACCATGTTGTTCGCTTGAGGACAAAGCCTCCTGGGCTTGAGGCTCCACATTATCTTCTGGTGGCTTTAGAGGATAAGAACATGTATGCTTAATAATTTCATTTAAACAAAGTGTTTTTTTACTGTACTAAGAAGTAAATATCTCCAAACCTATTTTGAAGATGAGATCAACAAGTTTTTACACAATTATGTCAATGACAAAACATGTATTATAGATAACAAAAAATCATTTCTTTCCCCTGGAAATCATTGAAAACTTCATGAAAGCATAGAAATACATTATTCCATTACCTGTACCAGAGTATATTCTAGTTTAAGCTGACTATTTCTGACCTCGAAAAATATAATTATGCCATTTTCGTCAAATTAAAAGACAATATAATATATGCTAAAACTTACATTATTCATGTGGTATTCCCTGAAGTTAAAGTATCGCTCCAGCAACTGTCGGTTCTCATTCACACAGCAGAGGGACGTGTAGACTTTCACGTCCAGTTTCATACCAAACCAGAACATGTGTGACAGATGGTGGTAAGTGGCGTTGAAATCAGAATGAGTGCCTGCAAAGTTGTTTAAACATCCAGGAGTCGTCAGACCTTTCATCTGTATTATTGCATGACTATACAAAACATCTGTATATTTTTTTCAATCATCATTTGATACAGTATTTCATTATCAATTTCCTTCTCCCGATAAAGGACGTCAGAAAGGAGTCATGAAATAGTATCCCCTATATATCTTTAAAAGTTCAAATTGTGTTTTGTAGAAATCATCATGTAAAGATGTTATTAAATTACACAACCATGAATTTCTTTGATGCCATAAGCAACCTCACTAACACAATGATGGTCACATTGATTGCCGATGACTGACATTTTACAGTGTTAAACACTATAAATAGAAAATGATAACACAATGACGCTCAAACATTTTATTCCAGCTTCGCAGCTCAGTTCTTCATAGATGACTACTTAATACTGATAAACCTAGAAAACAAAAGCATGAACCCACCAACCTTTCCTAACATGGGCCTCGGCAATAGCACTCATTCTCTCTGCTGACGTTTGTAGCACATGCTGTAGTTTATTCCCCAGACAGTGCCATAGCTCTCCATCTTGAATGCGGAAATTCTTCAGCTGTCGTTTGATTGGTTCAAGCCTCAAAGCGACCGACTCGTCAGAAAAAACCTCGTATATCAGATGATTGCTGATTTCTGTATAGTTGTCCTCTCGATCCAGCTGCAGCTGCTTCTGTGTGTGATAATACTAAAAAATACAGTTAAATCACTTTCAGCACAAATAATAATTTCAAAAACATGGAATGTTTTTCATGCAAGAAGTTTTAGTGACAGTGACAAACTACTTTATTTAGGCAGTGTTTAATTGCTTATTTTTTTCATTATACTAAAAAAAAATTCTAACTCCCAGACTTATGCTTCTAAATGTGACCATAATTGGCAAAATATCTTCAATGCATTATGAAAAGAAGAGGTAAATTGCTCAAAATACTAATATTGCTAATTGATCAAACAGACATCTGACAAAAATTCTGAAAACAAAACATCATTTACATAATGTAATACAAAATATTTTGCGACAACCACCATCAAGATTTATAATTGAACAACAAACCGTAGCATCTAGGAGGTTCCTTAGACTGGCATCTCGAACAATGCTAGCAGGGTGTTTGTCACAGTGGGGACAGGCGAGCACGAATGCCTCACAATCCAACATCTTACCCTTCCAATGCACAGACTCCAACTGTGACGCCATTGTAGCCTTACCTGAAACACACATGACAGTGTCTCATTGTGCAGACTGTAGTGTACTAGTGTACATATAAAGTGAACACATCTATTTTAATTCAATAGCCATACCATAAAAAGATGAGCTCTTTTTTAGCTATTGATAGTCTAAATTAAAGTTATTGTTTTTTTATTCAATTATGCTTAAGATTTGTTCTAAAATAAAACCAACCTGATTTGCAATATATCTTAAAATTAAAATCATTCTATGTAAATTTATGTATAATTTTTCAAACAATAATAAATCATACCCATTTTTAAATGAGCATCCCTTAGTAACTGATGCCTATCTTCCTTCTTCATAATGATCTTCTTCTGTTGTCCACGACCCCCAATTTTATGATACAGGTTGTCATTATGTGAGCTGTAGTTCTTGGCCTGGTCTCGTATCAGTCGTTTGAAGTTTCGGGAGGAGCCTTTCGGGTAACTGTTACTGTCTATGTACAGTTTGATGGCTTCATAGTAAGTGTCAAGGTCAACCTTAAAAAGTCATTACTGGTGTGATTTCATTGATTCATTTTTGCGTGGGTAATGTAAATTTATAAGTTGAGGCTCGCACCACAAGTTTCTATATGTGTATTTTTCCAAAAGAGAATTATAGATATTACACTTGAGTTGAACATTATTTTGAATACAGTGTACATGTTTTATGTTCTGGCATTTAAAATGAGAGCCGATGCAACAAAAGCCAGTGCTTGTCTGTTCTTTTTTACTGGCAGTTGCACATTGAAGCCAAAAACAACACCAAAGCTATGACGATACCTTCTTACAAAACAAGACCATCTTCTAAAGACAAACAAGGTAATCAAAAGACTGCATCAAAATCTTACAGTTTTTCCAGTTGACTCTATTTGCACATTCATGGCTGAAGTGTCTGTATCACTGCTTTCTTCTTCATAAGTACTGGCCTGGTTACTAGGTGTGTCCTGGCTGATAGTGGTAGAGTCAAGTGTTACCACCTCAACTCTGGCCTGTTTTCTTGCAGAGTTGTCAGTGCTTGGGGGACCTCCCATTCTTCGCTTGGCAGGAGTTTCGTAACTGTCATGATCCAAAGTTTTAGGCTTTGTTATGCCCCTCCTACCTCTGGTAATAATTCCTGAAAACCAGTAGCAAAATGTTAGAACAGTAATTAAGATGTACAGGTAGTTAGTTGCGCATCAAAGACAACACATACACATTTTGATTTTAATCTAATCACTGTCTAATGATTCTCTGATCAAAACAGATAAAACTTTGGGGATACAGTATTATGTTTGAACCAAAATTGAAAACCAAAATTCTAGCTCTTTATAACACTACTGTGATATTTACTTTGAAAATGGCTCTCCAAAATTGTGATAACAGCCAACTATGCATAGAGAATAGACAACAAACTATAAAGACTGAGTTTTGAAAAGCACATATATCAGCATTACCAATTTCTTCGAAGTCAAAGACATTTTGTTCAGCCCATATCAAGACCAACGGATATATGTGTTTACTATAACTATGTGGCTTCTATATCTACTAAGAAAAACCTACCAGAACCAGTGTATGTTGGAGTGGTGACTGTGGAGACCTTGGTGGGTGGGGTCAACTCTGCAGCAGAAGACATGGCAGCTCTCCGGACTGACATAAGCGCCTCTGCAGCCTTTCCCTCATCAGATTCCCTCTCAGTCTTCTTATTGGCCAAACTGCTGGCGCTGAACAGGAAATTGTAAAAATTGTATCAATATTAGGTGTTCTGAAATCCTAGATTACACCGCTTGAAATTACTTGTAAGCAAAAGCCAGTAAGCTCAGCACCTGAAAAAGCTTGCTACTTTTGTTGTAAGTATGAATTTTACAAAGCAGGTTTTGAAGTAACATAGTCCTTCATTCTCAATGATCTAACATCTAATTTTGAAAAATTGAGAATACTAATTAGGAATAAAATAAAATAATAAAATGGAATAAAACTCCAATCTTACATCCATTTTAGTGACATAGAATATCAAGATCATTGGCTTGGTCTATTAATTTGAACTGACCTTGAATAAGTTTGGTAAGACCACAACTTGCCTACCTTGGATGTTGCTGGGCAAGTCGTAAGGGAAGAAGACAGAAATCAATTTTGTCCGGCCATAAGTCTGGATTCTTTCGGATGAACGCCTCTATAAAACTCTTTGCTTCATTTAATAACTTGGCTGAAAATATAAATCGTGAATAAAGATAATATTCTACTTTTGACTGAAAAACAATTGAGAAAAAAACTTCTTAAAGGAAAATATTGAATTTCAAGTCTTCAAAATATTGATTCAATGTAGGGTTTTAGCTAAAGAGTTTGGAAAAGTGCTGCACCCTGGGTTTTTTTTGGTAGCAGACTTCTGCCCTCATAGAGACCAGCATGTGCACCGTCTTTCCTTCATAGATTGAAATGCTTTAGACTGTCAAAAATGTATTTCATTTTTATTAAAATATACAATAAGACTTTTAATAGGTACATACATGTACAAACTTTGCAGATATGGCAGTTGAAACCTTATATAACTTTAATTAAACACAATTTCTAACAGTTCTGTCAAATTCATATTAATGCACTAGTTCTTTACAGTCTTATACGAGCGCTTTTCCTCCCTGCAGCTCATTGTGCTTTATAAAACCTGGCCAAATCCCTTAAATCTTTGCTAGTGCTTTAAAGGGATCACATACTGTTTAACACTTTGCAGAACAATTGTTTCAAAATATTCATCCTGATTGTCTAAAACGAATAACTGCATTTTTGTAACCTTTGGCCTTTAAAGTGGAACTGTAAAGATTTCATGCAATATAACTGTTCAGCTATGTTCAACACTTGTACCAAATCATTTTCTGATCTTTCCATGTGTTGATCAAAACATACACCTTTTGGGAAATGGGTGGGCCCTGGTGGACAAACTCAATTAAGTAACTTTCAGCAAGATTTAAAAGTTTTTAGATTGGCATGGGTAAAAGCGAAAATTTAGCTGGTGTTTGGGGCCCAGGTGGGCCAAGCCCCCCAGAAGCTCCTGAAAAGCAGTTTTTAAATGGTCTGAACCAGCATTTTCCAAGTGTTTAGTTGACGATTTCTGAGTCAATATTTCATGGTAGTCTTCTCTTTTCCAGTGTGCATCATTAAAGCATACTCACATTCTGTATGGTCTATCTTCATGAGGTTGATATCCAAGCCAGATTCTTCCTTCAGTGCCCATAATGCAGACAGCAGCACGGGCAGTAGCGTCTTGTTCCCTTCACTAGCTGACACCTGTTTGATTTCACCATACCTGCATAGGAGTGAGAAAACCTGTCATGTTGCTATTGAAACCATGCTCCGAACTTAATTTCATCAAATACTTGTATCTCAAAGTTAATTTTTAATAGCCCATGGAAAAATGAGTTATACAAGACTACATTTTGAAATATATGAATAGCATACTTGACAATCATATCCTGTATGTGTTGTATTAGAACCTCTGTTGTGACTTCCTCCAGGACAAATGCCTCGAGCCAGGCTGTCTGGCTCCCGGACCCTACAAGAACAAACTTCTGTGACCCACTGTGGTCAAATGGGCCAAACAGACTCAAATCAACCTGAAAGATATAAGATAAGAAAGGACATCTCTCAAATGAAATGCTTTTGTAACAAAGTGACTTTAAACATGGTGTGATTATGTAATGGAATTTATAATCTATATTTTATGTATTATATATGAAATAATCTTTGTGAGTTTTATTTCCATATAAAAAGAAAGCCTGAAGTACTGCAGGACAGTTTAGTTTGTTTCTGGCAAACAGAAATGTTAAATGCCAAATGTTATCTTAAGATGCGTCTCTGAACCCAGTGTGCAAATTACGTTTCAAAAATAAATTTACACAATGAATCATAATTCATATACTATCACATACACAATTAAAACAATTGTTTTAATATATCAAAAAGGCTGAATAAATGTTGGACACAATGGTTCTTAGGAAGGATACTGAGTTTAATTTGAATCACAAGTGCAGAAAACATGGTATTTCTACCTTATTAAATGATAGAAGATCACAGTAAATCTTTTAGCATTCACCAATCATTTAATATTTTTTCGTTTTCAGCTATTAAATAAACGGTTACAATCTTGTTATCAGTAATTGATATTTTCCATAAAGCATTATTTAGTAAGTGGTTAAAGGCTTATCACTCAAAATTTATGTTTGTTATACATGTGTATGTATTGATTTTGAATAAGAGTGTCACTTTAAGATAATGGCCTTATAGGGGTCCTTAAAGAAAAATTACCAGATCAGGTGGTATTTGCTCCCGGATGTTGGCTGCACTTGATCCGACCTCCTCCACATATTGTACAACAATCTCTTCGACCATCCCATTGCTGTCTACCTCCCCCGTAATTGTTTCCTGACTTGTACGCCCACTCGGAGCCAGCATGTTGGGGTGACGCTCGATACACACAGGGCATTGTCGGATGTAGTCCTTAATGAAACTGTAAATTGCGTTCCAGTGGTATTGTGCTGAGATGGCTTCTACTGTGCGCTCCAAACCACGATGCGTGCCTGAAATAACCAATTAATGATGCATATAAGCATCTGAATAGCATTCAGATTCACATTAATTTGATAGAAGGCGATACGGCTAAACGTCAAAATTAGTAAGACAAAACAGAACAGATTGACTGAGATTGAAAGATGATACAACTTAGATAAGCAGACGAAATGGCCCAGATTTTATGACCGAACTACCCTCTACATTTCTAAGGTGTATGGTCTACTCATGAGGATCATACTTATGCACTAGTCAATTGTAACCATGCCCCCCCCAACGTCTGGGGATATACCGGGGATAGCCGGGAAAATGGGCCGTGTTTTTACCTTTCAGGTGGCCCTGCAGTGCCGGGTGAATGCAGTGGTTTTGTCTTCACTTTAAATATAGCAGGGGATGGGCCTAACCTAGGGTCCCTGGGGTGCGAGGCATTTGGAGGGGATTTTACCATCTGTTTGTCCCCGCAAGGCGAGGATTTCAGCCGGGGTTGGCTGGACCGAAAGTCAAAGTCCCTGCTATTCCCCGGACCTGGAGGGGGGGGGGCGTGGTTACAATTGACTGGGGCATTATGAGCAGTAGGTCTAGCAGTTTGGGTTTGCATGGTTGCATGCTTATTTTAATCTTGGCCGTATTTTCTTTATCAGTGAATCTGGGTTGTATTGTCTGACAGGATGTATCCAGACTTCGCCTATACTTATAATACTTTAATCAGATATCTTTCATACAGACATTTATAAGTCTAATAATAAACACTATTAGTGTTACAACACTAAATATTTATTAGCATCAAATTCAATGGTAAGGTCTTACAATTGTATTTTGTTTACATTCATTATTCATTATCTTTTAAAAAATCAGATCATACACAATGATCAATGAATGTGGTGAAACCAAATTTTGATCCCGATTTTACTTTTTATGTCAGGGTAATATTAACTAGGTCACCGCCCTTTCGGTGCGGGGTCATTTTCTTTCCCAACAAATTAAAATTGTAAACAAACCGGTACAGAATATACCTTCAGGGTCAACATGGGCGTTTGCAACGGCATTCCATCTTTCTTCCTCAGTAAGAAGAACAAGTCTCGTTTGTTTACCTAAATTTTGATCACTTGGTGTTCCCACATAATAAAGTTTTTCCTTCAAAAAGCAAAATCGTTCCGCTCGTTTGCGAACCATACGTTTCTCAGAAAAATTAAGGCCAGGGGGATACAAGCCATCTTTTAAGTACTTTAACACCCAATTTAAATCTACCGGCCCCTTTCTTCCCGCACGAGCTTTCAGTTTCGATGACATATCGATGGAATACGTGCGATATTTTTGCTTAGATAATAACCACGTTCACACCGCCATTTTGTTTTTTCTTCCAGGACGATCCATCCTGGTTGAACTCAGAAGTAGAATTCTTTAAACGAAAAATAGCAAGATATGCCTGAAAGAGTTGTCTGCCTTACAGCTATAAAAATATTAAAATAATTATAATTATGATACCAATTATAATAATTAGAATAGTAATAAGAATAAAAAATAATATAATTAATAATAATTAGAATAACAATAGTTAGAATAATAATAAAGATAACATAATTTAATTATTTATATTAATGATAACAAGAAACTACAAACTAGTTAATTAATAGGTATGTGATGATAGTCATGATGATGAAAATGATATTAATCACAATACAACTCGTTAAAAGCATATAGTACTGTTGATAATAATGAACACTTGCTTGGGAAGTACTATTTAAAGAAAAAGCCAATCAACGCGGCAATGAAATTGTCCCCGCTTTTCTACTCTATGGGATCATTATATGGTCCCAAAATATGGTCCGTAATGTCCATGGTCCGTGATGCCCTGACATCCTATACAAATATGTGGGATACTTGGAAATACTCCATAGACACTTATCAAAACATGCTAAAATCTGAAATACATGCATGACTTTTGAAAATCTATACATATCCAATGCATTTGTGGACCAAGAACTTAGAAACTATAGCCTTGGAAACTCGGGGGTTAAGTGAGGTTTTTTTTCTCTTGACGTTCGTCGTGCGAAACGTTAGGCGGCAATGTTGTCTATCCCACCGAAATCAGTTTATCGATTATTTCTCCTGTCTTTTTTTCTATATATTAAGTAATATTTATAATAAATTATAGTATTTTACTCTTTAAAAAAAACACCCCACCCACTGCATTGCTTAGTCCGATCGTTTATATATGGATCCTTATCCATGTTCCCTTACTTTCAAAACTGATCGGTTACATAAAATGCATATAATTTCCAGAAAATCATTGTACGCTGTATCATTATGCCTGAATGACCTGGCGTGCCGTGATGCTGGTAGGCTGTGTTGATGTTTTGGTGACGTGATGCTGGTGGCCGAGATGTCAGGATTACAACCACTTGTCGAAATGGCTACGGTATACATGTACTTATACAGTCATTAACCATACAAACTGCGTTACTTTAATTATGCTATGTCGCTTTTCAAATCATTGTTTGATGTTACATGTGATTTGCCACAAAAATCTGACCGAGTTGTGTTCCCATGGATTTAATTTAGCGGCGAAGGGTCGTGGTGATTTAGCCGCGTCCTGCAGCGGTAGCGGGGCTACGATTCCCTGTAGTCCAAGCGTCTAAGATTCTTACTGGTTTATAAGGCTCCAGTCGAGTCTAAGACTGATCATGAGTAATGATCTTTTGAACTCATTCAGCATATATAAAACTATATTATAGTTGGACCATACTATAAATCACTACAGACATTATGGGAGACGTTATCCATAGGTGGCACAGTGACGTCATTGATTAGACACAACTATGACATGCCTTCATTTCACTACATGTTTTGTTTGTCATAATTAGTTTTGCGTTCATAAAAATCAATATAAACTGATTTGTAATCACATATAAGTGTTCGCTTGTGTCCCGGGATGGAAACAGATTTAACGCTATCTTATATAATATTTCCAATCGAAAATAATATAGCATTGTTAAGAACATGTTCCTATTCCAGAGTGTTCTAATAACACTGTTCAAATAACACGTCCAGAACCGGTTGAGACAGTCGGTTAGATACTGCATGGTTTCGCGGCCCAAATCGAATACCCCATATAAAGTTCCCAAGCGTGATAGACTGAAAAGATTTAATTGTCCACATTGTATTGTAAAAAGGGAAATATTTTCATTATAGGAACCATCAATTCATACCAACAACAATAAATGTCTTCAATTACCGGTCGATATCAATGTTTCTGTTTGTTTGTATTTTAAAGCTTCATATCATAAATCGGATTAAAATTCTATAGTTGTAATTTATGTATGAATGTCAGGCTATTCTGTAAAAGCTGTATATGCTGTGTCCATAAACTAATGGCAACATGGTCAGGGCTCACGTGTAGTAAGAAGGCCTAAGTTGCCCCGTGTAGTTAGAAGACGGCCTAAGTTGCCAAGTGTAGATTGAAGGCCTTAGTTTCCACGTGAGTTAGAAGGCCTTAGTTTCCACGTGTAGATTGAAGGCCTTAGTTTCCACGTGTAGTTAGAATGCCTTAGTTTCCACGTGTAGTTTGAAGGCCTTAGTTTCCACGTGTAGTTTGAAGGCCTTAGTTTCCACGTGTAGTTAGAAGGCCTTAGTTTCCACGTGTAGTTTGAAGGCCTTAGTTTCCACGTGTAGTTAGAAGGCCTTAGTTTCCACGTGTAGTTTGAAGGCCTTAGTTTCCACGTGTAGTTAGAAGGCCTTAGTTTCCACGTGTAGTTAGAAGGCCTTAGTTTCCACGTGTAGTTTGAAGGCCTTAGTTTCCACGTGTAGTTAGAAGGCCTTAGTTTCCACGTGTAGTTTGAAGGCCTTAGTTTCCACGTGTAGTTTGAAGGCCTAAGTTGTCACGTGTAGTTTGAAGGTCTAAGTTGTCACGTGTAGTTTGAAGGTCTAAGTTGTCACGTGTAGTTTGAAGGTCTAAGTTGTCACGTGTAGTTTGAAGGTCTAAGTTGTCACGTGTAGTTTGAAGGCCTTAGTTTCCACGTGTAGTTAGAAGGCCTTAGTTTCCACGTGTAGTTTGAAGGCCTTAGTTTCCACGTGTAGTTAGAAGGCCTTAGTTTCCACGTGTAGTTAGAAGGCCTTAGTTTCCACGTGTAGTTTGAAGGCCTTAGTTTCCACGTGTAGTTAGAAGGACTTAGTTTCCACGTGTAGTTTGAAGGCCTTAGTTTCCACGTGTAGTTTGAAGGTCTAAGTTGTCACGTGTAGTTTGAAGGTCTAAGTTGTCACGTGTAGTTTAAAGGCCTAAGTTGTCACGTGTAGTTTGAAGGCCTAAGTTGTCGCGTGTAGTTTAAAGGCCCAAGTCGTCATGGTATTTTGAAGGCCTATGTTGTCACGTGTAGTTTAAAGGCCTAAATTGCCACGTGTGGTTTGAAGGCCTAAGTTGTCAAGTGTAGATTGAAGGCCTGAGTTGGCACGTGTAGTTTAAATGCCTAAGATGTCACGTTTAGTAAGACGGCATAAGTTGTCACGTGTAGTAAGAAGGCATAAGTTGTCACGTGTAGTTTGAAGGCATAAGTTCTTAAGTGTAGTTTGAAGGCCTTAATTGTCACATGAAGTTCGAAGGTCAAATGTTGCAAATGTAGTTAGAAGGCAACATTTGTCACATATTGTTAGAAGGCATACGTTGTCACGTGTAGTTTAAAGGACTAATTAAGTCGTCATATGAAGTTAGAAGGTCCAAAGTGGCACATATCGTTAGAAGGCCTAAGTTCACGTGTAGTCATATTGGGCCTTTGTTGGGTATTTTTCCATAACTCCCCATTATACAAAACCTTACCCTAACCTAACAAGAACTTCATAACAAATTCAGTTCCTATACGGAATGGAGGAAAAAATACCTACTATATGCCCATCGGTACGTGCGATGATGCCTGCGTCTATGTTATTAGAGGTTCGTTCAACAACATAATTTCGAGACAAATAGTAGTTTTTTGGTAAATGCGCATGTTCGTGGGTAATGTGAGGGCGCGGTCATTTACCTCGTTCAAAAACTGATGTTCCGGGAAAGCTGTTGATACAGTAACATGAAACTTGGTATATATACACACAATGAGATTGGTAATACATGTAGTAAGTCTATTACCTCATCAAATTAATTAGTACAATATACAGGCATAAACCAACGGGAAAAAAACGGAGGAGCGTTAGCACCCCCGCTTGCGGTCTCATGTTATTTATTTTATTTTATAAAACACCTCTCTATTTACTTTCAGGCCATGATATAATTTCCTTTTAATAGGAGAATTACCAAACTGCATGTAGGATTAAAGCATAATCCACCAAAGCAGTAATATCGGTAGGTCCAGGTTAAATTAATCGCTCTAGTCTTCGAGACTTAAAACCTTGAAAAGCGTCCCTAGTAACCAGCCGTATTAACGATTCGTTAACGGGTAGCAAGTTGTGTTAGTTTATAACGGATTCGTTTTAACTATCTGTTTCGTGTCTTTTATCCGTTTGTGACGGGAAAAATTTAGTTCAAATCCACAAAATCTTGGATTTTATTAAAGGTAAGACCTTTCCATTATTTCGTTTGTTTGTATTCCATAATCTATGAGTTTGATTTTATTGTTAAATGTTGGTAGATGGATTCACTGATAAATTCATTTGTCATATCAATAACTTAAATTTAATAAGGCAAACACTGCTTTAAATCCAGATTGAGATATTAAGCCATTTTTTTCTTTAAGGTAAATAAACATTTCTATTCAGATGAATATCATAAACGATTAAACATACGTTTTAAACTTGGTCATGTAATACTCATTTCTTAGTCTTAAGCGATATTTGGACGTAATTAAACATGATTTAATGCGGGGTGACACTGTGACATAATTTCATTTTGTTAAATTGGTAGTAAAAAAAAATGGGCATAATTTCATACCTAAAATAAAATCGTTTTGTAGTGAATATTTTTATTTTAGTCATTCAAAATGCACCATACAATGAATGGAGTGTTATATGTCTTATCAAAATAGGGGGGTATAACATTTCCTTCTGTTCTGTATTCATACGACCATATCGTTATTTTATCAAAATAGTCAATTGTCGTATTGGAGATACAATAGTTTGGATTATCTATTTAATATCTACAATGTACATACTATCGACTATAGGATTTAAACCTGTAGCGAAATATAAGCCACCACCAACTAGCGCATAACTCCAAATTTGAAGCTCGCCAATAGCGCAAATCTGCAAGGTTTAAGTATAAGTTTGCAAAACTTTCAGTCATTCTTGGAGTTTGATGATCACAGTTTTAGAGATGTTGTTAAAAGGCGGCCTGTCATGACTTTTCTTACAACTGTCGGAAGTATTCCACAGTCTAAGATCTTAGCTTCTTTCTTGTTAAGTAAATATTTAACCTCCTTTTCTTGATTATGTTTTTGTAAAGCAACTTTTATTTTATTTGATTAGTTGGGTAAACAGCCCATTCAGAGACTAATGGAAAAAACAAATCGGATATGAAAGCAGTAATGCTGAAACCTTGCGAGCAAATCATGTAAAAAAGCTATGCGCAAATGCATATATGTATACCAAGCAGGGCCAAGGCACCGTGTAGCTATGATATATTGCCACAACCATGTATTTTATCTAAATAAAGGTTTGCTGTATTTTTTATAAATCGTTGCGGGGTTCTCCTTTTCATGTCAGAATTTTATACCAGACTTGATTAATAAATTGTGTATGCCACCACCTGTGTGTTTTGTGGTTAGATTGGTCTCCAAATATTACAAAAATGCTCTATTTAAAGTAACAAGGGCATAATAAATCATAAGTGTTTTACTGACTCTTTGAAATGTTTGAAACCAGACACTCACACTTATATACAGTTTTTGTTATGTGTCTGAAAAGACTCGAGGGAGCGCGTATAACTAGTAATAATTTTCTTTTTATTTTACGAAAATGTAAAAAGAGGAACAAGTAATTCTTTCATCTTGGAAGACTTCAAAGTTTCCATGGAACAAGAACACTTAAGTGCAGTTCTGGGTGTAAGAATTACATTTTATAAGAAGAGAAGATATACGTTGGAATAAAAAAATACGTTGTATGAAAACGTTAAAACGTTTCATTGGCGTAATGGTCGGGTGTACTTAAACGCTTTATTGGCGTAATGGTCGTGTGTACTTAAACGTTTCATTGGCGTTATGGTCGTGTGTACTTAAACGTTTCATTGGCGTAATGGTCGTGTGTACTTAAACGTTTCATTGGCGTAATGGTCGTGTGTACTTAAACGTTTCATTGGTGTTATGGTCGTGTGTACTTAAACGTTTCATTGGCGTAATGGTCGTGTGTACTTAAACGTTTCATTGGCGTAATGGTCGTGTGTACTTAAACGTTTCATTGGTGTTATGGTCGTGTGTACTTAAACGTTTCATTGGCGTAATGGTCGTGTGTACTTAAACGTTTCATTGGCGTAATGGTCGTGTGTACTTAAACGTTTCATTGGCGTAATGGTCGTGTGTACTTAAACGTTTCATTGGCGTAATGGTCGTGTGTACTTAAACGTTTCATTGGCGTTATGGTCGTGTGTACTTAAACGTTTCATTGGCGTAATGGTCGGGTGTACTTAAACGTTTCATTGGCGTAGTGGTCGTGTGTACTTAAACGTTTCGTTGGCGTTAGGTCGTGTGTACTTAAACGTTTCATTGGCGTTATGGTCGTGTGTACTTAAACGTTTCATTGGCGTTAGGTCGTGTGTACTTAAACGTTTCATTGGCATAATGGTCGTGTGTACTTAAACGTTTCATTGGCGTAATGGTCGTGTGTACTTAAACGCTTTATTTGCGTTAGGTCGTGTGTACGGTGGCATACAGGTGGCACGACTGCTTTTCACCTTATCTCTTGACCACGACTTGTTTCGTTCCTACGACTCAATTATCTCCCTGTAACGACTTAATTATGTCGCGGCCACGACTTAATATCACGTTTATATACTTGGTTATATCTTAGTCGTAGCAACGACACACTTAGTCGTGGGAATGAGATAGTAGGTCGTGGCCACGCCATTCTATACCAAGATCATTAAAAAAACAAAATGCACATCTTAGCCACAGTGCTGTACGCGTGACAGTTTGTGATTGTTGTCCCAGAGTGATGTATGTGCTTTAACGTCCCTTCCCTTTACTACAGAGGCATGCAAGCGCCTATCAATTTGAAGTAGCCATTTGAAGGAAAAAATCAGAGCAATCTAATGATTTTAAGAGCTATTGAAATGCGTGTTTGAGATCGATGTTAGATAGAAGGCCTGGAGTGTTTGATAAACAATTGTTATAATGGCTAGCTGTTCATATTTGACTAAATGGACATTTTTTCCCGCTTATGTTTTGTGTTTCGTATTATACATGAAAAGGCAATCACGGCTTTGAAATTGAAATATAATGTACATATATCACCATTATCCAGCCCTCTACTGGACCCACATGCCGGTAAATGGTCATTCATGTCTTGGTTTTAATTGATGTCGTCTGGGTGATTACATTTTGCTTTAATTATTCATTGTTCTTAACAGTGAAATCGAACTGTTTAATGGTCTATTATTTTTCTCCGTTTTGTAATTGTGTATGTATTTTCACAGATCCATTTAAACCTTTTAAGTAAACAAGTTCGAGGTACATTTGTATTACCATAGGCTCTGTGTTAATGTCGTCCTCGTTTGCTGCTGAGTTATTTTTGTCGTACACAAAGCAACAGTTCATAAGTGATTGATGTATTCATTCGCAAGTAAAATCATTCTGGCTAAAATATTTGTCGAATAATGATCCTTGATCTACTGAGGAAAACGGACGATCGTTAGTATGTATACGGTTTTTGTGCTCTTGTTAAGGGTTGTGAGCTTTGGGGATGCAAGCAATCAACTCGACTTAAATAAACGCGTGTATATTCTTCTTCCAGATCGAAGCAAAATATGAATTCTTTTCTGTTGGTGTGTGTATGATATGCTGGTGTTCAAAGGTCAAACGGAGGATACCTCTTTTTGTTTGAATAGACTTCGCTATGAATACTAAAATGTACTGATGCTAACTATATAGATAAATGTTTTTTTGTTTGTTTCAGATTTATAGTGTGTTCTTATCATTTTTACGTTTGAATGGTTATAACGTTGTTTTGACAAGACGTAAGTGACTAGAATGTATTCTGTTAAGACGTAGTTGGCATAAATGTAGAGTTGGTACCATAAACCTGCTTTTTTAGCAATGCTAGGTGTGTATGATTTTACGTGGTGCAAACGTTTCTATAAATACGAACACTCATAGTTATAAAACTAGGTGCATTTTATAACTATTCCTATCTAACTTGTCAAAGCGGGGCGTGGGGGTAGTAATAACTTTAGTGATAGCATCAGTTTATTCTTATCTTAAACGCTAATCGACGATAAATAATTCAAATCCAACTTTTTTCATCTGGAATGGTTTGACATTTCCACTTTCCATGTTTAATCTCCTGTTTAAGATACAAGTAACGCTTTAGTGCTGTTACATAAAACACTTTAATCGACAAAATGCAACCATAGTATTGAAATATTTTATTAAATGAAAATCGTTTGGAATGAAACCCAGCTCATTGAAAGGCTTGGAGATAAGCTAATTTGATGAATGGCTGCCGTCAACTTTTTTGAGTCGGAAAAGGCATGTGTTTCTATTACCTCGGCGGTGCCTATTCAAATACACACAAAAGTTGATTTGTAATTCAGAAACTGATTATATCTCGATTATTCAATATTGATTCAATTTGTTAGAGAGTAAATAAAAATTTAGTTTCTATGCGTATTAATTATTGTATATATTTGAAATACTGTTTACTGTCGACAAATTCACTGTAGCAAACATTTAATCATATATTTGTATTTTCATTAAACTTAACAAAACTGGCACTCTTTTACATGGAATAATGTGTTTTTCATGAAGTAAGGATCAATATATATGATTTATGAAAATGTTTGAATTATGAACTGTTATTCAATATGGAAAGAAAATAATCAGCTGTTGGGGGGCAATCATTCATAGGCATATGTCAAACTCCGTACATTGACTCGGATCTACTTTTTTCGTCATGTTGAAACATAGAGACAAAGTTAAAGATGTGGTTCGGTATGGAGTTATTGTTAATTTCAAATCTAAAACAAAGCTTTTTGACATTGGCAGTTTTAATGGATGCTTAACGAGCACACTCTATCTATAAACAAGAAAACTCCTAGTATAATTCTTGAAATCGCAACAATTGCACTCATTGTAGAAATAATAATCGTCTATTGACCCAGAGTTACCAAATATGATGGTTACTAGACGAACTAGACGAACGCCAGAATGGTACTAGAGTTCACTCTTTGTAACAAGATACAACGAAATTCACTGAAGCAAGAAAAATCCAAGTATTGTACCAGAATTGCCAACACGAATGTTTCTTTTTGTAGTCAGAAGGACCCAGTATAGTACCTGAGTAACAGAATTGCCGAAACGAATGCACCTTACCATAGCAAGAAGAACGCCGGTTCTGTACTAGAGATGCCAAAACGAATGCTCTCTTAGTTACAAGAAGAGTTAAAAAATAGGTGATTTGCAGCAAGATAACCCTCAGTATGCTACCAGAATTTCCGAATGCGGTCTTTGAAGCGAAAAAAAACAACCCAACGTTAGATCTATAGTTTCCCATACGAATGCCCTGTCTGTAGCCATAAGAGCTCCGTTATCGTACTAGAACAACCAAACCGAACGCACTCTTTTGTCGCAAAAACATATAATAGTACCAGAGTTGAAAATACGAATACTCTTTTTGCAGCAAAACCCAAAATATTTTACTCGAATTGCCTATTTGAATACACTGTAGCAATTAGGACCAAGATAACGTGTTTAAGAGTTACTAAAGCGAATGCACACAATCCCGATATGGTTCTATAGTTGTTCTAGTGCTGTTCGAAAACTCTCTCTGTATCAAAATACAAATTATAGAACCCGATTTGCCAATTTAAATGAACTCTTTGGAGCATGAAAAAACCCGATATATGCGTTGCCATAATTGATGCACACTTTCCGAGTATGGTACCAAAGTTGCCACAATGCCCATTTTCTTTCCCAGTGTGGTACTACTGTTGCCAAAACGGATACTAGAGATGGCGAAACGAACGCTCTCTTTTCCAGTGTAGTACTAGAGTTGCCATAACAGATGCACTCTTTCCCACGAGTGTACTACGGTTGTCACAATGCACACTTTCTGAGTTGCCAAAACGGATACTATAGATGGCGAAACGAACGCTCTCTTTTCCAGTGTAGTACTAGAGTTGCCATAACAGATGCACTCTTTCCCACGAGTGTACTACGGTTTTCACAATGCACACTTTCTTTCCCAGTATGGTACAAGAGTTGCCAAAACGGATACTAGAGATGGCGAAACGAACGCTCTCTTTTCCAGTGTAGTACTAGAGTTGCCATAACAGATGCACTCTTTCCCACGAGTGTACTACGGTTGTCACAATGCACACTTTCTTTCCCAGTATGGTACAAGAGTTGCCAAAACGGGTGCACTCTCCATGTATGATATATGAAATGCTGACTCGGATGTACACTATCTCAGTAAGGGACTACTGTTGCCCAGGCCGGTATGCACTCTTTCTTAGTAGTGTACATATATTAGAGTTGCCAACACGAATCTCTCTAAGTATGATACACTAGAGCCTAATAGGTGAACATATTTTGAAAAAGGTTCAATTCATTGGATACACATACAAAATGCGCTCTCTGGCTATATTCACTCAGTATGGTACTAGACTATATTCACTCAGTATGGTACTAGACTATATTCACTCAGTATGGTACTAGACTATATTCACTCAGTATGGTACTAGAGTCGCCAAAACGAATACACTACTTATGTATTTCTAAATATGGTACTAGACTTGCCGAAACGGATGTAGTCTGTCCAAAGATGGTACTAGACTTGCCGAAACGGATGTAGTCCGTCCAAAGATGGTACTAGACTTGCCGAAACGGATGTAGTCTGTCCAAAGATGATACTAGACTTGCCGAAACGGATGTAGTCTGTCCAAAGATGGTACTAGACTTGCCGAAACGGATGTAGTCTGTCCAAAGATGGTACTAGACTTGCCGAAACGGATGTAGTCTGTCCAAAGATGGTACTAGACTTGCCGAAACGGATGTGCTCTGTCCAAAGATGATACTAGACTTGCCGAAAAGGATGTACTCTGCCCATAGATGGTACTGGACTTGCCAAAACGGATGTACTCTGTCCAATGATAGAGTTGCCAAAACGGATGTACTCTGTCCAAAGATAGTACTGGACTTGCCGAAACGGATGTACTCTGTCCAAAGATGGTACTGGATTTGCCAAAACGGATGTACTCTGCCCAAAGATAGAGTTGCCAAAACGGATGTACTCTGTCCAAAGATGGTACTGGACTTGCCAAAACGGATGTACTCTGCCCAAAGATAGAGTTGCCAAAACGAATGTACTCTGTCCAACGATGGTACTGGAGTTGCCGAAACGGATGTACTCTGTCCAAAGATGGTACTGGACTTGCCAAAACGGATGTACTCTGGCCAAAGATGGTACTGGAGATGCCGAAACGGATGTGCTCTGTCCAAAGATTGTACTAGACTTGCCGAAACGGATGTACTCCGTCCATAGATGGTACTGGACTTGCCAAAACGGATGTTCTCTGTCCAAAGATGGTACTGGACTTGCCAAAACGGATGTACTCTGTCCAAAGATGGTACTGGAGTTGCCAAAACGGATGTACTCTGTCCAAAGATGGTACTGGACTTGCCAAAACGGATGTACTAAGTCCAAAGATGGTAATGGACTTGCAAAAACGGATGTTCTCTGTCCAAAGATGGAACTGGACTTGCCAAAACGAATGCACTTTGTCCCTATATCGTACTAGAGTGTCCAAATCGGATGCACTATTTTCAATTATTGTTATCAGAGTTGTCAAGAAATGGATGTGCCATTTGTATTAGAAGACCCACAGTACGGTACTAGAGTTGCCAAAACGAGTGCACTCTTTCTTGATTCTGAATACAGTATGGTAACTAGGGCGCTCTTTGTTGATCCTGATTACAGTATGTCAACTAGGGCACTCTTTGTTGATCCTGATTACAGTATGTCAACTAGGGCACTCTTTGTTGATCATTATTAGTAATAATTTATTACAGTATGGCAATCAAGGCACTCTTTGTTGATCATGATTCTGATCATATTATGCCGACGAATGCATTCTTTGTTGATAACTTGATATTGATTACATTATGCCGACGAATGCACTCTTTGTTGATATTGATTACATTATGCCGACGAATGCACTCTTTGTTGATATTGATTACATTATGCCGACAAATGCACTCTTTGTTGATATTGATAACATTATGCCGACGAATGCATTCTTTGTTGATAACTTGATATTGATTACATTATGCCGACGAATGCACGCTTTGTTGATAACTTGATATTGATTACATTATGCCGACGAATGCACTCTTTGTTGATATTGATTACATTATGCCGACGAATGCACTCTTTGTTGATATTGATTACATTATGCCGACGAATGCATTCTTTGTTGATAACTTGATATTGATGACATTATGCCGACGAATGCACGCTTTGTTGATAACTTGATATTGATTACATTATGCCGACGAATGCACTCTTTGTTGATATTGATTACATTATGCCGACGAATGCACTCTTTGTTGATATTGATTACATTATGCCGACGAATGCATTCTTTGTTGATAACTTGATATTGATTACATTATGCCGACGAATGCATTCTTTGTTGATAACTTGATATTGATTACATTATGCCAACGAATGCATTCTTTGTTGACATTGATTACAGTATGCCGACGAATGCCTTCTTTGTTGATAACTTGATATTGATTACATTATGCCGACGAATGCACGCTTTGTTGATATTAATTACATTAGGCCGACGAAAGCACTCTTTGTATATATTGATTACATTATGCCGACGAATGCACGCTTTGATGATTCTGATTATATTAGGCCGACGAATGCAATCGTTTTCGCAAGAACCCCCAGTATAGTATTTTGACGCTATAAGTGAAGGGCGATTTCCATTTACCTTTAATCAATGTTGTTTTTTCAATATTTCAACAGTACTTATTTCAACTTATAATGGTTTTGTTTATGCTGAACATCGAACCCATGTGTTCAAAAATCAATAATTATTGCCATTGATTACAGATGTCGTTTTTAATTACCATATTAAATCCTCACGTAAACACTTTGTCAGTGTATTGTTAGATATTGGATACGGGCTTTGTTACTATTGATTTGAATTATTGCCATTTTAATGAGAGTCTGGTGCTTTTTAAAGTATGTATATCCAATCAATTTGATGTTTTCAACTTAGATCAATGAAATGTTGGGGTTTCCAAGTGCACTTCCATTCATTTTGAGTACATTGTTTTGATTTTAATGATTAAACACACTCTTTTCCTATTGAAATATTTAAAAGACGTAGCGCTCTTTGGGAGTATTGTAGAGGTTTTGTTAATCTACTTCATCATTTAGAATATGATATTCACTTTGATCAGAAATATTTTCTTTGATTCCCGTTTACTTCAAAATCAAAGTTCATCTCACATTAATATGGCAACTTATATTTTGGTCTTCTTATGTCTGGTGACTATTGACAATTTTGGTAAATTTAAAAGAAAATGCATTGTATATAAAGTCATTGAACTTTCATTTTTTGCTTTTTATTTTAACTGAAATCGTACTATTTTGCATTTTTGAGGTCCGGCAAAAACCCTGTGTACTACAATAGTTTCAGTACAACTTTAGCACATTACTTTTCTATAATACATGTAAATAAACTCTTCCGAATGATAATATAATACTAAAAGATGATATGAAACAGGTTCAAACCATTTTATACAAATGGAAAAACCTCCTCGGCTATATTAACTAGTCCTGATTCAACGTAAGCGTTGTAACACGATTGTATTTTTTCGTCTTAGATCGCTGTAGAATTTAATTTGGTAATTAAACGTCTGATCGATTCTTGATTATTTCTTTGTGTGGGTATATTTAAAATGTTAAAAAATGGTTAAATCAAGGTTATGTGGTTTAAACGCCCTCCAATTTTATATATTGAGTTACATCAGAGGAACCTCGTTAAGATACGGTCAATATTTGCTCTGTGCAGAATTCCTTTTTATATGACCGGGTTTTGTTTGATAATTTTGTCTGACATATTTTATGTTGGCTTACTTATTTGAATCGTATTATATATGTATTCATGATTTACATATGATTTAATCATGCTTGCTCAAAGTCAAGGTCACGCTTAAAGGTTAAAAAGCAATTTTAAAATTGTAAACCGTATTGAAACTAAATATATCATTTGTTGGTCTTCAGAACATAATATTAAAGATGGAATATGCCCCCAACGAATTGAACGATACTGAAATGAATTTAGACCATTAAAGCAATTCATCAATACCTGTAATTCTAATATAAAAACTCGATTATAATTGACATGGATTGCTCTGGTTTCATACCAAATATGACGCATTTCGAAATCACGGTATAAATGGAAAAAAAACTTCCACAACGAAACATTCTGCAACATAAACGAGGAGACTAAAGTAATTCAAACTATGTATTTTTTCTCATGTTTGCACAGAATACTTGTGAATATTGAAGGTTCTTAAATAGCTCTAACCCAGCAAGAACACGGACAATTAATGCCACGAATACAATACAAACACGGTTCCATATTGTTACAGTTTTATAGTGTGTTGGTTTCAAGTTGTTTGCATTTCCGAAGAATCAGACTTCAACAAAGACGTCACTGCAGGGTCGCGCTAATCAATTTCACGTTGACACGCACTCCATTACCTAAATGAAATTTTAATTAATTTGAGGCTAATTTGCTTCTGCTTTTAAACCCAACGTAACCAGTGCAGTGAATGTATAAGAACATATGTAAATAACACACCCAGACTTTCCTTAAGATTCATAAGACGGACTTAACTTTAGTTTATCTATGTAAATACTATTATCAATCCATCCATACCCGGTATTCATGTTTGGGCTCAAAACGGTCTTATGGCGATATTGTATACGGTATTACTGAAGCAAGATGTGATAATTGGCAATAGACGGTGTTAAAAGATTCACAATCGCACCCAATGGCATATCAATTCACAATGAAGTTCTGATGAAACCCAGTCTTATTACCTATAACTGATTTTGTGACCCGGGCAGATTGACAAATAGTATTGTTAAAGTAATGTTATATGTAAAGTTTTCTAGTTTCATTGCGATTATTATTCAATTATGTCGTTTTGGAAATGATGATGCTTTGCGTTGTTATTGACTTTATATGGTATTATGGGTCATGATAGCTCCGTGAAGTCGTATGAACGGACCGTCAAAAAGGTCGACCATTCACTCCAAAAGAAATGGGTTCCGTTAAATGGTTTAAAATAAGCAAGCTCCGACGGTTAATATTCGTAATTGTGAATAAACGATAAAAATCATAGAGGAACCTCAACTTTAATTATACAGAAAGCGGTTATAAGTATCGAGGGGCGAAGGTTAAAAGGTTCCGCCTGCTCCTTAAGTTAATGCCATATAACACTTGTTGGCTTTTAACCCTCGTAAAGTATACGTGCATTTGCTTCCAGGATGACTGACGTGTTCGTGCCCTCCAACGGGTCCCTGATTACACGGGGCCCGCTCAACGAGGGTGCCCCTCAGCCGGTGGACTCGTACAAGAAGCCGGCAACCGCCACAGGGTCGCGGCCCTCCACTCAGGGCGGCTACAGGTTTGGTCAGCTCAGCCAGAACTCATTCTTCACGAGACACAACCCCCACCCAGTCAGAGTACGACATCTGAAAGGTGCGCGGTACCTAGTGCATTCATTTATTTTAAGCTTATAGGGATGTAAATAAAAAAAATGAAGGACGCTTCAATTTTTAATTTGCTGCATTTTTTATACCACTGAATAAATATGATTCCTTTTTATAGCTCAATTGCAAACATGTTGAATAACGTAAACACTATTTATAATTTAGTTCAACATTTTAATATGTGTCCCTTTTCATAGTTTAATTGCTTAAATAACTCAGTTGTTACATACAAATATTTGTTGAAATAAAACAAAATTCCACGCTCGCTCTATCTTTTCTTCTTCAAAATGTGCCTTTGAAAATAAAGATTGTTTTTTCATTGCCTAACGACAGTATAGTTATATATTATATTACTTCTCTTGTAAGACTACCGCCAATAGCAAGATACCGTGTATTTCAGCGTCGTTCATTGTCGGGTGGCTTTTTTGTTGGTATATAGATTGTAGTATTTTTGTATTCTTAAAACTGGGCAAACATCACTTGAATCTGAACACCTGTATTTAGCAAACTTTTACCTAAAGTAAGGTCGATGTTAGTCTGAAAGGTATACGAAAATGACAAACAAAATCATTAAACATACCAACATTTGTCATTTTTAATGGTCCCACGTGCCAATATTTATCTGCGGAAATGATAAGGATATGTAAACCGTGGACATATTTTACAAACTTAATCAAATAAGGGCGGTTTAATCGATTTCGAACACTTGGGAACGCCGATTTGCACGGAAAGGATTTCCCGTGTAGCTAGGGCGGATTCGAGTGTATTATCTCTTTAATAAAATGTTATTTTCATAAATATGCCTGTTTTAATCTAAAAATCTTGTTTTTCGTTTGTTAATCCTAACTTGAAAGTATGGTTCAAATATTAGTTAAGACAGTTCATGTATGATCACAGCTTCGCTAGTAGTAACCTAGAGGAATTCGACATAAACTATACCAAACACATGACGCTATTTCTATTGTATGACTTCTTCGATACCTTTCATTTTCTTTGGTTATATTTAGTTGGACTTTTGTCTGTCTGAATGACTGGATATCAATTACTTTTTTTCAAGCTATTAAGTTTTCAAGCCGTTTCATATTTAACAAAGTCGTACAAATTATACTCTC
Source organism: Mya arenaria (assembly GCF_026914265.1). Classification (NCBI taxonomy): domain Eukaryota; kingdom Metazoa; phylum Mollusca; class Bivalvia; order Myida; family Myidae; genus Mya; species Mya arenaria. The sequence continues at coordinate 43,352,041 of NC_069123.1, read as the reverse complement.
AAAGGTGTTCATCCAGTTGAATGTGTACAGTCGTGTGCAACCGGTCTTCGTATTGTCCCGAATTTAATGACGTTTTACGTTGATGTGTCCAACCTTCAGTTGTGTTTTTCGCAGTAAGATCATTTCTCATAATATAATTTCTAACGTCACGTTTTATACATTTTCTGGTTCTATAGACGGCAGTTGAAAGTTACGTTGTTTGTTCATGTTTCTTTATCACGTTACGTTTTCTAGGTCTGCTTGACGTTCCCATCTGCGCCGTGAACGATGACGGCTATTTCTCCAACCCGCGTTACTCCCTACAGTTCCCGCCAAATTATTTCAACCAGAAGAAACTTCAACGTATTCCCGTTAACGCAATCAACGTCAATTCCCAGATGCATCCCATCAACACCGTGACGGGCCTCCAATATTTCACGGGCCTCACAAACTACCCGTTCAGAGAAAGGGCTGTTCCGAAAGTCGGCATGGGTAAGTTATTTCTTAAGTAGATTTACACGTGAAATGCATAGTGTACAGGTTTGATGAATTTCGCCCCAAAAGTGTCAAAAGGGTGACTTCTTGAGTGGCTTTTAGTTTGTTTAAAGCTAGCCAAGATGTTTCAATGATTGATTTGGTCAATCATGGTTTTCTCCTTAATTATTACTAACCAATCATATCATTTAAATGTGCATACTATACTAAAGATAGCATGTGAAAAATGTATCCAACGTGATTACAATTGGCTGTTGTAGTCTGAAGCAGAAATATTTTCTTTAATTATACCAAGCAGAAAACACAACTGTTAACATTTCGATTTATCGGTATATTAGTTAACTAAATGCCCACACATATAAATATTTTAATTCGCAACTACAGTGCCAGTTACTGAATCATGGCGGGACGAACTGAAGGCGCTCACAGACGCCATCAAGGAGACAAAATTTGAACAACAAATGGAAGAGCCCAAAATGCCCGAGCGTCCAAAGACCCAGTATTCGGAGACGACGGGGCGCTTAATCCCACCTCCGTCACGGGCGATGTCACGTGGGATGTCTCGCCAGGGGTCGCGGATGGGGTCGCGGCAGGGCGGCAGGGACCCATTCCAGCGTAACATGGAGCACATTATGGAGGACCCGGATATGGAGTCTCAGGTGTGTGTTTGGTAGGCCGTCGGGGTGGGGTGGAGGTGGCAAACACATACTATTGAATCTCAAGGGAAGTGATTGTCTTCATGCATTTATGCATTATATTAGCTAATCTGCTTAACTGTTGTGTTATATATCATAAAATCAGAGGTTGTTGAGGTAATGCCCGAGCATCGGCGTCGTCGTATGGTCAATTATTTGAGGATTAAGAGATGTTGATTATTTTTTTTAATCGAAATGGTTTTCATTGATCAGTCAACGAAATCCATACATCTTATCAAACATGTACATGCAATTTACGAAGAAATGACACCATTTAACCATACATATAAACAATTACTTGCATGTATACTGATAATAGCACATTACTGATGAATGGTTTGTTTCTCATTAGGTGATGGTGATGCTGTGCCAGATCTTGCAGACAGAAGATATAAACGCCGTCAAAGCCTGGCTGTGTTCTTCTGGCGAGAGAGGTACGTAAATGCCAAAGAACAAACTTATTTAGTGTGGAGGTCGAATGGTTTGACTTAATGTAAAGATCTAGCGCATTGTATCAATGTAGAGCTCCAGGGTTATGTTCATCATAAAGCTCTAATGTTTTGGTTTAGTGTTAAGCTCTAATGTTTTGGCTAAGTGAAAAGCTGATGCATTTGAGCTCATCGTTAAACTTTAGCGTTTGAGCTCATCGTTAGACTCTAGCGTTTGAGCTCATCGTTAAACTCTAGTGTTTTAGCTCATCGTTAGACTCTAGCGTTTGAGCTCATCGTTAGACTCTAGCGTTTGAGCTCATCATTAAGCACTAGCGTTTGAGCTCATCGTTAAGCACTAGCGTTTGAGCTCATCGTTAAACTCTAGCGTTTTAGCTCATCGTTAGACTCTAGCGTTTGAGCTCATCATTAAACTCTAGCGTTTTAGCTCATCGTTTGACTCTAACGTTTGAGCTCATCATTAAACTCTGGCATTTGAGCTTATCATTAAGCATTAGCGTTTTAGCTCATCGTTAAGCACAAGAGTTTGAGCTCATCGTTAAGCACTAACGTTTGAGCTCATCGTTAAGCACTAGCGTTTGAGCTCATCGTTAAACTCTAGCATTTGAGCTCATTGTTAAGCACTAGCGTTTGAGCTCATCGTTAAGCACTATCGTTTGAGCTCATCGTTAAACTCTGGCATTTGAGCTCATCGTTAGACTCTAGCGGTTGAGCTCATCGTTAGACTCTAGCAGTTGAGCTCATTGTTGAACTCTAGCGTTTTAGCTCATTGTTAAACTCTAGCGTTTGAGCTCATCGTTAGACTCTAGCGGTTGAGCTCATCGTTAAACTCTAGCGGTTGAGCTCATCGTTAGACTCTAGCGGTTGAGCTCATCGTTAAACTCTAGCATTTTAGCTCATCGTTAAACTCTAGCGTTTGAGCTCATCGTTAAACTCTAGTGTTTGAGCTCATCGTTAGACTCTAGCGGTTGAGCTCATCGTTAAACTCTAGCGTTTTAGCTCATCGTTAAACTCTAGCGTTTGAGCACATCGTTAAACTCTAGCAATTTAGCTCATCGTTAAATTCTAGTGTTTTAACTCATCGTTAAGCACTAGCGTTTGAGCTCATCGTTAAGCACTGGCGTTTGAGCTCATTGTTAAGCACTTGCATTTGAGCTAATCGTTAAGCACTGGCGTTCGAGCTCATCGTTAAACTGTAGTGTTTTAGCTCATCCTTAAACTCTAGCGTTTGAGCTCATCGTTAAACTCTAACAATTTAGCTCATCGTTAAACTCTAGTGTTTTAACTCATCGTTAAGCACTTGCGTTTGAGCTAATCGTTAAGCACTGGCGTTTGAGCTCATTGTTAAGCACTTGCATTTGAGCTAATCGTTAAGCACTGGCGTTCGAGCTCATCGTTAAACTCTAGTGTTTAAGCTCATCCTTAAACTCTAGTGTTTGAGCTCATCGTTAAATTCTAGTGTTTTAGCTCATCGTTAAACACGCACTCATATGGCGATAGTGTATACTTTATTACTGAAGCAAGATGTGATAATGGGCAATAGACGGTGTTAAAAGATTCACAATCGCACCCAATGGCGTTTTAGCTCATCTTTAAACTCTAGCGTTTTAGCTAATCGTTAGACTCTAGCGTTTTAGCTCATTGTTAAACTCTAGCGTTTGAGCTCATCGTTAAGCACTGGCGTTTGAGCTCATCCTTAAGCACTAGCGTTTGAGCTAATCGTTAAGCACTAGCGTTTTAACTCATCGTTAAGCACTGGCGTTCGAGCTCATCGTTAAACTCTAGCGTTCGAGCTCATCGTTAAACTCTGGCATTTTAGCTCATCGTTAAACTCTAGCGTTTGAGCTAATCGTTAAGCTCTAGTATTTTAGCTCATCGTTAAACTCTAGTGTTTGAGCTAATCGTTAAGCTCTAGCATTTTAGCTCATCGTTAAACTCTGTTGTTTTGGTTCAGTGTAAAGCTGTAGTGTCTTAGCTCATCGTTAAAATCTAGTGTTTTTGGTTCAGTGTAAAGCTGTAGTGTCTTAGCTCATCATTAAAATCTAGTGTTTTTGGTTCAGTGTAAAGCTGTAGTGTCTTAGCTCATCATTAAAATCTAATGTTTTGGTTCAGTGTAAAGCTGTAGTGTCTTAGCTCATCATTAAAATCTAGTGTTTTGGTTCAGTGTAAAGCTGTAGTGTCTTAGCTCATCATTAAAATCTAGTGTTTTGGTTCAGTGTAAAGCTGTAGTGTCTTAGCTCATCATTAAAATCTAGTGTTTTGTTTCAGTGTAAAGCTGTAGTGTCTTAGCTCATCATTAAAATCTAGTGTTTTTGGTTCAGTGTAAAGCTGTAGTGTCTTAGCTCATCATTAAAATCTAGTGTTTTTGGTTCAGTGTAAAGCTGTAGTGTCTTAGCTCATCATTAAGCTCTAGTGTTTTGGCTGTTTTGGTGTATGAGATATTTTGTGTTGGCTCAGTGCAGATTTTTTTTCACTCACTTAAGAGCTCTTGTATTTTGGCTCAATGAACAGCACTAATATATTGGCTCAATGTAGATCACTTTTGGTTGAGTGTAGAGCTCAATATTTTGGTAAAGGGTAAAGCTTTATTGTGTTGATTGGTGTATCGGTTTTGCTAAGAATAGAGCTTAAGCAATTTTGATAGGGAAATATTAGTTTGTTGACTCTGTGTAAATCCCTAGTACTTTGACTCAGTTTAAAGCTTTATTGCTTTGACTTGCTGAATTGTTTTTGCTAAGGATAGAGCTTAAGTTAATTTGACAAGGAATGATGGTTTGTTGGCTCAGTGTAAAGCTCTAGTCCTTTTACCCAGTGTAATGCACTAGTGCATTGGCATTGAGGAGATATTGCTTTGGCTTTGTGTAGAGCTCAAGTGTTTGGGCTGTGAGTAGAGCTAAGATTCAGTGGCACTATCTGGTATATAGGTCTGTGGCGTAGATATTTAGTATATTGAGCTCAATGTAGAGCTTTAGGGATTTGGCTCAGTGATGAGCTATAGTGCTTTAACTCAGTGTTAAGTATTAGCGCGTTGGCATAAAGTACTCTTCATTTTCTTGGGTTCAGTGTAACACACACTCATTCTTATGGTTTAGCTCAGTTCAGCACTACGATTTATTGAAGTTCCCAAATTTTTGTAAGAAAATATCTTTTATTTTCATTAAATTACTTAAGTTGTTGCAAAAACTAACTATTTTCACCCTTACTCCAGAAAAGGCCATGGTGATGGACATGATCAGGACTGCTATCGGCTCCAAGGAGGATTATTACCAGCGTGACATCAAACCCGAGTACATTGATAATGACAATAATGTCACCAAACTTCCCCCTATAGGAGAGACAAATGATGGGAAACCCAAGATGGTCAACAGGTAAAATTGTGCATAGCTCTTCTTTTATAAAGAAATATCATCCTTTCATAAGGATCAGAGTAGAAAATAAATTAACAGACTACTGTAATTGAATCTCAATATGACCTTGTCTTTTCATTTGACCTTTCCCAGGGTCAATCCCTATCTGTTAATGTATCTTTGTTTTCATGATATATATGTTCCGAAAAACACACTACCTCTCATTCTATATGCATTATGTTTAAAAAGAGATGTGACTGTGACTTTAATGTGAACTTTTGATGTCTCCCCATTCCAGACTGACTGTGGAAGAGGATGGCAGTGAGCACATGGAGTCATGGAAACAGCCTGCAGTTGGCGCCACTTGGTCCCAACAGCAGTCAACAGCTGCACCTGACCAGAATGGTAGGTATAGGGTTACCACAAGTGGGGGAGGGGCAGTGGGGCGGATAACAGATTCTATGACAAGAAACATTTCATAAATTGTGTTATATCACAGATTTTTGACCATTTGAAAATGGGTTATTGATATATCATATATTTAGTTCAAATTATTCAGGGTGCAATGGTTATTTGTTGTGGGTATTTTAAATCAATCTATTACCCATTAGGCTACATATAGGCTAATGTTACAGCGACATAAAAAGAGTCTACTGTTTACCCCGGTCCAAATTACTGTACATGATAGATAAGTATTGAAAATTTCAGGAATTATATCTTGTTTTTAAAAGTAAGCATTAAGAATATATTCATTTGCAGTACATCCCTAATATTAAGGTCTAGGGTTAACTTTTTCCTTGACAAAAAAGTACAGTTTTTTTATTAACTTTCGTATGCATCAAAAGTGGGCTTGGGTATTTTTTGCCATGATGGCTTGAAAGTTTACAACTTGGGTATTTTTTGCCATGATGGCTTGAAAGTTTACAACTTGGGTATTTTTTGCCATGATGGCTTGAGAGTTTACAACTTGGGTATTTTTTGCCATGATGGCTTAAAAGTTTACAACTTGGGTATTTTTTGCCATGACGGTTTGAAAGTTTACAGGTTATGTTTATATGCTTGAGATGTTTGCAGAATTTTGACATAAAAATATTTTAAAAAATGTTTTGAAAAGCTGGTACAAATGAAGTTCAATACAATTTTCTTTGATGGTAGAAATGGTGTATTATTAGAAGCACTACAACTTCATTTTAAAACAAAAATTTTTCTTGTTTATGTTAAAAGTCAATACCCTTCCCAATTAACTGTTGTTAGTGTATCAATCATGTATAGGCCTGGGTTTTAATTTTTGCCTTGAACGTTACAGACCCAGTGGACTTTACATGCTTTCCCGACTTTTAACTGGTATAAATGTGCAACCGTGTTTTTCCCATGCAGGCTACGCCATTCTAATTCTGAATATGTATTTTGTGTTTTTCCTGTGCTGTATAATCCAAGGGTGTCCTTTGCTCTGTGTGGCTATGCACAAGCTTTATATTCGCCTGTACCAAATTCAAACACATTTTTCGAGTATGGTTTTGTCAGCATACTTATCACAATATAAAATAAATATTAATCCTTACATAAATTTTTCTAACAATTTGAATAGGATAGATATCAAGTTCTAGGAAAATACAATGATATTTATGATATGGCATGATTTTCTATACACAATGTATTTGGCTGACACAACTTCTAGTTGTTCCAAATTTTAGTAATCAATCCTGACAAAGTCTGGGACCATATTCAATTTCGTTCTAATAATACTCAGATTTTGCTCTTGTAATTTTGTTAAATCCTAAACAGTTACAGCCTCAGAACATTTATTGATCAATTGAATTCATTCACAGGAGCTATTCGACCTCCAACCTCTGATGCATTTAGAAAACCAACTGGACGTCCCAGAAGTCAGCAGAATGGACGTGCACCGACCCCTAAAGCAGCCCCTAAAACCCCTCAGCTTGCAGCTGATAAGCCTGTTCTTCGCATGACCAGCTCCGCCCATGGAAATAGAACACCCGCACAACCTGAACCTGTCGCCCCAGTAACAGTGGAAGAACAGAGTCAAAACACATTTTAAGACTAGATTAAATATAGGAAATTTATGAACGTTGTTATCAAGTTATAAGCATATTTTTAGGCTGATGACTGATGGCTAATAAAAATTGTACATTCTTATAAAATTCAAGGACAGCTGCATTTTGAACAAAATCTTGGGTGTTAGCAATGCAAAGAGGGAACTTTTCAAGGATTATGTGTTTAAGTTATAAGTTGTATTTCCTGTTTATTTTAATTTATAAAACAATTTGGGCTTAAATAAAACCTCTACAAAAGCGTCCGTATTGCAGATCCAAATATTTTATTATTTGTAAAGAATATACGAACACTTAAAACCCCTTGTACTATAGTCTGATAAATTATTTCGGGCAAAAATAATGTGATTACTCAATATATAGTATAGATGCACATTTTCAATATTTAAAACATTGTTTATCCCTCACACTACCTGCATTATCTGAGCAAGTATTTATTGATGTGTCAAACTTTGATTAACATTAGTTGATTGTTTTTTAAGCCAATTATTTTACTGTTTAATTACTCCATATCATGTCCTCTTTTAATTATTCTAAACTTGTTATATAAGTAGTTAGGATTTAAACTGTCATAAATACTCATCGAGTCATTTAATCATTGCTGGTTGGATAATCACTTCATGTATATGAAGGGAGCATCATGTCTGTATGAGAGTGTTAGTATACACGATCTTTTCAACGCCTTCAGTGGCACTAATATATATATATATACATATCTTGTTCCGATATGCCTTTATTGACTTTATATCTTGCCTCGCGTGAGTGTTGAGTGGTTTTATGTGAGTGCGTCCAGAGATATGTGGATATACATATTGGACCCATCTTATCAATGATCAGTTTTTTTATTCAATATTTTTGTTAAGAAATAATATCCATCTTGAAAGTACTAGTGGTTTTAATCAAATAAAACATTCTTTTTTAATTGATTTGGCAAGCAAAACATAAAATCAAATTTATAACACTGATATGGTATCAAACTCATGATCTTTGCGATATTTTATTCGTACAGGTATTGATAAGATGGGCCTCCTTACGTGCAATGTATGTACGTGAATGAACCTGTGAAAAAATATCAAAATTCAGTATTAACCTGTACCATAGTTTTTTGTTTTGTTAGTTTATACAAGTTGTTAAGTTGCTTTGGTGAACCTTTTATTATGTTTTTGTTTTGTTTCTTGTTTATAGGAGTATTAGTTAAAAAATTTAATTACTTGGGAAAAGGGTCTCATTCAACGAGAAGTAAATAAATGCATTCCCTTTAAATTCAAGGTATGTGTTGACTATAGGTATATGTATTTCCACTGATCAGAAAAAGTCTAAACTATAGTTTTATTTTCTATTTCTTTTTGTCTGCAAATTAGAAAATATTTCAGATTTTGTGTCAATGAATACAAGGGTAAATTTTTACATATAAAATATCCATTACTAATACATGCAGAATTCAAATACGGAAAGATGAGAATCCTCATATGTCTGAACCAATGAGCGAGTGCCCTTCGCATACTATATTAAATACAGCAATTATCTATGAGAATTAGGCCCATAACAGAAGCTATGTTTCTTGATGAATTAAATCTTGAAAAATGTGTTTCAAAATATGAAAAACAACAATCATTATACTTTCTTCTGATTGTGAAATAGTATTCACATAGTATGTTAATATAGTTTGCTTGTTAATATACATATAAATATTTTATTCAGGCTTATATTAGCACTAGGTTACGACATTGCCATTGTCACAATACTAGTATTTCATTTTCGAACATTTTAGTAATCATTTCAATGGTATGATAATATTACATAACATACATTACATCAATACTTCTCATAATTGTGCAAAAAATAAGCAGATACATTTTCAAAGTGGTTTCTAAACTTAAACACTTGCAAGTTTTCAAAACATTTGTTCTCATAAGATGCACATGTAAAACTATGTCAATTTGTACTACAAAATTGTGATAAATTTTGTGTGTTTTTGTTCTGTGATAAAAGTTTGTGATTTTTCTTTTGTATCTTCTGTTTGTCTCTGTTAACGTACATAATGGAACTGTCAATAAACATAAAACATGCAATTTAAGACCTTTGATTTTTTCTTTGATCATGTACGGAGTATAATCTTCTAGGTCAATTTTGAAATATAAAAGCTGATACTAATGCCATTTCAATTTATGTTGAACAAACAAGAATATTTTAAAAGGTGGAAAGAAAAAGAGATTATTTACTTAGTGATCAGCTAATTATTACTAATAACTATCAAAAATTGTCATATTTGTAATATGAACTTCAAAATCATACGCTCTTACAAACTTTCAAGCATGGCTTGGCAGTAGAATACATAAATCATTAATTAAAAACTCAGTTATGCAAACTATACAAATACATGTACTTGTTATTTTTCTTATTTTGTTTTCAAGAACATAACAACCAAGATTTTCATTAGAAAGAAATATTCTTTCTTCATAATTAAGAAAAACTGGATATTGAATTGGCATCATTGTTATCATGTATTGTTTTGTCCTAATTGTATTTACTCAAATACTACTCTGCCATGACATTTAGAAGCAACAAGTTGCCACAGTACCATATACTGGAAACACAAGTGTAATGCGCTCAGGGTTCGACACTAAAGGGAGAATGAGAATAATTTTTGCCAAAGATTCCTAAATTTTCCCAGACCATAAAAATTAATGCTATTCTGGATCAATAAGTTTGGTAGTGAGTTTAAAACTTTCTTACAAGTACTGTTTGAAGCTTACGAGGTTTAAATGCTCTTCTTTTTTCTTTGAAAAAAAACCTTTTTTCGCTGGACTCTTTGACTTTGGCATGGTATTTAAGAATAAGAGGGTAGGCGATGGATTCCTGAGCAAAAAAAAATAGTGTCTTACACTGTGTGCATGTTTCACCCATCAAAGTCAGACTTGGATCAACATCACAAATCTTTAATTTTTAAATGTAAGTACTTTCTATTTAATGTTAAACAAACACAAGGTGGCAGGAAACATTTTAATGGCTGTGCAAATGTTGACAAATACACTACTAATATATCAAAGAAAGGGCCCTCTAAATCAATACTGTTTACCTAAACTTTTAAACTCAACAGTACCTATTCATGACTTGTTTGGAATCAGTAATTCCAATACAAACATTTCATGAGTTAGCCACCTCTAGTTGACATATAAATCGGATTGGCAAACATTTACAGACTTCAGTGCAGCTACTGTTGTAAATACAGCTATAAGACAAAAACTTGAAAAAGTCCTTCGCAATTAATGGTAAGAGTGGTTGAACACCACTAATATTTCCAGTCATTGAAATTATACCTCTGGATGAATAAGCCTGAATCCTTATACTAGTGCTTGCCATCAATTTTTATTCAACAGGTCTGCTATATAAAACTAGGTATTTGAGCAAGCCCAGAAAAAAAAATGCAGGGCTTGTGGGCTTGTTCTTATTTCACCCATTTAACTTCTCAGAATCACTACTAAGATTTATTCTGTTTGACTTAATTTATTAAGATAAGCAACAATTGCAGCTCAACTGCTCTTGATTCATTATCATCCTTTCAGACATACTTCATCATCATCATCATGTATCTTTGTTCCTATGTGTTTCATTACTAGGTTCCACATTTTCATTGGATTCTGAAGTCAAATGTTTAGAGCCTTTTTCGGCATTCAATGAATCTGTTGCTATATTATCGTCTTCTACACAATCTGAAACATTGCTAATATTGTCGCTAACACTACCCATATCAGACGTGTCTTTGGAATGATCAACCTCTTCTGCAGACACACAATCTGCCAGCAGAGAATTTGAGACAGAAAGTTTTGCAGAGTCACTTTTCAAATCCTGAGTCACAGCTGACTTGTTGCGTTGTCCATCAGCTGATTGGGTTAGATTTTCTGGGGATGAGTCCTCCTTGGTAGTGAGTGCTCCCTTATTCAAGTTGTCCTTTGGTTTGGCCCCTTTCCTTGGTGGCAGCACGGTGTAGAAGGCCTTCTGCCAGTCCTTAGTTTCTGTGTAACGTAGCAGGATCTCAAACACTGATATGGAATGGAAATGTAGATTAGTTAACTGAAAAACAACTTTTCTGACCCAGTTTTCATGAACATGTGTGAAAAATAATATAATTTATTAGAGAGTTTCTTCTAGATTAAAACAAAACCAGTGTGCCATTGAGTCAATTATTTCTGCATATTCAACCAAATTAGTTAAACAGGAGTGATAAATTGATTTCAATGAAAAAGTTTTGTTGCTTGATTGTCTGCAATCAGTAAAGACTCTTATGAAGCTTCACATCAATACTGTTAGTGTGTACAGTAATTAATTTTTTTCAAAAAACAGTCAAACTAAAATATTAAAGCTAAAACTAGAATATCAAACACCAGATATGTATTCGACTGATGGTGTGTTCATCACCCGCTTAGAATTATACAATATACTCATGGCTAGATTAAGGTTACATAATTCCTTGTGTACACTGTTTTTCGATGCTAAAGGTTTCTGAAATTGTAGTTAAACCATGCACTCATACCATGGTTGATGGTGAGAACCTTCCTAGTCTTCATGTCGATGTAGTCAGAGATAGGCAGCTGAGCATGTGTTATCCCTTTTTCCTCAGCCAGACGATGACATAGACCCTGATAATACAACATGCTAGTTACTCGTTTAGCTTGATTGTGACATCAGCTGATAAACAAATATATGCTCTATAAAAGCATGCCGGATTTGTTTCCTAGTAAAACAGTTGAGAGGACATGAGCAGGACACACATAAGTTAATTACACCACACTTTCTCACCTTAGGCATTATTTTTTCAATGTTTCAGTATCTGTTATTGACATGGTCAGGACAAAGAATGAAAGATGAATGTTGATACTCATACTTAAAATCAATTTCCTACTTACCAAATAATACATTTATGGAAAAAATTGACAAGACAAATGACAAAAGTGTAACCTTGTATGAATAGCTGAAAACACACAAATATTAAATGAATGGTGGGTCCTAAAAGATTTAAAGTGATCAACATCGTGGATTCGTCTCATAAGGTAGAAATACGGTGTTTTCTTCACATTTCTTTCAAATTAAACACTTTATTGTTGTACATCTTATTTCAGAGAAAGAATGCATCTTTAAGCGATGTCAGAATGTGTATCTTACTGTTTTTCTCAAAACAAAACATTAGTAACAACAATGCTACCATGACTGGTTGTCACTTGAAACATCTAGTCTAACATTGGTACATGTCATAAATTTGAGAAAGGGGCATAACTCAATAACATTATTTTTTATTCACACCAGAGTGATAGAAATTGAATACAGTCTGTTTCCCAGTACAAAGCATAGCATGGAAAAAATTTGTTCAGTCATCTAGTTTGTTCAGTTGTCTTTCTGTTTTAACAAGACAAAGCCAACTATAAGACATCACTAAAACAAAAAAAGGAAATTCAAGGCTGATAGTCACCTTATGATGGTTGTGGTCGACGAGTCCTCCGATAACGTACACCTTGTCCTCCTCAAGGGTCTGAAGAACATTTGGAGACTCACTTGACAGATACACCAGAGATGGCTTCTCAAACATGGACCGGTATGGAGCTGTGTGAAAATGTACCTGTTGGATGTGGTTAAACATGTATTACTTTATAAATAATATCTCTGAAAGATGACTCATTAGATCAAGAGAGAAATATATGTGTGGAAATATACCTGCAGCAGCAATGGGATACATGGTTTAATCATCAACACTCCAAGTGGACACTGACTCTTTTCTCAGTTCAATTGTTGACCAAGGGACATACACTCAACAATTGTTAAATCTAGAGATATTGGTCTCACCAAACATATGGGTAATTTCAGATGTATTAAAGTTCATTTGAATTCTTGAGACTTTTGAGTCATGGCTAAGTTGGGATTTTTTGCATGTACACAGTAACACAGACAAACAAATCAAGCTATGATGATGAGTCTTTAAGAATCAGACCAGCTAATAAGTCTGTTTCATAAAGAAACAAAGATAAACATATAAAGTAAGTAAGTTAAGAGTTTGTTAAGTTATAAATATAGTGTCAACCCTCTCAGTTAAAGGCCAGCCCCAGGGACATCTGAATCACCTTGACTGAAGAACGTATTTACTCCCAATCCTATCCTATATGAAGAGCACTTGGCAGGAAAGCATTCAGTACCCTTTCATTCAACTAACTGCTTGTCGGCAACCTACCATATCAGAACTTGAACATACTTGAACTTGTGACCTCCCACTCCATCCAGGTAAATGCACTAACCACTCTCTCAATCTCTTTGGTACTTACATCCCAGCCTCTGTAGTCGCCGAGACTCTGCAGTCGTTCTTGAGTTTTCCCACTTACACCACAGCAATGCAGCTGAAAATGTATGAAAAAGGAAATTGAATTGGAGTGGGGGTGGAGATGAATGAAGTGTGGGTGAAGGGGATGAGAATGCAGGTGGAGGTAGTCTTACTAGACCAAGCAAGTGCTGAAGTCTTGCATTTTGCTGACATTTGTTTGTCACATAGAAAGGGAATTTGTGCAGTAAATGAGCTCAGTTGCGTTATGAAATTTGATGCTGGTTTGAGTCACTTATGTTTCATAATAAGCAATATATTGTTGGTCATATGCGCGAATAAGTAATATTACTTATTCACCGCATGCGCAAAACATTGTACAGTCTTAGTAATCAATTAGTAATTTCGCCTCAAGGGAGGTAACCTGATAAAACAAAACTTCAAACCTGCATTGGATTATCAGACCTTCTGTTGGCCGAGTAGCTAAACTGGATCTGCTTCACCAACATTTTGATATCCTAAAACCAATATAATATTCAATCTAATTTTCAAGCAATGTTTAAATTGAAATACTTCAACCATCATAACACAGTTACTTTAAACCGAAAACATTTTGGAAGCATATATGTATTTTAAGATATATAATTCATAATGGATCAGGGGCGTAGCTCGAGTGAAAATGGTGTGCAGGCTGAGCTTTTGTAGGGCCTGGGAGCAAGCTCCTGTCAGACCATCATTTTACCTTAAAAAATATCTCTTATAACTACAGTTAACAAAAATCTAAAATTAAGATTCATTTTCACAGCCACCTTCTCATCCCCCAGATTAGGTTGTGGCCTACATAGCCTATAGGATGCTACACCTCTGTAAATATATGTCAAGGAAACTACATATCTTTAATTAATACAATTTAAAGAATAAGTTCAATAAGCCTATCTATTTTTTAACCTTCTCGGCCATATACTGATCAAAGTCACAGTCAATGACCACAGGTATTTTACAGTTGGACTTGGCCATAGTGTTATGTTTCAGCTGTTTTCTCGTAGGTCCCAACTCCTCCCCTCGTTCACGGCACTCTCGTTTCCGTGCCTTCCAGCGCTCTTTCTCTGCTTTCCTGAAATATAATTTAGAAAACAATGTTATGTCTGAATCCAGGAATTAAGGTTCTGCATTGCCTAGTGAAGAACAAGAACATGATATAAAAGGTTTATTATTCCAGCACAAATGTTGCTGCTCAAAAATCTGCAGCATAATTGTGTTTAGTTAAAGTTATCATTGTTTCACTGGAAAAAAATACAAAAGTACCTAAAGTAGAACCTTACTACTGAAAATGAATTTTTACAAAGGAATGATTTGAGGTTAAATATGATTATATGTATTTTCCCCAATTATTCTACCTTTTGGAAGCTTTAACTTGTGCCCATTTTTCCTTCTTTTTAATCTTCTTCAACTGGGATTTTGAAAGTGTCACGGGAAGATCACCCTCTGTTGTTAATTGTTTCTCAACATCCTTCTCCTCCCCTTTTACAGGCGAACCATCTTCTCTTTCTTCCATCTCTTGTCTTTCTTCTTCAATGTTTGATGCCATTATTGTCAAATCACTGCAAGCATAAATGAATATGCAGTTAGTAGATGTCCCTTGCTCTCCTACAGTGGCTCTACAAAATGCTCCAAGTGGTCAAAATTAACACAAGCCTGCATTGGTAAAATACTTTTTGGGCTTGCTTAAATTTTGAATTTTATATAGCAGGGCTTTTTGACAATTCATTATGCCAAGCACATATGTAAGCATTTGAGCTGAAATTTGTTGATGCCCTTTGCCAAACATAAGTGCAGAGCTAGCATAGGGAAGACCTAGAAGGTTACTTACAAACAATTTGAGATGGGAGATTAAGTGAACTCATATGCAAACACAACCAGAGCTTGAAATTTTATAGTGAGATTAGAGTTTCATCCAGGATTGAAAAGGTCATGGTAATCATATTGTTTCTAAAAAAAGTGGTACACAGAGAGGACGAACCAGACACCTGTCAGTAACCCCAAGATAGTTTACAGCACTGCAGGTTCGAGCCAGACATCAGGCTGGCTTACACTTACAGTCTGTAATTCAACTGATGAAAAATTTGGGCCACAATATTAACAAATGATCTAAAACAACACATTTCAGTTTCAAAATGACAATTTGTCAAACATAGTCATACTATATTGATAATCAAATCTAATGCTACAATATAACAGAAAAATAGTCGATTTTGAAAAAGAAACTATCTGTAATCCGTTTGTAAGTGAACACAATCTATTAGAAAGATTTTAAAAAAACTTCTTAATAATTGCCAGCTTCGAATTTCGTTGTGTTGGACAAAAAAATAAGAAATCCGTAAAACTTTTCATTTGGTACCAACATTTCTCTGTTTCTCTGTAAATTTCTCAACGCAATCACCTGTCACTCATGGATCATGGGCGCAGACATATTCAATCCCGTGTTTTCACACACACTCTCGCGAGATGTCGTCTGCAAACTTAGCACGCGCTTTTCCCCTCCACTTGTCAAATGCAGCTCAATGAAGTGATTATGGTCAGTATAAATATTATCTTACATAACATGAATCGAAATTGCCATAATCTTACATCATAGAGGAAGTATGCATAATATATCAAACATCATCTTTCTTAAGCATGCATTTAATTAAAGCAATGCGCTTGACTATGAGTCTGAGAAAATATGCCAGGCGTCTATAAATATCACATGCATGTAAACATTGTACACGTGTTTTGGTGGGAAATGTGTCCAAAAATATGTAAGATTTGAGATTGACAGTTGCACTTGCTAGGAGTGTATCCAGTGATAAAGGACACATCATACAAACTTTACTATCATTGCAATTTTCACAAGTGGGAGTCTGAACATTGGACTTTAACTTCAACGTCAGTTATCAAGTGGTTAACAGTGTGGATTGTGTTTTTACCAACACACTCGCACCATAGTGGACTATTGTGAATCATGGCAGCAGAATATAACTATATTATTTACATCTACTTTTTGGTTGCTATTTTAGCAATCCAAGGTATGTACTGAATTTATTAAAAAAAAATATTTCTTTGCAATGCTTCATAATGTTTGCTTTGAAGTAAAAAAAAAGAAGTTTATATGACATGGTTATTTTTGCATTTTGATGTTTTTAAGCATCACTTACCCTTTATATACATGTACTTTTATGTATTTCCACATAAACAGTGTAGGGTTAAAGGTCCAAGGTATTTTAATTTTCATATTTAATCCCAAAGAAAAAAGACTTAATGTTTGTTTGTTTGTTTGCTGCCTCACAATTAGATTACACAATTTACAGCACATGGTATTCCCATAAATAGAGGTGAGATTTATTAAATTTTATCAAAGGAAAAGAAAAAAAGGAACTTCTCATCATATGGTGAGGGATGAAACTAATATGGGTGAATGGCGGAATGTTAACAGAATGGATTTTAGGAACAGAATAACCATGATTTCTAAATACCCAAACATTGCATTTAATAAACTTCTGAATTTCTGTAAAATTCTGAATTTCTGTTCAAAATGTTAAGTTTTTGTTACTATGATCATCATGCCTATCTTCATAAATTTGTCCTTGTAAATGTTACAATTCGTTATGTAGCACACTTGGAGGTATAGATAAGTGCTCAAATTATGATATATGCATCTGTTTGTATCAGCATGAAGGCAAATTAATATAAGGTTGAACCATTACTATGTTCAATTTGCGACTGTTTCGGGACAACCGTTTTGACCGAACATAAGATACGGCTTAGGCGGTGTCGAACCACTTCAACTTCACTGAAGGGATTCAGGGTATTCATTAGAATTAGCGTCTGGCAGAAATGGATGGTTCAAATGGCTTTAGGGCCTATTCAAATTTGCATTTATTTTTTTTTTAAATCATCTTTTCTCGCTAATTATGGTACCTTTTCGCATCCCAGTGTGCAGTCAAGGACTAGTTTTATTTATGCAATAATGTTTTAATTTCAATCACCAAATCCATTTGAAACATGAATCATATAGGCGGTCTGATTTGAGTTAAAAGGCCATAATCAGATAGATGCAACCATCTGAATGATTTGACTAGCACATTTGAACTGTCAATACTCAACACAAAAGTTTACTTATAAATATGTTCTGAAGTTTGTTCAGAATGGCCCAGAACGCAGGAAATGAAGTGCTCGGAATATAAAGGGGTGTGTGGGGCATAACACCCAGATCCTCCTAGCATGATGGTTCACATTCTATTGGGATTATTTGTTCTGCTTTTGGTATCAATTCTATCGTATATGTAAAATATTCATGTTTGCACTTCAATGCACTGAAGTCTTTAATATGTCCATTACACTTTATCAAATGAAACCAAGGTGTACATTTCACTTTATAAAATGTCATCGGGGCGAATAATACACGTTTAGTGAAAACATATCTGTAGTTCTGACACTTCAGGGATGTTGTTTATTTTTAAACAGATAATGTCATACTTAAAAATTTAGCACAAAATGATAATCATAAACCGGTAAATCCTTTGACTCACAGATGTTTATGACAGGACAGGTCTGAAATTTCCACCAGTCTGAGGGTTATTAGAGTGAATTGTATTTGTGATATTTTGTTTCCATATTGAAACTAAAAGTTATCTGATTTAAATGTAGTCAACAATTTAAGTTATTGTATTTGTGATATTTTGTTTCCTTGTTGACAGTTGTACCCATGTGATATTTTGTTTCCTTGTTGAACCCATGTGATATTTTGTTTCCATGTTCGAATTGTTGTACCCATGTGACATTTTGTTTTCATGATGTACCAATGTGATATTTTGTTTCCATGATGTACCTATGTGATACTTTGTTTTTGGCATTGTACTCTTAAATCATCTTTTTTTAATACTGATCGGATGTTTCATTCTCTTGCTTGTTTTACACAGGAGAATCAGTACATTATGAGTTTGGCAAGACTTACAAGTACACATACGATACAAAAATCCTTTTTAATGAGGAATCTGGGCAGAAGGAGTCCCGGGCCCAGCAGGATGTGGGGCTGCGGATCAGACTGGAGTTTGACTTCACCCCACTTTTTGAAGGAGATGGTTCCCAGCTTGTTAGACTTCAGGTATGCAGTCAGTAGTGCTTTAAATTAACACAAGTTTGGCACTGGTAAAGGCTTGATTGACTTGTTCAAAATTAAAATTTACCGTAACATGACCAGACCTTTTCACCAATTTGAAAGCCAATCATTAAAGTATGCTTATCTAATTTTCGATGACTGCCCCTCTTAAAACAAATAAAGAGAACTGTCAAATTTAAGGCTTTTGAGCTAAATATGTAGTATGATATGTCACCTATTTAGTCCTAGGATGGGAAAAATATATACTTATGATATTGGGTTACATTAAAGCAAAAGAAAATTGATACACTTTAGAACATGTGCATTTGTCATTTCTTTCTAGGAAAAAAAATAGTGTCATTACCCATCATGACATTTTGTAATCTCTGTATGAAGCAATAAGTTCCAATAGCTGTTTAAGCTAAGAGTAAATTTGGTAAGTGGTAAATACTGCTTGGCAACCTTTTTCAGGTGTCTCAGGCTACCTTGACAAGTATGCACCGTGGTGGTATGGAGGGTCAGCTGCTGGACATGGTGAAACTACCTCTCTACTTTGAATACCAGGACGGGGAGGTCGGGCGCGTCTGGGCCATCGAGGGTGACTCTGTTTTCTGTACCAACATCAAGAAGGGGATTGTCTCCCTTTTCCAGCTACAGGCAACTGCAGGGGAGAGGACTGAGGTATGATTTAGGGTTAAGTTTTTATCTGAATCGTGTGTTTAAAAACATATTAGTTTGCAAAAATCTGACTGTGACTATGTCAACTTCTAAGAACTGACATGATAAATTATGGAATAACTCTTTGTGTTTATGCTGTATGATGCATATGCTGGTAGAATAGCAGTGCTACATTTTTTATGTTATACAAAAAAAGTACGCTATCCGTTTCGAGTGAAACATTCAAATTAGATAGTGCAGTCACTGGCTGAACGAAGTAGTTGGTTAGATTAAAAATTTAAAAAATGTTTTGTTTTGTGAAAGGTTACTTACTTTACATGAAATAAGTGTTATGTATTACAGTTGGATATATCAGGAGAGTGCAAGAGCATGTACAAAATATCTGGTCCTACCATTGTGAAGCAGAAACTGGAGTGTGATAACATGGAGATTGCCGGACTGCACTCTAATAAAAATGAGGTATACGACACATTCAAATCATATTAAAGAGTTTATTTACAATTTATGTTCAACAATATGATATATTTTGGACTCACTGTATTAATATATTTAGAGCAGAAGTTTTTAAACATCTTTGAGAGAATGTGCTTCTTAAACATGTGAAAAACATACACAGTTTTTAATAACATTTGATGTCATGCGGTAAAATTGGTTTAGATTGAGGTTTGACTTCAGGGGTTTTGTGATACTAAGGCCAGATGAACTAACATTTGGAACTTGGAACTTTGCAGACTTTAGTATATATTTATTAAATTAACTTGTTGAATTAACTTTAAAATCATTGGTTTCTGCAGGTTTTTGGTATCAGCACGCGGAGCAGTTCAACTTGGACATATCAACTGGAGAACAGCGTCATCCACAGTGTGATGGGGTCAGACCGACATGTCGCTGCTCTCAACATCCGCAGTACACTGAACTCCATGGTCCTTGCTGTGTATGATGATTTTTTTTTTTAAGTTTTGTTTGTGCGTCAAACAATTGCTTGTGAATGAAATAAAGTCTTCAGTTTTTATTGTATCTTAATCAAATTTTATACTGTACTTAGATATCTATAAGAGCTCATTTCCTTTCTTAATTAGCAAGAACCACCCATGCATGACTGGATTATGGCTCTTGAAATTATCAAAATTGCTCTTGTAGCCTAGTGAAAAATTACAGTCTAAGAGAGACAACCGGTACTCAGAGAGTGCAGTTCTCCCTTGTCTTGGAGGGTTGATTGAATATTGATGAGTACTCCATTTATAACGTGATGTTTACTAAACTGGCCAAAGGCCAGAAGAGCCTATGCAATAGTTCCATGTCCGTTCGCCTGTGCATCCATAAGCAATTGCATTTTCAGGTAGCTTAAACTAGTGAACTTGCACTATGTTGTCTATTACCATACATGCTCTGGATTCAATATGAATGAAAAAGTCTAGCCTGTAGAGCTCAGGTCTCCATGGGCCTCTTGTTTACTAAACATCAAACTTCATAAGCATAATAAAAAAAATGTTTCCAAACTTCGAGCATTGGCGAAAAAATATTCGGCTTTGAAAAAAAGAAAGATAAAAAGCATTTTCTTTAGTAATGTCTACCACATGGCCACATGGATGTCAGGCTGTTTTCTTTGATGTGAAATATTTAAATGATTAAAAAGTAAATTTAATAGTAGTTATAATCATTTTAAAGTATGCTTTTGTAGAAGAATAATCATACAATTCAGTTCATAGAATAAGACAAGCTTTTATATTTTGAAGAAATAGAATAGACCCTATTTTAAGAATTAAAACATGCATTATGATTATCTTCCTTGAAAAAATATTTGATGCCTACTTTTAATCATTTTGCTGACAAAATCATATGTGTTCAGTTACTTACTGTTATCTTTGAATGAATAGCTTGATGCATGCAAATATAAATTACTGGTACATTATCACAAGTTGTTTTGTCCATATAACAGGCAGAAGTTAACTCTGTTGAGTACCGAGCCAATGAATGATGCCGAAAAGCTCCCAGTGTCTGACTTTGAAGCGGCAGTTCAACTTATTAAGGATGGTATGAACAAAAATTGCTTTTAAAGATATTATTAAATTAAATTATTCATTTTGAATTATTAATGCTCTCTGAATGTATATAAGTAAATAAAGAAGTAGTTTTTTCTGAAAAAGTTTTGGTATGTAAACAAGATTTATTTTTTCTATGCAGGTTCCAACTACCCGCTGCTTGACATGCTATTACCAAGTGCCCCAGAGGTACAGACATGCACCCCAAACACATGCACAAAGGTAACAACTGAGTCATTTTAAATTACAAAGAATTGAAGCAATTAAATTATTCATAATTGATGATCGAACACACATATCCCCAGGCATTATAAATACAGAGCTAAAAATGTTTTATGTATTGGTTTTGTATGCCTATGTCATGATCTTGTAATTTTTTCACATGAGTGATACTTATATAACCTTAGTGAACAAATTGTTTTTTTAAAACCTTATTTAAGTTTGATACTAAATGAGCTTCTATAAATGTACATGTTCTTGGCCCTAGTGCAACCATGTCTAATGAAATGGTTTTTATGTAGCCCCAAGACCTGGTTGGCAAGGTGAAGGAAAGCCTAGTTAGTGAGAAGGTTGGATCAGCGGAATCTGCGTGTGCCTTCCTCAAAATGCTCAAGGCATTCAGGAACTCTGGCAAGGAGGCAATCTCTGAGACACTCACATCACATGATAGTTCTTACATTGTGTATGTTATGTAATACAAGTATTGTTTCTGTATTTGTATATGAAGTTAAAGAAGTGAGAATTATTTTTTTTCGGAATTTTGATCTCTATATCTATTTCATCTGTTTTAATTATAAATTAACTTGCATTTTACTGTTTTGCTTTTTTTCTTTGTATGCAGTTTATTTTGAAGCACAAAACAAGCTACAAAGATATAATACATGCACTTGCCAAAATGCTTCAACTTTTCAACAATTTAAACAGCATTGTCCTGTGCTCTTTTGATGATTTTTGATACAGATTCACATAAACATTTCTCACCCTTCTCCCGTGCAGGAGCCAGCTACTGGACGTTGGTGTTGCGACGCAAACGCCCGGGGCTCAGCGGGCTCTCATGGAGCTTCTCAACTTCGAAGAACAGAAGAATCTCATATACCCCCTCCGCTACCTCCTGGCCACCGCCTACACCACACACCCTGGGGATTACCTCATTAAAGATCTTCTTGTATGTTATTACCTCGTCTGTTGTTGTTTTTTGGCAGAAAATCAGTTAAGGATTTGTCATGTTTCCTGGGTAGAAACCATAACTGGTGTCCATTTTGAGAGGCCGTGAGAAAGTACCCCCGTGGGGATTGAACTAACAATCTCTTGGGTGAGAGGTGGACACATATTTTATAAGGGTGTTGCAGAAGTGGTGCTAAGTGTTAAAATCATAAAATAAGTTTTTTAAAACAAAACAAAAGAAATATTTGATCTTCTTAAGCAGTCAATATTTAGAAAGCAGAAGTTTGCATATATGCTGGTCTATATTAGGGCAGTGGGGTTCTACCAAAAAAGGACAGGATGCACCCTCCTAAAACTTATTGGCTATTACCCTGGTTCAGGCATTGGTCTTGTATTCTGTTGTGCTGTGCTTCACTTGAATCTTGAAGCAGTAAAGCATATATAATTATAGTTAAGCAGTTTTTTTACGTAAGACATTTTATTAAGAATGTGCCTAGAAAGGTGGAATTAAATCCCTGATATCTTGATGAAAGGCAGACATATAATCTTTATCCCAAGACTTTCTCATCTTCATGATTCATATTTTTGAATTTGTCTTTTCAGTAAAAGTGTTTTAGCTACAAGTTACAATTTTATTTTGTACATGTGTTTTAATAACAAATTATATTTTTTTTGCATTTTCTCATGTTTTAACAGGCTATGTTGCGTAATCGTCCCCCAAGCAGGGAGATTAAGGAGGGTATGGCTCTAGCGCTGGGAGCCGTCATCTACAGCTATTGTAGGGTACCGGAACAGTGTCAGAATGAGGTGGGTAGGGTTACATTCGGGGTGTTCTCAAATACTTGTAAATACTTTGCACATGGGTCTAGAAAGTACTTAAACTCGTTGTTTTTCATTGCCATATACTTTTATGATAAAAATAATGTGAGTGTCACTTTAAGATAAGATCAGAAAGAACAATTTGTTTACACAAAAATAAGTTGCAACAGAAGCAATTATTTATCATATTTTCTTTTGATAAACATGTCAAAGCAAAATCAACCTTAAGAGTTATAATGTTCCAAAGTGGAAAAAAGGACCCTGAGTTAAGTTCGTTCAATGCTCAGTGGTTCAAATTACAATCTCGACTGCACTGATGAGAAATAAATATATTTACATATAAACAGTGTATATAGAAATCAAACTAAATGTTAATTTACTGAATTTAACTAAATTCCTGATGGTTAAGTTAAAATAATTCATTTGATGCTCTTGCATGTTCATCGACTTGCTTTCAGTGGCTCATGTGTTTTGTGTCTGGTAGAGTCTTTGGAAAGTTTTGACTGTTGTAACAAATTCACAATACAGTGTAAAAACAATGTACTGAGAATGAATATATAGAAATGTGATAGCATGTACAAGTTATACCAAATGAGTTTGTGTATGAATACTGATATTCATTTTTTTAGCTCTACTGGCCAAAGGCCAGAAGAGCTTATGCGATGGTAATGTGTACGTAGTATGCGCATCCGTGCGGTCGTGCGTTCGTGCGTCTGTAAACAATTGGTTGTGAACACGATACAGTCTTTTGATTGTATCTCGATGAAACTTGTACAGTATCTAGATATCCATTAGAGCTCGGTTCCTTTCGAAAACCAGCCAGATCCGCCCATAAATGCCTAGATTATGGGCCATGAAAGTTTTAAAGAAATGCTTTCTATTTTTAGCCAGGTCTGCATGAGCGAATTCTATTTTTAGCCAAGTTTACATGTACATGTAAATTCAAGTCTAGAGTTAAGGGAGACAATTTGCAAGCCTAGGATTTTGAGAGACAATTTGCTTTTTGCTTCTGCAGTTGATTTTGTGAATAACTCTGCCTTGTTCTTGTTGAAAGCCCAAAGGCTATTTTTTAGCTTTAAGTTCTGTAGTTTGCGCATTCATCTTAACAAAATTGGTTGTGAATGTTTAAGTTATGCACCTGGTGTCATTACTGGCCACACCCAGGGTTCACAGTTTTGGTAAACATAAATCTGGAAAGGTTTGAAAATCTTTTTGTGTGTTCGTGCATCCATCTCAGCACAATTGATTGTGAATGTTTGTTCAAATTGATCAATGTTGTCCTAGGATGCCCTTGACTTTGACCTTTTGACCAACTTTTTTTAACTTTTAAAACTACAGAAATTTTTACTATGAGTACAGTTTTGAAAGCATTTTTTTTTTGTCAGATGACTTTTACTTGGCACATATTAAAATAGTTCATGCAACTAATCTGCTTACAATACTTTCTGGGCTCAGATGTTGAACGTGCTACGTTTTCAGGTAACCCAAACACAAAACATAAACTATATGTCTGTTGCCTTTTACCCATACATACATGCTGTAGATTGATATGACCACAAAAGCCATGCCAGTAGAGCATAGGCCCTTTTGGGCCTCTTGTTTATATGTATGTAGGTCATGATATCAACATTTATTCAAGCGCTGATGTTAACATTGTTTTACGTATCGATGAAATGGTTAAAATTGTTTGTATATGTATGTTTTGATGTTGTCAAAATAATTATATTCAAACTAGTTGAAATAATTGGTATAGCTGCAGATTTTTATTATTTTAAAGCTGAGTGAAAGGATTGATGTGAGTCCTGAAAACCATTTTATTCAGTTTTTAGCATTGATTTAAAAAAAAAATCCGCACAACAGGGGAGGGGGGATTATCCCCTCCTCGCCTCCCCAATACAAAATACCTTCTGACCCCTCTGAATTGGTATTGGTTACTGTAATTTTAATTCTATCCATTAGAAAAATTCTAATAAAAGGTTATAATTGTGTGACAAATTCACCTGCAGGTTGTAAAAGAATATGAGAGCCTCATTCTGGAGCAGTACAAAGCCTGCAGTAGCGAGGAGTGTCGTCTGTTGTACATCCGCTCAATGGGTAACTCAGGCCTGCCACAGTTTACAGACACAATATTCGAGGCGATCAGAGACAAGTCGGGGAGCTCAATGATGGGATTTACTGCTGTACAAGCATTACGGAGGATTCCTGGCCAATATATTGGAGAATTGGTAAATGGTTTAACTAAGCTTTAGTCAAAACTGTATATTTTGAATTTTAATTCATTAAAAAAAATTAGTGGGTCAGGATTTGACTCCTTATCTCTTCAGTTATTTTTTTTTTTTGCATCAGGAGACCTGAAAATAATGATCATAACATATTTTTGAGTTTCATTGATCATAATTTCAGGAACAACAGGTTTTATTAAAGATCTTCCACCAAACTGAGCGCACCTATGATAGTTCTGTCCGCGCGTCTGCAGCGGAACTGTTGCTTGGACAGAACACATCAAAGTCCACCGTCATCAACATTCTGCTGTCAGCCATGCATGACCAGAAACAGCATGAGTTATCCACCTTTATACTCAGGAAGATTGTGGATTTAGCTAGATATGATAAGCAATTAAGGTAGGCCAGGCAATTCATCTATCAATTACATGCATATTTATTCAAATTAATGGTTTCATGGCAACACTGATATTGATAGATCAAACATATAAAACATAATTTGCAAATTCAAGCAATCTATTGAATGTGTCTGTTTAAAATGGAAAGTTTGAAATTTACTCTTGTAAAATAAGTTTATGTTTGGATTCACACTTCCAACTTTCACCAATAAAATGATAAATGTCTAACAGCCCTTTCTGTTGCATAAAATAATTCACTAAAAACTTCACTTTACTTAATAGAACTCCGCAACTCTAGTCCTTAAACAAATTGTTTTTTTTAAGGGAATAGCCCTCTTGCTCCATTTATTCTCAGCAAAAATCCATTATTAAGAGTGGCCTTAGGTAGAATCCCCCCCAACCCCCACCCCCAAAAAGGTTCCCAGGTGCAAATGAATTAGGTTTATCATGATCCTTTTGTTTATTTTCAGGGATATATTGTTAAATTTATTAAATGATCCATCCATAAACAACTACAATATCTGGGCGCAGAGGGGAAAATCTTCCGCATTCAGCAGCTTACTCACAGGTACCCATCTTTCGAGCATTTAAACGTTAGATTTTTAGCATTAATATTATGGGGAGAAAAAGAAAAGTTGTTTTATTGGTATTTTTTTTTCAGCAAAAATTGCAAAAGGGCTAGCCTTTCTGTTTTGGGAAATTTTAACACTTGCATCATAAAGTTGGGGGAAAAAGTTCTGACAATAAAACTGAAAGTGACCAGAGAAGAAAAAGTTATGGGTTGTTAACTTCATTGCTGATCTCCTTTTGTTCTTAATTTATCTTTTAATTTTAGCAATGGTTACATCCTGAAATCTAATGCTATTTTATTACCTTTTGGGTCACAAAATTGCTAAAGTTTGGGAAATTCCATGTAGCAAATTGGAAAAGTTTGGTAATTGGGAAGCAGCCTAGTTCAGTGCAAATAAAATATTGAAAGCGAAAAAGCCTAGGGTGTCATTGTTTATTTGCTGTCTTGGATTTATATGTCCTAATGTTTGTACAGAAATATTGTACATGCTTTTAAACACAGGTTTTACACCATCTATCAAAAATCAAGATGATGAGTCCTCCTCACTTGTTTAACTTCATTAATTTTTAGCCTGATATTTTTAGCCTGATTATAAGTTTAGATAGTACATGTATGGACAAATCTTGTTGTATTACATAACCAATTATGATGACAATATTTAAAAACTTTCCAGAGACAGCTGATGCCAATGCAACGTACGGGCTTTACATGGAGATGGCGAGGTCTGGGGTCATGAAGAAAAGTGCCATGGACGTCAACATTGTGAATAAAGACTCTGTTCAGAGACTTCTTAGTGTAAGTACCTCATATTCATTTTCCTAATTTGTGTCAACTCTGCGTTTCAAAATTTTGTACAACAAAATTAACTTCTTCAGAGTTAGTGTACATGTAGGCCGGTTCATAGTTTGGAACACACTTACATGCATGTGTAATTTCAGTTGTAGTTCTCCATTTTGTTGGATTCAAAAGTTCCTACATCTAGGGACCTAAAGTATAATCTTTTCATAGATAATGTTGTTATTCTTTGGTGAATTTTAATTGTTCATTGGAAGTGTGGTCTTCAGTTTCATGCATGGAGTGAAGAGTTTAAGACTCAACATTTCACTGTTTCATTACAGTTTGGTATCTATGC
Source organism: Mya arenaria (assembly GCF_026914265.1). Classification (NCBI taxonomy): domain Eukaryota; kingdom Metazoa; phylum Mollusca; class Bivalvia; order Myida; family Myidae; genus Mya; species Mya arenaria. The sequence goes on along the minus strand of NC_069123.1, from coordinate 43,324,537 downwards.
ATCTGGCTTGGAGTCTCTGGTTGGCGAGACGCCAGACCCAGAGGAGGGGGAGGAAGAGGCTACCGCCGGGCTTGGGCTCAAAATCCTTGACGTCTTGTTGCCACCTGTAGAATTTTTCAGGGGCTCTGGGGGCCTCATGTCCGCAGTGTGGAACGCACCTACAGAGCCTGTCTCAGCCCTTCAGGTAACATACTTGCTAAACAAATGAGAGGGGCTTACCATGAAGATTATTTTTACAAATATTGATATTATTTGAAACAATTTTAGATGTGCGCTCTATAGATTAAGAAATAGACTCATATTTCATGGATTGTTGTAGATTGGTTGTTTTCTTTAATGTAAAGACTCAAGGCTTTGGCTTGTAATATTTCAACTTTTAGTTGTGTTTTTCCCATTAAGATGTTACATATCTATCATGAAATGTTAATAGTTAAATAAATCAGTTCGATATTGCACATGTTGTAGGTGACGATGCTGCTTCAGGACCACAGTGAGCGGTTCCACCTGGGTAATGGGCTCGTTGTAGAGCTGACTGTGCTTGGGGCAGTATCAATCGACCTCACAGGAGCTGTTTCAATATCTCTCTGGAACAGGAACTCGCAATCTCTAATTAGAAACAGGTACATAAGTAAACCAACACTCGCCTGGTTTCAATCTACAAATTGATATTACATGAACTGGAACTGTATTCGGACATAAAATATCTATTACAAAAGGATCAATATCTATTATAGTGTCGTTCAGATAACATTTTGTGCAGAATTTAATTGCCTAGTACTACATTTGCTTTAAAGGGACTGTACACCAGATTGGCACTAAAAAAAGTTTTTTTCTGTAACGAATCTCAAGACAATTATTTAATGAAATGTGTTACTCTTTGATATCATAATTGTAAAAAAAAATATCAAAATGTCAAAAATAATCGAGTCGGAGACAGGGTTCGAACCAGTGTCGCCAAAATTGCAGTACAGTGTTATATCCACTATGAAGGCTTACCACAAACAGTTGGAACATTTAAGCTATATACCTAACTTGGTTATATCACGTGATAACATTGACTAGCCAATCACGCATTAGGAATGAATTCTACTAGGTAGATATACCTAGTAATATTTTTTAATGGAAAAATACGAAGAAACAGTGAAAAATAAATTAATTGTAAACTATGTGGTACTTCAGTTAGTAAGATTCAATGCATTGTACACATCAATACCAAGCTTATGTCAGTTATCGACAATTTTCTTTTTTTTCGCTATTTCATCATACAGAGTACAGCCCCTTTAATGCTTAAAACTGGTTCAGTACAGAATGTTTAAATATTAGGTAAGTAGTTTGAGTTTTAGTTGTTTGAGAAGTGAAAAAATAAATGTTTGCATAACTTTCAGTGGTGCAATGGTAATTGAAGGGACAATGAAGCTGGACTCAGAGATGGGGCAAGCAGGCGCTGTTTTCACAGCTGAGGGAGAATCATATATCGATTTTGAAACCGATGTCGATTTTTACAACACTCCATTTAAAATGTGCATGCAGATGAAACGTCCAAAAACATCTTTCAAGTAAGTAAAATTTTGTTTTTATTTTTATCATTAATACATATATTCATACCAGTCTATAAAAAATGAGAATTATCCAAAATATATATTTTTTGCTATTTCATTCATTGAGTAAATAAGTTTGACATACTCAGTGTATGTATACCACGTGATAAAATGCGTCATAAATGCTACGTCGGAGGCCAACAATTTGTTTCGAATGAAGACTTCAAATAAAGATAACATCAGTATTTCTTCAATATTTTAAATGAAATATAGCGCAGTCTACACAGCTGACAGAGACCCGCCTTCGGTCTTTTACCAGAGTTTGATTAATAGTTTAGTTTGTTTAAACACTTCAACAAACCTTTTCACAAAACGGCCATGTGACGGAGCACTGTCAAAACATAACTTTGGAAACAGGTTTGTCGAGGTGTTTGATGAAGCTAATCATCTAATTAAACGAAGGTGGTGCTCCTTAAGCAGCATAGACTGCCCTTTGTTTCATTTAAATGGTGTAGTAAGAGAAAAGTTATTTATGTTTTAAGTCTTCATTTTAAGCAAAATGTTGCCTTCTGATGTAGCTTTTATGACGTAATTTAGCACATGGTATACACACACTGATACTTGTCACTATTTATAGTTGTTTTAAAAGAACAGGTTAAATCTTATACAATTTCAATTTGTTCAAATTTCTCTAGTTTTGAAGAAATTTTGTTGATTTGTTAAAATATTTCCTAAAATTTGGAAATCCATATTTGTCATGAAACTAGTTCTAGTGACCAATTTGTTGCAAATGAAAAACAACATTATTTCTTATTATAGGCATACTTTCAACAAGTTTGAAAAAGCGACAAAGTTTGACAGAAAATACAAGTCCACTTTACGACGTGTATCTCATATAGATGGACTCTCTTACTTCCTTAGCCCGAAAAATTCAGATGAATGCAAAGCATTACTAGTCGACAAGTAATCTGTGGTAAGTCGGCTTCGTTTTTGTTTGACCATTTAGATGTTTCAGGTTTCTGACTTAAGCAGGTTATTTATAAGATAACAATGTTTATAACTTTATAGTTTTTGCCATATCACTCGAGTCGCTCAGGAGTTACGGCCCTATTTGTAAAAAATTAACTAAATTTCTTTGTCGACAGTTTAACATGAACAGCCTGTAGCCTGTAGCCTATGATCACCAAACTTGGTTAGAATATTTATTGTATCGCATTGTATTTATTCAATTAAGCAAACGTATTGCAGCATACATGATCCAACGAGATATGATCCACAAATTAACAGCTTTCACCTTCACTCTTTAACTTGGCAACCAGTAGCCAATGATAACAAAACTGAGTAATGATGTTTGTGAGCATAACAGAGAAGTTGAGGTCCTCTTACCAGCATGATCACTCCTTACACCTCAGATTTACGGCCCTTGAAATGCCAAATGTCTGCTTCAAAAACTGTATCTCTTGTTCCATTTGTTTCAAACTTGTACGAAATGCCCCTTTGTCAACTGAGTGTATAAATTTATTTTCACTTTTCAAAATCATTATCCTTTGAAGTAGTGATTGTTTGGGTATTCGCTAGTACAATTTTCAATTAAATTAAATGGATGTAAAAAACGTTGGTTCAATGAAGGAAAAAAAGGGAGCAGGACTTTTCAACCCCAAGACTTTTCAACCCCTTCTCAAAACGAAGACTTTTCAACCCTTAGACTTTTCAACCCCTATTTCAAAGACTTTTCAACCCCTACCTGTTTGGACTTTTCGACCCCTATATCAAAGACTTTTCAACCCCTAGTTGACATATTTTAATAGCAATATTGAAGACTTTTCAACCCCTATATCAAAGACTTTTCAACCCCTATTATTTTTTGTCAGCCAGGTGTTGTCTTTATTATTTTATTTTTTTTGGCAAGAAACTTAACAAATTTCACAAATTGTTTTTGAAATACAATTAAAGATTTGTTAGTGTTATTTGTTACTTTTTACTACAAAGTATTGGATAAAATTTAGACAAAGGTGTTGCATTGATTTACTAATCACTTGTTTGATGAAGGCAAATAATACCTTTGATTAAATATATGATTTTTTTAAACAGTGGATTTGCTTAACTAGAATATATATTACTCAAAATGTGCTCTAGCTGGCATCTAGCCATTAGTTGCAATACCTCACATGATGATGTGAGTATAAATTTAAATACCAGAATTGAAAAAAAACTGCAAAAGAAAATAAATGCAAAGAAGGATTTACGGAGCAATCTCCATTTGCTTGTAGAACACCCATAAAAACCCCTACTTGAAAATTTGTTAAACTTTTATTACTTTTAAAAAAGGTCAGCGGTCGAAACATTTTGTTGTAGTACCATATTGCTATTTCAGTACAGTTCAATTTTAGTTGCTGATAATGAAATCAATAAACTCTGAGCACTGGGGGGTAGGGTAAATAAGTTAAATTATTTTTGTTCAGTATTTTTGTTCAGTTTTTAAATCCGAAAATCATACATAAAATTTAACAAGCTGCTCAAAGTTTAAAATGATGGCCATCAGGGTATTACAACCTTAATTTGAACTGTCATTTTCAAGTCACTATAACCTAAATAAAAAGGTGTCATGAAGCCCCTTAATCCCTTAAGAATTTATGACCATGTCGCACTTGCTGCCCATTAACGGATGTGCGACCTTCATCCAATTCTTTAATTGCATAAAACAATACAATGCTTATAGCATTTTTTTACATATATATATATTAAAATATGAAGCCAATTTAAGCTGCACTCTCACAGATATACCATTTTCACAACTTTTTTTAATTTTTGTCTTGGAAAGAGCAAATTTTTGCGTAAATATCTACAAACCAATAATAAAAGATTGCTGAAAAAAGATCAGATCGCAGATTTACAAATTTCCGTTCGAAAATTAATGTTTTATGGCATAAGCCGTTACTAACGGTTTAAGAAAAATGCATAAAATATCAATTTTGGATCTTTTTTTTTGTCAGCAGTCTTGTATCACTAGTTGCCATCGATTTTCGCTAAAATTGGCTCGTTCCAAGGCAAAAAATAGATTAGTTGTCAAAACGTTCAATATGTGAGAGTACAGCTTTAATAATAGAATGATTTTTTTAATCTGAGAAAAAAACATTAATACAATCTTATGGCACACTGGTATATGTTTGTAACATTTTATCAACACATTTTAAAAGCAGTGATAAAACCCCTTTTATTCTTTCGGCCATAATGTTGTTTATTCACTGTTTAAAACTGTTTCATCTAGGTTTGATATAATTATTATTCTATGTTATTCTATTTGTAATTTGAAAGCATTTGAAACTCAATATATACTTTTGTATTTCTGCTAAATATAGATATTTTGAAAAATTGTGAAGAATTTTATTTGAAGTTCAACACATTTAGGTGTATTTTTTATTGATGAAAAAATATGCTTTAAAAAATGTTTATTAATTCTATGTATTTTGGACAAACTAAAAGAAAAAAAATAAATATTCTGTTTCAATTAATTGTGGGAGCAGTACCATGCACATGATATAATGTGTGAGGATTTCCTCAGGGAGATAGAAGATTTATTGCTAAGCGACTAAACAGCTTTTAATGAACAGTCATTCTTTTTTATATTTATTTCCATGTATTATTTTATGAATTATTGTATTAGCATGTGTTCTTATGTATATTTTATATGTATTTCATATTTGTTATGTATTTTCTTTGAACTAATTGTTGCATTTTTATTCTAACTATATTCTTGATTTTAAAAAAAAAATCAAAATAAATTGCTTATTGTTGTAGGTAGTATAAAAAAAGGTGAGAATTTAAGGCGTTGAAAAGTCTTTGTTTATTAGGGGTTGAAAAGTCTTTGTTTTGAGGGGGGTTGAAAAGTCTTAGCACTTTATGGGTTGAAATGACAAAGGGGTTGAAAAGTCTTTGATTTCACAAATCACAAAGGGGTTGAAAAGTCTTGGGGTTGAAAAGTCTGACAGCCGGAAAAAAACACTTTTGGCATTTGTGGTGCATCATACTGCAATAAACTAAAAAACAATTGTGCCACATCATGCTTTTTACTTATTTGTAACAGTGTCTTGATTTCAAAGACCCTGCAACATATTGAGTTCGTAGGATCCTGCAGATTGTTAACACCTTATACTGATAACATCACACATTCCAAATAAATAACAGAACTTAAGATAAGGACTGTGCCAGGGGATGAATCCATTATGACCCTGCTGGGACTTATAACTGACCAATTATTATTAGGGTGCTGCCATGGTCAAGCAGATGGCTGGGTCAAGTTAAATAGTTTATGCTTGGTGTTGTCTTGTCCTTTTGTTTTAACATTTGGAGCTCACTGGCCTAAAACATTTACAGAATTATCGAACATGAGTTCATGTATTAAGATGCTTGTGTTTTGATAAGTTGACATTATGATGAGTATGGTCCATCTATATTAATTGTATATTATACACACTATCTGATGATTTCAAAATATTTGAAAATATGTTAGATAGGACAGGATAGGGTGGCAAATACAGTTCCATTGGGCCCAGGATGGCTGCAGCCTTCCCTCCCAATATTCTTTCATTTACAATTTGGGTGGGAAACTTACTAGAGATTGTTTATCTGGTGTGTTTATCTCTGGCAAGTTGACCAGAGAATGTGGCTGATAACATTAATGGGCTCTTCATCAGATTATCAGGGAGCAAGTTGTCTTTAATTGTGTATATAGTTTGTAGCTAAAATGTATGTCTCCATCTGTTAATTGTACATAACATTGCACAATATCAAAATTTTAAATGGTATTTTAAATTGTTATCAATTTTTCATTCCCTGGACTTTATTTTAGTTTATTTGGTGAATTATTTTTTCTGATGATTAAAAAATCTGTGAAGTATAATTGTAAAGAACCCTTGAGGGTTCTCAATGTTTGTATGAAATATGTATGTAAAATATCTAGATCTAACATCAATCAGAATTCCTGCCCTTGTAGCTGGTCTATCTGATAAGCCATTTGTCTGTCCTTCAAATCAACAGCTGTGGGAAAATGAGACATGAGTAACCATGGAAACACATTCATGCAATTGCTTAGAAACATCTGAGTTTCTCAGAAATGACTTTAGTACCCATGTTTCATGTTTTTTTGTAGATTATGTATTATTGTAAACTTTCAGGATAGTGAAAGAGTGTATTTTATACATGTTTCATTATGTGATGTGCAATAGAATTTGCAGGAGAAATCATACTTCAATTAAAATGTATGCATCAAACATGGCAGTTTACTTTTAAGCTCATTTCTTCAAATCTAATAAACATTTGGAACTTGATTTTGCAAGTGTATAAATTATGTCTGTGAGCAAATCTTGTATGTATTATTGTTTGTTTAAAAATCATTACATTTGTTACAGTACATAGTGGTGTTATCATGGCTGATGTTTTGCCATTTCAGATATCCTTACCAAATCAAGGTTAGCTTGCCATTTAGAAGAGGAACCGTCTGAGTCGACCAACATTTTGCTGACCCACTTAACATTATTTGTCATACATGTATTTATTTCATTCTCTCAAATTCATATTCAAATCTGTAATGTGTAAGAATGAGAAAATTGAAAATTTGAGAACCATTTAAAAGGTGTCATTTATTATTATTACTATTTGTATTCATTGAATATGTATGCTAGTCTTGTCACCAGTCTCGACAATTTCTTATTTTATTGCTTTGTATCATTCTGCTGTAAACTGTACATTTTTGTCAATGATACCCATCCATTTAAGTTTAAAGGCTGTCCAACCTTAATGTTTATTGTTCAAAATGTAGCTAAGTTTATTTATATGCTGTAGATGTGGGTTTTTGTAAAAACAATACTTTTCATGATAAATGCTGCAAAATGACATTTGAAACAATACAGAATTTAAATGAGTAATAGTTACTACATAACCCTTGTTATCGAAATTATACCTGAGCTTTGTAAAAGCGCTTCTGCATGATAATATGATTTCAATCATGAGGGAAGTAGGTGAAGTTGGTGCTTTGTACCATGTGTTCAATAACTGGCATGTGTATAAGTGAATAGCATTGTAATTTATCCACACAATAGTTATTGCACAGTTGGTTTAAACAGTACCGATATTTATTTTAAAGATGTCAGACCTTTTACAAATATACTAAATTTAAATGATGAGGAAGTCAAAGGCTTATAAGGAGCCTAATTCCTAAAGGCAATGGCTTATATGCATCCTGTTTCCTAAATCACAACAAAAAGACACACTCCAATATGGTACAAGTATGATAATATACCTATGATTTTTTTTTAATAATGAAGGGAATAATTGCACTTTTTTACAGTACACAATAATCAGTTGCTATGTTATGCATGAATTTTGTCACTTTGCTCAATGGATACTTGGAAGTTGTATAATTGTTTCCCCACTGTATGTCTACATATCGTTGTATGTCTGAAAAAAAGGACACGTTTTTTAAAACATCAGTATTTCAGTATAGTGCAATTCTGTTTGTGCCAAACACTAAACACTACGTATACAGTACAAAAAATTATGCAAGAAAAAAGCAATAAAACTTATGAACACATGTTCTTGTTTCTGTATTGTATGAGAAAGCTGATTGTTTTTTCAACTGCGTAATCGGCACAACTTTTAGCACTTTTGGATTCGAAAGTTGCAAAATTGCAACAGCTGGGGGCATCATCCGAGCCCTTTGGATTGTAAAATAATTTCTATTTTTATATTAAATCAACCTTTTCATTGACATAATCACAAACATGTGACAGCCTAGAATTTGGTTGACGTCATATTATTGCGTCGTAGGATAATATAGAATGTACTTATAATTACTTTGCACTGAAAGAGGTCATTGGATTGCTTATCAAAGAAAACATAATCTTTGAAAGTTCATAGCCTTGTTGTTGTCATCAGTTTCATAGTCGTCTTGTGATAACTTTTTAAACGTTGGCCGTGACTATAAAAACAATTGATCTTTGTGTCAAATGTTATCATCATGTTTTGATCAACTTTGAAAGTACTCAGATTTTACATGCATGTTAGATTTCTCTGTTTTATAGGATTGACTTTTTATACTTACTTACTTTCATAAACAAACACCAAACAGCTACTGGCAAAATAGTCATTTTAACAGAATTTAGTAAAACCAAGTCCAAAATTATTCCATTTTCAAAAGCGCTACCAATGCTTTAGGAAAAGTAGAGAATTTCCTTATCACGTTTTTTAATAATATCAACAATTGAGCTAAAATTTGAACTGTGGTAATATTTTATCTTTGAAGCAAGCATTTTTTTCACCTTCACATGCAATTAAAAATTTGGACTGACACCATTGGTGATCATTCTCGTTCACCAGAGAGATGATGCTATGTGTACCAGAGATTTATCATTATCAAACCTCTGATGAATGAGAATGATTTAGATGTGTATAACATCAGTCGCTTTAAGAATAAGCTGTGGTCACCATCATATGAATCAAAGACATCCATGTTAATGCTCTTCTTGAAGGAAAGAAATGTGCAGACTTTTAATTCATAGTTTAGTTCATTTCTATGTTAAATATGAACTTGTTCGGCCATTTATTTTTTGATATGCAGCTGAACAGATTCACTGAATATAAAAACACAAGATCAGTTTAGGATGCGAAGCTAACTTTATTATTTTCAATTATTCAGTCTCAATCAAATCAGCATTCAATTAAAAGGCAGATAAAAACACACTTAAAACAAAATTAATCTCCAATAACAATAGTTTTCCTAAATTCCAATAACAATTACATTTTCTTAAAGTATAAAACATGACAAAATAGAGCAAAGAAAAACAAAACATAATAGCTAACACTAAATTATATATTATAAAAATAATGAAATGAATAAAAATTAAAACAACTCTACAGTTGATGAGAAATTTACAACAAACTGCTAACTGGATTTTCAAGTGAATTTAGATTTTTTTATAATGGAAAGTAAGACCTATTATATAAAAATTTTTTATAAATTATGTATAGATATATTTCTGAAGCCATTTTTTTCTCTCTTTGTAGAATGTTACAGGAACAATTGAGAAATAAAGTCTTATGAAATAGAAGTTTGCTAATTGCATACTAGTTTTATATATGCTGTTTTTACTATTTGTGTTTTTTTTTATCAGAATTATAATAGCCTTTCCTTTGCAATAAAACAATAAATTCAAGTGAATTTCTCAGCGCTGGTTTATGATTTGGCAACTTTGGGAACTGTCAGCCTTGCTTGGCTTAAGACAAACAAATAATAAATAGTTAAGTACAAAGATTAAATAAAAGAAAACCCAATATACTACAAACAAAATCAACATATATACAGACATGTATAATATATGTGAATTTAATTTAACCATTCTTGTACTCTCAGACTTTGAAATGGGTTAATGGAATAAAATTGTGATTTGTAAATGTCATATGACCTTTTTTAACAAAAACAAATCTTTCATCTGCCAAATATCTGCCACAACAATTTGCTAGCAGTAAATTAAAAGTAAAGTTCAAATGTAAATTCCAAATACTGCCATTATATTAATATACATGTAAACTTTGCAAAGTAATAAATGCTTTATCAACATTTTATTAACATCACATAAATTTTACTACATAATTTATATAAAAAAAATGCTTTACACAAACAAAACACCACTTCAGTGCAAAATATATACAAACAAATAGTCATAAAATGCAGCAGTAATAAAGTGGAATCTTTGTATATTATTTCCATCTAGCATATTAAAGGCGTATATATACATTTCATGATTTCGTAAAAAAGGACTATTCTTTCTCTTCATTTTACATTATAATTGTAAAGATATCAGAATGTGAGAGTATTTCGATTTCTTACAGCCATGGTCTTTACCATCAAACGTACAACCCAAATATTTACAAATCATATGTCTACTTTTGGTCAAATAGCACATTTGTTAGGACATAGTCCATCTTAATATATGTTCAGTATTAAATACCAATGAAATCACTTGTATCAAATTATAACTTTCCATACAATAATACCAATAAAAAAGACATAAAATAAAAAATAATAATCCTGGCAATAATGATGTGCTTAAATATGCTGTTTCTTTTAATGAAACATAATTCTGATAATAATGTTGTGGTCCTACTTTTTTAATTTCGTTTTTCAAAGGGATACACAAGTTAAAGGGACTCGTTCACAGGTTTAATTTTGGCAACGTTCTTTTTAATAACTTTGCTGAAATTGAATTAGAGTTGGAGAATTTTATGAACAAACTGGCAGGTACTTTTTGAAGAGAAAATTGTAAGCCTTATCAAATTAATTTCTATTAGTATTTCTAATGATTATCTGCTAAATAGGTTGTTTTCTGTAACTTTTTGACAAAATATCAACAATCTAATTTGACCCTTTGATGCGTTTATCATTTAGACAAACAATTTGTTCATGTTAAACATGGAATTATTTTCCTTGTCCAATCAAATGTGATGAAGTCCCTTTAATATTAAATCTTCTAATTTCTGTAGAAGTGTGATACCATTGCTTCTCTAATGGGATGAATGTGTTAAACTTTAAATCTCTTTTTTACAGTCAATTTATAGTTCCAAGGTGGTAAACTCATATAACCATACAATAAGATGCAAGTCATTAAAACATGTTTATGTTAGAAATCTTTCTTGCCCAACTTAATTTATAGACAGTTTCTAAAACCTAACATTTGGGCCAAGAGAAATTGTACAGATGTTATCCTTGCTGGCATGAATCATTGAAAAATGCTGTTGATAAGCTCAGCCAAACACTAATGTCTTTTATTAACCCATCCTGATAATACCATGCACATAGAAACAACAGATGTGCATTTAAACCTTCGTTTTTCAATTGTATCTGCTCATAGTAAGTTTTAACAAATATTTGTAAATGCTCAATACTTTCATAAACATGCGTTAATAAAGTACACTTTTTTACTCGAAACTGCGTTGTATGTATTCGTTGTATATGGTAAATCGTTTAAGGCAAGTTCAAAATGCACCAATACAGTTTAGTTCCATTTCAAAATGCATCGAAACATGGCCCTACATCTAAATAGAAGACTTACAGAGCCTTCTGTATAACCAACAAGACGTGTTGTGTAATGGTTGTGTGTAACCAGAAAGTTCGAAAGCGATGTAGTTGCGCCCCTTGTTTTCCACCAAGACATTGTTTCAATTGGCGGCAATACGAGACCCCTCATTTAATCCATACGACGGCAGTAATATCCCAACATTTTGCACTTTCCACAAAGGTGTTGGGGGTGAACTTTGCTCTGGTCACTAACATCAAGACCGTCAGGTTTTTCAAGGGGGCGCTGAAATAATAATATGATATATGTATTAAACATTGCGTTTAATATCACTATGGACTCATTAGGGTCCAATCTCTCTACGGAAGGCCCATGCGTGCTAGCTTAACAAAGCCTTTCGAAATCCACATTGCGCTGAACAAATTTATACACAGAATCACGAGTGATCTAATGTTACTTAGCTCATTATAATAGTTTCTTTTAAACCGCATGCAATGAAATGACGTGTATCTATGCCGTATGTAAGACGTCAGTTCCGTCGCCCTACCTGTTTATGGGGGTATACGTTGATGTGGCACTTGATGCATTCCTGACCCATATTGGCCCAGCTGTTTCCCGACATCCACTTCCGCTTACATTTGGGACACTTGTACTCCCCGAAACACCTCTTCTTCCCCTGATAAGGGGTCAGCCCCTCCCCTTTTGGGCGGGCCTGAAATAAAACATCAAATGTAAAAAGAAAAATTGCGCCGAACGGCATATCGTCAATTAAATCGAACTTGTTTTTTGTTTTCGCTCACCTTATCACAATTTTCACGAAATGTTGCCAGAACGTTCTTTTCTCTGTCGAAACTAGGTCAATATCACTTATCATTTTGGATAAAAAAGAACGTTCTCCATTATATCTAGATAAAGTTCAATGTCAACTTGTGTTTTCAAAAAAAGTAGGCCAAGCGCTTAGTACTACGTCAGACGATCAGTGTTTACAATGCGTATGCAACATAGGTTATGTTTGATGAAAAACCTCAAACGCTATGATATGGTACCCCGCTTCGAGAAGCGATATTTACCTTGCTTTATATAAAAAAGTTCTGCTTTAACAACATGTTCATAGCTCGTGTGTCCTGCGCACTGAATGAACGATTGTATGTCTGGCCAAACCACTTCAGAGTTCCAGATCAAATGCATACATTCAGTCAATGTACGCCAACTTAAAAAATATAAATAAAAAAATTGTAGACAAGCGGTGTAAAAGCAAATGTCCAGGAGTTGGCACTGTCAGGGTGATTGCCAATTGGCCTTTACCTTTGAGGCTAGAAAAGGATGCTATACTGCTGAGCATATTACTGTGACGTTTGATCAAGTTCCGTAGTAATACAATGTATCAAGTTACAGCTTAGACAAGGCAGACTGCTATTTTCTGGGACATTAAGGTTCTGAACGTTATACCTGAGGACAGTCCTTGATGTAGTGTCCCTTGGTGAAACAGAGGTGGCACAGATAGGTGGAGGGCGGTCTCTTGCTCGGCTTGGGCATAGACAGACACAGGTCGCTAAACTGGTCCGCCAACTCAGCCATGCCCCCCGGGAACCCGTTCTGTAAGAAGAGAGGATGTCACATTTTATATATTAAAGGAATAAAGTATAGCAGTTTTATAAAGTAAGGACACAGTGCTAAACTTGTATTTCAGGTCCGTTATGCTCATTGGGTCCTTTTTTGTAAGAAAAGAAAGGTAACATCTTATATGGAGAATAGTGATATCATTTTATATTTATAAAGTTAGATCTATAAACTGGTATTTCAGCTCCACCATGATCCCCGGTTACCCTTTCTGTAAGGAGAGAATGTGACACATTATATGAGGAGTATCTATAACATTGTATAAAGAAAGGACAAACACAGGTCGTTACACTGGTAAACTCCTTCCGCATGCTAACTGGAAACCTGCTCTGTTTAAAGCAAAGAAAAATAACACCTTATATGAGCCATACTAATAGCATTTTATAAAATAAGGATACATGTCATGTCAGCTTCGCCTTGCTCCCTTGAAACTCGTCTGTAAGGGGAGAGGGTACCACACTATATGAGGATTGTTGATCGCAACGAACAAACTTAGGACAGGCAAAACGTCGCCAGCTTCATAATGCCAAGGAGGGACGTTCCACACTTAATGACATGAATGATATATGATGATTATTGTGCGCTTCACAAAGCAAGGACAGACCAAGGTCGCAAAACTAGTTCACCGTTGGAGCTCCATCATGCTAAGGCGAGAGTGGCCACACTTTCTATGAGGAAGATTAATAAAGGACGGGCACAGGTCGCTGAACTAGTCCGCCAGCTCCGCTATGCTCCAAGGTCTTTAAAAGAGGGATTACATTTTATATAAGAAAATGCTTGACGTCCAGTTGTTGTTTTTGTAATGACAGACAGTCCGCTGAACATTGTACCCAAACTATGCAGGGACACGGAGCTATAAATCATGTAGGACTTATAGGTCCGTAACACATATTGCGGTCGTTTTGCGATCAACTGGCTTTACCATTCTTCAAGAGAACACGTTCTGTAAAAGAGGGGGTCACAGGTTAGATATTAACCGTATTTTATATGATTGTTAAAATTGGCCAACCAGCCCCGACGTGCTCGCAAGAGATACACACGCGTCACCCCACAGGTCATGCTATACATGCATGTTAACATTGACCCTATAGTATATAGCCATTATAGGGGCATGAGCTATTAATTTGCTGTGCACGCTGGCCGTTATTTAGTGCAGTACCGATACTAGTCTGTACATAGTTTCATTGCGACAAGGTTTAAGATGTCGCTCTTAACTTTTAGAATTCTGCATTGACAAATACAATTTTAAACACCAGAAAAAAACACGATCGTTCCCTTGTGTATTTATCAAGCACTTGATAAATTACCTATTCTAAAACGTACATGATATGAAACACATGTGCCTACAATAATCAACGCACGGGGCTTATCAGTAAACTCGCACAGTGCAATAGACATGAGATTTTCACATTCTTTTCCATCTGATTTCGAGACTGAAATTTATTTTTATCTTCAAGAGCACAATTTTCTCTGATTCATATGTACACGATATACAGATGCAGTCACAGCTCATTTCGAATGCACAAACCTCGCATACATAAATATATATACAATATATAAATAATATGTATGTCCATTCAACAGTGTTAATGTCTAACAAACAACAGTTTGATTATCGACGCAAATCTGAAGAAAGTTCGCAAGCACTAATAAGAAAAAGGATGGCGAAAAATTCATTTAAGGAAGTTTGAATGAACGTATCCCCCCCCCCCCCCCCATTTAAATTATTTTAGAATGCAGACTCTCAAATTCGATAATATTTTAATAATTTCGTTTGATCAGACTTGAGCAACCATCAACCATAGCAGAAACAATCCTCCCCGTGGTGGCGGACGGGGTGGTGACACATCTGGTCTCGCTTAGAGGAACGTGGGGTCACGGTATTTTATCGTACTGCTATCTTTCAGAAACCCGACCCCCTGTGACCAATTAGCTCGGCATCACCTACCGTAATGGTTTCAATTAAGAATCATGTCCCTGTGTGTAATGTGTATGCAATCAGGCTAATGTGTTTTTGTTTGCTGTTATTTCTAAGAGCTGTTTACAAACATGTACATGTTCGTTTTTTAAAAGTTAATAGCATGCATGTTTAAATTTATTCAATTATTAAACTCGTAAAATACTGCATGTCTACGAAAACTAGCTTTGTATTGCAAACATGCTTTTAAGCTAAGATATGATGCTTTTAATAATAATGCTCAACTTTAATGCTTTTAGCATGTTGAAATCATCGATAATTTATATTATGTATATGCACTCTCGTATTTATCAATTATTGCCACGTCATGTGTTATGTTATTGCTATAACGATGAACTATATATGTTCAAGTAAAAAATAAAAGTTCTGTTCTGTTCTGTTCATAATTTATTTTTTTTGTTTTGCTAAAACGATATTTTCTTTTTCTTTAAAGCAAGTAGTTTTCAAAGCAACTTTTGATATATAAATCTGAAGTATCCTACTTTGTCCACCCTAAACGTAATTTTTGTTGCATTATTTTAACCCAAAACACCAACAAATTATTTTCTTAAAACCCTCATTTAAAAGTTTCGTTAACTTTAATGTATAAATACGTGGTTAACACCATCACAAGGAATTGCTAAGAGGCTTCGGAAGAGAATTCAGCACCAGCACTGTTTAAGTTTGATGCAAGCAGTAATATAAGAATTAACCCTATTAACATCATAACAAGCCAGTTTATTAAGATATAATTGGCTCTGTGTGCTAACAAAGAAACATTCCAAAATTCAAACAGAAACATGTTATAAGAGTAAAAACAAATTATCCTATATCCTTTACAAACAACATACTGATATAAACAAAAACGAAACATTTGAGGGCGAACATGAAAACAAGTGGATGTGTTTTTACAATCAGTTTTTTTTCGAGATTGTTTATACATGTACTCTTCTTTCAAAACAGAAATGTTTTGAGAATGATTAATATTGTTAAGTTACCGGCAGTGTTCCCATAGTGTTCACGGCACTGTTGCCCCAAGGGTCGGGCTGTCTGGGGTACTTGAACATCGACGAAATCCCGTTAGAATTCACTTGCTGGTTCACATTTATCGTAGACGACCAGGGGTCACTCATACTGCTGGTGTACATGGAGGGGTTCTGCGACTGTCCGTCCGTCATGTAAAACCAGTTGACATTCTGTATGTTGGGGTAGAGACCCGAATTATCTAGAGCTAAGGCCATCTTGCCGGGTTGTTTATTCGGTCTCAAACAGAAAGTAAATCCACACACAACACACCTTTATCAAGTACACAACACGTCTGTTGCAGATTCTACTACTCCTGGCCTGGAGTGATTTCGGCAGTGCCAATCAAAGCATCGCACCGCCCTCTGATCTACAGATCATAGACTAGCCGCTGCGCTGATTAACGTCACTGTGTGATGAGTTTCCGTTTTGGAGAGTTAATTACCAACATAGTTTACGAACCCTTTTAAAAAATAAAGCCTGCATAATGACATAAAGAGTTTCCTTTCACGTACTCGTTTACATGATACTCATCTTTCGTCATACGTATTATATCGTAGTGACGTAACTGTGGTATCATTTTTAAATTGCATGTTTCCATCAGAGTTATGGCCCTTGATTAATCAAATGCATTCACGAAGTTCAAATCATGTGGCACAATTTCAAAAGCATTCCATATACAACCTAAGAAATGTTCAGCACGTATATAATAAAATGATTAATTTAAATATAATATAATCTATTCCGCCGAATTTCGGTTGACATTCTAAACGCAATGAGCACAGAGTTGTGGCCCTTGTTGTTCTTTACCATTTTGTCAAATTTATTTTGGTAAAGCGTATTCTAATTTCACACATTAACAAGTAAAAAACAACTGCAGCCGTTTAACAATTGTATCTATAAATTGCTTACCACGGAACTTTGCACCAAGAGACCATGCTCCAATTATACGAACATTTACTAACTCAATTGACCACATAGCCACAAACAGATTACAAATACATTCCAATTCCACCATGACACTATTCAAAATGATGATGTTTACTCTTGCAAGGGCATTCTCTCGGGCATTATGTTGATAAACATCGTGTTCGATACTCAAATGGAAATCATTTCTAGAGCACAAAATCAACTTGCGTAATAGCTAGAAAATAATAAATTGTACAAAAGTTCATTTATTGCTCTTGAACTATATTGCTATAAACTATTAACTAAACATTTTATCCCATTATAATATATTGAAGTGTGCTTAAAAAACATATAAGAACAATAATCAAACTATGCGGTTATGTGTTATTGCGATATTGGGGCCAGAGTTGCGTTTCTTGAATAGTGAACAATGGGAAAATATTTTGAGATATACAAAACTCAAAGATGCATGCATCTGGCTTGCAGTCACGTGTAGTGTTTAAATGCCGTCTTAGTTGTCAATTCAGAATCCATTCGACAATCCCCATCGATGATAGTAAAGTTGGAAGGCAGTTGGTAGTGAGTATAAGTTGGGGATTCCAATATTCAACTATCTACTAGTTGCCAGTTGGAAATTCGAATTTTCAATAACCTGCTAGTTGCCAGTTGGGGAATCGAAAAATCAGAGTTAAATGTTGATGTTCATATTAAGCTACTCGACTATTTCCAGTTGCCTATTCGCGCCCGAAATATCCAACTAACAACCAGTTGGTAGTTGGGGATTCAGATGTTGTCTTGTTTATAGTTATAAGGTACATATCTTAAGAACTCGAACTCAAAATGCATTTTTATGCATGTACACAGATGTATCTTCGTAAAAATCACCTTAATTCGTACATTCCAGTGGGTTATTCGCGAATGTTCAACTACAAACCAGTTGTTAGTTGGGGATTCAGATTTTTTTAAATTTCTTTATGGTTAAAAGGTACACATGTTAGGAAATTAAACAGTTCTTGTGTTTTTATTTATGTACACATATGTATCTTTCAGTGAATAAAACCAGTGTTTGACACAAAGATACATATGTGCACATTAATAAAAGTTGATAGTGCTTGAACCTTTTATACTGCGGTGTAATTACATTCACACACACACACGCACACACGCACACGCGCACGCACACGCGCACGCACACGTGCGCGCACGCGCGCGCGCGTGCACACACATACACACATACACAAACGATCATTCGCACGCCCATACACACGAACACACACGCTCTCACACACAATTATTACATGAATAAAACACAAGAACTGTTTGATTTCCTAACATGTGTACATTTTAACCATAAATAAGTTTAAATCTCCAGCGACCAACTGGTTTGTAGTTGAATATTCGCGAATAATCGACTGGAAATGGTCGAATATCCGACTCGGCGGATGTACGAACACTGATGATAGTGAATAATGTTGGAGATTTAGACTTATTTATGGTTAAAAGGTACACATGTTAGGAAATCAAACAGTTGTGTTTTTATTCATGTACACATATGTATCTTTGTGACACACACTGTTTTAAATCACTATTTTTCGTACCGTGATTCACCAGTCGGATTTTCGACCGATTCCAGTCGATTATTCGCGAATATTCAACTACCAACCAGTCGGCAATTGGGGATCCAAATTATGTCTGTTTATATGGTTTAAAAGGTCACATATGTTTATGCATGTGTAGTTTTTTCAATGGCTCTTGCAATTGAATGTAATTACGCCGCAGTATAAAAGGTTCAAGAACTATCAACTCGTAATGTAGTCATTCTAAAATGCCGTCCAGGCTTTTTTTAACGATGGGTAACCTGGACGGCATTTTAGAGTGACTACTCGTAATGCAATGTTATGCATTACAACTGTAGCCCTTTTGCCTCTGAAACCTTGGTTTAATTTCTTATGTATATTTTCCAAGACGACAGAGCCATAAAACCCACATAATGGAATTTTATGATTTTAAACATACTTATGAAGCCGGTAAGCGATTAAAGGGAGGGAAGAAAAGCCTACGTGCCTCCCCCATCCCGCAATAACTTCCCTTACATACAGTTGTATAAACCTTTTCTATTTGACATTGATCAATTAACATAGTAGGCTCGCGTCGTTAGGTGAGTTTTTTCTTTACATATCATTGACACATGACATTTACAAAACTTTTAAGCGCGACTTTTCGAAGAATCAGGAGTAAGGCGGCTGAAAATTGGTATACGAATAGAAGAGCATATGTCCAATTAGGGACTGTTTTTACATTTTCAATATTCGGAACAGTTTTGAAACTATGACTCCTCAAAATATACCACTGACGTCAATTTTGAGACGTCTCTCATATTTTTGCGTTCAGGCTACAATAACCGATAGTTTCACCAATTCTTCGTTTACCGCTAAGAAATTTAAACCTCAAGTGCGTTTTGTGAAAACGTTCACGCACATATATTTTTCGTTCTGTTGTTTTACGTTATTTATTTAAAATTCGTCTTTAACGTCATTTTTCGCGACAAAAACGGCGTCGTGTTTCGCTGAAAAAAAGTGCGCCTTTCTTTAATTCTTGAAAAAACTGCTCGTTTATTTTTTGATTTTTTTTTTAAAAACATGTATTCAATGTTTTATTACAAATCGTCTGATATCAAAAAAGGGTACCTCACCGAGTTCGTTTTTGCGCAGTATCAAATAATCTAACCCCTATACATGCTCTTTTTCATTGCGTATTGTTATAAAACGTTTAGCATGACGTAAATCGAACTATTATTTCGAATAAACCACTGATCAATAACATTTAACAGTTGTTGTTGATTTTAGTTAAATTGATAATTCAACATTGTTTTCTTCTGTTGAATTCCCAATAGTTAACGTTATTAAATCATTAAAGCAGTGATTATAATTGAACTATAGTTAAAGTGACATGCTTATCCAAAATCCATGCATAAACATGTATAACAAGATCAATTTTGTCTAATAAAACTTTAACTTCTTACTCAATTATGCATTTATTGAAAATATAAATTACTGGTTACAAGATTTTAACCGCGTGTTTAATAACAGAATGCGCAAAAACATTAAATTATTGGTGAATGCTAAAATATTTACTGTGTCTACTCTAATCTCGTAATGAAAAACTACCATGTTTTATGCTCATTTTTTCAAGTCAACTCGGTATTTCTCATAAGAACCTTTGTTTTCGACCAGTTTTCTGCAACCAAGCGTCAGACCACACACGACCTTACTATCACTGAAGTCAAAAATACTTATTTTATTTGCATGATGAATATAAGCTTTTTATTTATACTTATATATAGCTATATCCTACCTATATAAATATTTTGACACCAATATGCTATAATTTTAAACTGTACTACTATTGTATATAATCTTATTTATGTTCTACGTCTATCAATGTTTGGATATATTATGAATATGTCCAGCCATGAGGAAAATTAAGATATTGAGTTGAGTTGAGATGGGAGAGTAAGTGTGCATTTTTAAATAGTTACTGTAAGCTCATTTTGTTAAGGGTTGTTATAGCTTACACACAAACACACGCACAAAACGTACAATAAAGTCACGTACGCAAGCACTTTTAAAAACGCACCCCACACATCATCCCACACTCAAGCACGCGTACACACGCACACACACGCTCTTACACACACGCTCTCACGCACATGTACGCTATCACACGCAGGCATGTATGCACACACGCTCGCGCGCATACACACACACACGCACACGCACGCACGCACGTACAGCCATTGTACGCACGGCAGGGACATTGAATGCGGGATTAGGTAGCTATGTTGGCTTCTGTATCATTGGCATTGAATGCATCGCCGAAAGTTGTCTCATGAAGTTGCTTGTACGCACGAGAAGCTTTGATTGCGTGGTAAAGTCAGGAAAACAAAATAACTCGTTATGGATGAAAACAAACAATGCATTGATTAACAAAATTAAACATCTTACTGCACTAAAAACATTAACTTTAAGATCATCATTTGAGCCATTTGGAACATATATTTTATCATAGTGTGTGTGCGTGTGTATGGGCGTGCGTGCATCTACGAGTATGTGGGCGTATACGTGCGTCCGTGTGAGTGCATTTGTGTGAACTATAACAACCAATGATCTGAATCCCTAACTACACCTCTCGACTAGAGAACACGTTATGATCTGAATCCCAAACTACACCTCCGACTAGAGAACACGTTATGATCTGAATCCCAAACTGCACCTCTCGACTAGAGAACACGTGATGATCTGAATCCCCAACTGCACCTCTCGACTAGAGAACACGTTATGATCTGAATCCCCAACTGCACCTCTCGACTAGAGAACACGTTATGATCTGAATCCCAAACTACACCTCTCGACTAGAGAACACGTTATGATCTGAATCCCCAACTGCACCTCTCGACTAGAGAACACGTTATGATCTGAATCCCAAACTACACCTCTCGACTAGAGAACACGTTATGATCTGAATCCCAAACTGCATCTCTCGACTAGAGAACACGTTATGATATTATTCTCCAACTGCACCTCTCGACTACTGAATCCTCAACTACACCTCTCGACATGAAAACACGTTATGATCTTAATCCTAAACTACACCTCTCGACTAGAGAACACGTTATGATCTGAATCCCCAACTGCACCTCTCGACTAGAGAACACGTTATGATCTGAATCCCCAACTACACATCTCGACTAGAGAACACGTTATGATCTGAATCCCTAACTACACCTCTCGACTAGAGAACACGTTATGATCTGAATCCCCAACTGCACCTCTCGACTAGATAACACGTTATGATCTGAATCCCCAACTGCACCTCTCGACTAGATAACACGTTATGATCTGAATCCCCAACTGCACCTCTCGACTAGAGAACACGTTATGATCTGAATCCTCAACTACACCTCTCGACTAGAGAACACGTTATGATCTGAATCCCCAACTGCACCTCTCGACTAGAGAACACGTTATGATCTGAATCCCCAACTACACATCTCGACTAGAGAACACGTTATGATCTGAATCCCCAACTACACCTCTCGCCTAGAGAACACGTTATGATCTGAATCCCCAACTGCACCTCTCGACTAGAAAACACGTTATGATCTGAATCCCCAACTTCACCTTTCGACTAGAGAACACGTTATGATCTGAATCCTCAACTACACCTCTCGACTAGAGAACACCGGTTATGATCTGAACACCTTTTATGATATGAATCCTCAACTACACCTCTCGATTAAAGAACATGTCATGATCTGAATCCCTAACTGCACCTCTCGACTAGATAACACCGGTTATGATCTGAATCCCAAACTGCACCTCTCGACTAGAGGACACGTTATGATATTATTCCCCAACTGCACCTCTCGACTACTGAATCCTCAACTACACCTCTCGACTAGAGAACACGTTATGATCTGAATCCTCAACTACACCTCTCGACTAGAGAACACGTTATGATCTGATAGAGAACACGTTATGATCTGAATCCCCAACTACACCTCTCGAATAGAGAACACGTTATGATCTGAATCCTCAACAACACTTCTCGTTTAAAGAACACGTTATGATATGAATCCTCAACTTCACCTCTCGACTAGAGAACATGTTATGATCTGAATCCCCAACTGCACCTCTCGACTAGAGAACACCGGTTATGATCTGAATCCCCAACTACACCTCTCGACTAGGGAACACGTTATGATCTGAATCCTCAACTACACCTCTCGACTAGAGAACACCGGTTATGATCTGAATCCCAAACTACACCTATCGACTAGAGAACACCGGTTATGATCTGAATCCTCAACTACACCTCTCGATTAAAGAACATGTCATGATCTGAATCCTCAACTACACCTCTCGATTAGAGAACATCGGTTATGATCTTCTTCCCCAACTGCACCTCTCGACTAGAGAACACCGGTTATGATCTGAATACTCAACTGCACCCCTCGACTAGAGAACACGTTATGATCTGAATCCCCAACTGCACCTCTCGACTAGAGAACACCGGTTATGATCTGAACCCCCAACTGCACCTCTCGACTAGAGTACACCGGTTATGATCTGAACCCCCAACTGCACCTCTCGACTAGAGAACACCGGTTATGATCTGAACCCCCAACTGCACCTCTCGACTAGAGAACACCGGTTATGATCTGAATCCCGAGCTCCATCTCTCGACTAGAGAACACGTTATAATCTGAATCCCCAACTACACCTCTCGACTGGAGACGTGACACGTTATGATTTGAATCCCCAACTACACCTCTCGGCTAGAGAACGCGTCATGATCTGAATCCCAAACTCCACTTCTCGACTAGAGAACAGGTTATGATCTGAATCCCAAACTGCACCTCTCGACTAGAGAACACGTTATGATCTGAATCCCTAACTACCAACTGGATGGTATATTTAGATAATCGCGAATAACAGACAGGCAGAAGTGTATATTGTCGTAAACTAAAACGGCATTCAAGGTATCAAAAATATATACATGTATAGATAAAACAATAAGTTAATGCGGTCACAGTGATACATGGCATTTATATAATATGACAAAAGGTTAAATGAGGAGAAAAAAACAACAACAGAAAAACAAAGAAACAAATATATCTTAAACAAAGATAGAGGTATATACATATAATGCATATGTTGAAGCACGGGCTGGCTTTAGACGGAATATGAGTACTGTGGGTAATAGTTTTGTTGTCCATGGACTCTTTCAGCATATGTTAAAAAAATACGTGTTTGCTGCCTTTATAGATTTTACAAAAGCCTTTGATTATATTGGAAGGCAAACACTTTTTTGCAAGCTTATCAAACTAGGATTGAGAGGAAAAATTTATGATATTGTTAACCAATATGTATATAGATGTTAGATCAAGAGTTAAAAGCAATAATAAGGTCAGTGATGAAATAAGT
Organism: Mya arenaria; assembly: GCF_026914265.1. Lineage (NCBI taxonomy): Eukaryota > Metazoa > Mollusca > Bivalvia > Myida > Myidae > Mya > Mya arenaria. The sequence goes on along the minus strand of NC_069123.1, from coordinate 43,300,434 downwards.
AGTAACTTAGGTGCAAGGCAAGGGGAAAATCAGCTTTTGCAATTCAAGGGTCATAACTCTTGAGTGACTGGAGTGACAAGGGCGGTTATCAAAACTGGCAGAGATACTCTGCCTATACATATTCTGACTAAATGCTATGGTTGATTGGTCCCAGCTAAAGGTAATGATTGGACAAACTTCGAAAGTCATTGATGGATCAAAACCGATTTAAACCATTTTATATAAAGGGCGATAATCATTAGGTCCTCGAACAATATGGCTGGTTATCGATTGTTCGAGATATTTTGTCCATACACATTCTAACTAAATGCAGTGATTGAAGGCCTCTGAAGTTGTTGAAAGTACAATACCGATTTTAGCTAATTTATATAGTTAAAGGGCGATAACACTCGAGTGATTCAAACGATATTGCTCCCAAACACATTTTGTCCAAATTTGGTGATAAAATAAGATAAGAGTATCATGAATGATAAGTGCCACACCAAGATGTCAATAAAAACGAAAAAAAAAATAATGTAAAAGGTGTAATTACAATTATTACAAAAAGAGTTCAGACTAAAAAGGCCAAGTACTCACTAGGTATAATGATATATCATTAAGTAGTATATTACACTAGGTTGGCAGCTATCGCAGTAATTTAGTAATTTTAGTAATTTTTCAATTTTGAACGTTTCTGAAGTCATAGTCCTCATTCATCCATGATCGAAGATCATTACTTTCTAAAGCAAAATTTCAGTCCCCAACGAATCTTAACAATGTAGTTTGGCAACCATGTTTCTTTCTAAAAGCACATAAAAAGTTCTGAAAAATATTACTAAAATATGCCGACAGCTAGTTGCTCACTTAATACTTTCTGATATCAAATATTTTTTAGATGATTCGGCCAAAGGTTTCTTTAGTTATTTATAGGATCGATTTTAAGTAATTTCTATAATTAAAGGTGATAATTGTCGATGAACTCGGTCGAGATAACTGCTTTAAGAACTGATCTGAGATATTATGACCATACACATTCTAACCGAAGTTGGTGATGTTTGGACAAATGCTTCTGGGCGGCGCCCGCTCGCCCGTAAACCGAAGGTGAAACTATAGCACGGCGTCCCGTTTTATTAACCGATGTATAGAGAGACAAAATTGCCGTGGGGACGGTCATTGAAGCTTCTCATATTCTTCCAAATATCGATCCTCGGCACCCAGCGAATCATAACCTGTATGATAAATAACCTATATTATCAGATAGGTTATGATACGGGGATCTGGTCATTTCGTAACCTTTCCATTTCGTAACCGCTGAATCTTGGATATTTCGTAACCATTATGTTAGTCAATTCGTAACCAAAACGGGATTTGCACGGTTATTACAAGTTTTAGATAACTTCCGGGTCTTGTTGAAACGGCTATTTTCGCTGTTTTTTTTTTTTGTATAATGTATGACAGTTAATAAATTCAACTGCAGTCTACGGCAATAGAGAAACCGTTAAAACGAAGATAACACATTAGTAGTTGAACGCTGGCGTGAGTATTTTATTTACTTTTTACTTAGTTTTTACAGATACTCGGAGCCGGATGTCTCACTCTCACTCCCAGAGTCTGAATCCTGAGGCTGAGCCTCAGTCTCATCAGCTCATAATCAGCCTTTTGGGAATTCGACCGGGTTCGTGGTGATTGGGAAAAAATGCGTCATGTTGACTGAAATATTGGGAATTTCTCTTTAAATGAACAAAAAATTATTGATAATAAGTATTAACTCAAATAACAGATCCTCACTTTGGTAAAGGTCCCAACAATAGTAATAAGATCTGTTTGAGAAATATTATTGAATAGATACTTAAATACACTATGAACTGTTATAATATAAGGAAATAAATGATTATGACATACTTAAAGTTCAGATTTAGGAAGCTTATTTTCAAGTTGTCTCAAGAAGTTGTAATAATAGAAAAAGGTTTATGAGAAGCTTTGAAGTATCTTATTTCAATTCTGTTTAAACACTACTGGTTGACGGTACATTTCCGGGCACAAATCCCGAACACCTGCTAAAACACGCGTTTGATCAATACAGGAGCATGCCTTGGTCATTTTTGCGAAGTTTCATATTGTTGTGTATTTTCCTAAAAATGCCATACAATGTTAATTAGCTGAAAGATGAAAATGTAGCACATAAGGGAATGACGTCAGAGGGCGCATGTGCATCTTTGAGGTCTTGCAGTTATGTTGACTTATATTCAAGATAATTATAAATCACCCTTTACATGTAAATACTTCATGAGATAATGTGTTGGGCCCCAAGAGTTATGGTCAAGTTCAAGGTCGCTGTTGCTAAAAATGGAATAATGGTTCGTACTGATGGTTGACATAGTGTGACCAGATATCTCATGAAAGGTCTCTGGAAAAATCTTCATATATACCGCTAAGTTTGGTCGCAATATGTCGACCATTGCCTAAGTACTTCAATAGTAACCATTTTTATTGAAATAGTAACTTTGACCTTGATCCTAGGGGCCTCAAACACAATCCCATGAAAGGTCTTCATAAAATCTTCCTATATACCAAGTTTGGTCAATATATGTCAAACCTAGCTAAAATAATTTGATACATAAGGTGACTGATGCTGTCCTCCCACCAGCCTCCCCACACAACGACGCAAGTCATATTAATACTTTTCCCTTTGTGAAAACCTGGGTAAGGATATAAAATTATGCCTGTCAAAAGAAATAAAAAAAATGAAAAAAAAATCAATCAAGGACTATTTCTAAGCTTGCCGGACAGAGCCGAGTTCAATCGTAACAACTCGGCCATCTCCGGCAAGCTTCAACATAGACAACTGGCCGAGGTGTTCGTTTGTGCTTTACGGTGTTTAGCCATACCAGTAAATAAGTACATCACAAATGAAATAACCAAATCCAGTGGCACTTGACACTTTAAATTTCCAACCCCATGTTCCTGGGCAACAATGATGTGGTGGGGTCCCGGTCGCAAAAAGGAAGGCAGCAAAATATCGTCAGGAGAGGAGGGAAAGGGTTGGTCCTCATCGATGCTGAACCGACGGTGGGTTCCTCGATGTCATCTGACAATAATATGGATTCTGGATAGAATCTGTATTCCTCTCTAATGCTCACAGTATCAAGCACTTATAATTGTCTGTTTCACACCCGCGGCCGAGGAGGTAACCGAAAGCGACGGTACCGGTTATATCGGTCGAGTTGTCTTTCTGCATGACAGTTGTGAGACAGCCGTGTGGTCGACTCACAAACTCAGACCCAGGTTCAAAAAGACCTGAGACTGTTCGAAATCACGGCTCCTGGTTTTGTAACAGTAGTTTTTCGTTGTTTATTACGACAGCCCGTGAACTTAACAAATACAGGACCCTGGTTGTATTAAGGAAATATAATGTATTGGCGTATATGTTTCAGAATTATAAGCGTGTAGGAGTGATCTCCACAGATGACTTGGTGGTTTGAGAACAATAGTATACCCGTTGCCTCCATCGCAGTATTACTAATAGGCTTGAGTTTCAGCCCAAAACTTAAAACAAAATTCATTGTTGGAAAATAGATTTTCTAATTTAAATATTTTAAAACCGCAACTTGAGAATTAAACCAGTATCTTAAAAGAATGTTAGTCTTGCAGACAAGGGGAATGTGAACAAAACTTGGGTCACTCTTAAACTACAAACGTTATTATATATAATGTATGTGATGTTTGGCCGAGTGGTCAGAACTGTGTTAAAGTAAAACTCGGCAAACGCTTATAAGCCTACAGTACGGTTACGATATGACCAATTGATTTCTTGACGGTTACGAAATGACTAACACAATGGTTACGAAATAAACAACATTGAGCGGTTATGAAATGGAAAGGCTACGAAATAACCATAATTCATGACACGCTGGGGTGCCGAGGATGCCAAACATCATACACGTAGTACAGCTTACACCCGTACATACATGTACTCCAACGAAAAGGCGCGTAGCATATTCATTAGGTGGCAAAATGAACGAAGCCAATCAACGAAAACATGCAGCTGGTGTAGCCAATGGCTGACTGGCGTGGGCGTATTGATCACCGATTTAAATAATACAGGGACCAGCAACTATTCTAACTATATGAGCATATCGCTTGTTAACATATCAATATAAGCACACATGGATATAAGCTCAAGTGATACATAGTTTCTATGGTAGATTTATCAAACAGTGACGTCTACGATGATACGGACATTTCAAATTTGTTTTAATTATGTTTACATTTTTTAAAGCATTAACAAATCATCCCTACATCCGATGTCAATACACACATATTGATGACGCCATACACATACGATATGTTGAAGAACTAGATGATTATTGGAAATTTCTTAAGAATCTGAAGTTAGAAACATATTGAGGAGCTACCCTGGTGTTAGCAGTTGCCTGCTTGGTTCGTTGTAAACATTTCCTGACAAACCGTTTGGACACAATGGATACTGTCTTTATCTTAACGTTTTTATTGCCAGTCATTTTAGCAACAACAGGTTTTAACCCTACACAACATCATGATTATGAAGCTATGGAAGCGGTCATGAATAATGTTCACGAAAAATGCAACAAGATAACACACTTGTATGAACTACCAACTGGAACATTTGAGGATATTCCTTCAACGACTGTTAACGGAAGAAAACTAAAGGTCCTGGTGTTTGGAAAACATCCAACAGAACATACTAATGGTTGGGGGATTTGTTGTAAACTTTGTCTTTGAAAGAGAAACATAAATAAGATTAATTCTTTAGCTAAAATAAGATAAATAAATGTAAAATGTTATTTTATTCATACATAGTGACCTTGTATTGGCTTGCTTAATATTGCAGAGCTCCCAGAAAACGCTGGTTACTGCTTGATAATAATGAAAACCATGACCATTAATTTTGATCTGCTTATATATACTGTAGTTCAAACTTCTTAGACTCATCGTCTCTCATAAGACTCCAGTCAAGTCTGAGACCTTTGTTCTTTCAAACTCAACGCATATGATCTTGAGTTTGGCCTCACTGGTAATTTGATAAACTGTAAACATTGGTTGCTTCATAAAAGACAACTTTAATCAATGCTTAATATGTAATCTTGGTAATGCAAATTTTGTTTTCATAAAAGCACAGCTGGTAAAATAATGTGTCAGTATAGCTACAAACAGACATAATAGAACACCAGATAGTTCATATTCATAATTGTGTATAAATCTAAAAACTAAAAAAAGATGTAAATGATCAGGTTAACATCAGGTTGTTTTGGAAACAGGTTATTTGTTAAGGTTTTAAGCAGAAGTGTACCTTTTCCATTGATTTTCAACTTTTCTCATAGAACCTGCTGCATTTGTTTCCTCTAAAAACTTTATGGAAAAAATCATTGATCTTTCAGGCATTCCGGAGTTCAAATACATTGGCAACATGCATGGTAATGAGGTGACTGGCAAGGAGCTGTTGTTGCGACTTATGACATACATGTGCGATGTCTACCTGGGAGAGACGACAGAAATAGAGGGCAACTTTGATATGAAACACATCAAAGATCTCATTGACAACACCCGGATACACATCCTCCCCTCTATGAACCCTGACGGATGGCAGATTGCATCAGTAAGTCCTCCTCAGTCAGTTATGTTCATGTCTACCTGTGGTATTGGGTATGGGAAAACTGATGGCTAGAAAGTTGTGACAAATAGATAATAAGTATAATTTATGTAAGGCAACCCAGTAAATCATACAATCAAGCCATTGCACTAAAATGAACAAACTTCAATTATTCAAATTGTCACAAATGTATATTTTTACATGTCCTGAGAAAAATTCACTAAAACATGTCACACATGGTTTTTATTTGTACCGGGTACTATACTGGTAATTATAAAACATGGCATAAAAATGTATAGCATTGTATGGAGGAAATCTTAAATACTGCTACTGCTTCATTCTAAATCTAGCCAAAATGATGGATTGTGAATATCTACTGAAACACTGAAAATCTCATAAATTTCTATCATTCTATTTCAAATTTTGATAGTAATATTATAAATTTGATAATCCGGTGTTTGGTTAAGAAACAATTAACAAAAAGTGGAGGCATAGGTTTAAAATACATTTTCTACTTTTTTTTGTCAAAAACTCTAAAAGATCAGTTACAATATAAAAATCATGATTTTTACTACTTTTTTGCACTTAACATAGCATTTAAAAGTTTGTGCAAAGGGAAAATTTATATAGATTGTGGGTACAAGATAACTATAACCATCTTGTTTAAACATTACTATAGGTTGTCTTGTCCAAGACGCCATATCAACATATTCATACATAACATATGAATCAACTAGTTCATCCAAAAAAAATCTTTGCGGTTTTGAAGAAGAACTTCTTAAAATATTCATCCTGCTTCAAGTTTGAAATTCGTCTGTTTCTGATAGTCACAATGCTGTTGCATTAACCTTGATGGAAACTCTGTGACGCGTGAGATGTCCGCCACACAGCTTTCTGATTGGTTCTTTTATTTGAGTTTATTTTCTCAAACATCTATAAAATTCACAGTATGGATGGTGCATATAACAAACAGTCCTAATGCTTCCATAATTCAATGCTATTTTATGTTTTCTGGGTATTACAATGTCAAAAATAGAAAATTTCTAAGATTTTTTTATAAAGAAATGCAGTAAACTGAGATTAATTTTTCCAGAGATAATGGTTTTAAATACATGAAGATATAGAAAGTTAATCACTTTCAAATTAGAACAATACAAAAGTGAAATATCACAGACTCTACAAATGGCCATAAATAAAAAATCTGGTGTCTGAATAGTAAATTCATTTCAGATAATGAAAAAGAGGAAATGTAAATAACTCTTGAAAAAAAACATGAGAAAAAGTTTAACAGCATTTTTTTGGAGAAGTCTTGTCAACAAGATAAATATCTTTTGTCAAAATGTTCCAGACCACCTAATCTGAATCAGCAATGTTTTGATGCGACTGATTTGGTTTCGCAATTGGCTGTGAAAGTTTGAGGCTCCCTTGGTGAAGTATTTCAGAGACCTCTATTTTATCAACGCAATCACAATGTAGGTGTGAGTGGGGCTGAAGAGACCATTAATTATACTTCTCTTACACATATATATATATATATATATAATAACGAAAATAGAAATTAATATGCCAGTTATATTCTGTCTAAAGCCCCAACATTTACATGTGTGGACAGAGTTGTGCAATTCTTTGGAAGTAAACGTTTACAAATTTGCAGATAGTTTTTCATGTTAGGGCTTCAGGCTATGGCTTTTAAAGATGCACTCTTATTCCCAAAATAAAATTTACCACAATTATTAATATTGTTATAATATTCCGAAAAGATGATTAAATTTCGAAAGCAATGGTTCTTATGAAGGATACCAAGTTGAATTTGAAAGAAAAATGCATAAAATACGGTATGTCTACATTATGAGACTTTAGAAGACTACAGTAAATCTTTTAAGCATATCATTTAATATTTTTGCGCTTTCTGCTATTGAATACATGGTTACAATCTTGTTATCAGTAATTAATATTTTCAATAAATGCATTATTTAGTATGTAGTTATGGGTTTATCAGTCAAAATTGTTGTTTGGTATACATGTGTATGTAGTGAGTTTGAATAAGAGTGTTACTTTAATAAACAGCTTCATGTTTATTTTTTTGTCCTGTGTACAGATTCACAAAAAATGTAAGCATGGCAGCCTTACCTCTGTCACCCCTTCTCATCTCCAGCTTAGAAAGAGGGCATCTACATAACTAAGGTTTCCTATTTCAATAATTCTCTTAAATCAGTATCATGTTTTAGTTTGTTAAAAATAAAAATTGAAAGCCCCGAGTCTCTATACAAGTATTTTTGGTTGTTGTAGTCTGGAATGGAGGATGTTAAGACTTTTTTTATTAGCTCAACTATTCGAAGAATAAGAAGAGTATTCTACTCACACTAGCATCGCAGTTGGCGTCACACCTTGGTTAATGTGTTTTGCATGTAAGCACCTTCAAGACATTATCTTAGCAAAAACATCATGTATTGTATCAAACTCACAACTATCCAATCTACTTAATGAGTGAAATAAGATAACACTATTTTGAAAAAGAATTGCAAATTATGGGCTTTTATTACTTGACTAAGAAATTCTGGTTGAGGTTTCTCATGTAACCACATTTAAGTCAATATATCATACAATACATATTGTTTTAATAAGAAATTCTAGTTAAGTTTTGCAATTAATTTAACACTACAGTGATCCATGTATGTTACATCAAAACAGCGGAATAGTGGTGCATGCTCACTCTGTGACAGCTCTTGTTTAAAGTAAATCAGACTAGAAAACGATTTCTCGTATACCCCAGGCTGTAAAAGGTTGTAATTTTCGTTCAGCCAGTAATTGACAACCAGTGCTTGACAGAGTTTTTCTCCTAGAAACCCAGACAATTCCATAACAAAATCAGCAGCATCGCATTAAAACTTGGCAGGTGTTAATGTGTCGTCCATGATATTGTTCTCAGTTCATCACCATGGGAATCAGGAAGACGAGAGTAGAGGATTGTTTTTTCCTTTGTTTTGTAGATATAATTCACAGTTTGGGTATGAGCCAGGTTTTGAAATGGACAGAGTGCTGAAGAATAGGGACATTGGTGATGAGGGAGAAAAGGGCACATTGTAAAGTGCAGTGAATAATTTGAACCTTATGAGTCTAGCAGAAAATGTTAGGAATTGTGTAATATAAGGTTTCGGCTGTCAAATATGTTTTGTTTGTATATATTTATAATCATAATACATGTTTTAATCAACACAAAAGTCAGAAGATATATTTCACAGTCTGAAGTATTTCAATGTATGAAGGCAGAAAGATTCCTGTGATGGTCTCCATGACAGCAGAAGGAGGCTACGAAAATAATCAGGGGGCAATACCCTTCCATAACTCTTTAGCTGAAACCCTAAAAAGATGTTTATTGAACTTAAGCTTTATTGCACAAATTTAACAATATATATTGCTGTTCTGTTTTATTGGTAATAAGATGTATATGTATGGAAATGAATTCATCTTTCCATGAAAAGGCCGCATCCTATCCCATAAATTTAAGAGCGAAATGATTTCTCCCTGTTCTGAAAAAAAGAAGTCACCTCCCTGGAGGGAGAAGACTTCAATAATTCATATTTATGCAGAAAAGATACGCATTAAAGATGGATACTGATTATCTAAGTGTTTCGCTTTTTCTTTTTAATAAAGCAAATTCGTTCAACAATAAGACAAAGAGCGTGATCCAAACAATATCAAGTCAAAAGTAGTTATTATAATAGATTTTAATAATAATCATTATGTAAATACAATTTTTTTTTGGAATTGATATGTTTACATTTGTAATTCAGGTTTCACACTTGAACTTATGTCCCAAAGACAATTGAATGCATTTTTTTTGTTCCTGTGTTTGATTTACAATCTGTTATGTACAGATGAAAAGAAAAGTATAGTTAAAATCGTGTATTTGTTTAAAAGTCTCTTTTAAATTTCATGTAATTTGATATGTTCAATGTATACATAAATAGTGATCATCTCAATGAATGTCTCCAAAAATACATTTTTTTGTTCTTCAAAATCGTGACAAATTGATAGTTATTTTTATCTGATAAAGCGTGTTCATTCAATTAAGGTGGCGCAGGCCTCTCTCATTCAACCATTCCATTGTACAGAAATGAGATTATAATTTATCATAGAATAATCATATCCCATGGTTGTATAATCAAATGGATAGCTTTGACCACCTCCTACAAATAACTTTTGACCAATGTCAAGGCCTAGCCATGCTCCCATAAAGAGGCTATATTTAACAGCAATTAACCTTCCATCCATTATCAAAGAGATACATAGTGATAATGAAATACACATACCTCAAATAAACAAAGGTTTCCGATACCTATTTCAACATGCAGATGATAGAAAACAGAAAAAGTACATAATACGATGCATGAACACTCGGTGAAGAAATGTTTTTCAAAACTTGAAGGCTTATTGTAACAGAAATTTTGTAAAATGAAAGCACAAATCTTGCAAATTGATAAAAAAAATGTAAAAAATCAGTAAGGACTAAACACAACCCTTTATCATTTCAAATCTGATGTAATAAGTAAAAAGGTTTTATAAAGAACTCTTGTTTTGCGAAATAATAGTGCTGGCCTTTCAGTGAAATGTAAGCAACATGTAACATGGTTAAAAGGAACTACAAACAAAAGTAGGGAAAAACAGTTGTTTGAAAATATAAAAACAAAATTATTTTCAGAGTCTCATGATCTTTACTACTCTTACATTTTTAAAAATTCAACAAACTTCAATTTAATATCATGATTTACTTTACTTTTTCTCTATTTATCTTTTATGTCAATTACAATTTAATTAGTGTAAGCTTTTAAGACTCTGTCACGCTTGTTCGTAGTTAAGGCCCTTTTATATAACAACAGCCAAACAAAATGGCACATGGTTTGTGAATTGCGTGCAAGGTAATCCAAGTATAAAGACAACATTGTTCCGTAATTCCATACAGCAGGATATTTAAGTATAGAAATTGTATTGTAACGGTGCATGCATTGTTGTTTTTCCGTGAAAATTATTAAAAATTGTTCATGGCTTAACATAATCCGGTATTGCCAAAGAACCACCCACGAGATATTGTCTCAGAAGTTCTAGGAAATAGCGACGTCCCCTGCTAAGCCTATTATACTGTGGTCTGTGTTGTTATATTTAATTAGATTCAGTTTCTGCCAATAACGAGACAGCCTAAAAGACTACAACAGTCAACTGTCAGAAATAATGATTTTTTTCTTGACTGAAACATGATTCATATTAGATTTGACCATATGTGTGAAATGATATAACACAATAGTAACAACAAGTAAACTAAACTGTGTTAGTAATATTTCTCTGAAAACTGAGAAAGTGTGACAGTTTTCAATTGTTTATACCTGAATACACTCCTATGCACAGGGTACGAAATGTAGAAAGTTCTCAAATATTGCTCTCCCTAAGCCTTTTTTGACCACTTTGCGTAAGAGTGAATATTAAAAAAAAAATGTAGCCAGATTTGTGTATGAAAATGATCAGTGAAGCGAAAGTGTTAAGACAGCTATATGCTGGTCTATAAAAATCATGCTTGAGTCTGTTTCTTGGTTAGAAAGATGTACAGGTGTCTGCTTTGCGAAGTCATAAGATAGTATCCCTGGTGGGCCACAATGTCAAACCCTTAACCTCTTTGTTGAAAATTGGAAACATACACATCCTTGCCTTCATGTTGAGGGTTGAGCTATAGAAATGGTGTATAAAACTAAATTAACTCATCAACAATCAATTTCAGGAAAGCGTAGACAACTATCAAAATGGTGTCCTGGGCTCTGACAAGTGGACTGTTGGGCGTGCGAATGCCAATGGCAAGGACCTTAATCGAAACTTTCCTGACCTGGATAACCTTTACTACAACCTTGAGGCCAAGCCAGGTCATAGGAACAACCACCTCGACAGAGTGAGGCAGGTCCTCAAAAACCTCTCCAGTGAGGTATGTACGCTAGAACCAAATTAATGTTGTAGGAATTTTGTAGTTTTAGCGTACAAATACTAAGGCAACAACAATGTATACTTTGTTGTTGTCCGTTTGTCGAACTATTGCGAATGCTTTGAAAATGCATTTATTTCAGATAATTTTTCATTCTCACTACCTACTGCTAAGACTCTAGGAATTAATGTAGCAGTAAAATGTGTTATTTTCATTATCTACTGCAAATGCTTTAGCAATATATTTGTTTAAGTTATTCTTTGTTATTTCATTGTCACTAGCTACTGCTAAGGCTTTTTTAACTAAAAAAAAACATATTCTAATTACTGATAGTCTATTTACTGCTTGGCATATTCAAAGTTGATTTCATATATATGTTAGAGACTATAAAGAATTGTATTAAGCCATGTAATAACTTCTGATTTGCCAAATTAGGAACGATACAAATTACATATAATTAACAACGGTTTTTTAGGACTAACTCATAATCTTAACTATTGTCATAATTGATTTAAGTGTTAAGATAATTATTGTAGTTTGTACTGTATTTGAAAATGTGGAGATTTTATGCAAAATATTAGCAAACTGCTCATAAACATGAGATTTATTGATTTAGCTGGAGCCAGAAACTAAGATGATCATGAGTTGGCTTCACTCCATACCGTTCGTGGCCTCGGCCAACATGCACAATGGGGACCTTGTCGCCAACTACCCATTTGACAAGACAAGGGACGGCAGCTCTCACAGTCCCGCAAAATGCCCAGATAATAGCACGTTTTTGTGAGTTCTGATTATTTAATCAGGTTTTAGAAGAAAAGGTGTGGTTATTTTTCATGTCGAGAGTTGCTTGCAAGACTGTTGTATGTCCTATGTAGTTGATACAGTCTTGTAAGCACCCCTTGATATTTATTATTTTATTATACGGTATAAAGGGTTTTTAGCTAAGTTCTAATAAGCACAGGATATTGCAGAAAATGGACAGAATGCTCATTGAATCGGGCTGTGAAGAATTTGAATGTTAGAAATTGACAGAAAATGAAGAAATTGTGTTAAATTATGTCATAAATATTGTTGGACATTATTTTTCATAGATTTCTTGGGTAGTGTCATTAACTGCATGGCGTAGATGATAGATAGAACGAGATGTGCGCATGGTGAATTTGCATACGATTTTGAATGACATTTTCAGTTTTTGATTTTTTTAACAATGACAATCCACATATTTAAGTACCCACGAAACTGTCCAATTTTGAAAAGCCCATAATTTCAGCCTACAAATATAAACGATTTCATAGTCTTAGCTTTCACTGCCAAGTGTGTAAAGTTTGTAATATATATATGTCAGGCCTTTTGCTATAGTACCCACAGGTCCGACTTTCGGACCCATTCCCAAAGCAAAATATAAGATATTTTTCCCAATATTCAGAAAAAAATCCCAATCCAAAAAAAAAAAAAATGTTTTTTTTTTGTTTTTTTTAGAAATTCTATTAACCTGTACTGGTTCATTTTCAACATCCTTATAAATTATGTTATGTGAAGTTTTTTTTGGTAATGGAACTCAGAAATCATTGATTTTCATCACTTTCAGAGATCTGAAATATGAAAATTATCTGTCATGATTTATTGCAATAGATATTTACACCCCAAGGATTGATATTTCAGCCATTGTGGGTCTTTTGAAGGGAAAATAAACTAATATTTAATCATTTCCTAATTCACAGGAGACTAGACAGCTTTTTCTTTTAACTGTAAAATTTCCCAATTTTGGCATTTTCACGACACAAAATTTCCAAAAATGTCTAGGGTCTTTTTCCCAAAATGGGCAGAAAAAAGCCCTGTATGTACATGTATTTATTATCGTATTTCAAGTTATAATGGAAAGAATATAACTATTTGCCAGTCTTAGGCATTTAATGAGGGCAGAAGGGTTTACAAGGTCATGCTGGTTTAAGAAAAAAGGTGCTACAAAAAATATAAGGTGTTGCAGCATCCACCCATAACTCTTAAGCTTAAACCCTAGAACTTCAGGTTACTCTGCATTTGTGGGGTTGAATCACTTCAAATCATGTTCTTCACATTTGTTTCTACATATTGCATCATATCATTGGTCCACTCCAATGTAACATACTGCAAGCAATGATGCCTGGATTTTCAAATGTGTTTTGGTTTTGTTAGCAGTTGATCTTCAATATACATTCATATAAAACATGCATATAATTTTATAAAAAGTTATATTCCTGATCTTGTCAGAAAATAGTGAGTTTAATTACTTATCTTTGTTTAAAGTGAGATGGCGGAGGCCTACTCCCTACAGCATGCCGACATGGCCAAGCCTCACAAGCCCTGTGACACAAATGACTTCAGCAAGACTGAGGGAACAACTAATGGAGCTGCATGGTACTCTGTTCCAGGAGGTAAGGCCATGGGTGTAACTTATACCATTTACCCCCGGTAACTTGTAGCTTATGTAGCCATGGTTCTCTGTGCTGGGAGGTGAGACCATGGGTGTAGCTAATACCATTTAACTTGTAGCTTATGTAGCCATGGTACTCTGTACTGGGAGATGAGGCCATGGGTGTAGCAAATTACTTTTAACTTCACGTTAGCTTTGAGCTTATTTTGTCATATTACTCTGTACCAGGAGCTGAGGCCATGGGTGTAGCTTAAACAAGTTAACCTTACATAGCTAGTAGCTCATGTAACCATAGTTCAAAACAGTTTGTAAATTGAAACTTGAGTGTCCAATTTGGAATGGCATAGGAATTGATCAATGACCAAAAGAAAAATTGGAACTTGTCTAGGACATTTTGCAAGGTTTTTCTGCTAACGCATTTAACTATGAGCTATTATTTGATCGTAAAATACAATCATTTTATTGATCAAATGATTGTCTGGCCACTGGTCAATTGAACCAAGAACCCTTAAGTGTGGAACGTGAGCATAACATTATACCACACCAGACGACCTCATCCTTTAGACTATGTTTTTGTGTACCAGAAAAAGATATTAGATCATAATTTAGAGTACATATTAAGTTAGTAAATTGAGGTATTGCCTGCAGAACAGAAACTTTGTTAGCAGGTTTTCTCAACGTTGTAAAGCTTTCCCCACAGAATATTACTTCATTCCAGCGTAATATTATACAAGCTAGGGCCTGCAGTACCTACTTTATTTATAATACCTTCAAGATAAAAAAATTAATGAATATATTTACATTCGCCTATTTTTTGTGTAGAGAAAACTAGACGTTCATATTGTATTACCCACATAGAGTATTAACTTCATTGTTTATTTCAATTTTGCAAAATGTATGAATCAGCGTGAGGTTATTGAACTCATGGTGTAAAATATTACAATTATCAGCTAATTCGCCCTCGTCCCCTCCTGTGTTGGTACAGCATAATCTCACGGAAATATGTGATCAATCCTTCCAATATCCTATAGGTATGCAGGACTACAACTACCTGAGCACAAACTGTTTTGAGATCACACTGGAGTTGGGATGTGACAAATTTCCACCAGCGTCAGAACTGCCCAAGATCTGGGAGCAAAATATCAACTCCCTTTTCAGCTTCATGTATCAGGTATGAATGATGTCCTTACATGCTATGCCTTCAGACATATTGAAAATATTTGTTTTGTCCAAAACATTTTAAGCAATGATTTCATGTATAAACTCTCTGTAAGACATGGTTAAAGTTAATGAATTCACATTGTTTTAAATCACCCACTAAAGTCTTGTATGGGGAGATCTGACAACAAAGGGTAATCATGTTTTAAATATTATATACAATATATAATTGTATGCATTAAATCATATAGAGTTTAAGTTGTTTATGAGACATTTATTTGTTCTTTGATGATTGTTTATCTTTAGAAGATCTTGCTGTTTTTTTCATTCTGGAAGTGAAAGATAGAAAGATCAGTTTAAATACTTAGCTTTGTTTATGTTTTGTTTACTACATGTATTAGAAAATGAAACTATATTAGTATAATCTTATTTCAGGCCCACATTGGCATCAAGGGCGAGATTCAGCTGCCGGAGGGTATCCGTCCTGGCTCGGCCATTGCCGCAATCCGAGTCCAGAAAGTCGGAGAACCAAAACCCATTGACCACGACATTCTCTCAAGTGAGTAGCTGAAATATACAATAGTCCATGTACTTTTAGCCATTTTTTTATGGCATATTTTTTTTACCACTAAGAATAATAGATCTACATGTTAAGAATGCTGTGCATATTGTCCCTGATCCTGATCAGCCAATTTTCATGGAGAGACACCAGAGTCTCAAAATCAAGAGTTCCAACAGGACACCATACTTATTTAACAGAAAGTGACATAGGAAAAGAAATTAGATTTGAGTTCAAATAAAAAAATGATTTTATTTGCAGTTTATATGGCATAGGTAGTAATATATTGCACATTGTTGGTCTTGCAAGACAATGTTTGGTTTTAAATTTTTCATAGACAAAATTTATTGTATTCTATTCCTTTGTAATTAATCATTTGTATTTTGGATTATAGCAATCTGCATACACTAGATGTTAACCGATCAAAAACAGAGATCATAGCATTTCATACATATGATTAGGACTTTGTGAACTTCTTTATTTCTGTATACAAACTTAAAAAATATCAAACCAAAGAATTTCAGAGCTAATTCACACCATACATCATGTGAAATTCTTTGTGGAACAAGAAATGACCGCTTAAAAAACCCCTTCTTACACATAGAACCCAACTTAAGAAAGGGACAGTCCGACACTAGATTTCAACTGTTGGTGTCCCTTTAGAATCCCTGGCAAATGTAGTAAATGTTGACCCCCGCTGTTCATGTTTGTGGAATTGACTAATTTTAAGCAGAAACAGTAGAAAGGTGGGAGCAAAACATGCAGAACGTTTTACGTCAATTACAAATTTTGGGTGTTTTCAGCTGAAAGTGGAGACTATTACCGACTTCTTGAGAATGGGTTGTACAATGTGAATGCTACCATCCACTTCATGGACAGGAATGATAACGAGCAGAAGATTGTCAGGTCCAAGTGTGTGCAAGTTGATAACCAGCTGTATTCTAAGTCTGCTCAGGTTGTGAACTTTGACTTCACTCAGCTTGATGAGCCATATATTGATGAATCCTGTAAAAATGAGGTAGGTTGATGTCTGATAGGTGGTTCACATTGTTAAATCTGTTCTGCCCAGGCTTTGTTGGATCATCCCGATGATCGACAATCCTTATGTTCTGTTGGGTCTGTTATTTTCATAGTGTTTGAAAAGACATGCCAGTTCATCATGACAGAGAACATATAAAGCCTTATATATAATATAGCAAGAACATTTCCTTTGTCACAGTTTGAGATCTTGGTTTGTGTACAGGAAAAGCAGTAGGATGTAGTAATCAGGGTGAGAATCTTCCACAGATTTGTGGGATTTTTTCCCCCCTAATAGTAAGTACTGATGTGTTTAAGGCATTCTCATTTCATGAGTAGTGGGAAATGGAATTTAGGCGGATTTATGAACTTAAACCTTTCATAAGCCTCACCTTTGTATGTTTCTTTATTTCAGTACCAGGATAGTTACGATGAAGACCAGCTAAGGCAGTACTATGATCTAATGTGGTTCCTGCGAAACTACGCCGCCCCCCGCAACACGTATGACTCCAAATACAATGTGTACTAAAACCGCCGGATCAACTCTCTTCCTTTGAAAACTAAACAAAGTAAAACAAGTACTTTCATTAAAAAAGATCCTTGATGTAACTTAAATGACACATTTGAAACATTAAGATTTGGTTTAAAGGGACTTACTTACATTAATTACGGTCAGACATAAAACATGATAGGTCTGAAAAGTGTGAAAGGTCTCATCTTGTTATGATAAAACTTATAGGTCTGTTGTAATAATTATTTAAAATATGAAATAGAAAATGCTTTATTTTGCCAAAGGTTTTGAAACACTTTTGAAATTTAAATTATTTTAAGCTTGGACATTGTTATTAGTGACTAATTCTTTTCTTAGTAGTGCAATCTTTAGTTTTTGCGCTGGAATACATTTATATAACTTAGGTTTATTTCTCTACGTTCTCTATTAAGTATTTTTCCTGGTCGTTTTCAGATATTCAAAGTTGTACTCAATCATCATAATATTAATTATTTATTCAAAGGAAATATTTTGTTTTGTTTTGTTTTTGGGTCCATGTACTTAAATAGTGTCATACATGTATTAAGAATCTCAAAGAAATATTCTTATTTTGTTATTTCTTGACATCTTACTTCACTACATTTGTATCTGCAATATTTTTACAATGTTACAGTTTGAAATCCAAAAATCAATAAAATCCAATCATATGATTTTTCGTTAATCATTCCAATTATATGCATTCCATCAGTAAAATTGGGTAACATTTACAAATGTTCCATTAACAGTTCTGTTTTATATGCAGATTTATTGCAGTATTGTTCAGATATATATGGGACCAGATTCAGGCGTTTACTTATCCTTTTGTGCAATATTTTTTATATATATATCTAGATTAACAGTTGTTCAAATTTTGTACAGGAACATGACATGCATAATAGATTGTTTTAAAAAGTCCAGCATGATAAAATGATTGACTGTCCATCTAGATATATTGTTATTTTTGTTAATTGTTGATCAGAAATTTATATATTTATTAGTTATTGTTGATGAAAGGTTGTGAATGGAAGTTTACATAAGAGATCATACTTAAACATAGTTTGTAATGTCTTTTTGATCATGTTTATTATTCATATACTACAAAGATGGTCATTATTAACAGTGAACATATTACTTTACTTGAAATAGATATATTGGCACAAAATGTAATTGAAATGGGTTTACCGGGCCCCATTTTCTCCCACAATCTTAAGCCCTTTATAACAGGATCAATCACAGCACATTATTTTTGATTGGTATGAATTGTGGAATATTCTCTTTGTTAAGGCTTTTGGGGCCTTTAAAGAAAAAAAATCTGAAAAAAATAAGATAAACTACTTTTTGTCTTACAAAATCATATTTAACTTAGTAATTTTGCATAATGAAATAAGATACTTTAATAAGTCTTAAGTGAGTTCTGCTTAAGATTTTTTGAGAAATTGGGGCCAAATTGTTTGCAATTACGACCATAATTCAGATTTGAACACTAGGGTGTTAATTTAATTATATTCTTTGAATGTACTTTCTGGTATAGCATCTTTCAGAAAGGATTGACCTAAAAAATACATTTAGTACAGTTCTCAATATGCCAGTATGATTGTATGTCATGTAAATTTTCTTGTAGGCTTATATCAAAACTTTGTTAGGATCACAAACGAGCTACCCACCGATATGCAACAAAGACTCAGGCTTCTGACAGTAGTTCACTCTGCTGTACAATTAAAAAAATCTATGATATCTGTAAGAATACCTTTAAGTGGTGTATGAAAATTCTTTTTGAAAAAAAATGTGATTTTGTTCTTCTGTAAAATGCCTAATTTTTAACATTTGTTCCTGTTTAATTCACTAAGCTTTTTGACAGACTAAGTATATAAATTGACCAAAACTGAAAAAGAATGTCGCCATGTCTATTATTGCTTTATCTGTTTCATCGTTGGATGCCTGTTGTAAATATGTTTATAAAAAAAAAGTGAAGAAAAAAAATGTTTTAAACCAATTACATACCTCAGCATTGGTTTTGTTACATGTATAAAACATTGTCAATATTTTAATCAGCTAACCATACTTCATAAGAAATCAGATTAAAGATGTATACGGTAAATCCATCATGCTATATTTTTTTAATGAAATACTGCCGTTTAATCAGTTTCGTTTCTACATACATCTAACTACAGAAATCCAATTTAATATTGTTTAAGTTTTCTTTATATTGAACTGATTATTAACTGAAAATGAATCAATCTGAGGTACATACTTATAGTTATGTATTAATGTTGTATTGTAGATTGTTTGTTGAAATCATCACATACCTCTTCCCCATTAAACTTGAACATTTCCCTTCCCTTTCAGCCTGTGCCAACATCATTCATGGCTATTTAAACCTTCAAATACAGTTTTACAGGCCATAGAAAAATGTTTGTTTTTTGGAAACCCTTCATGCAACATATTTATTTTTTGACAAATTATGGAAACATTGGAAAAAAGGCCAAAAACTTGAATGTGACTTGAGTACTATCTGTCTGATTTTTGTTTTCATTTTTCTTAATATGTTAGAAAATAAATAAAACAAAAATCTCAACCTCAACTAAAAGTTTCATTTCATTTAATATTTTTCATCCCTCTGATAGACATAACCTCAAAATCTAACCCTCTTGGTCTGGTATTTGAAGGTAAACTTAATATTACCTCGATATTTGTTCATCCTCATAAACAGGACGTGTGTTACTTGATTTACAGTACAAATATTCTCCCGTATTCTTTTTGAAATGCTATAGCAGTGACATAATAGGTTGTGTTTTTTTTGAAAAGTTTAGAAATCTATCATCTTCTATGTTTGAATGTTGAGGCTATTCAACAAAAAAAAAATGATCATGCCCTCAGAATAGCTTTTTAGGAACTGTTGTGTTTTAAGTTCAAGATAACTCATATTGTTTCATACATCATGAAAAAAAGGACAGGAACCTTCTTATAAAGTTTCAGTGACATTAATGTTCTTATTTGTTCAAAATTTAAGTGCAATATAATTATTTTAAAACAGCATAATAATTACGCAATTTATTTTCCTTTGCAAGTTGCAAATTTTTATTTAAACTTTTACCATCAAAATATGGAAATCACGAAAATGTTACGATCAGTTTGTGAATAAAGACCTGTGGAAGTACATTGTTGTGTTCTTTTTCAAAATGTCCTCTCCTGGAGACTATTGTTCAATAATTGGGGGCGCTGTTTGACTCACCTTATATACACACAAGAGGATACATTTTTATGCTGTTCATGCTGTAACTTGAGTTGCTTTTGACCAATGGTCAACCAATTGGATACTAGAGCTGTCACAGGATTTACAAATACCTCTGAATGCTGCCTGGAACACAGGAATGCAGGGTTCAACATTCAATTTTACCTCCACTGGCCAAAGGCTAGAAGAGCTTATGTGATGGTAATGTGTACGTAGTATGTGCGTCCGTGCGTCCGTAAAAAATTGCTTGTGAACACGATACAGTCTTCAGTTTTGATTGTATCTCGTTGAAACTTGTACAGTATTTAGATATCCATTAGAGCTCGGTTCCTTTCAAAAACCAGCCAGATCTGCCCATACATGCCTAGATTATGGCAGGGATGATAAAATTCCGGATTTAAGGCCTCACGGATCGATTTTGAGATTAATGTAAATCCGTTGAGTTTTTTTTTAGGGGGGGAGGGGTACAGGGAGCGATTCGAGCTCAGTTCGAACGATATGGGTACAAAAGGTGAGTTTTCCGGAAGTGTAAAGCCGGATATTAACGAACCTATTTACGTCTTGGCAATCAAGCTATATGATTGGTTAAGATAGCATCCGGTGATTACGGAAATTACCGATGGGACTAGAAGACAGTATCCGGTATCCGGATATGACAGACGACGAAGACGAAAAACGAGTATTGGAAAATTGAAAAAAAAACGACCACCACCAACTTCTAAAAACATCGATTCGTCGATTTTAAGGGTATATTTGGCATTTATTTTTAAGAGAAATTCCCGAAACGTTTCTTTTTAAGTTAATAGAATATGATCAAACAGAGAATGAATTTTGCGCATGTATCATTATTTCGGACATCCCGATTCGGATGAATTACGGACACTACGGACCATGGACATTACGGACCAGACACTACGGACCAGATTTAGGGACATTACGGACCAGATTTAGGGACATTACGGACCAGATTTAGAAATTTACGGACCAGATTTAGAAATTTACGGACCATGATTTAAACATATTTTTTTTAATTATTCACTCATTAGTTTTTAATTTGTTAATAAATACTTGAATATGAGTGCTCAGTATGACGTTATATTTTCCATAAAACTGTGAAGTTCGAATAGATCGGCAGTTAAATCAGTTAAGCATTGTTCTTAATAAGAAGTGGCTGTTGACCATAATGGGAGGTTCAAATGAAAATTGGGTTGGTTCAAATTAAACAAAAAAATGAATAAATATTTTGTAGTAGTAATATATATTACGTAGGAGCAGTCATTTGAGACAGTTAAACAAAACTTCTTGAGGACCCAGTTTCAGTGAGATTTAAATTCTATAGTTGTAATTTGTATTTCCAGGTATGGTGATGGTTCCAAAAGTCAGGGATGAACAGACACCTCAGCCAGTGCATCCAGTTGTTCCTGTCAATGACTGACAATTCAATGCAGAGGCCACGATACTTGGATTTATGGCTGAACATGCTCCCTGGCACCACAGTAGTGAGTCTTACTTAAGAGAAGTTAAGACACTTGCCAAAGATACAAAAGCTCTCAGCAAATTAAAACTTCAAAGGTGTACCGCATCATACAAGATGACTTACGGAGTGGCTAGCCATTTCAATGATAAACATGTGGAGGAGTTACGTGAAACTCAGTTTTGTTTCAACTTAGACAAGTCAACAAACACAAACAATGAGAAAACTGTTGCAGCTATTTTTCTGCTATAGAGAAAGAAATAGTGTTGAGACATTTGGCCTCCTTAAAAATCACAAGGGCTGATTCTGAATCAATTTTCATAGAATTTGAAAGCCTGTTTGAGAGACTTGAACTGCCGTGGGACAATCTAGTTTGTGTGCTACTGGACTCATGTAACACCATGAGGGGAAACAATCTGGCTTGGGGACCAGAATACGTCAAAGTCCACAATGGCTACGCTGCCAAAGCATTTTAGTCCCGTTTGGATATTACTTGGAATAATATATATAATAATTAATAACATTATATTCTCATCAAATGTGCAGAAAATGGAAAAAAATACTCTTATGATACATAAAAATTGAATAAATAACACTTTTACAATAAACAATTGCAAGCATGATAATTGATATGTTGTTCATTATTATAAATCAAACATCCCACAGTGTAGACTGTTAATACACATGCATTTGATCATAGCCAGTTGAGTTTTATGGGAAGTGGACAACTAAACCAAAATGTCAGGTCTAATGCCTGTGACTTCAGGTAAAAAGAGTAAATTTAACTGTTTAAAGACAAAGGTGTTAAACTTCACTGCTAAGATTCCTGATAATTGTT
This sequence comes from Mya arenaria, assembly GCF_026914265.1. Lineage (NCBI taxonomy): Eukaryota > Metazoa > Mollusca > Bivalvia > Myida > Myidae > Mya > Mya arenaria. Next base: position 43,277,641 of record NC_069123.1, on the reverse strand, counting down.
CTGATTGTGGATGTCTCGTGTTGAACATAATTATATCTACCAAACCGAAAGGTGTACCCCTTGAACACTATTCTAAGGCAAAAAAGGTATTAGAAACCCTGAAATACAGAAAGCTTCGGGGGGCTTCGCCCTCCCACCAGGGCTTTGCCCTGGACCCATCGGGGGCATTGAACGGCCCCCTGAACCCCACGCAGACATTTTCAGGATTGGCACCTTGGCTCTGTTATCATACCTGTTATGGGCCTTGAAAGTATAAAAAATCAGTGCGTCTGTAAACAATTGCTTGTGAACACACTACAGTCTTCAGTTTTGATTGTATCTCGATGAAACTTGTACAGTATCTAGATATCCATTAGAGCTTGGTTCCTTTCGAAAACCAGCCAGATCCGCCCATGCATGCCTAGATTATAGGCCTTGATAGTGTAAAAAAATGCTATTTTAAGCTAAGTCTATTTTTAGCCAAGTCTACATAAACGAAGTCTATTTTTAGCCAAGTTTACATGTAAAGTCACAATTGCTTGTGAATTTTTGTTCAAATTATGCCCCTGGGGTCATTACTGGCCACGCCCCCTGGTTCACAGGTTTGGTATACTTAAATTGGGAAATGTTAAAAACCTTTTTGTCTGAAACAGCTATGCAGATCCTTGCTATTTTGAACAAGGCTTAATTAAGTGGTCCACTACCATGTTTGTTCAAATTATGCCCCTTGGGTCAAAACTGGCACTGCCCAGGGGGTCACAAGTTTCCTAGAGACTTATTTACGAAATATTTTCAAACTTTTCTTGTTTCAAACCACAAGGCCCATACCTTTGATATTTGTTGTGGAGCATCATATGATGACTTTCTAGCAAAACATTTGAAATTATGCCCCTTGGGCTGGCCCCACCTCTTTTGACCTACTTTTTAATCCCCCGCCACGGAGAGGGAAGGGAATTATAGGAATGCACTTCGTCCGTCTGTCAGTCCGTCTGGCTTCAACATTTCCTGTCTGGGCTATAACTTACTAATGCATGGCTGGATTACCATATTACTTGGTAAAAATGTTGTCCTTATTGAGACAATGTGCAGTGACCTTGACCCGGGTCCATACTTCAAAGGTCAAGGTCTCCCGAGGCATTTAAAGGTCAGAGTGCACATGCTCATGACCGCCCTATAACTTACTTATGCATTGATGGATTACCATATTACTTGGTACAAATGTTGTCCTCATTGAGACGATGTGCAGTGACCTTGACTACATCGTATGTTATTTGATCTGTTATTAATAAAACACACTCTCCGTCATTTTTTAAATCCATTTAAGACCCATCTTGAATATTAATTCTTGTAAGCACTTTAGTCTCAATCTTGAAACTTGGTCAGAATGTTAGTATTGCTCTAAGTTTCATTTTGGATCATATTGGGTGAAAGCATGGTTACTAGGTCAAGTAGTAAAACTTTGTGCCACATTTAAGGCCCCTACCTTGATGAAACTTGTTCTATATTCAGAATGTTTGTCAAAATGAAACATATGATTAATATTAAGCTGTTGATCTCAAAAAGGACCACTAAGGTCCCATTGTCATATCTCAGTTACAAACTTCCACTTTTGACGAGAGACCAAAGTTTTTTTCACTTCTCAAATTAAATCAACTTACATTACTCATCGTTCATTGTAGCTTAATATGACAGTGATAAGCCATACTGTTCTGATCGCTATTCCTCAATTGTTCTCATAAATACCTTAGAGGTTTTAGATTTCTGGTACATAGCATGGAATACCTGTTACTTATCTTTCAAAAGAATCACTATTTCTTCAACCATAAATAGCATAAAAACATTTTCACTTCAAAACTCTAGAAAATAAAACAGTTTGTATTAAGCTGTACATAAATATATTTTACAGTGTACAAAATACAGAAATGAAATATATGCATTGAACATCCTCTATAACAGGACATAATAACACAAGAGCACTCAACATTACTTCATTATAGTACAATGATTGGATATGTAGTCTCTCTCTCCTTCATTTCCTTGACATATTTCTAATACTTCATGCCAGTTCAAAAGAATGACTTGCATTCTTGAAGACAGATTCTTTCACCAGGTTTGTTGAACACATGATCTCAAATGAGTGTGGTAACATAGAGAAAAAATGATTACATAACCATGTCCACAGATGTGGATTTCAACAGAGATCATGGTAATATTCATGTCAGTAATGGGGATATAAGCATGATCTTATTTTATGACGATGTAAAACCTCAGTGATAATTTTTCAAACCAGCCTATCTTACAATAATAAAAATGCCAAGTGCCAAGCATAGTTTTACGCAAAACATCCTTAAAGACAACAACTCATCGATCTACATCTTTCAGAAAGATGGGTCCTCATGCAAAACATTAATTATAGGACTCCGCATGCGAAGTGTAATGAATCACTTGTCTTGTACCTATAAGGTAGTCTAATGAAACTAGTGTACTGCAAGACTTGGACACAGTCAACACAAGCAAATTCAGTAGAAGTTTACAGCAACTCTTTCATCCAAAGTTCATGGTTTGTCGTGAGAAGAGATCTAAGGTGACGCTACTGAGGAAGGCGGGAATGCTGTCTCGCTGTATGAGGTACATGTCCATCAGGTCTTGGAGAGTAGAGGAAAAACTTGTTCCCAACATCTCGATATTGCCTCGTGAGTTTTGCTGCAAAAAATACAAGGAACAGAGTCACAGAAAATATAATATAAATGATCACAAAGATACACATAGTTTGTGTTAACATCTTGCACATTGCAAACATTTAAGTTTTACCAGTATGTATATTTTGTCAGTTTAAATCTCTATTTTTGACATATTTGACCAATTACAGTGCATCTCAATGTTCAAAAAACAAAATCAAAGAATGTAGAGTAAACTTCTGCTTACACTCCCCTTAACCAAGAGGTTAACACGCACCTGAAAGAGGAGGTAGTCTGTAGGTGACTCGGCATACATGCTGGTGATGCGATACTGGTTAGAGGTCGGGATATCGATCTTATAGCCGGTCAGCTGGTAGCAGACCTCACGCACTTCCTGAGATGTCTTTTTAAATGCCTCCATCAGACGCTTGTTCTTCAGTTCTGCCAATGTAAGCTGGGAACGCATCTCTGAGGACAAAAAAACACATCTTTTTACAGCCTTATCTCAATCATAGGTAATAATACTTTCTGTAAGGTAAACCTTGATATATCTTACAAGACTGCCTCCAAAATACAATAATAATAAAAAAAAATACAAATAGAGGATATCTGTTTGTTTCAGTGTGTAAGATATAATATCTTTCACTCAGTGAGCACCAAAAGCTAATTTTCAAGTGTGTCAATATCAAACTGAAATTTTCAATGTTTGAAACAGTAAAATGGGATACCAATATATAAGTCTTCAATACCTATGTTAGATTTCCACTCTCTTATATAAGCTCTCCTAACCTTCAATATCCTTGCTGGATCCTGGTTCCTTGATTTTTTGCTCAACAGCCACAGTAAGGTCCTCAATTTTCCCATCATGTTCCTCAAGCAGCTGTATACGCTGCCGCAGCCGCGCATTCTCCTCACGAAGCTTTGTCATCTCTTCCCGACGGCGATCGATATCTGAGTCTACCGGGTTCATTTTGAAGTGTAGAACTTTCAGTTTTGTTGGATCATAGTCGCCCTGAAATATTAAAAGGTCCTCATTTCTTAATCCTTAAAAAGATATATTCTTGAAATGATAAATAAAACATGCCCACTTATTTACTAGAATAACATTTAGAAAAAAAGTGAAACCTTTGAATTAAAACTAGAGCTGTCACAGGAGTGATGAATACCCCCAAATGCCGCCTGGACACAGGAATGGCAAACCATTCCTTTGAAAAGAAGCCATAACTCCAAGGTTACTGCACACTGCATCTTCTTTTATCATGCATGTATTGTTTTATTTAAATCTGTTGAGTAATTTAGAAGTTACACTGCTGACAAGAAAAACTAGCCTTTCATGAGTTATCGTCCGGAAACCGTTTTTTCTACTTTTAGTAACAGTGACCTTGACCTTGGCCCCACCAGCCCCAATATCGAACTTGACCTGTATCTTCTGATGTTACACCTGTGTACCAAAAATTGTTCAAATCTGTCTAGCCTTTCATGAGTTATCGTCCGGAAACCGTTTTTCTATTTTTAGTAACAGTGACCTTGACCTTGGCCCCACCAGCCCCAATATCGAACTTGACCTGTATCTTCTGATGTAACACCTGTGTACCAAAAATTGTTCAAATCTGTCAAGCCTTTCATGATTTATCGTCCGGAAACCGTTTTTCTATTTTTAGTAACAGTGACCTTGACCTTGGCCCCACCAGCCCCAATATCGAACTTGACCTGTATCTTCTGATGTTACACCTGTGTACCAAAAATTGTTCAAATCTGTCAAGCCTTTCATGAGTTATCGTCCAGAAACCGTTTTTCTATTTTTAGTAACAGTGACCTTGACCTTGGCCCCACCAGCCACAATATCGAACTTGACCTATATCTTCTGATGTTACACCTGTGAACCAAACTGTATCTTCTGATGTTACACCTGTGTACCAAAAATTGTTCAAATCTGTCAAGCCTTTCATGAGTTATAGTCCGGAAACCGTTTTTCAATTTTTAGTAACAGTGACCTTGACCTTGGACCCACCAGCCCCAATATCGAACTTGACCTGTATCTTCTGATGTTACACCTGTGTACCAAAAATTGTTCAAATCTGTCTAGCCTTTCATGAGTTATCGTCCGGAAACCGTTTTTCTATTTTTAGTAACAGTGACCTTGACCCCACCAGCCCCAATATCGAACTTGACCTGTATCTTCTGATGTTACACCTGTGTACCAAAAATTGTTCAAATCTGTCAAGCCTTTCATGAGTTATTGTCCGGAAACCGTTTTTCTATTTTTAGTAACAATGACCTTGACCTTGGCCCCACCAGCCCCAATATCGAACTTGACCTGTATCTTCTGATGTTACACCTATGTACCAAAAATTGTTCAAATCTGTCTAGCCTTTCATGAGTTATCGTCCGGAAACCGATTTTCTATTTTTAGTAACAGTGACCTTGACCCCACCAGCCCCAATATCGAACTTGACCTGTATCTTCTGATGTTACACCTGTGTACCAAAAATTGTTCAAATCTGTCAAGCCTTTCATGAGTTATCGTCTGGAAACCGTTTTTCTATTTTTAGTAACAGTGACCTTGACCTTGGCCCCACCAGCCCCAATATCGAACTTGACCTGTATCTTCTGATGTTACACCTGTGTACCAAAAATTGTTCAAATCTGTCAAGCCTTTCATGAGTTATCGTCCGGAAACCGTTTTTCTATTTTTAGTAACAGTGACCTTGACCTTGGCCCCACCAGCCCCAATATCGAACTTGACCTGTATCTTCTGATGTTACACCTGTGTACCAAAAATTTTTCAAACCTGTCTAGCCTTTCATGAGTTATCGTCCGGAAACCATGAAAACCGACAGACCGACCGACCGACAAGCTCCCTCCTATATACCCCCTCAAACTTCGTTTGTGGGGGTATAAATATTTTGCCAAGAAGTTATTGGAATCAAGCTAGACACTTGACACAGCAACTCTAATACTGAAAAGGTATAATACAGGAATGAAAAAATAAGAACATTTAAAACAGCTTGTAGCAAATAAATATAACCATAAAGAACACTGTTTACCTGTAGGTGCCTCTGTTCAATCCTGCACTCTAATGTATTTTTTTCTTGCTCGCATGTTTCCAGGGCACGCTCCAGACTGGCAACTTTCTCCCGTAGACTGTTTATTGTTTTCTGGTCTGCCTCCGACCTGCAGTCATGTACGTCGTAGTTTGCCTTACGATGCAGGTCAGACAATGTCAACTCAAGCTGAAAATCAACCCTTTAAAATTGTAACTTTCATCTTCACAGCATGAAATCCAGCTAAATCAAAACAGTGTCTTCTAATGACAAAAATTAATGTAACTACTAAATTAATACTTCCAAATATACCATATTGATACACATATTTGTTTCAACTGAACACTTGCCCTCTTAAAAGCCAAAAAAACATTGTAAACTACATGTATGTTCTCGCATCGATAACCAGAACACCCGCCAATAAAAATGCCTACATTGGTACCAACCTGTCTTATATTCTGGCGTGCAGACGCGAGATCGCCGCCCACTTTGTTAAGCTCGGCCTCCAGATTCTCTGTCTGTCGCTTGTATCCCTGCACACTGTCCTCGAGCAGGGCCACACGATTAATTGATGCCTGGGAGCTCGGGTCGAGGCTGACGGTCACCTCACTCTCGTATGAATCTATGATCCGCTTGTAACCATCACGTTCCTAACAATAAGATATATATACACTTGTCATTGTATTTTTCATATGCTCCTTATTTGTTTTTATTGCATATACTGTAATAAATTATGTAATTAAGTTATCCCCAAAACTTTTTAAAGCCATATGCGTCTATGATCTGTTCACAACCATCACAGTGAGTAAGGTTTCCATATGTTTTACTAATTTAACTGTTATTTTCCCTTACCTTATTGTGAACACTTATTTCAATAGTCAGTAGATATTATCTTTTTTTGCAAGCTTTTACCATTTTTTTTAATATGGTTTCAATCCAAATGAAATTTTAATTGGCTTATCCCCCAGTAATCACTATTATTAATGATACTGTACAGACAAATGAATAAATCTGTGTCAAACCTACCTTTTATCATAATAAAACCCCAATTCAATTTATTTGATAATTGCCTGCAGCACAAGATAAGCGAGTATCAAACTTGATGACAATTTCCAGTGACATGCCCTTATACTTTTGCCGGAGAACAGTCCAGGGGCCATATACATAAAACTCCTAGTAAAATTTTCAAAATTTTTACAATTATTTTAAAACCCTTTTCTTTTCATTAAAAATAAAGTCGTATGCAAACACCCAGGGGTATTGTTACATTCATTTCCTTGCTTATTTACATATTTTTGGTGTACAAACATTGTATTACTAAGTTTTCATTAAATTTCATTAAATTCAACTTGAAACAATTTTCCATTTAGAAGTCACTTTTCACCAAGATGCTTTATGTATACCGCCTCAGTACCCTTCCTTACCTTGGTTACGAGCAGCAGTTTCCTCTGTAAGCGTTTGATGAGGTCGGCCTGCTGAGCAGACTTGGTTTTCTCATTGGTCACTTGTTGTTGCATTTGGCTCTGGTGCTCCTGGAGGTTACGCAGCGTCATCTCCTTCTGGTGCAGGCTGAAAACCATATTTCAATGTATACACAAACACTGTATGATTTTATACACTAGGGCTATCCTATCAACATGTGTATCGTATGCTCGATTATTCAATCCCTTTATTTTTGGATATAATCATGATTTCAAAAATAATATGACTCAAGGCTTATCAAGATTTAAAAGATTCAATTTAAAGATTTAGTTAATTTCTGACACTCTCATGGTATTAAATTGAAATTCAATTTTATATTGCCCCATTTTTTTTTAAATCTTTTTATATTGCCCCATTTATTTTTTTAAATCTCAACACACAGTACATCAAAGTATGCATCAAAAGGGAAGACAGATGACAGATAAAAAGAAGACTTACTGAGTCTGAAGTTCCCCTTGCTTTGACAGCATCAGAGCTTCGCCACTTTGTAGCTCCGTCACTCTCTTGCTCAGGTTGGCAGGCGACCTGGAACCACATGGTCATATACACTGTCTAAGCTTCATCATTCTTTAGTGTGTAAGTGAGTTGAAAATCCGTAATATATTTTTCCCCATGGTGAGTTTAAAAAAATTGTGCAGGTTCTTAAGCAAGAGGTAAATCATCCTTAACCATTGCTTTGTGTATATGTCATTTAATATGTAAATATTGAATGAATATGAAAAAGATTGTTTCCTTAAAGTTTTTGATCTCCACGTTTATCAATTATCATCAAAAACTACTCAAGTTTAAAGAAATAAAACTGACACATATTTTGAAATAAAAAATCCTTAAATAAATTAAACTCCACACCTTTTCATTATAGCAGTTCAAAATCACTCACTTAACTGTTAATCCAGTGGGATCAGGTTTCTCCCATTGTTCAAGCTTCTGTTTCAACTCCTGAAATGAACAGCAGTTTTTCCCAGGATGCTCCAAGCCAGTAACCCCAAAATTCATTAATTAAGGTATAAAATAAGCATATATATGTGGTATGGCTGCTTTGTTTTGAACATTGAGTGTCTCATGTTAAGTGTCTGCTAGGCCTAAGCCTTATGCTATTTAGCAGGATCTTCTTCAGATATTTGACTATAATTGGGCTTGTCCCTGAAGTGTACATTTACATCTCATGAGTGTTAGCTAAAAAATATGTGTCACAATGATATGAAGACAAACCAGTAACTGCAACAACCCCTTTTTATTCCTTCAATATAATATTATCTCCAGCTAAAATAATCCTTTTCACAACAAAAGCTTTATCTGGGAGTAGAATTGTTATTGGTCCAAGGATTTATGCAACCAAGGCAACAATTGGCGTGTTAATTACCACTATCCTTTCTGCATAATTTACCTCATTTTCCGCCACCAGAGCATGGTAGTTGGCCAGTTTATTTTCCAGTCTCTCCACCTTGTTCTGCATGTTATCATGCTGCTCCTTTAACAGCAAGTTGTTCTCCTGAATACCTCTAGATATAAAAGAAACATAGATTAGAACGGATCCTTCTCCAGAATACCTCTTGATATGAAAGAAACCTAGAATAGAACAGGCTCAACTCTTGAATACCTCTAGATATAAAAGAAACAAAGACTAGAACAGGTCCTTCTCCTGAATACCTCTAGACATGAAAGAAACAAAGACTAGAACAGGTCCTTCTCCTGAATACCTCTAGATATGAAAGAAAGAAAGACTAGAACAGGTCCTTCTCCTGAATACCTCTAGACATGAAAGAAACAAAGACTAGAACAGGTCCTTCTCCTGAATACCTCTAGATATGAAAGAAAGAAAGACTAGAACAGGTCCTTCTCCTGAATACCTCTAGATATAAAAGAAACAAAGACTAGAACAGGTCCTTCTCCTGAATACCTCTAGATATAAAAGAAACAAAGACTAGAACAGGTCCTTCTCCTGAATACCTCTAGACATGAAAGAAACAAAGACTAGAACAGGTCCTTCTCCTGAATACCTCTAGATATGAAAGAAAGAAAGACTAGAACAGGTAATTCTTGTAAATACCTCTAGATATAAAAGAAACAAAGACAAGAACAGGCCCTTCTCCTGAATGTCTCTAGATGAATGAAACAAAGAATAGAACAGGTAAGCTTGTAAATCCCTCTAGATATAAAAGAAACAAAGACTAGAACAGGTTATTCTCGTAAATACCTCTAGATATGAAAGAAACATAGACTAGAACAGTGGCACCTCAAGAGAATACTGTGAATCAATCACTGATTTTTTTCATGCTCACCAAGGGGTAAAATATTTTAGCCAGAGTGATAGACTAAGTTTGTTATGTGCAGAGTGAAGAGCCCTGTGGAATTAACATCAACACTTGTCGTGAACATCAACGCTTGTCTGTTATATTGTGTACAGTTTTTGAGTGATGGTCAAGGTAGGTAGTTTGTATAAAAGTTTGTTTGAACAACAACAACAATGACAACAGCATCACGACAATTTCTAATTCAAGCGTATGTCAATATCTCACTGATGCTTTCATGTTCACCAAGGGAAATTTCTTCTGTAATTGTTTGGTCAGAGACATTGGATCTCACTGTTATGTGTATAGAAAACTGAAAAATGTATTTCATCATATTGGTTTTGCAAACATTAACTCCTTTGCAACATGAACCTTATGTTGGTTAAAGTCAGTTTCAAAACACTATGGCTATGACAATATGTTTCTATTTAACCTCTAAAACAAAAAATCTTAAGTTAAGGGTCAATTTTTGCATGCCCAAAGCCTTAGACTTGTGTCTACTAGAGAAACCAGATTTAGCTACTCAACTCTCACACCAACCTGAGGTATGTGTTGTCATCGGAGAGTTTCCTGTTCTGTTTTTCCATCTCCTGGAATGATGCCAACTGTGACTTCATGGCGGTGGAGATCACCTTGTCTTCCTCCATTCTAACTATCTGTTGCTCGAGGTCCTTAAAACATATTTATTTGAATATCTTGAACTAAAGTGCCACAATCCTTTTATAACTTAAACAAAAGTGGAGCCGAGCAATGCGCATCTGTTTTGGTCCATCAAAAAGGAGCATAACTCTACAATAATTAAAGACAAGGTTATTGGCCTTGCTGTACATGTGCCTATTGTCTCTGGCAACATGTGTACTAAGTTTAATCTGCATGACTTGAGAGGTTTTTGAGTCATAGAGGTTAGAGTTTTTGAACAATGACACCGATGATGCAGTCACTAAGGCGTTGACCATTTCTCTTCTGTTTTTAAAAACAATTAATACACCAATCTTAGCTAGAGTGATGGGACTTGTTTGACATGTACACACATATACTTATTGTCATAGTATATAAAACAATTCATACAAGTGTGAATAAAAAAATCATTATCATGCAACTGTGATGTAGATTTCTACATTTGGGTCATTTCTTCACCTTGACCTTCTGCTCTGCCTGTGCTGCCTTTAATTTCACCTCTTCACCCTCTTGCATTTGGCTAGTCACATCCGACCACCGCCTGTAATAAACATTTAAATGTATACTGACATTCACCTATCAGTTAACTATTTACATGGTCATCAATATCCACACTGCATAACATTGCTCTATATGAATGACTGAAACCATTTCCCTACATTTTACACATTAGCATTGATCAATTTTCAATAGCACCAACAGTCACCAAATCTGCCTGTCCTATTTTTTGGACAGCCAAATTTAAAGAACAGACTGTTAATACAATTTTTGATATATCAAGGGTCATAACTCTAGAGTGACAAAGACGATGTGGTTGGGTATTGAATCTCACCATAAACATATTTCTAAATTTGATGATGTTAAGACAAAAGCTTTAAATGTTATTGATCAGACAAGACTGATTTTAGGTAATAGCTAAAATTAGAGGAAGTGACTAAAGCCATACAACTGACCCCATTTTCTCGAAACTTCTTAAGCTTAACAGGCTTAAGCTTATTTTAATAAGCCAAATTACATACTTATATTGAATTTTGATGAATGAAACCTGGTTTATTCTGATTATCATGAAAATAAGTCCTATCTTAAGTATATAATATCTTAAAGAAGTCGACATTATGCAATTTATTTAAAACCAAAAATATTGAGCTTAGCTTAATCCTGTTATAAGGGACTTAAGAAGTTTCGAGAAATTGGGGCCCATTATTCAAACTTGTGGCCATCCACATTATGAACAAATTTGGGGATGACTGAACAGATGCTTTTAAATATTATTGGTCTAACAACATAATTTTTGATGCTTGCCCACCTTCATGCCAAGGGCAAAACTATAATATACATACCATTCTATAAACAGGAGTATAAAAATAGTGAAATCAAAACAGTCTATAGCTATATTTAAAAAAATAAATAACATGCAAGCTTATATCTATTGGGATGTTTAAGCTTACTTGAGCTGCAGTTTGAGCTGAACTTTAGTTTCATCAAGCTCAAGCATTACAATGCTTAGCTCGCTGTCTTTCCTCCGCATCTCACTCCGGAGCTCTGTCATCTTCTCCCAGTTACTCTCCTTTTCCTGATTTGAAGGGGAAAAAAGTAACATGAAGAACACAAGTTTGAATTTATTTATTTTAATAGGCTGATAGTTACTGCTGACAACTCGATTATTGACATTCGCAAGTAAAAGCGTGTTGAAGCGCTGTCCACTTCTCTTTGAAGTAATTAGACAGCAAAGTTAATTAATACAGAGGGAAATAATCCCCTGAGAGGCATTGAAGGATATTCCCTGTCAATAAAGAATCACTCATTTTGCAGCAGAGCAGTTCAAATAGTTGCACAGATTGTACCTTCGCTATATTTTGTATCTCTTATTTTACATCCGAAATATTAACACATGCTTATCAATTACAGGCATGTCTGAATAGATAAATAAAACTGACCATTCACAAGAACACCTTCAGACTAATATTAATTTTTGTTGAGTTGAGATGAATTAGTATTTGTAACAAACAAAAGCAATGGGACTTAAATTTCAAAGCATCTTTTTATTACATATGTCAGGCTAAGCTTTTGGGCTTAAGTATTACTTCGGGCATAAGGAAGCCAACATGAAATTAACACTAAATCTGTGTAAATATTCAAAATATAAGAGGGATAGAAAACTTTATCAAGGATGTAATTTTCTTTCATTTTTGAGGATTTTTTTTGGATGCGTCTGACTCGCAATCACTTTAACCACACATAGTTCAGACAAAACAGCATTTATAAAATAAAGTCTTACTAATATCTTATATTGCCTGACCTGTTCTAAGTTATCTGAGAGCTGCAGTCTTTCTTTCTGCAGAGTGAGAATTTGCTCTTCGAATGATTTCCGCTGCTTGTCCAGTGCAGACTGAGCATCTGACAACTTTTCACGTCCCAATGATTCTCTCTGTTCCAGATATTTGAGCTGGGTCATAAGTTCACCAACACGTGAATTTTCGCGCTTAAATAGACAGAAATAACACTAAAGAGAATACAAGTCATTCAAAATCAAGAAGATTTGACACAGATTTTACATGTAAACAGTAAAATAAGGATGATTTCAAAGCTGTACTCTCACAGATGGTCAGTTTTGACTGTTTTAAAATAAGTAGTCTCAGAATTGGCTGATTTGGGCACCAATACCTTCAATTCAGTCATATAAGATAATTTCAAAGAGCATCATAGAAAAATAAATTTCAAATAGTTCCTCCACCTACAGTGTACAACAGTTGATACTGAACTCACACTTTTGATAAAGATTCAAGTTTTATCCACATCATTCACATAATTCAAATATAAATTCAGAGGTATCAATCAAAGACAATAAGGTAAAAAAAGAAAATACACCTTCATAAAACTATGACATTGATTGTTGCTTAAAAAAGCCCATACTCAGAATACCGGGTAAATAAATTCTTAAAAGACAATAATCTCTACGAGTAAATCATATTATACAAAAACTTAAACATGATAATATTTCATGAGTTTGTTTTTTAAGAAAATCAAGTATATTAGCCCATTGTTGCTCTTTGAGGCGGAACTGACAAGTGTAACTTTCAGAGCAAAGGTAAGATTTCTGATTGAATAAGTAGCACTAACTATTTTTTATAAACATCCGTTAGGAATACATTTTGGGCAACTTCTCCTTCTTGTTCATGTCAGATGTGATTATGAAATTGATAATTTAATAACCATTGCAATTATTTATAATCATTAATTATGGTTTTGTTTTCAATCCCTACTTATAACATCTCTAACCATTTTTTCTGCCATGGCCTTTTCTAGCTGCTGTTCAAACAGAATACGAGCCTTCTGATTGGCTGTCTCCAGGTTGGAGATGGTCGCCTTCAGACGAATGATCTCACTCTTAGCATGGATGTATTCAGCTTCTTTGTACTTGTACTGCTTCTCTTTCGCTGAAAGAAAAATAGCATTGATAGAGGCAACGAAGCTGGGGCTGCAGCCTAAATATTGCGGCAAGCCAAAGAATTAATCAGCAAAATTAATGTTTTTTGTTGTGAATTTTTATTGAAATAATATTAATTACATTAAATCGCTTTTAAACTCAATTTCCTTCATCGATTTGACCTCTTATTGAAGGATGTGTTGCCTTGGTTATGACAGTCATATCGGGTCTTGTATTTCCAGCTGGAGCATTGAGGTACGGTACATGAAGGTGTCGACCAACATATAAATTGTTGGCAAATTACCAGTACTGACAAACTGGAAATCATTTACCTGCTTAAAAGACATAGATAATAGGAGGTAAATTCAAGATATGAAAATGCACACTATGTTTTGAAGAAAGATGATTTTAAGTATCTTTTTCACATTTGTTTACTATGTATACATGGCTACACCAAGCTATTTAAAATTTACATAGCCATCCTTAAGTAGAGAGAATCCAGAACAGGTTTGTTGGATGGAAGGAAACATGCCAATCCACTTTTGTTTTTGTTAAGTTTACAAGTGTGGTTGTGTCAGCTTTTAAAGCAAAACTTGAACTATAAGTACAGCTTTTAACCCATGCTTGGATTTTTATGAATATATATACCATTAATGACCATGTTGTTGGTTCCTGAATTCAATGAATTTTCAATGTAAATAAAATGTGTTACATTTCAGCCAATTTTTTTAGACTTGTTGTTCTTAGAATTAAGGGCAAATTACACAAATTCGGAAGTACCTACTCCATTGTTACATTCCTTCATTTATGTTTAATATTTTCACAATCATGAGAGTGAATCGAAGCATAGTACATACATGCCACATTTCTGAGAGGCTTCCCAGGGGATTTTGGTCTGAATTCCAGGGGATTTTGATATTACACCAGCGGATTTTTACGCGGCAAAATTTTGAGCAATATTTGCATTTATAATATAAGAATAAATACAGAAATTTATACACTCTAATTACAATAATTTTTGGACTTAGTCATCATTGTCCTTCATGGAATTTCACACTAATAAGATTATGGATGCCTTCCACTGTCAACTTTAAGCAATTTTTTTTAAAAAAATATAAAAAATAAAAAAATTAAATTCCAGGGGATATGGATCCCCCGGCGGGGTACCAGGGGATGGGTTGAAATTCTGGGGGACTTTTCCCCCTGTCGGGGGATATGGCATGTATGAAAGTAATACCATCTCTCAGACCATTTGCTTCTTTCCATCTTTATAGGTTTTGAGGCTGAATGATTTGTGACTTCAAAAACAGGCCAACCATGTGGATCTTCTTTGATAACATTTTCAACGCATTGTTTCTACCGGTACCTTACACCAGATTTGATGACTGTATCAAATACACAGTTCAACCAATTTAATTTACTTACATAAGATTGTTTATTTCACAATTGTAAGTTTTCTCAAATATATAGTTTGGGGTCAAAAATCACTAGAAATCAGTGTTGTTTCGCATGCAAATTAGTGAATTGACCATAATTTATAATGTTTAGGAAATTTATTTAGTGGTCTCTGAGCTTAACCAGAAATAGTCCAAATAATTGTACGTTGACAGATTTTTTTTAGATTTTTGATATGGCAAATCCTTCCTTAGGGATTGGAAGAATCCCGTATAACACGTCTATTATTTTATACTAAACCAGAAAGGACCAGTTTTTGAATTGGTAACCCCAAAATTTTCCTTAGGCCACTCCTTTTTTATTTTTTGGTTTACAATAATTTTTGGAAAAAATGTCCACCGGGTGGTCGAAAAAAAAATATAAAAATAAAAAAGTCACAAAACATACTCTTAAATGGTTAAAATCAGAGAACAACATAAAAACATTGAAAATTTATATCATTTACTTGACATTTTAAAGTTTTAAACTGCTATTAATGCATGCATGTTTTAATACACTCAAAGTTTCAAAGTTCTAATTAAACACACAGTTTAAATCTTACATACTGTGCATATAAAACATCAATGAAATTGACTATTAAACATGTTTACATGTATAAACTACACTTTTTATCAAAGATACATTGAATATTACTCAGCAAGACATTTGTTTAGCTTTAGGGGTATACTAAAGCAAAGTGAATGCAGAACACTTAAAAACTGACCAATATTAAATCATACATGTGATAACGTCCCGGACGTCCGGGATTGTCCCGGAAATCGTATCTCTGTCACGGAGTCACGGAGGGTGCATGTTTGTCCCGGAAAGTCATAAAAAAAAAACGAAAAAAAAATCTCGGAATCGGAATCGATTATCTTAATTTTACCATTGTAAGTCAGCTATTTTGCCTGTCCGGGACACTGGTCGTAAAACACAGGACATGTTGACACTAATCCGTTAATTGGTACGTGTGTCGTCGAGGTCATCGTCAATCACCCGATAATTGATCTATCGGCCTATTGTTGTGCTTAACGAGTGGGGGAGGGTTCTTGTATACTAATTCATTGTTTTTATATGGATTTGTTTGGTCTTATGAATGATAGCTTTTAATTGATGAATTGATATTTTTCACACATTTTACCAACAAACGAGCACGAAGGTAAGTTCAAAGAAAGTGACAAAATGAGTAAAAAAACAAAAATAAAACACGGAAAACAAGGAATTTTAGTGTTTTGACCGTTTCCGAACTATCGTGTGTATTTTTACGCCGAAATAAAACTGACGATATGGGGTTTACAGACGGTTATATAGAGTGCTTTAATCACGTGACCATGGTAAGTCACGTGATCGCTTTATACAGCTGATTGTTGACACGTCTCTATCAAAATTATATGCATCTCCAAACGGAAAAAAGCTCATCGACTGAAAAATCTTCTTTATCGTCTGGAAAATATTGTGTGTCATTAATTGCAAACGTTTTAAATGTGATGAAAAAATAAATATTTCGTAACGCATGTTCTCAAAAGCGCGGGAAAACAGGTGCCCGTATAGTTGTTTATTTCCTGTTTTGATGAAACCGAAAGTAGACTGCATATCCTCCTGGTTAGCACTTCATTTAAAGCCTGGGAAAATATCTGGTTTTATTTTTTCAAGAAAATGCAGAAAAAAAACACAACCATGTCAGGTAAAAAATACGTCTTGACAGTCAAAATAGGTACATTTTCCCGACGTTAAAAACGACTAAAATAGCCCCAGATATGCTATGGAATGCACCACAGACGTTCCGCATTTAAAAAAATTTCCGGGGGGGCATGCCCCCGAACCCCCCTAGTGTGCGTTGACATTACGACGAGTGTCCCGGAATCGACCCAAGAAATTATCACATGTATGATTAAATTTAAAAAAAAGGGAAGGCGAATTTTATGCATTAAAATACACAAAAATTACACTGTAATTAAGACAATACATTACATTTTCTAAACATTGTTTCAGTTATTTCAATATTGGAAAATGTCAATAAAGTGAAATAATTTCCAGTTTTGTAAATAAGGAAGGACCTTTTATGAAGACATTTGAGCTTCAATATTGTGAAAACAATTCCTGAAAATCTAAAAACCAAACTAGACCTAGATTTGAGTTTAAATAACTCTTCCACGCTGGGTCTTAGTTGTGTGTAACCCAATCCATGTCCGGATATTTTCGGACCAGGATATTTACCATGGGATGTTCACCAAATCCATTTCAAATTCAAATCTTGCAGCAAATTACCACATCAGTACATAAAAAGCACATAGAAAAATAATAAATCTAGAATGTGACTTAACTTTATGTACCAATGATAGTAACAGAGAAATCCATAATTATGTATCATATATTTTCATCTTCTCCCAACTCCGCCATTTTGTGTATCATGCATTCACAGGGCATCTATACTTCATGATTTTTTATATTTCATTTTAAAGAGTATTCCTTGGTTACAACAACAAATCTCATTTATAGTGGAATATCAAGCTCATTACAAATTAAAATGAATTTATTCAAAATAGTTTTCCGTGTTTGTTTTATCTAAATGTTTTGCACACAACTCCTGGCATGCGTAAATGTCATTGACACATGTGTTCAACTCTTTCATTGTTTTTACTCTAATATTAACCCAAACATGAATAAACATTTAATCTAGAATAAACACAAGCTTTACATTGACTCAATGACAAGTATTTCAAAACCATTTTGTGGTTTAAAATCCATAAACCCAACCGACCGAACATGTGAAACTAGGTCACCAGTGTCAACTTAGAAATGTTACTTTCGATTTCCCCACTCACACTAAGTGCACTGTTATTTGATATCTAACCATAAACTGTTATAAAACGTTTTTCTCACATATTATTTACAGATATTGGTGTCTACTTATTCGATGGCAGCCGCTGACACTTTTATTTTTCATCTATAAACAACAATATTTTCATGACCTAAATTGGCGGGGAAAAACAACAATCACGTGACAGTTGTTTGTGTCGGCTGTTAAATTTGCTAATGTATTTTGCTATTGTTGCTATTGTTATTTTAACAACTCGTGCATATTTTAATTAATTATTTCATACAAAGAATGACTGCTATCGTCAATTCTGTCATTGCCAACAGCGCTGCCATAACAGTTGACTGGCTCACATGCTATCACTATAAATTGGCGAATACAGCTACGGAACAACCAGTCGAGATCTACTGCATTGGTACTCTTATCTGTTCGTTTTTCTTTGGTTTCGCACCAAAATCAATACAGTTGGGAAAATAATTTTGAAAAAAAAGTGAAATTCATTTTTTATTTTTTTTTGTACTTTTCGGAAAATTAGACCCGCCGGTTTTGTAAACCAATTAATATAAAAGTAGTGGCCTTAGCCACCCTTCCAAACCCACCACCTCTGCCACCCACAATGTCCATTTGCTTCCTGAGCGAAAACATCACGGTTTTATGTATCAAAGTATTTTACTTTATATATATTATTAAATATTGGCTACAATTTGATATGTCAATGCAAAGAAATAAATTTGCATTAACATGAAACAAATGTTCTTTCGTTTTCATTTATTTTAATTTGTCCTTTAAATAAATAACACAAGATCCCATAAGAATAATCCTTACCAAGGAGTGTTTGTACAGAGAGAGCCTCGAGCTCCCCTGAACGATCACGCAAACTGTCATTTTCTGCATCGTCCAGTCGGAAATGTTTTACACCACGGCTGTCATTGTGGTCACATACAAATGAATCAAAGTCCCTTTTCATTCGTACCAACGATGTGTTATCATCCAGGAATGCCATGATGACTTTTACAAGTGTAAGTTTCGGCTAAAATTTAATAAATAAATGATGAGCTGATCAGTTTCAAATCAGAGCCGTTAGCCTGTATTCTAGTTAATCACACTCAACAACACGTACAGTGGCATTTAGTGCAAGATATAATATAACAATAAAATAAACTGTCGAAATGAAAAATCTGACAAACACTACAGAATTAACAATGAATTAAGCAAAAGTTCGATCAACTTTATTTTTTGAAAGATACCCAGCATTTTGGTATGCTTTATTAATTCACCAACTCTTTTTAACGATCAAACCGGTTTTGGTTTAAAGTGCGTATCTGTCAGGGTGTCATGGTAGGTAAGGATTTGTACTTAAACCAAGGCCGTACATCGTACCTTTAACGTTGGTAACCACTGTCCAGCGTATTCTTGCTATTACCGTTTAATCGGTTGTGGGTTTTAATAAAGTTTCTCTTACTTGACTTTTAATAATTCAGGTTCTTTTATAAAAGTTCAACCACTGTTCCATATAATCTGGGACTAGTAGTGGGATTACTGGTCCCAGTTATAATTTGTGCGCGCGCGTGTGTGTTTGTGTGTGTGCGTGCGTGCTCGCGTGCGCACGCGCGTGCGTGCGTGTATGTGTGCGTGTGTGTGAGCGTGCGTGTGCGTGTGTGTGTGTGTGTCTATTTATGTGCGTCTCTGCGTGGGTGCGTGCGTGTGTATGTGTGTGCGCGTGTTATTATCCGTTTGAGTATTTAACTATATATAGTACATGTAAATCCGGAAAATCGATCTTAAAATATATTTATTTCCTTATTGCCTTTATTTTCACATGGTCGTTCATTTGGTATGTATCCATGTAAATCATTAAATGCAATACAATATGACTGAGTTAAATTAATAAACTGCAATAAAATCGTGGGCTGCTTAAAGTAGCCTTCGCGATAAGTTCCTTGAGCATGTGTTTGATGTCAAGTCAAGTGAGATTTTTACAAGTTTATTTAAAAAAAGACAGTTCATGATATCGGGCTGCATGAGTGTATGAGACAAAGATAGACCAAAAAGAAACGAGGCTGTTTTAGAGGAAAAGAAAATGCAATATACACATATATGCATGGCAAACGATAATTGGCGCGACATATTTTTAACAACGCTGCTTATTAAAGTAACTCTTATATGGTGTTCGTATGTAAGTATATATGTTTAAGCAGCGTTAATACGCATTTAATATCTCTTTACAAACTGAAATAACTTTCTATACTTGCACAGTTGGTTGTTCCCTAAACACATTAAGGATTAAAAATCAAGTATATGCTGATTTACATGGTATTTATTGTAGATAACTGATCGCTTTCTGCTATTGTTATGAGCACTTCCGATTAGATAATGGTTATCGTCTCCAATATTTCTGTTAGCAAGTTTGCACAATACAACGGACACTAGAAAATACTAGTCCTGTCCAGCTGCCGGTCTCGATTGGAAGACGTTGATTTCGAGTTCGAATCTTTAACAATTTGTAAAGAGAAGCTATATCTTAAGTAACTCTTACGTCCAAAATCGTTCTTAAGCAATCTATAGTTACTACATTTGCTAGAAGTATCAACGGTGCTATACCATTTATTTAAAAATAAGTCTGTGCGTTCTGTTTTACATTACACGTCAGCGATTTGTGATTGGAAAACATATGTGAATCCCATATATTGTTAAAACCAGATTTTATAAAAACATGTATGACAAACGAAATCCAAAGAAAAGTAAATTAACATCTAATATATAATTACTGATCATAATAGTACACACAGCTGTTGCTAACTTATTGGTACAATGGCGATACAAGTGAGAAAACACGTTCAATTTAACTTCTACTTAAATGTGTCACGGAAAATGAAACAGACGAACATCTTTAAAGTGACAAGCTATGAAAGCTGAAGTTAAAGGTATACTTAATCTAAAACCTCATGTGAGCCTTGTGCCGGACAATACGTTATACAATAAGTATTGGATTCTCTTTTGCAGAAAGCACAACGTTGTCCTGTTAACGCAGTGGTTAATGCACTCACTTCTCACCAAGGCGCATGTGAGTCTGGTTTGTGGTCACCGAGCCGGACAAGTGGGATTTCTCTGGGTACTCCGCTTTCCTCCACAACACAAGATCACACACTCTCTCGCGCAACATCGTGCCAACAAGAGTGATTAATTTAAGTTGTCATATTTTGTTTCACAACCGTTAAAAAAAATGTTTAAACTAAACCTTCTGACGGCCTTCCCACATAAAAGGAAGGTCGTAACGCAAATATTACAGCCGAAATTATGACGCCGCATGTCAAGAAAAATATTTATACTTACGTTTCAACAGCGACCGGTTGTCCGGAAGGCGAGCCGATTTCGATTCTCTGCCTGTGCGATTAATTTGTTTTGTGGTCACCAAAGTCCGACAAGTTGGTTGCCCCAGTTTCCCCCCAGATTTCAAGACCTCCTATTGTGTAGTAACATCGCGCCAAAGAAAATGATCTATATAATGTTGGTATACATTGTTTCACTTTTGGTGTTAACTTAATGAGTGTTAAACTAAAAACAGCGACAACTCGAATATTTACTGTCGTTGCCGTTTGGTCTTTGATTTCAAGCGCAAATTTGTTATCAATATTATTATTTTTTTAAAAACACATGTTAAATTTACAACAAGTGATTTTTTTTTTTAATAAATGAGTTATGAGTGGATTTCATTTCTTAAAAGTGGATTTGCTCTAACTTCTTCGTTTTTTTTACCAATTACATTTAATTTAAAAATAAACCTTTTATGAGACATACTCCAATATGATTTCAATAAATTTTATTTATTAAACAAAATGAATGCCGGAGTAATGAGTGGATTTCACTTCTCGAAAACTGGATTTCACTTCGATTTCGGATCAATTTTCGAAAAATTGCTCTAACTTCTTCGTTTTTTTTTATCAATCTCTATAAAAAAATCAATATAAACCCTTTATGAGGTTTATTTTAATATAGTTACAATTTCCTTTATTAATCAAAATGAATGTGTTCTAAATGGATTTCACGTTTTCAGTTGATTTCACCTGAAATCCCCTGGATTCCTGTAATACCCTGTAACCGATAAAAATGATACGTACAGTGATTTTCAACCTAAAAAAATAAAACGAGGTTATAGACTTTGATATGTTCCCGCGCAAACCCCTAGCTTGCTTTGAGTATTGATTTGTGCTCTTTGTTCCTAATGTTGTGTTATTGAAATAATATGTCAGAGAGTTGCGTATTGCATAGAACAAAAAGGCTTTATTGATTTTTTTAGCGGCTTTGAACACCGGTATATGTGTGTATATAGCACATTATAGTACTAGATGTGTTTATCAAGGATTGTGAGGAAAGACAAAACCGATCCCGGAGTCCTTGATTTACACAGTCAATTTTATGATCGATTAAATAATTATTTTTAAGTTGAAAACAAGTTTAGACGTCACGTGACTCACATCCATTATGGTAGAATGTTGTGAGAAATCATAACCTTATTCTCAATTTGTGAAGCTGTAGGAATGCAAGATCAAGTCGAACAATGGCTGGAGTCATTTTTGTGTTCTGAGTTTACAGGCGTATTTAGAAATTTCGGACTTCGAACACTTCAATCGGTATTACAAAACAACATACACATCTGCTATTTTTTTCTCTGTTGTTTTACTTTTCATTGTTTTGTAATGATATTTTTAAGGAATGTTTCATGAAGTTATCAATGTTTATACTCTATAATGCTTAGCAACTGTTACAGCATAAATTATTGCAATATTTCGTTTTTATTGTTAAAATCTAAAACGGATCACAAACTACTGTAAAACAGTGCTCCAACTAGCCCGTTTTTTGAGGGCGTTCCGGCTGTGCCTCTTTTTTTTCCCACCCTGCCCCCATTTTGCGATGTGCCCTTTTTACAAATGCTCTTTTAGCATGAACTATCACGTTAGTGCCCTTTTTATGAAATCATCAGGAAAGATTGGCAGCCTTTAATCCGCTGTCATAATTGAGACAAATTAAGTAAAACTTGTAATAAAAGTGTTCCCGCTAGGTGTCACCATGCTGTCCCATTGACTGCTTAAAATATGCCGCACTGCCCTTTCATCTTCCCAAGTGCCTTGTCTGTGCCATATTGCAGCTTACTGTGTATTTGTGTAATGAGCAGACGACCTGTATATTCATAATCGGTCATCTTCTAATCCAATCATTTGGAAGTGCCAAATAGTGAAACATCACCAGGAGGGGGAGCTATTGAATGTCAGCCAATCAGAATATCAACATTGAGAACACATTCATTTAATGACGAAAGTTTGTAAAATGCGATAGAAAATTCGAAGGGATGTGGGGCAAATGTTGTCAAGCACTATTAAACCTTATACAATGATTGTTAATTGTAATGTACAGATGAGACTTGTTAATTGTAATGTACAGATGAGACTCGCCATTTTAAACATTGCTGATTTGAAGCAGACTGTCACTGCCGATTTGTTAACATTGGAAAGATTGCGCTAACACAATCAAATACATCACTTTATGTGCTTCATCTATTTTTGCTTACATGTTTTATTGATAAGAAAGATGAAGTTTCTGATTATAACGTTTTAACATCTACAAAGTCAGATTATTATGGGGGTGTTAGGATCTGCAGCCTCGATCGTGGTTGGAAGATGCGTCATGAAATATTACTCCCAGGCCTTCTGGCTGTCAATCAACTATAATGGGAGCAGCAAAGCTGTAAATTGCAATGTTGTTGAAAGTTTTGATAAAGCTTGTCTCAGTGGGTATAAAGGCGCATCAGTGAATTTAATGTATATCAAATATTATCCTTGCAAGCGGAAAACATGTCCGGCTTATGACCAGTTAAATGTTGCTGTCCATGAAGCTGTTAAAGGCAGGGTGAGTTTGATGGCTTGTTTTCATTTCAGGTTTGTCACCTCCAAGCTAATCACCTCCAGTTGATGTGCATTCCACAGAAGAGCTGGCCTGTTATTCTTCACAATGTGCAGCTTCTAAGACAGTCTCTTGGTATTGACCAGTTGTAATTTCATGAGATTGTCTCTTGTTCAAAAAAAGTTAATCATGGTTTCAGCAGAGTCTTCATGTTGTAGATGTCATTCATGGTCATTGTTGTTGTTTCTTGGCCATAACTCGGAAACCATTCAAAATATTATTAAAATAATATCGTGCGCATACTTGTAGAAAATCCTATCACTTTGACAAACAAATATTATTTGAGGTTTGTAAATTACCTGAGAACTGAGTGCCAGCAGGTCTAAATAAATAAAGTTTTAATAAATTTAACAAATGAGGAAAGTCATAACGCCTTGAAAGGGGAATGACTTGTTTTACTTTCTCCAAAAATGCTCTGTTTGTTACATGTATCATTAAATTGTAAGGTCTTTCTTATGTTACAAAAAATACCAAATTGATTATGCATTTATAAGTTTATACTTTCCTGTGCTGTGAAACATTGCACCATTTAATGATCTGTATATTTATACATTACACAGGTGGATGTCAGGAGTTGCCATCATCCTACAACCAGCAAGGCCCCTGTGACAACTTGATGCATGTAAATCAAGGCATTGAGCATCCTAACAGAAGCATGCAGCATCAGGTAGAGGTACATACATTACGGTTGCTGAGTGTTCTTTGAGTTCATCAGGTCAAAGGTCAATGTCACAGTAACCTTGAACGTGAATAGCTTGTCCCAGTGATAACATGACATTTTCAGCACTCATGGCCCTTAAACTTGTCATGAAGGTTGTGGGTGTGACCAGAAGATAATTTTGAGGTCATCAGGTGAAATCAGCAGGCATTTTGGTCCATTCATAGTCAATTCACCAAATATTCCTGACAACAGGGGGCAAAAATCTCTGGTTTCATGTATAAGTATTAAGAAAGCAAACAACTTTCACATAGTATTAAAATTGTATTCGGCACCAGGCATCAAAATTTAACATTATGGTTAATAGGGCGATCAGAGAGCTAGCTTATTCGTGGGTCATATTTCTTTAAACACATTTAAACTAGGGATGCAAACGAATGGCAAAATTGATATTCGAATATTCGGTAATTCTTTCAATCGAATATTCGAATACCAAAATGAACCTGTTAGAATTGTCGTAAAATATTATTCACTGAAGTAATGGTCGGAGCTTACCCTTCTTTGTCATATCCGGTACAAGCGACGGTACACTTATTGTTCCACAAATTAGCCTATGAATTTCCCCATTTCCGAATATGCCCCAAGAAAAAGCGATACATTTTTAAAAATATCAAATTATTCCAATTCCTGTGCGTTCATATTTGTAAACAATGCAAAATAAGATCGGGGAATTTCGTATTTTACCGGTAAAAGGACAATATGGGCCAACCTGGGACTTGCAGCCTCGTTCTGGGATTAATGTTTACGAAATATATTTATAGAAAACGACACCATGGCTTAACATCGATTTTGACTTATGTATTGTAGAACAATACAGGAAATAATTTATATTCTTAAACGCTAAATCATTCAGTTACTTTTCAAGGCAAGAGTGTTATATCGAAAACATGGAAAATAGCTTAAAGCACATAACTAGCCCATGTCCTTCATATCATCACGGCGATTTGAGCAATATCGCCAAGCTTGATAAGCAGTAAAGACAACACTTTGGTATACAGGCCGATCTTTTAAACCCTTAATTAGCATGGTCATTTGATTGTACCCAAAATAATTAGAATTTGATTAATGTCTCTTGTCTAACAGCCAGTAAATGCAAAATTACGGGGACTGTTTATAGTTCCCGACGATATATATCCGATATGATGCGTGTATAGTGTCATCAAGTTCACACCTCTGGCATAAGGGGCCAATCATTGTAAAAACAAGACAGACGAAGAACACAGTAGGCAAAAAGTTTATTTATTTATTAATTCAACAAAAACATCGAAAATTGGAATACTGATTTTGACATTCGAATACCAAGCGATCGAATATTCGTTTGCATGCCTAATTTAAACACATTTTCGGAATGAAAAATGTGTATGTTTAGAAAATGGAATGGATACAGATAGAGGACAAAAGCATTTTATTAACATACAATATTTTCATAGAATTTTTGATGTTGATTGCTTAATATTTCGGGGAAAAATATTGTATTATGTCTTTTATTGCAGAGAAACACGGACACCGATGCCAGCTATCATGATGAAGCGGCTTCTATGATGAGTTCACAGTCTCCATACAGACTTTGCCAACAGCAGAACATCAACAGTGGCTTCCCTCAGCAAGGCTTTTCCTACTCAGCACTAACACCTGGCCCTGGTGGTCAACAGTTTAACATGGGGTCAATGGCGGCCACAGGAAATTCACAGTACCGCTTCCCTGGTCAAGTGCCTGGATCACCAACAAGGTCACTTTCTTCAGTTCGGAACCCCCATCCTCATCTGAGAAGCTCCGTTCAAAATCCTCAGGATGTTGCCAACAATATCCTCCATATGGCAAACTCATCATATCCAACAAACCATAATGTGCAAATTCCATTATCCCAGGCAAGGTCGGGACATTATAACGTTCAGCAACCTTCATCGCAGTACGGTTCCATGCAGCAACAGCAGCAAGATAGCTGTAGACAAATGACTGGTGATTCTGGTCAGTTCACTTACGCCAATACATCCCCACACATGGCGGGTCGGGAGTTTGGCATGTCCTTGCACATGCAGCGGGAGGTTGGCATGTCACCTGTGAGCCCTGCTCCAGGAGGAATGATGCACAGTCCACATTCTCAACGTAGCTCGCACAGTGTCACAGGTAGGGATGCAGTAATTTCTTGTTGTGAAAGATTTTATTCCATATCAATTTATTTTTGAATATAAAAAAACTCTGGTAGAAATATTTTTGACTTCAGCATTTATAAAAAAAGGAGAGATTTTCTGGAAACTTAACAGTAACATTTTTTAATGTTTATTCAAGGTGCAAGCCCATGTTCAATGCACAGCCCAGGGATGGGGAATGTTCAGTCTCCTATACCGGACATGGTTCAAGACCAGTGGAGAATGTCCATGCAGACACACCAACAAACCATGGACTCCATGCAGCAAGGGATGTTTGGGCACCACACACCAAACCATGGCCAACATAGAGCTCAACAGGGCCATGACGTTGTTCCTTCCCCTCCCACCCAGGGCCAATATAGAGCTCACCAAGGTCATAACATGGTTCCCTCTCCTACCACACAGGGCCAACATCGAACTCAACAGGGACATGACATGGTGCCATCCCCTCCCACCCAGGGCCAACTAAGAGCTCACCAGCGCCATGAAGTTATTCCCTCCCCTCCCACCCAGGGCCAATATAGAGCTCACCAGGGTCATAACATGGTTCCCTCACCTACCACACAAGGCCAACATCGAACTCAACAGGGCCATAACATGGTGCCGTCCCCTACCACCCAGGGTCAACAAAGAGCTCACCAGGGCCTTAACATGATTGCTTCTCCTCCCTCCCACCAGCTTCAAGTATCGGTCTCATCTCCTAGCCAGCCTGTACAGTGTTATAGCAGAGACGTTGTTAATCAGTTTGGTGTTGGCTATGGTCAGTACCCAAGTTCACAGTATTCAAGCTCACAATCTCAAGCTCACATGCAGTTTTCACCAAGTGCAGTGCATTCTCCAGCTAGCCAGCGAAGCAATCCTTCACCATATTCTCAACATTGTTCTCCAGTGTATAACATTCCCTACCAGAACTGTACAAACAATAGTCCTACACCAAACAAACCAGCATGTATGTCTTCCAAACAGTTGACTCAAGAATTGTCACAAAAGCCTGCCCCTAAACCAGCCAGCAACCCTGATGGCCCATTACAGTCACTACAAAGGTTTTGTCAGATGCCTGAAAAACATGTAAAACAGGCTAAAAAGTCTGGGAAATCTAAAACTCAGACTGCTGGTAAAGCAAGTCCTAGTAAATCTCCATCTGGTGCATATCTGACATTTGATAAACCATCTGGCATACAGACAACAATGCCTGAACATGAAGCATCTAACATGGATACTTTAAGTGACAATAAAGCGCTAGATCATTTTAATACATCACAGGATAACCCGGAAAATATATTTAAAGAAACCCCTGAAAGTATGAAAACTACCTCATCTAGTAAATCTGCTATATGTCAAGGTGTTGAAGCAAGTCCATCTAAAAAACGTAAGCTAGAAGATAGTGAAATGTGTTGTCAGCCAAAAAAGATGATTTTAATGAGAGTAGCTAAAGATGATCTTGAACAGTCAAAGTGGAATTCTGATCCAGGTCATAACCCAGAAACCAGGTATGAGTGTAACAGTGAACAGGCAGTAGACAATCATTCTATACCATTACATAATACAAACACTGACACCAGAAATGACACCTTTGCAGCAGATAGTGAGCACAACATTTCCGATTGCCAAACAGATAAAGAGCAAAATGGATCTGAAAAAGACACAAATGTGATTTATGAAAATGAGCACTCTACTGAAGGTGATACAGAACAAGAGGCTTCTGATCAAAGTTTAGGTCGAATTGATGATATTGTTTGTGGAACTAAAAGTGAGGAGATTGACAGTTTTAAAGGTCACAGTGAAATGGAAATGAATGAAACTTCTGCCTGTACACAGTTAAATGTGTCCAAAGACAGCGAACTTGTAACTGAAACATCGAAATGTACTGGACAGAATTCTGATGCTGATGTTAACAAATCTGATTTGCCTAGTCAACTTGTAGATGAAGGTGAAGAAGTGTTTCAGACAGAAAAGGAAAATGACAATATGGTTCCATTTTCTAATTATGGCAAAAGTGAGGCCAATGAAGTTACTTGTGATGAAGTACAGTCCAAACTTAATAATTCTGCTGAAACCTTTTCTGAAACTCATGACAGTATCTCAATTTTAAACATTTGTGAAAAAACAGAGGCTAAATTGGCTGTTGGCTTAGAATCAAACAGGGCATTAAGCAATAAAATGAATACAGTTAGAAGCTCAGTTCGGTTAAGAGTTGGTAGTGCAGGATCACTCAGTGAAAGTCCAAATACGAGTGAGTATGAGTATGATCAACTTGGCTGTGATGATGTTGAAACAATTGATGATGGTTTCTGTGAACTTGATCAAGACTGTGTAGTTAATGGTGGTAAAAGTAAAGATATCTCAGACAATGATAATGTAGATATTGTTGACTCTGTTGTGATCTCAAACTGGCAGCCAAAGTCCAAATTTTCAGCGAAAGGAAGGAGGAGAGCATTCAGCAGAGATAAGGAAAATGTGACAAGCTTGTGTTTTACAAACCGTAGAAAAACAAGAAGTTTGAATAGGTTTACAGTAGATCACAGCATGTGTGATTCAGATCAGGATTCTCTTGGTTACACAAGCCCTTATGGTGACATGGTCGACGGGCCTGTGGGGTTGGATAATGGGAATGGAACAGTCACGATGGTCAGTTCTGGGCGCTCAAGACCAAGAAAAATGCCAGTCAAGTATAAGGATACTTCTTTCTTTCAGGGAGATTTTGTGTTCATTGAAGAAGAGGAAGAGTATTTGACAACTGCAAAACCAAAAAATAAGGCTGTGAAAAATATTACATTGCCTACAGATATGAACCATAATGCGAAGAAAAATGGACATTTAAAGACTAGCACTAGTAAGAAAAAGGCAAACAGTAAAAGGCAAAGTAGCAAACACAGTGGGGAATCAAGCTCCAGGAGTAATTCCCCTTCAAAGTCCAGAAACAACTCACCTGCAAAATCTAGAAATTCTTCCCCACCTAAGTCAAGCCATGTAAATGATTCAGTTAAAGTATTAACAAAAGAAACAAATAATGTTTCAAACTTAAAGAAACAGAAAAAGAAATTGTCTCTCGAGGTGTCTGATGATGAGAAAAATAGTTCAGATAAAGAGAAAAATAAAGAAACTAAACCTGAAGTTGTTAAAACTAGTAAATCAAGCCCTGAAACAAAAAGAGCTTGTGTGAAAGATTCTGTGAAAACAAGAAAATTGGCCAAAAAGGAACAAAATGAGCTTGAAAAGGCCCACAACCATCCTGCGAAGCCTGCAAGAGAAACAAAAACACAGGACATAAATGGAGTAAGACCTAGTCTGTCTCCAGCTGTAATCAAGCCTTGTGAGGACTCTGATAATGATAAAAAAGCTGACAAAAATTTAGTGAAAGAAGAGGTAATGAAATATGAAGAAGTAATTGAAATAGACTCTGATTCAAGTGATGGAAATGTTGATAAAAAGGTAGCTATTAATGACATTACAGTAAAAGATGTAATTGATCTTGATTCTGACGATTCCAAAAGTGAAACTCAGGAGAGCTGTGAGTTTAAATTTACTCTTGTAGAGGAAAGTGTGACAGATCTTCATCCAAATATTCTTGAATTTGAAGGTGAAGATGTTAAAATGAGTTCTAAAAATTGTGATAAAAAGATTAGGGAAGACAGTAAAGTTATTGAGATGAAAAAATCGGAGGATTATGAAAACAAAGCAAAATGTGTTAAAAATAAACAGCCAAAAGTGAAAAGAAAATATACAAAGAAAAAGTCAAACACATTTGAAGACGATGATCCTGATTTTGAAACCGGTCCAAAGAAACAAAATTTTAAGTCAATCAAGGCTCATGATGTGGAATCAAAAAAAAGAAGAGAGAAAAAAGACAAATGGGCAAACTTTAAAGGACCGAAAATTGTTGTTGAAGGTAGTAAAGAAACTCCTGATAAGTGTTTTGTAATAAATGATCCATTTGATGAGATAGACTCAAAGGGTTCCAAAAGGTCTAAGGTGGTAGCTCAAAATGTAACAAGAATTGAGATCTCGCACTTGCCCTCTGATAAGTCTGTACTCACTCCCAACAGTGACAATTTGGACAGCGAAAATTGGGCGTGTGCTCTTTGTGGTAAACACAGCAGTTACAAATTCCTCGGGGACTTATTCGGACCTTACACTGTTGAGACTATGTCAACAGACCTGTTAGAGCTCAGTCCAAAGGTGACCTTGGGAAATGTGAAGAAACGCAAATCTGACGACAGCCAGGCGAGCACCAGTAAGTCCATCCGGAGTGGCCGGCGGTCAGGCAGTGTTGCCAGGGAAACCAGCGAATGGAAGGAGGTATGGGTCCATGAGAGCTGTGCCGTGTACTCAGATGGTGTCTTTCTGATTGGACCAAAGATTTATGGGCTTCAGGAAGCTGTCAGGATTTCAAGTCAAACTGTGAGTAGAAAATTATAAATAAAAATATGAAGTTTAGTATACTTCCAATATGATAAAGGATTTATTTATTTTTAAGTAAGTATAACAAGGAAATATATTTTGAGGGCTCAATGTAACATTGTCATAACATAAATTAATAATAATAAAATTATCACATAATGTATGTTAGTTAGCAAATTGATGTTAGGAGTTTTGGCAAATGTGATTATTGTGGCTTACGACAGTGTTTGTACGTTTGAGTTCTCTGACTTAAAGTGTTTCTTTCAGGTACATAGTTCATGAGTATACATGTGTTAAATGTGACATTTTTGTTAGTTCTTTTTGTAAGCTTCCTAATGTAGACTTACCAGTGTGTGGTACCAAATAATGTTTTGTTAATTTTATATCTAGCCATGTTCGAAGTGCAATGAAGAGGGTGCCATGATTGGGTGCCTTAACAAAGGCTGCCAGCAGAAATTTCACCATGCATGTGCTCAGGATTCAGGTAAAAGTCATGTTCTTGCAGTGTTTGAATCATAGTACTTTCTGCTAATTTTCCCAAAATTTCTAGTATGGTACCTACAAATATGAGAAATGAAGGAGCAAAGTTGATACAGTGGTTTGACTTTATTTCAATTAAATAGCAACTTAAATTGTTATATGTTATAAAATCATGAATGCTTTAAAAGCTACATTTGAATATTGGATACATTTTACCTGCTGACTGCTAACAAGTCTTAGGGCAGGTAATTGCATGCATATTTGTAGGAGGTAAAATTGCTATTGAAAAAACAATCCTGATACTGAACAAATACAGTCGGATGTAATGTTTGCCTGGTTGGCACACAACTTCTCCTCAAGTGTTCATGGTTTGAGTCCCAGTCTAAGCACACTTAAGTTAGGCTGGTGGGTACAAAGCTGGGAAAGATGTCTCATTGAACTCTTGATTTCCCCTTAAAAGAACAAGACCTCATAATCGCCTAACATTGTGCCAACAAGCATGGTTATGTTGTAATAATTTGTTTAAAAATTGTGGTAAAATATAAATATGGTAGGCTTAAACTAAAGTAATGCTATGCTCATATTTCAGACTGCTATCTGGACGAGGAAAACTTTTCACTGCTCTGTCCAAAACACAAGGTAAGTTGCATGTAACATTTCGTAAAAACACACATATTTTCAAAAAAAATTAAATTCTAGATTTACTGTATATTTATTGTACAATTGCAAAACATCCCAAAAGACTTTTACCACATCGAAAACTCATTTTCAAGACTTTTTGTTGTTTGTTTTGGCATATATTTTAAACTAGGTTTCCCGCTGGCAATCGCCATTTGCGACAAAATCGCAAAAGTGGTGACAACTTTTCAAATTCGGCAAATTTATTGCGACAACAATTTTTCAAAAATAGTTTCTTCAAATGGCATAAGCATTGCCCACTAGGCCTGCATGATAATCGATTCTGTCACTGTAATAAGTCAAGTGCATCTGCTGGTGTGACAACAAATCCGATAATTAGGGCACAGCCCAGTCAACACCTCGCTAATTATTGCGGAATTTTATTGCTTTCACAGATTATCAATGACATCCTTTAACTATTATGTGTCTTATAAGCAAAAGTTTTATTATTTAGCCTTTGTTGTTGCGAAATTAACACGTTAGTTTATAAATTAACCAGTTCCACTCAAATTCTCTGGTTGGCCCAATATTGAAACTCTGTAATTGTTTTAACTTGTACAGCATGTTTTTCCTTAATCTGATAATTTAGGCATAAACATTTTTGTTGTGATTTCTTTGGTATTTGTATCTGGTTGCTTTATGTAAAAGCACATTTTAAATCAATTAATAGTTGGAAGGGTGTTATGTATTTTTATGTCAGTGGTGTTCAATTTTATTTGAATTATATATGACCTATTGCTTAAAATTGGAACTAGAATGTAGTGCATTTTTTTATAATTTCAGATAAAGAAGTTAAAACAGCTGGAGAGCAGTACCTCCGGGATTGGCTGAACATTTACCCCCCTCGCTGTCTTGAGTCAACATTATCCTTCTCCACTAATACCCAGACATAACTAGCTAGTGCAAATTATTGTGAATAATTAAGCTGCTGTTGCTGTGTTTGAGGTCGTTAATCCCGAAATAGTGCTTCATAGTGGCTTATGTGCTAGCATGTGGTCTTAATGGTACATTCACAGAATTATGGTGTACACATAATGTTGACAGTTTGTAATTGCAGGGAAACTATGCTGTGGTTGTTGCAATAAGATAATGACAGAAATACGATGATCTTGCGTGAACATTTATATATCTATTTTGAGATAAGTGTTAACCAGGTGATCAAACTTAGTAAGGCTTGAGAAAGAAACTCCTCTTGTCTGTGTCTATATGGTTGCAGCTGAGCTTTTCAGAAGTCAAGCCATGCTCATTGGCTCGTAAATGGCAGGTACAATGTTAAGTATTTTTTGGAAATGAAGACTGATTATTGAAATTTATACTTACAAGAATTACTTGGGTACAGCATAGTGTTATACACATTTTGTCATGTGTTTAAGAGAGTCATAAATACTGAATATTGTCTGTTCTTTTTGTACCTTCAAAAACAATACAGAAGTAAGGAATAAGTCAGAAACCACTTCCTCTGAGGCAATATTCACTCGCATTCTTGGTAAAAGTTGTGTCTGATTGTTGGACTGGTTTTAGTAACAGACACACCAACATTTAGAAATATTGCTCATGTAAGAGCAATTCTTCACCAAAAATAAAATATGCTGATTTGAGTCTGAGTGTCAAACATAGTGAATATGGGTACTGTTTTCAATGACAGGTTCTTAGTTTGAGTTTGTTAAGTTTGTGATTAAAAAAAAAGATTACTGGTAGGCTCTATACTTCATTTGTAAATACAATTTATGTACAGTAAAACATGACTTAGTATAGGCATTCATACATTTACATGTGATTTGTCAATAGTCTGACATAATGCTAGTTGGTGTAATTTGATGTAAAGTGGGCATTAGATACAAAGTAGAATTCACATTGCTTTTACCGCTGAACACTGTTGTTAATTTGTTTCCAAAGTATACATTGTGTAAACCAACCTTACTTTGCAATGTAATTTTGTGTGCTTGGACTTTTTCTTGAGTGAAAAAAATGTGTCAATAAATTACCACATAACCAGGGTTTATTGCAGGAATATATTTTTTTTTGTGCTGGCATGTATATTATGGAAGCATTGTACATGTTAAGTGTTTTGTACATCATGTTTCTATATCTTAATTTGATAAACAACTGTGATAGATCATTCTGTCAAACAAAAGCGGTCCAGATTTACCTGTTGTGGAAAGAAGCACTAGCCTGCAAGCCAGACACTGGTAAAGTCTCTGACAGGCTTATTTGAATTCCAAATACAAAGCATGGGTTAGTTAAAATTTCGATAGCAATTCCATAATGTAAAATATATGGCTTGTTGATTTAAGGCTAATTGGGATAACTGTTTATCCTAGGATGTTTAATGGTGCCTATTTGTCTTGTTACAATTTAAATAGCAATAAGCAATGTAAAATTTTGGGCTTGATCTGGAAATCTCTTCAATGACTGGTTAACCTATGATGCTTTATTTTGTCATTTTTAGAAATATACATGTAGGACATCTTTGGAATTATTTTATTTTTTACGACTTCTATTAAAATTTTGTGGTATAAGTTGATTTTCAGCTTGACCCGATGGTATTAATATCTAACTTGAAGGAAACCGTATGAACATGTTAACACATTTTTTGTGAGACTTACTTTTATCAGAGCCACGAATTTCCGTTTTCTTTTTCATTTATCTCTCGTCGTGACATTCAGCAAAAGTTGCACTAATTTTTTAAGACCATTATTGAAGTATTTTGTTATATTCTTTACTTGGACACTTGTTTCGGAGATTTGTACAAAAGTAAGCTGTATTTATTCTTTGAATTGTAATAAAGCTGTGATCAGTTGAAATTTGGTTGTGCCGAAGACACCGTTATAACTCATTGTAAATAGCTTGAAAGTTGTCATGATATATGTAGAGTGTTATACATTTGTGTTACTGTTGCGTTAATCACTGTTTGCCATAATGATTCAGAAACAGTATCAAGAAAAGTGTTCATTATTAGTTGTTGCTTTTATACTTATTACGAAATGGCTCATCTTGGTATTCCAGAATTTTTTTCATTCACTTTTTGAAGATCAAAGATGTAAATTGTTTGAGGCATTGAGTTTCTATCAAGTGTAACTGCAGGGGATAGTGTTTAACATTTACTAAGGTCTTATTTTATTATGGTTTACCTCATTTTTGTTTTGTAAAGTGTGTTCATAATAGTTACTATGTTAAATAAAACCTAACGAATTCAATAAATAAAAGGACATTTGTTCTAAATGAATTACATTATAGTTTTGAGAACTAACAAAGCTGTGAGCTTAAAACAAATAAATAGATTGTTTTTGTTTGTTTTGGTTGAAATATTTCTTCATACCATTGAATGTATTTCTCTGATAATATTTTACAACTGTAGCATGTCTACTCGATAATTCCTGCATAGCCCATATGTCTATTTGTAAACAATGTTTCATAGAAGCAGTTATAAATGCTTGATTACGTCAACCATAAATGCCTTTCTTATTAAATATGAAAACAATAAGCTTGTCTACTATTTTTGCCATTTGATTTTCTCATGACCGATGTCAAGGTAGGCTTTTTAAACAGATTTTAAAACTGGCACTTGGGCCATAGGTAAAACACAGTTCAAAATATTCACATGAAAATCTGTTCACATTCATGTTACCAGTGACAGTATGCCTAAATGAAGCAAGGTTCATAAATCTTGTTTAAATAATTGCCAAGTAATGTCCCTTGTTGGAGGCATACAGACAAGTGTTGGGATGTGCTGGGGGTGCTCTTGTAACTAACGCAATGCTGGTTATCATTCAGCTGTCAAATTGACTAATAAGTGGATTTCATTTCTTGAATAAGTATTAGCACATGACTGAATATTCCAATTGATAAATTTGACACAGACAGCCTTCAACAAGTGACCAGGCCGAAAAAATAAACCATTTGGATCATTTTATTTAATTGACATTTCCTGATGTGTATACATTCCTGGTCAGGACAAGAGCGGGTTTTGTTTCTGTTTTCAAGCAACGGAAGGTATATTGATTTGCACATGTTCATCCCCCATTAAGTTGGTAGTAGACCAAAGCTTTTCAAATTGATACACAGAGTAAGTTTGGGTCAAAGGTCGTCAAACTTGTTAGCAAACTTGGTCATCACCAGCAGATGACCCCTATTGATTTTGAAGTCAGTTGGTCAGTCGTCAATTGGACACAAAAAACTTGTCTGATTGATAACAAGAGTATGCTTTGTCCTACGGTCCCCAAACTTAGTTGAGAGGTTGGTTATGACCAGCAGAATGATGACCCTATTTATTTTGAAGTCAGTAGGTCACAGGCCCCGTGAACTTAAAGTCAAAAAGCTTGTCTGATCAATAATTAGAGTATGCTTGGGCCTACGGTCCTGAAACTTAGATAGGTAGTTTGGTCATGACCTTCAGATGACCATTCTTGATTTTGGTCAGCAGGTGGAAATTCAGGGCAACAGTAACCTTGAACACAAAAAGTCTTATAAATCCATATACATGTAGCGGGAAGGCATGTACTGATCTCCTCAAACTTGGTGAAGGGGTTGGTCATGACCTAAAATTATACCATCCACAATTCATGTAGAATTACTAATTGGCTGCCATAGGGGGGCATAGATGTTTTACATACATCTCTTGTGCTTAAATAATGGATGTCTGACAAGGCCCTATTTGGGGCATTAGTCATTTTTCGGCACTGGCCTTATTAAAAAAAATCAGTGTTCAAACATTTTATATTAATATTATATTAATTTTTATTGCAGGCAGAATTGTTTTTTTTCCATTTGGTATGAATTTTTAGTAGTTACTTGCACAGAAAAGAGGATTAAAAGTAACCATTCTTGAGTGTAAAAATGATATTAGACATGACTTTACTGAACACCTCCTAAGTAAAAGAATATCACTTTTAACTTGCCATATTTTTTTGGGCCGTGCAATCAAATAAGAATATTTTTGCCCTTTAAAATAATAGGAATTAATACCAGCCCTGTTGTTCTTCAAAATTAACTGTTTACCTTGACTACCACAATGGTTGTATTATTATTTTTATTATTATTGAATCATAGTCATTCTTTAAAGCTGAACTTGTGCAGCAGCTGTTGTTTGGGATTGGTTAATAGGCGTTAAGGGATAATTTTATCTGTATTGCAACCAGATAGTGTAACTTTGTCAAAAGTGAAGGTGGACCAATAGTTTAATAAAAGCATGATATTGTAATTCTGGCTCATCAATCTTGAAGCATGATTACACATATGTCTATAGGATACAAAAAAGGTTCATAATCTTCTCCACAAAAATCGCTAGCCAGATTTCAAATTGATTCATGGAAATGTTCCTTAGGTTGTCCTTTATGCAATTCCTTCAAGCCATGACTATCTAAGAAAAACTTAAAAGAAGTTGACCAGAAACTCCATCATCAAAATGTAGACACTCTATCAAACAGGCATGTATAATTTTTTTTCTTAAATCCCTTCTACCAACTCTGTTATCTGGCTTACCATTACCTGAACTATCAAGCATAGATTTATAATAAAATTTCTGTATCCGACTTTCTACAAACGCACAGGGGGCAGAAGCTAACTATTTTACGAACTATATAAACAGTACTGTGTACAACACATAGGTTGAGTTTAACAAATCCAAGACCCTTTTTACTTTTTTTAATGCCTTACTATCTTTTGACAAACTTGTAAAGTCTGAAAAACATGCTTTATTAATAAATGAGAATCAGACCTTTGGGGATAAAAACACAAAAAAAGAAGAAAGTAATTGCTAAAATTTTAAGGTACTATTAAATTTTATTTGAGATTTTGAACTTAGTTATTATCAATCCTATTGAAGAATAAGGAGAGCTATACTACTCATCATAGCGTCGGTGTTGCTGTCGGAGTCACACTTTGGTTTAGGTTTCACATGAACATGTAAGCACCTTCAAGTCATTATCTCAGTAAGTACATCATGTATTGCATTGAAACATAAAATATGTATTTTCAACTATCCAACTAACTTAATTAGAAAAGTTAGATAACACCATTTTGAATATAATGCAACTAATAGGCCTTTATTATTTGACTCATCTATCTCAGCAACAACTTCATGCCTTGCATCGAGAGATTATACAATGGTTATCAACCATCCAACCTACTTAAATATCCAAATAAGATAACTGTATCTTGTTTTTAGCTTGACTTTTCGTAGAATAAGGAAGCTTAATCACTCGCCCATCTTCGGAGTCATGAGAAAGTTTTGGGGCAATTAAGTTGGCAGTTTCACTTAATATACCAATACCCTTCATTGAAATTCAGTTGACTTAAAACTTACCACAATTATTGATGACCATCTGACAATTATGTTTCATAACTCAATATTATCCTCAATACAAAAACTGTCCATGATTGACTTAGGAACTTAGGTTTAAGTTTAAGGCCCATTGTGTCTGGTTAAAGTTTAGGCGAAAGTTTTTCACAAATTACTTCTTTACCCTTCATTCAATTCACTGAATGCTTCACACAACAGTTGACGGCCATCACAATGAGATACAATCACACTATTAGGTAACATAACTCGGTATGAACCCTAAATCCAAACTATGGCTCTTGATTGACTTCCTTTTATTTCTTTATTAAGTGAAAGTGAAACCTGGTTATTAGACTGATGTATGTCAGCTTGAAGGTGGTGTCAAACTCACCTATATACAGTTGAACACCGTTAATCCGAAATCGTAGGGACCCAACAAATTACTTCGGAATAGCGATGTTTCGGATGAACAATTCTGCAAATGACAGTGTATAATAGGTTATTGTTTGGTACACTAAAGTTAGGGTTGACCAAACTTGGTATGTAGAAAGTGCTTATGGAGGTTGCATTTGGGGTCCCTAGGGTCATGGTCAAGGTCAGTGTTAATAAAACTAGGAACAACAACAACAGTTAAAACTGAATCTCAAAATGAAAGCTGAAGATCTTCCGTCAATCATTAAAAACCTCAGGTTGCGTCACATTGCAGCATTTTTTGTTTACTTTACCTTTTTTATTGCTTTTGACAGTCACATATTTCATCGTTATTTCATTTATATCGAAGACAAAGCAGCATACAGTCAAGGGTGCTGTTCAACAGCTGCTCTTATTATGCACCAGTCAATTATAACCAAGTCACCCCAGGTGAGGGTGTATACTGGGGGGAAATGGGCCGTGTTTTTAACTTAAAGGTGGCCCAGGGGTGCCAGGTGAATGCAGTGGTTTTGTCTTCTTGCCAAAAATAGCAGGGAAAGGGCCTTATCTAGGGTCCCAGGGGTGTGGAGGCATTTGACAGGGATTTAACTAGCAGTTTGTCCCTGCAGGACCGAAAGTTAGTCTAAAATAATAAAAGTATTATACAGGATTCTTCCAATCCCTAAACGATTTGCCATACCAAAAATCTAAAAAAAATCTGTCAACGTACAATTATTTGGACTAGACCGATAGTCAAAGTCCCCGCTATTCCCCGGACCTGGGGGGCTGTGGTTACAATTGACTTTACTGTCAAAAAAGGTATTTTATTTAGAATATTGATGCTGCTGATGAAGGCTATAGGTTTTATAATGATGATGATGATGATCATCATCATCATCATCATCATTATCATCACCATCATCATCATCATCAATGGTTGTAGTAGTATTGGTGATCACGTTGTGGATGATAATGGTTGTGGTAGCGTTAGTGATTGTAGTGATGATTTAAATTGATGAATTTTGAACAAATGAAAAGCCCTTCGTAGATCAATTATTTTTCATGACTCATTCGAGTTACTTCCCTTGATAAACCTCTCCTTTCGTGTCACGTGACTCACTACTATATCAAAACTCATTCGAAGGCGGGCGTCGGCCCGGTGCACTTTATGAAGTTATTTTAAATAATACGGAATACTTTTGTCATTTGGTGGCGTATTTGCAATCTGGATAGCCAAATTATCGTGTACATATAGGAGAGTTGCTACTATATCGTGTTTGTATTTAGTTATTTTACTTTAAAAACAGGTCACAATCCGTGAGTATTTTTCAAAATGGCGGATGATTACGAGCTTTCCGGGATGAGTGAGGCCGATATGAGGTATTTAGCGGTTGATAAAAATGTTGTCAATGACCCAATGATGCAGGCAGAGTGGGCCACGAAGAAGCTGATCTGGGTGCCACACGAAGTTCATGGATTCGTTTCCGCTAGCATCAAAGGCGAGCAGGGTGATGAGGTCGAAGTTCAGCTAGAAGAGTCCGGCAAGAGGATGCGGTTCCACAGAGATGACTGTCAGAAAATGAACCCTCCCAAATTTTCGAAAGTTGAAGACATGGCAGATCTGACATGTTTGAATGAAGCCTCAGTCCTGTTTAATCTCAAAGACCGTTACTATTCTGGCCTCATTTATGTGAGTAAAAATTGGGGTCATTTCCTGGTTTGCCAAGTGCATTGTAATTGTATGGAAATTGTAAAGTGTTAAAATAATGTAGTTAACAAAGTTGTCATAGCACATTACAGAATTAAGTCCTGTCCTAAATAACCTGTGTTCAACATCACCATCACTTAAATCCTCACAAATTTGATGTTTGTAAGTCTATGAAATGCCACCTCTTTGACATGTATCCAATATTTTTTAACATAACACAATCTGTATAATGAGTTATATTTCAGACATACTCTGGCCTCTTCTGTGTGGTGGTAAATCCCTACAAGCGTCTGCCCATCTACACAGAAAAAGTGATTGAGCTATATAAGGGGAAAAAGCGCCATGAAGTACCCCCACATGTGTTCGCTATCACAGACTCTGCCTACAGAAGCATGCTTCAAGGTTTGTATTTTTATGGTGATGCAATAAATAGTTTATTTTTAAAGTTGAGGTGTTTGGGTCTTTATCCCTGTGTAAGAATTGCTGATAAATTGTGTAGTCCAACAAATTTCCTTTGAACAAATCAATGTTACATGTCCAAAATGTCCTGAAAGGCTTATTAGTCATTGATACTCCTAATTGGACAAATGTTTAAAATCGAAACATTTACTAGTCATTTCAAAATTTACTTTTATTTTAAATCAATATTTAGAAGGAATGTTTCTGTTATTGGTGCAGTTTAAATTTTTTTATTAAGATTGGGTACTTATCTTGGTCAAAATTCATAACAAGTGTGTTTAAAGCTGATGTTTTACGGTGCTGGTGCTTAGGATTGGATAAAAAATAAGTGGGAAGGGCATATATGGAATTCTTAATCCTACCGCATAATTGTTAATGCAGTTGCAATGAAAGTTATCATTAAGTGACGGTTTCCTAAAAAGCAAGCATAATATTTGCGTTTTTGAAAACATGATGTTTTAACTGTACCATTAACTTGGACTCTTAAGTTTAAACATTGAAAAGGAAAGAAAGTCTGTAATTGCTCGAGCTATATATAGAATTTCCTCCTTGAGAAAGGAATTTGAAATCTTTATTCATTTGTAATAATTAATGTTACATGCATATCCAAAACTTGGAAGAGAAATAATTGCAGTGTTCATTTTGCTCAATCAGCAGTCTATTTAGCATATTGCTGTATGTTGGGTATTGAAGTACATGAATTCATTGATTGTTTACAAAGGAAGGTTTGAAACTTGACCTTATATTGGCATTGAAGTGTGCTGGGTTTAATAAGCTGAGATATGCTTGCTTGCATAATGCCTTTAGAACAGACTGGTTGTAGGTGGTAGCTGAAGCTAGACATGTTCAAGGTTTAACTATTAGAAAACTAATTTGTCATAGTAATTATTATATTATATGAGTATTATTCATGACAGTAATCATTATTGTCTTTGAATGTGCAATACTGATTTGGGCATGTGTATTGCAGAATGTTTGGTTGTTTATTTAATACATAGCTCACAATCACATTTTCTTGCATTTCAAAGTTTAATCTTATATGCCAACTCTGAATTTCAATGGACAGTTTAAATAAACTATCAAAATGAAATGAATGGTTTATTAAGGGAAACATGTAATTATGTTAATGGCAATTAACTTAATGT
The DNA here is from genome assembly GCF_026914265.1 of Mya arenaria. NCBI lineage: Eukaryota > Metazoa > Mollusca > Bivalvia > Myida > Myidae > Mya > Mya arenaria. The sequence continues at coordinate 43,235,422 of NC_069123.1, read as the reverse complement.
TACAGTTTAAATACAGGTTTGTTGATATTATAATGACTTAAATGTACATGATGTTGTAACTATACAATTGGAAATGTACATTACTTTTTTTGACATCTCTTTTGGACGAAGTAAGATATACATTTTAAAATTAATATTTATATTAAGAAGCATCAAACTGCATGAAATAAGGAATATGAATTATTTAATATGAATGTTCCATTTATGTATTGACACAGTTTTTCTGTTTGTTAAAGCATAGACTACTCTGGCTTCAGTTTGTTAGAGATTGTCATCGTAGTATGAAATTTGTTGCAATTATAGGAATAAGATTTAAGGATAGATATTAATCTGAGGATTGTAGTCTCCTTTGCCTGCAAACACTGACATAATTTACTGTTTTTGGCAAGGGCTTGTAAAGTGGAAAGCAAAGTAGTAAATTTTTATTTACTGTTAAAAACAAAATAGATAAGAAAGAAATATTCTATCAAACAATCCATCTTTTCTTGCTGCAGGCTATCCTTTGCTTACTCATATTTGAGTAAGTGTGTTGCTGTTTTGTTGCCAATCATTTTTCAATTTTATTGCAAGCAGAAAGACCTTGAACCAGTCAAGTTCTTTTCCATCCCTCACCCCCTTTCCCATCCCTCACCCCCCTTTTCCATCCCTCACCCCCTTTTCCCTCAAAAAGGAGAAGAAAAACTAATAAACATGCAAACTGGGTGTACTAAGTCTGACATCAATTGATCATAATTTGTCAAATGTAGCCTCTCTTTAAGTTTTATTCCTGTAGGATTTGTAATATAAAATATATACATGTACATGTATGTATAATTCATGGGACCTTACTTTGGACTCAAAACCGTGTAATTGTGAAATTTATTTGCTCTATGATAATGTTACGGCTTAATCCAAACAAGTGTGAAAGTAAATGTTGAACCATAAAATCCCTATTACACACTAGAAGAGTCCTTAAGATACTAACATTAGTATTCTGTAATTTTGAAGGTGGATTAAGGCCATATTTGAGTTGTGTATAGAATAGAAAGATCTTATCTATTTGTGGAATGTCACTGTAACCAACTGAAGCATAGAAATCTTCATATTTTAGGTCTGTAGGTTTGCATATATCATATTTAAGTTACAAGCAGACAAATTAAATAATGGCTGGCACTAGACCGTGAATGTTATGGTCAATTGATGATATAGAAGATCATCTTTCTAATTTGGTCATATTTAACAGGTGTGAAGATTGGCAGGTATGAATGATAACGTGAATAGAAATGATGAAGTGAATAGTATGACTATCTATCCCCGATACTATGATTAGGTTGTGTTTGCAGTTATGTTCACCCTCCTATATATTATACTTGCAAATGACCACAATTTTGTTAACATTATTATAAAATTATACTCCATAGTCAATACTTGTCTTGCAGGGGTTTATCAGTTAATGGTGTAACTAGTAGATCGGCCTTAATTATACTAAATTGGACAGGTGTAGCATTTGAGCTTGCTGTAATCACTGACTTATGATTACTTGTATTAACAAGGAGAGGGTAAGAGCCACTTTGTATTTATTTGTGCTCAGAGGCTAAAAACATGTCATAAAAATATACTTCACAGAAAAGTCATTTCTGTAAGATTTTTAAACATTTTATTGAGTATTGACATTTAAAATCTTACCCAGACCACAACTCAAATAACCACCAATGGAAAATGTTGTTGTTACTGATGTTTATACAGAGTCAAGTATAGTCATGTTAATGTTATATGTTCAACAATTGTTTTTTTGACAACATTACCAATGTTATTTTTTTTGCATAGTGCAGTAGTCCAGTCTCTTTAATACAAGTATGACTGTTTGCATATTCTGAATAGTTCAGTTTAGTTTCGCGTCAGTTTTAAGTGTTTGGAAATACTGCTACCGTAAGCGACTGATAACATACAATCATTCCCTTCCTGCCCTCTTGAATCCGCAGTCATGTACAAGATAGTATTGATACAATCTTCACAACAAAAATAACTCAAAAGCTTCACAAGTTTGGAGCATGGTCTCCTGTAGCTTGTAGGGTTGAGAATCTGCTGCAGATTTTTTTGTCTCCAAGGCCAAAATTAAAATATGTATACTTTTTTTTAACTTGTACTGATATGTTTAAATGCAATTTGAGGCTCTTAAGGCTTTAAACGAGAGATTTAATGGGCTTCACACCCTGCAACCCCCAACCCAGAATAATATTTTTGATAGTGGCAAAGCATTAAGCTGATCTGATGTAAGTTTACAAAACTAGAGGCTTGTGCTCTTTCCTAAACTTTGCTGGAATCATGGGTTGGGCATTATGGAACGTATATGAACTAAAAACTGAGTCTGAGTGCTGCCAAATCCCCACAGAAAGCTTTAACACATATTGGTAGATGTCCTCGTCTCCTCACAAGTCTGTACCTCTGAAATTGAGGCCCATTTATCACTGGAGAAAAACTTGAATACCTGGAATTGTCCCTGATAAAAATTCTTGATAACCGTAATCTGCTTTCATTTCTGTAAATCAATAGGGCTCTTTAAGATATTGCATTCCACAAATTCTTTTCAATCAATGGTGGACAAAGATGACTTTTGTTGCCATCAGCTTCAACAAACAGGGCTATCACTTTCAGGGTTCCATTGTTCTAAAGAGAAACAAATGTATGGCGGCCCATATACATTACATTGATAAAACATTATGTAAAACTGTGTCAGAAGCTTTTTGTGCAATACAATTTTCTTAAGAGTTTTATGCAGGACATGGTCATTCTTTCAAGTATATCAGGAATTTACTTTCAGTGAGCAATAGGCTCATTTCATTAAGAATTTTTGGATTAACTTCATACCTCGTGAGAGTATTACTGTGGAAAATTTCACCTACTATGAACAAAATCGCTCAAATATTAAACATAAAAGTTGAAAAACATGTACAGAGTTTATTGTTTTACATTAAACTAATTTTACATGTTTTTGTTTTCAGATAGAGAAGATCAATCCATCCTCTGCACGTATGTTCACCTTTTTTCTATGTTGAATATTTTCTTTTTTGTAAGCTCAAGGAGAATAAAACGAACATAAACCTGCTTATATAGCTTGGTAATGAGTCAGGTATCGTAATAAAGTGCAGTAAACTGCAGGTCATTACAGCGAGTATGAAACCTGTACATATACATAGAATTATTAGGATTGGTAGTTGACTCATTGTGAACTTCCTTTAAGATAACTTAGCATATTTTAACGATAAACAAGTAGATTGCTTGGCTGTTTGATAAACTGTGAACACTGCAAATTCAGCAGTCCATTTTAAAGTTATGCTTTCTACTTATTTAACTCAATTTTTTCAATGAACTATAAAATGCAGTGAAGCACAGTTTTCCTGTCAAAACAAAATAACCAGAAGCTTAAAAAGGGCAGCTCTGTGTTATAATGTTGAGTGTCTTGTATGGTTGTTGTCATCAGTCATTATCACATTGATACAGCCTATCATTGTACTTGTTGATGGTGTAAGATAATACTCTTGTGTATAAGTGGGTGCTGTTTCCTGAATTTCAACACCTAAAAATCAATTATGATCTTCAGATATAATGCCAAAAATCGACCTTTGGTCCACGTTTTGTCCAGTGAATAGACCAATATAGGGTAAAATCAAAGGACTGAGTTTCCTAACATCACAAAGTATTTTAGATAGGAAGCATCAAGAAAACCAATGACATATCATAAGGGTCATTCTATTAAATGGCTTAATTGTTGTCACACACAAGAAAATACCCTATTCAACTTACCCACCACATACGTGACGGTGAGGAACTGTCTGACTTGCTGGTAACTGGGCCGGCTGCTTAAACATGATACTGTGACTATATGTATAGATGTGAAACATGTTAAAGATCATCATACAGTTATTTCATGTCATTAGAGATAGTTCTATGTTATATGAATGAGGCTCTTGTTCTGCGTTCTGATAGATATAACTTTACCTCCTTTAACTTTAAAAAGAAGTTTCTTATTGGTAACCAGGTTTTTTTTGTCCTTAGAGTTCATGTTATGATACAATCGTAGGTGTTGGAAACATCAGAAACTGTTTTTTTAACCTTTTAACTACTTTGAAAAGAAGTTTTCTATTGATCTATTATTATAAAAGTCTATAATTAGGAGTTAGTTGATAATTGTCTGAAAGTTTAAGAAACATGCAAAATTGTCATGTAAGCCTGCCAGATGAGGTAGAAATCTTGTATATCCCGAATAGCCTCCTAGTTGCAATATTTTATTGTGCAGCTAATCACGATATAACTAAACGACTAAACGAAAATAGTGAAATAGCACCACTTAGTATGGACTTGAACATTTTTTGGAAGCAATATTGTTTGTCTCATAACCAAGACATTGTGTTTCTAGATTTCTATCAGTTAACAGTCTGCTGAGCTTACTTTCCATGTTTTATTAGCCATAAAATCAGACATTGAAGTTTGTCTTTGGCTGGTCTGTTGCCATGTTTAATTCTTAGATCAGTGACATTAAAAACAGAGCATGAAATAGAACAGTAAAATCAGACCTATTGAACACTAAGATTTGAAATTTAGACCTTGCCTTACCTTTTGAAAACAAATCATAAAATGACATTCAGCGTAATTTGTGGTTTACTACCTGTACGCACGCTTCACATACCAAGCATTCTGAAGGCTTTACTTAATTGTTCGTCAGACGGTAAACCAACAGTGTAAACACAAAATTGAATGACATTGTGTCATACCATATATGGAAGACAAGCCTTAAACTTTACAACTATTCATTTTCGTCATGTTTGAATGTCTTTTGGAGTTAATTGTACATTAATTTCGAAAAAAAAACATTCCGAACCATACAGAAATATGCAGTGTCAGATGTTCATGCATGTCTCATGGGAAAAAGAGAGGAACAGCTCATAAAATTATGCATTTAAATTGTCAATTTCATTATGTCATTGTCAAACATAATAAGGTTCCCTAATAGTTTGCAATTGAATTGTCATATATGTTATACACGGAACAATGGTCTATTTTAATTTTTAGATGATAGATTTTGACTGTTTTTAATGTTCAAAGTTTACACTAGAAACATCAAGACAAAAATTTATGAGGGAAAGATAATACAATAAATCAGTGACAAGTATGGTACGGTCATAACACTTTCATATCCCTATAAACAGGATCCGAAATGAGTGGTTATAAATGGGATGATCGGAATGAACAGGAAACAATTTAAGAGCTAGTAGGGTTATTCATTTTAACAGTTTTGAAATCCTTATATTCCACTTTTATGTTAGAAAAGAATGAAACAAGAGGCAGAAATATGATTGTCATGATGTTTATATTAAAATGCATGTTTTCCTCATATGGTTAGGGAAAGGGGTTTGCCTTTTATATTTTGACAAAATAAAATATCCAAGCCTTATAGAAGAAAAGAACCATTGAATGATAATGATTCTCTGCTTTTGGAATTAAACTTGAGAGGTCAATTGGAAATGTATTGAACACTGTAATGCTTATATCAAGAGGTCAAGACACCTATATAATGAACATAAACCCTGAAATGACATACTTGGGCTTCTTAATTTCAATTACAAAATTCAGTAAAGTCAGCCACATGTTGAATTGTTTGTAATGTTAAAAAATACTTATTTCATAATTTATGACCAAAATGCCAATTTAATCAACTTACTCAGGGCTTCTAATACTTTGGAACCTCAATTGGTCCGGACCCATCGACGACCCCCCCCCCCTCCCCCCCCCAAAAAAAATCACCCCCCCCCCCCCCCCCCTCAAAAAAAGAAAGACCTGTTCAATAGCTGATTTTATAGAAATGTCATACATTTTCGTGACGTCTTTTCTGTCAATATTTTTTTGCGATGTGGCAATTTGTTAGAGGGCTCTAAAGCCAGCATAGCCGATTCGGATAGTCATTGATACAAAGTTTAATTCAAATGAGATTCTCATCGAGTTCTGCGGCGTTTCTAACAAGAAAGACTGAGATCGTAATTAACTGTGGCTGTTGGGAGGCGGTCAGACGACAAAAAGTGAAACAGTATTATGATTTATTTGCTTAATGCTTCTTTAGTGGGTCAACATTCAACTGATAATCTTGAATAATAGTATATATCTAGATTTATAATCGGTGCAACAAGCTTAAAGTGTGATATTGACAACAATTTTTCATTACTGCGAATAAATATGACGTAAGCTGCGGACTTACAAGTAGCTGTCAGACTATGTAGTTAATCAAGGGTATTGCTGTTGATATCCTATCAGGGCTCTCGCGAGGGGGCGACTTGGGCGAAGTGGTCGCCTAAATTTCCCAGACTTCGCCCATTTGTATCATCAAAGCGACATTGACTTCGCCGAAAATTTTAGCGCATTGTAAATCTGTCAATCAGCGAGTATTTGGCCAATGTCCCATTAGTCAAAACATCACAATAAGCCATTCATACAAATTGGTAATCTCCCAATCCGATAATTGGGTCGTGTCATCCAATTACCAAAATATCGCCAGTAGGCGGAGCTATTGAAAGTCAACCAATCAGAATGATATAAGTTCGTTAAAACGAGATAGAATTGGAGACATAATTATGAAAAATCGTGTCAAGCATTTATTTAAGTTAAAAAGTAATTAATATATGTATTGAACAAACAATGCAAGACATTCAAACAGTGTTGCTTTTGAAGCAGACGGTCATAGCCATCTCGGGCCATCGGCAAGTAGGCGCCAAGAAAATCAGTAACATGACGTATCACCAAATATTTGATTGGTTTTAGTGAAATGTTCATGATGAAAAATGATTTGTAAACACAAAAAAATATTATTTTTTTGCTTTATGTAGAGTGTACTTACAGCAATTTTCTCCTGTCACAGTTACGATGTCAAATTTTTTCGACGAGATCACCATTTTGTCAGAACAATTTTCCGAGTTAATTTTTCAACTTCCCATTATGTATTGGTAAATTTTTCATCAAGGACACTGATTTAAATGTCATTTGGTTCTTAAATGTCAGCATATTTAAAATTATTTAGCCAGAGACAAGTAAATAACAGCACAGCTGAATGTGACATTCATACCCTATCCTGAACGTACCAAAACAAGATTCGTCCCCCTACTTTATTGACAGTTCATTTATGAGGTCATTATGATTATTTCAAATCCTTAGATGTATTAATTTTGTTCATTTTAGATGCTATTTGGAGATAAACTATGTGACATTGACAAATACACTTTTGCTGAGCCAAAAATGATACATTATTTTATGAACATTTTATATAGTTATCGCAATCAATATTGAATGTGAATATAAACTGAGGTGTGTGTTATGGCATAGTTTTTGTATCAGGTGTTATGAAAAGTATCACTTCTCCCTAAAGTCTCCCCACTTCTCCCTAAATTGACTGAAGGAAGAAGTCACTTCTCCCAAAATTTTCAGCCTAGTGAGAGCCCTGCCTATATATTATTACGTTAATTAATTCGGTATTTTAATGCTTTCACGGATTAACAATGACATGCATTTATCTTTAAAGCCGTTTTTAACCAGCAATGGGTCCTTATAACAATTTAAATTTAACCGTTTTGTAATTTAAATTTAACCGTTTTGTAAATCAACCAACGGATATCATGTAATGATTGATGACGACATAGCATATTGCCATGTGAAAATATTGACCGATTTTAACACTTAATCACGAAAGCTGCAAGCAGATAATTAACACATAGTTTGTTTAATTGTGTCTTCTGCTTATACCATAACACATGATTGGACTGATTGCAAGCGTCTGCTAATTAACAGATATGCTATATAGAGTGATCAGCGTAGCGGAAAAAGCATCGGTCTCATGGTAACCAAGACACTTTTATGACCTATTGGATGTAGGTTTGAATATGTGAATGACCCATGAATGTTTGTGTATTATAATTTCTACATCTTTTACTGACTTAGTCGTTTTGGACCGAAATTACAAAAAAATTAGAAAGTTTCGGACCGATTTTTTTACACTTTTTGAAACTGAAATCGGTCTGGCTTGGTCAAAATCGGTCCAGACCGGCAAATTGCCGGTTTTTAGAAACCCTGAACTTACTGGTGTAAAATATGTATTTGTGTCAGAAGAAAATGACAATATTTATGGAAGTTGATTTCTGTTGTGTTTAATATGTATTTTTGCTGCAGTAGAATGAAAGTGTGAACACCTGCATGTGGCTAGTCAAAAAAGGCACAAAGTGGCGGGGTGTAAATTTCAAAATTGCAACATATTACATTTTCACCCTGCCATAATGTATTACATTTTCACCTCCAAATGACAAAATCAAGACTAAATGCTACTTTGGTTGTAGGATTTTTTGCCTTCCAGTTGGCATGCTTCAAAGTGTATCAAGACGATTCATACTGCTGCATTTTCAAACCTGTTCATATATACCTTTTTAATGATGAATGTAAACAAAGTGTGAAATGCTTAAACAGGCATTTATCTAATCAAATGTCTTTTTGTGGAATTGTTTAATCCCGTTCAGATACACCTATGCCTACTGAGAAACTGCCACTTGGTTTTCATATTGTCATCTCGAAAATACAAATTGGCAAAAACGCAGCCGCCATAAATACAGAATCGTAATGAAATTCTTGGCAGAAATTATTTTGTTGGCACAATGGACCAATTATTTGAGAGTTATGTAAGAATATGCACCAAGAATGTGTTTCTTGATCACAAAACTATCATGAATCTGTTGTTCATGGCTTGTTTTATCATTGAATCATGTATAATTGTATCAGATTGAAAAAATAACAATTAATGATTGAGAAGAAATAAATTTGTGAATATGCCTCAAACTATGAATGAACTCATTAACTCATGCACTCCTCATTTTCTAGTCAGAAGAATAAGCTTTGCCTCAAAAAACAGTAAAATTTGGTAAAGTTCCAGGCACAATATTAAAGAGTTGTACATGACCTGATGGAATCTTGCTTGTCTGTCATCAAGGTCTAGTTTTCACCAACTTGTCTGTTGTCTGGTCTAGCTATTCAACTATATTTTTTATTTATATAAAAAATATTTTACACCAAAAACACTGGTGTTGCTGTATGCTGCAACAGATGCTGAGTTTGGGTTGGGAATAAAGTGATATATGGAGCCCCGAACCCTCATCTAACCGCTACACATCCTGAAATTCTGAAATGGTTGAGAGAAGCCTGAGTCATATTTCACCTTTTTCTAGTCCTACATAAAAAATGAACCTGACAGATAATGTTTGATCAACCAGATGCTTTATTCATGAATGAGTTTCTCTTGTCTGTGGTATTTATAGATGTCTGGATATTCCCATTGGAAGTCTAAAGCAATTAGCTCTTCAAAATTCTCAATTATGTTTTACAAGCTTGTAGTACAACTTCTTCTTGTTCATAAGTGTTGTTTATAGAAATATTATGACCAAGCTCTTGAAATTCATTAGAAATTGTAAGCTATTGAGAGATGAGGGTCGAGGCTTATAATTAGCAATATATCTCTTTAACATCTTAACATCATAATTCTTTCTAATGATGCTCCTCAGTGATAACTTATTAGCCCATAATTGGCCAATAAGGCACAGCAGAGCTGGTATGGAAAGCCATTTAAATAGCCTTGGATTGGCTGATAAGCCCTGGTCTGGCTGGGTGAAACAAGAAATGTTGCTGATATCATGGCAGTAATCATTCCCCTTGTTGAAAGCAATTTTGTTTTGAAAAAAGGTGTATTCCAGGTCTCTCTGATAATCATAACATGTCAGTGGTGAGTGGTGAAAAAAAGCATGCAATGATGGGTAAATCTCTTGATTTGAAGCCAATAGTCTTATATGTAAAAAAAAAAATACATGTAATGTGAATTAAAATGACCTAAGTGCCATATTTTTGTTATTTTGATATAAATGTTTGAGTTAATTGAACTTAAGCTTGTATCAAAAATGGGAACAAAATTTAGGTACAGTACACTCAGCGAGTTAAACCAACTTTCCTCGCTCACTCAGAGGGATAAAGCCCATCATGGGTTTCCTCCGAGAAAAACTGTTTCTCTTGCTGAAATCCTCCCGAGTTGCTCTTTACAGCGGAGTTTAATATGTAAAGTTGCGTTGGAAATCGTCCGATTTTATGACCCATTGCCGAGTTCCGCGTCTGATGAGATGAGCGAGACATAATGATTTCTTGTTCAGAAGTAATTCGTTGTTATTCTTATGAATATTGTAAGTCAGATGAAATGCATGTGATCAATACAATGTATTGTATAATTATAGGGTATGTATTATTGGTGTATTATGACTTTTCAATGGCAATGAGGCAAGAAGGCCTTCAACCTGACTGTGAACTTTGAACGTGTGTTTGACGCCAGTCACTTGTAATTTTCCAAATTTCTTTAAATAGTAACATAGCCTTTTTTGGGTGTAATGTATTTATTTATGTTTATACTATATCAAAATAAAATGGCATTATTCAGTCATGATATAATCAAACAAGAGCAAACGTCACGTTTTGAAATGCATGGGCCAATATGATTGCATTTCTTTCCGTAAGCTAACTTCATGCAAAACATCAAGATTTTAAGTTTTTTTCAAATATTTTCTCGGAAGTGGATCTGAAAACTAAATGGAGGAAATCGGAAAGTGGATCTATCTTGTTGAGTGTTAGAAAAAAGCATCCTGTTGACTTTTGTGTTGTTCATACAAGTTTAGGATAATTGACGTTACAACTAACTTCTACGATCCTTTAATAAAACAGGCTTCAGAAGAGAATGGAAGGAGGTGTTCATAAGTGACATATTAAAGCCTCCTTTGGTGTGAAAATGCTTCCTCAAATTTTAAAGACCCCAGTTGAAAGGTTTATCGCCCTCAAATGATTTTAGAAGTTACCAATGCTGAGCCCCTTCCCCTGACCCTGAGCAAAAATCTGTAAAAGCTGATACAAAATATTTATATAATTGTCAGATTTTGAAGAAAGTTGTATGAATAATTATACTTGAAACACTGACAGCCTTATGATGAATAGACTAATTAAATGAAATATTATTTGCACCAAGATATTCATTTTACTTGTTATTAGCATTTTATTGCTGTGTTTGTCGGCCATCAAAGAAAATGGCAGATAGTAATTAATTGTTTACGAAGTTGACCAATAAATACATATTTTAAGGCTTGAAGATCAGGTGTTTTGTAGCAAGTATGTTTTTCGATAAATATGTCAGAAATGTTGTCATAGCTTTGTTTTTTTATGCTGACTCATGAAATAGTTGTGTTGTAAGTCCCTACACTCTGGTTTAATAACTTCTAGCTTATTTGCCCTTCTTTCAAATAAAAAGCATATGCCTGACGCATATGTTTTACCATTAAACTATAAGAGATTCAATAGAGAATGTTCATTAACCAGTGTTCATGAATGGGCAGTGTACAAAAAAGGTTGAACAAATATGTGGAAGCTGTTGCTACCACAAGTCAGTGTATTGTTTAATGATTGACTGTTGTGTATTCTGTCCAATAGGGGCGAGTCAGGCGCGGGTAAGACGGAAAACACAAAGAAAGTGATCCAGTATCTCGCACATGTTGCAGCTTCATCAAGGACACAGCGTAGCTCTGTATCAAACATCCATGTACAGGTATGTTTGTCCTCTGTCCGTCCGTGTGTACTTTAGTTGTTCATCATCCATCATCATTAGAGCTGCATTTTTAAGTCTATATAATAATGATGTATAGACAATGTATCAGAACTTGTAAATATGGTTCTGCTGCTGGGATATTACGAGTGCTGATATTGTGTTATTTATGCTTTTACTTGTATATGAGAATGACAATATGGGAGTGGGGTCATATTTAAGCCTGTCCTTGAGTGTTTTCTGTCTGTTACAAAGTAGAAGCTTTTTGAGTGGCTAGATCAATGGCTAATTTATATTAATCAAGAGAAATTTAAAACGGAAAGGTAAGGATACATTTAAAATTAGTTGGCTTTTGCTAGATTTGAATAGACATAATATCATAGAAATGTCTGTGTTTGTGTAACTATTTTTACTGAATATCTGACTTTCTCTTGTATGTGCTCAGTGTTTTTTTACCAACAAAAAATGGGGTCTAAATTTGGAGCCCAATCACGACCCCCCAAAAAATCACAATCTTAGGCCAAAAAAGAACAACACCAAGGCGCTGGGTAAACTCATATTCAGGTTATTTTCAGAAATATTAGGGCCCTAGCCACATTCACAAAAGGTGGAAAAAACACTGGTCCTTTTTAGCAGCATGAATGAAACTTTGGCAATGTTTGAAAAGCGTCAGCATATTCATGGAATTTTTTATGTCATTCAATGTGGTTCTTCTCCTTCCAACAAACTTCAGCAGTGTTTTCTTTCTGACCAATTTAAGGCCAAATTAATCCCCTTTCACAATGCTAAAACATATACTTTTCCCTTATTTTTTTTAAAAATAATTGCACCCTCAAACGTTTATAAATACTCTTGTGTATGGAAGTGTTGGTGTATTGTGAGGGAAACCAGCTTTAACACTTCTTTTATCTTTTCTGTATTTTTTGTACAGCAGTTATATGTTAATTTTTCTCTTATTCCCATTTGAAGCCAAAATAGAGCATTTTTCTCATTGAGAAAGGCCCCAGCCCTTTTTCCAAAATGGTGAGTTTAGAATCAAAGAAACAAGTTCAGTTAGGTTGACTTTGACGTTTTTCAGATATTGCCAGGTTTTGTCTTGTATATATTGTATTGTATGTTGCGAGACAGCGAGTATTATGTGTGTGCCTTTGTAGGGAATGGAGGATGGAGGTCATATAATGGTAGGTAACAGCAGAACAGGGTGACTTGCACTTGTCCGTTTGTCTGCCTGTCTGTCTGTTTGTCCGCGATTCTGAGTTGTGGTTGAAGAACGTTAGTTATAAATCACTTAAATGATTTGCCATGCAGATGGGCAAATTTAGACAATTTTTGCGCTTGGTCTCTTAAGTACTTAGATCATAACTTGAAGGAGAAAATTTTCCGTCTTGAGTCATGGCAAAAAATGTTGAAAGCTTAATTAAAAGTATCTTTTTTTGAGAAATGCGTGGTATTTATTTCATTATTTTCATACACCATGACTATTTATTTTTTCAAGGATGAAAAATCGTTTTCAAAAGTAAGGTCATAGTTTGGAGGTATCAATCTTATCACCTATTTGCATCCCCCACCGGCCACAAAACTTGTACTACCTTTCAACACCATATTGGTAATTTAATACCAATACAATACCACTGTCCATTCCATTTTGTCCATTTACACTGCCACCTTCCAAACCTGTCATAAACTGGTCATTGTAGCTGGCTGATTTTCAAGGTTTAAGTGTTTGTTTGGATTGATAACTAACTATTTAAGGCTACTTTCATGGACTTGCGCTGCACAAATTAGGACAGAATCCGGTTTGCAATAAAATACCAAACTTAGGAGCAGCTTTTGTAAAAAGTATATGACGAGAAATGCTGGTCCAGATGTTGCATTGATAGCATAGGAATCATATTTATCATATCATTGTTATATTAAGTGAATCAAATAATTCACTGGGCGTTATTTGTTGATTTATATTAAAATGATCATAAAAGATAGTTGCAAATTGATGTGAATCATCTCAAAGCATTGAAATTATGAATAGAAACTCAGCATTAAACAGACGTCAATCCGTATAAAAGATGAAGATATTTAGTATGTGATGCACTCAAAATGCAAATGTTTGCAGGAGACTGCATTAGAGGCATTGGGCCGATTGTTTCGAATTCTGTTAAAGTAAACATGATTAATGAAATTGTTGTTAACTTTTAAATGTGAAATATTTGCATGAGTATGTGCTGACATATTTCAAAATAAAAAGTACAGCTGAAACAGTTGTCACAAATCTTGTTACACATACAGCAGATAGCAAGTGCATGCAATAAATGTCAAGAGCAGTAATGATTGTAAAGTTAACAACAATAGCGTAAATCACATTGTAAACTTTTACAAAGTTCTGAACAATTGGCCCAATGTAACATTTATTATAGACCCAGCTTTAAGTGGGACCCAGGTATAAGTGGTTTATTAGATAAACAAAATTCCATTTTAAAAGTTGAAATTCCAACGTTGAGAATTTTAATTTCATCCTTGTCATTTTCAATATGTATTGCGCGACTCTTTTACATGATATCAGGAGGTGAAGGTGCTGTTTTTGTACAGTATTTCATCATGTATTTTAGAGAACAATATACTAATTTTTGCTAATCAATGTATGATTGAAAATTGCGCAACAAATTTGTATTAATTGAATTATTTTTAAATAAATATTTTCTTTACAACTTTCTTTGCACTAACAAATAACATTTTTACTTAACTTTTTTACTGATTAGCCTTTCCGAATTAGTGGAAAGAACAGAATAATCGTTTATAAAAAAGTATGATGTTTGAAGTTCCCTAAGGTCAAACAAAATATTTAACAACCACAACTACAGAATCAGAGAAATGTTCAATTTGATTCTGTGAGTTTTAACATGTGACTTATGCGGATACCAAGCATGCATTATAAGATTTGAATGAACTGCATGTGCGTTATAATAGTTAGTGTTGATTAGCTAACAAAGTTTGGCTTTTATGCTGTTCAATGTTTAGCCAGATTGTTATATAATTATGTATTAAAATGGCTATATCTTGTTTATTTTTCTTACCAGAGTGGTTTTTCGTTTGTGAGTACAAAAAGTTGAAGAAAGTATTCAACGCATGAGCAAATTTTCTTATATACGTATAACATGTTCTTGTATTCAATAGATTTAATTTGCATTTTTGGCACAAATCACTGTATTTTCAGAGTCATATTTGAAACAAAAATGATTTGGGCTGATTTAAAAATTTGCATATATTAAATGGATACTTTGTTTTTAAAATTATTTTCAGCCTTAAATCTTACTATTGTGAAATATGACTATAATGCTTATATGCTTCCTATCACAAAATTTTAAAATGTCTTAGATTAAAATACCCCATGTTTTTATTACTTTTATTAGTGACCAAATGGGAATGGGATGTTTATGTTAGAACATGCTTGGGGGCGGTTTATAGACTGCTTTATTCTTTGGTTTCAAAAACAATGTATGATATTTTATTATACATTGACCAACATCTCTATTGTATTGTAGCACTCAATATTAAACTAAATCAATTGAATGTATGTACAACATACTTTTGATTCAGTTTTGTTGTTCCAGCAACAAAGTAGCTTATATTATTTATATTTAAAGTATTCTATATTCCCCATATTTTTAATTTCTTTCTACTTCCTATCTTTTTTTCTCTGTTTTATCCCAAAGATTTTGTATCAACTATATGGGTTAGTACCAATTTTCTGATTTCTCAAAACTTTTTTTCCTCAAAGTATCTGATCTATGTGTCTGTTTTAAAACATCTTTAAATGATACCCCCCTACCAAAAAATTTATATCAGTTAATGTGCATGCTAGCTGCAGTTATATCTGTATACAAATATTTATTTTTGTAATAAAATGTAGACCGGAGTGAAATGTGCTTCTACTTGCTTGAAACTGTAGATTATCATTTCATCACATCATTCTAGCAGATTTTGATTTGTGGTAATTGGTTCTGGCGAAAGGTATTGATGTTATGACATTTTTACTGGAAGAAATACAACCAAATATCTAATTTAAAATTTAAGTATTTTTTCCAAGTTTAAAGCTGTTTAGATATATTGTTAAATTTGTTATTTGGGAAAGAAAACCATTTGCCTGCTAATGATTAATTGAACAAATTTGTTTCCTTAATTTGTTGGATGTATTTCTATACTATTATGTATTTTATAAATAATGTGAAACTCATTAATATGCATTTGACTTATTTGATACGATCAGAAGATCTGACTGAACGCTGTAAATAGAAGAAGGTTATATATGGAAGTCAGAATAATGTCTAAAGGATAAAACAAATATATATATTAATCAGAGAAGTTGATTATAAACTAAATAGTTCTAGAGAGCGTGCATGAGATATATTGTGAGTGGTAGGTTGATTTCCGGCATGGTCTAATCTCTCTCCTCCTTTCTCTCCCTCTACCGGGGCCCTTCATCGTTGTTGTAACGTATAGCACAGGGACATTAACCTGGTGAGTATGCGGACAGATGCACATAGGCGACAGTGTTTTCACAGCGTTTCTACAGTTTTGTGCTTTTCTGTTTAGCATTAGATTTATACCTCGTTTGTTATTGACGCGAAATTCTTAGTTCATAGCTACTTATTTTAGCTAGCTAAGATAGCTTAAAGCTGAAATGACCCGGGACCTTTTAGGTTTTAAGTGTAGAAACCAAATACGATGATGGTATTGTTGAGTAGCCACTGAGGATTGAATCCGAGACTGCTTTGGTGAGAGTCAGATGCCTATACGCTAAACCAACCACCTTATGTGTACTAGTTTCTTTTTAAAGTGATTAAATATGTCTGACATCCATAGAAATAGTTAAAAAAAAATATACTATCTAATATCCAAAAAAATATTTTTGATATAGTTGTAAATCAAGTTCAGAATGATTTAAATACCATAGTTAACCAATGTACATTGTGATTACAGAGTGTTTTCGCTTTTAGTACAAAGCTTTTATTTGTTTTTTACCGATTTCACGTTATCAGTGCGTGGGTGGGGTCTTTTGATTAGTAAATATTGCCTTCCATTTTGCTATGTCAGCATGTTATTCACTGTCCATGGTGCAATTATTTTAATTATTAGATGAGGAAGGAAGGTACAAAATTTTATGAAATTCTGCTGAAAATTTTATAAATTGGGGAAAAAAAATCAAAACGCTATTTGCATCAAGTTAAGACTGCAGATATTATGCAGTTACAAGCTTGATTAAATGTATGCTGGTTACATGTGATCAGACAGCATTACAAAAGAAATGACGCATAAGGAAGGTTTTATAACCACTGAAAACACTGTCACGTATATGTGTGTTTATTTTTTACTGTTTGCAGCTGCTGCTTGATATTTTCTTAGATACTGCAACACTTTGATAGAATTGAAGTGAGGTTGAAATATTGGATAAGAAGTCAAAACGAAGGCAGATAAAAAAAATATGTTTTGTTTCTGCTATGCACATCTTAGAATGCAATTTATGGAAACTTGAAACTAGTTTTCCTTTTATGGCATTGTATCTTGCCTGCTGGGTTGTTTATTTTAAGTAATAAATCCTTAGGTAAGGTATTCTATTTTAGCAGTTGTGCATTTGGCGCCAATGATTTAGATTTCATCTACAATACATGTCCCATATAGGTAGCATCAAAGTGTAACAGTTTTTGGTAAATTGTCAAAAAAAGGATAAGAAAAGAATCAACAAAATAATTGATATTGTGTATCAGGATCGTCCTGATTTACCTGAAGTTATTATACAATTACACGCTTTTCAAATTATGTATTTTAAAGAAGGTCTCAACAAAGCCTATTGTATTGTCCTAAAAAATGTTTGGCTAGTTTCAGGTTTCCATTCATGTTTTATGCACTTGAGTCATGTATACACTGTGTATTGTCTTAGTTGTAGACTAGTTAATTGTTAAGCTGTCAGTAGACTTCATGAGATTCAAGATGGATAAATAACAGATCGATTTAGTTGACATTAATTTCCTTCTTAAATGTTAGTAAAATCTTTCATTTCCTTAACAGTGCACACTTATTATTAAATTTACACAGTTCTTGATTAATATAGAGATTAATCCCTTTCGTAGAAAATAATTAACATAAGTAACTGTTGTTTATTTGTTGTGGCATGTATGTTGTAAATATTTAAGCCCTGACTCATTTTACATCATTTCACCTTATGTATTTTTGTACCTTCATAGGGAGAGCTTGAGAACCAGCTTCTCCAAGCCAACCCGATCCTCGAAGCCTTTGGTAACGCAAAGACCATCAAGAATGACAACTCTTCCAGATTTGTAAGTACAACACCCTCTGGCACGTAAATTATTCGTCAAAATAATATAATTCGAACCAGAATTTCACTTTCGCTATGAACTTGTGTAAACTGACTAATATTGTGCTTAAAATCTTGATCATAAAACTGTGTATATAAAAGCAGTGTAGTGCACTTTTTTTGATATTTTCAGTACTACTCATTTTGTATTATTACTGATAATACGACAACTAATATATGTAAATTTGATTCACACAGGTGCTGTTAGACACCTGTTTCTGGTCTTGCAACTGTGATATAGAGCATTAGAAATTCACAAAATTTCTATTTTCATTTCAGGGGAAGTTTATCCGCATCAATTTTGACACATCTGGTTACATTTCTGGGGCCAACATTGAGACATGTATCCTTCATACCAACATAACAATGAACTGCTGGTTTCAGTTAAGACCACACATTTGAACATCTTGTTATTCAAACAGAAACCGATAGATGTCTGTGTCGATTTCATTCATTGTGCACAAAACAATAACATTAATACAAATGATTTCCTAAACTACTGAATCTCCAGCAAAACAACCCTTGGGATCATACCCATATTGATTTGCTTGCATAATGATTTTGCAACATGACCAGCTACTATAAACATGCTGAAAACAAACTGAATACAGAACAAAACAAGACAATATACACACTTTTTTGCTTTTAAGATTTTCATTTGACCCAAACCAGATGTTTTTTTAATTTCTTGAATGAGCATAACCACTTCAAAATTATGCTTACCTTAAACCAAGAGCACAAAATCAAACACCACTTACTACATTGTAATTTTGTGTCATGGACTAAGACTTATATGAACAACACCACTACATTGTAATTTTGTGTCATGGACTAAGACTTATATGAACAACACCGAAATCTTTCACCAGAATCAACAGGCCCAAATTCTTACTCTAGAATGAACAGGACCGATTTCTTACACTGGAATGAATAGGCCCTTATCTTACATCAGAATGAACAAGCCTTAAATCTTATTCCATAAGCCTGATTTATACCACCAAAATGAACAAGCTCCAAATCTTATACTAGAATGAACAAGCCCGTATTCTTGCTCTAGATAGAACAAGCCTGAATTCTTACACTAGAATGAACAAAACCAAATCTAACACCAGAATGAACAAGCATCTTTCTCTTGAATGAACAAACCTTAAATCTTACTCTAGAATGAACAAGCTTGAAATCTTACTCTAGAATAAAGAAGCCCCCAAATCTTACTCCAGAATGAACAAGCTTAAAATTTTGCACTAGAATGAACAAGCCCCAAATCTTATTCCAGAATAAACAAGTTTGAAATCTTCCTCTAGAATGAACAAGCCCTAAATTTTACTCAAGAATAATCAAGCTTGAAATCTTACAGCAGTAAGAACAAGCCCGAAATCTAACTCGAGAGCGAACAAACCTGAATTCTTACACTAGAATAAACAAGCCCGTAATCTTTCACCAGAATGAACAAGCCCTTACACTAGTGCTTGGCATGAAATATGATATCAACAAGCCTTGTAAGTATGTAAAATCCCGAATTTGAGCAAGCCAGAAAAGCATTTGCCAGTGGAAGGCTTGTGGTAATTTTGATCACTTTTTCTATGGTATGTGAAAATATCTTGCTTTAAGTTCTTTGAGTTCCTTGACTCTTGTGTCAGACCTGTTGGAGAAATCTCGTGCCATCCACCAGTCAGACTCTGAAAGGTGTTTCCACGTCTTCTACCAGTTCATGCATGGAGCAACACCCCAACAGCGCAGTGAGTAGTTCGAACATTTCATCACATACTACCCTTTAGGGATTGAAAAAAAAGAAAGTGTTATCAATCTTGTTGATAGTTTTTGTCGATCATTCATTGATTTCATAATCGAAACTGGAAGCAAGCTCGAGATTGAAGTTGTTGAAAAATTTATTGCCAACTTATATCCATAAATTTATATACTATGAATGATGACTTTTGGCCAATCAGATATATCACCTTCATTTTGAAAAGTAATTAACATTATTGTGATAGCCATAATGGGTTTAAAAAATGATAATGATAAAAATCCCAATTAAATTCTCATGTATATTTTGATAAACATTCTTCTAATAATTTTTAAATCATGTTTGATTATCATGACTTTGGAGGAAAAGGATCAATTTATGACACTACTCCATTATCCTTATTCTTCCTACCCAAAACAAGGAAGTCAGGGGTTCTTGAAGGTATCTTCTCTTCCATTAGTGCCTAAAACCCCAACCTTTGATAAATACTTATTAAGTGTAGCCTAGCAATGTTGCCATCTGTGTATGGCTTCATACACCATCTATGAATGGGGGCATACACCATCTGTATTTGGGTGTATAAACACAGCAAGGAAAAGAGCCAATGGAAGAGTCTCGGAGTTCATTCTTTCCCTGTTGCACAGCACTGTCTTTGCTTGTTAAAAATACAATATATAATAATTCATTAAATATTAATTTATTGTGTTGCAGAGGAATTCCTTGTTGAGGATATTAACAATTACCGTTACCTGACCAACGGCCACACGCCAGTGCCGGGGGTGGACGATGCAGCAGAGTTTCGGCTGACCGTGGAGGCCATGAACATCATGGGGATTTCACCGGAGGACCAGGCTGCACTTCTCCGCATCATCTCTGCCATATTGCAGTTAGGCAATATGAAGTTCCAACAGGACCGTAAATCTGACCAGGCTACTCTGCCAGATAACACAGGTGAATAAATATCTTTAGAGTATTTTTTCAGCAATTTTTATTACTTATAAAGAGTATTGGCCCCAATGGCTAACAGTTTGTGTTTTCCCAAATGTTGAAATAAAAAATTCAATTGCAGAACCTCTATTTGAGAAACAAGTAAATTGTTGTTGAAGTAATGCAAGCTTACAAATGAATGGTTTAAAAGAGTGAGTATATTCTACCTTCAAAATTATTTCTAAACAAATAATTATTTCTAAACAAATCCAATTTTGTGATTTCCAAATTTTAAGGGTTTAAGTCATTTTCAAAAAAAACTGCAAAGAAAATCTGCAAACATCTATCTGTACTGGTTTACATGCAGGAGGAAAAAAAATCTTGAGTATTGCAGAATACATATTTCATGGGATGTTTATATTCAGAATGCATGGAATGGTTAACATTTAATCTGCCATGTGCAATGTCAGCACCATAAAAAATACATACTTTTCAAATGAAGAGTGATTTCATATTTTTACGTGTCACTGTGCATGTGAAGTGTATCATGGTATATTTTGTGTAAACATGATTTAGACATGAAATCACAACAATATTTTCACCCAATTCTCTATTTTCCAGTTGCCCAGAAGGCGTGTCACCTGTTGGGCCTGCCTGTTACCGCTGTAACCCAGGCTTTCCTCCGCCCCAGGATTAAGGTGGGGCGGGACTACGTGACCAAAGCTCAAACAAAGGAACAGGTATGGCCCTTTTATGCAGCAAATGATTATCCACCTTAAACATAGTTGTATGTAATCATTTAATGAATGATACAAAATAACCCTTCTTACTTATAAAGCTATAGATGTATCAACTGGTAAACTTCTGCAGGGTTACTCAAGTTCAGCATTCATCCTGAAATCAAGATTGAGAGCTTTTAACTCAGGACTATTGTAAATTGAAAAATAAATACTGACACATTAACATCAAAACTGTAGGAAGTACCTCGAAATGGAAAATAAATGACCTTGGAAACAATTTTAAATGGGACTAAGCCCCTTCACTCTGCTTTGGGCTTTACCCTCATAATCAAACAGAGCCCTGGCTATTTTTCAGGATTGACAATTATCTGCTGTTAGAAGGAATAACCATGTCAATTAAACATGTGTGTGTGTTGTAGGTTGAGTTTGCTGTGGAGGCTTTGTCGAAGGCTTCCTATGAGCGTATGTTCAAGTGGCTGGTGACGAGGATCAACAAGTCTCTCGATAGGACCAAGCGGCAGGGAGCTTCCTTTATCGGCATCCTCGACATTGCCGGATTTGAAATCTTCCAGGTACTGTTTTGGCTGATTTGACAAAAATAGTTAAAAAAATAACAGAGTGGAAATATGATGAATGATTAGCAAAAGGCATAAGATATATAGGAAGCAAAATATTAAAGTAGCCAATTTACAAAATTCTTTTTTAAACAGTTATTATTTTAAACTCAAACTTACAAAGAGGTATCACAATTTGATGTTCGACAAAATAGTTTGGTGATAAAAGCTAGCTCAAAATTGGAACAGCTATTTAATGATGTATGATTACAGATATCAAAATATGGGGAACCATCTTTCTTAGTCTGTTACGAATAGTTAAGTTTTTTGAATATCATCAGTTCTCCCAGATGTGTAATTTATTGAAGGGTAATTGCAAGGTTACTCCTTGACCAATGATTCTAGTAGATCTATAATATAAAAAGTTGCTGGGTTCCTATGGTAAGATTTCAAGGGTTGCAACTTACAGTATGGGTTTAACCCTGCTTTAAGAAAATACCTTAAAAATGGACAGTAGAGAAAAAAATCGTCTGATCCAGTTTTTCTATTCCTTACTTGCCTGTATAAATGATTAAATGTCTTTTACTGCTTTATCCATGCACATGGTATTATTATTTAAAACACATGAAGCGAAGCAGAAAAAAAAGAGGAAATTAATTTATTAAAAAGGTGTTTAGTACTACGTTTTACTTGATCCTAGCTTAGTATGTAGAAGTGTGTATTCCTTTGCATATTTGTTTAAGATATTCAATTAATTGTGGATGCTTGTTGTATTTCAAGGCGAGAGATAAAAAATCTCATGAAAAAATGAGAGTAAGCTTCTCACGTTTGTGCTGTTTATGTTAGATTCATGCCGTTTTGTACATTTTGATATGGCGTTGTTAGTTAGTTTCTCCAGGAAGAAACAAGCAAGCATTTCTGACTTTGTCTTCATATTGCTTACATGTTTACCTCATGGAAAAATATGCATGTGAAGACTGCCTTGGTACTTTTTTTAAAAGTGATAGTTAAATGGTCTTTGATTCAACAAGAAAACAAGAGAGTGAAAGTAGTCTAGTTGTTGAGGAGTCTGCCTTTCACCCGAGGGATTCAATCCCCTCCAGGGATACATTCTCTTGGTTTCAACAATGGACACAAGTAATGGTTTTTACCCAGGAAACAGTCACAAAATGTTTCTAAAAGCTTTCATTACAATTGAGCTAAAAGAAATTAGTATAAACAAACAATAAAACCTTTTTTGAAACATAGCAATTTAAATTTTGCCATTCTAATTCCAAGGTCAAATTGTTCTAAACAGCATGATGAAATTGTTACGTTGTTACTGTCTGTTTGTTTTTGATCATCATTTTTGATATCTTCTGAGGCTCTCTTATTCAATTCTATTTCATGTTCTTGAAGTTCAAAGTTTCAATTTGTCTTCTTTTATTAGTATTATCTTTATTAAAGTACTTTCTGCTTCTTGTAATACATCCAAGTTTTTTTTAAGGAATATTAAGTTATTGTGTACTGGCAGGTTCTTCGGATGAGTTATGGTCTCTTGTTATTTGATTTCTTTTAAATAAAAAAACAAAACTTTTCTGGTGGAATTTTCTAACACTGATGACTAGCCTAGTTTTTTTAAAGACATGTCATTGTATTTTTTGTTCTTAATATGAAAAATTGACCATAATATCTGTATTTACAGTGATATATGTCTATGCAAGGATAGCTATTATTTTTGAAGTCCTAAAATGTCTCCTATTAATGTGTTTTCCAATTTGGACTTGAAATTTCAGATGAACTCATTCGAGCAGCTGTGTATCAACTACACAAATGAGAAGCTCCAGCAGCTGTTCAACCACACCATGTTTATTCTCGAACAAGAAGAGTACCAGCGTGAAGGAATTGAGTGGAAGTTCATCGATTTTGGTCTTGACCTTCAACCCACCATTGACCTTCTTGAGAAGGTATGTGACTAGTGAAGTTAGCAAAAGTAAAAACCAAAATAAGTCTATAATAAATTAAAATTTAAAATTTAAAAACTTTAAACTGGAACTTCAAAATTTTATGCTTTGACCTTCAGCCGACAATCAATCTGCTGAAAAAAGTCAGTAGTTGAGGTTTTGCCGTGATCTAATCTACTTCAGTTTAATAAGGGTAGTATATAAATTGCACGCTGCTGTTAATTAATAGAAATAAAATGAAGAGGAAATGTTTTAAAGGGAAAAAATATACCACATCACCCAAGGCAATCAGGAAATAAATGATCAGTAATTAAAGCATTCATACAGCTTTTGTCAAAAGTAGAAACATGAAAATATGTTTGACATTTTTTTCTCTTGAATGTTGGTCCTATGCCACTTTTAAAGGGGGATGTTGGAGTACATCCTGACCTTAAAATTTCACCTACCCTTGTCTATTAACATTTCAGCCAATGGGCATCATGGCTCTCCTGGACGAGGAATGTTGGTTCCCGAAGGCCACCGACAAGACATTCGTAGACAAGCTGGTTGGACAACATTCCACACACCCCAAGTTTGAAAAACCAGACTTCAGAGCGGAGGCTGACTTCTCACTTATTCACTATGCTGGAAAGGTCGGTTGAATATTAAATTTCTTAAAAAATATTTGTTTTAAGTCTGTGAGAAGAATATAACATTCTTGAAGTTTTGTGCTTAGTTGAAATAGACAGAAACGATAAAATCATTGTAATTAAAAAAAATGTTTTTGAGTTGAGCATGAAGAATTTGATGAAATTAAAGAATATAAAAGCAAATGAAACAGAGCTGTGAGAATCCACCTGTAAGCAAAATTGTATTTGTTTCTCTAGGTTGACTACAGTTCAGAGAAGTGGTTGATGAAGAACATGGACCCTCTCAACGAGAACGTTGTCTCACTCCTGCAGACCTCTTCGGACGCATTCGTGGCCGCTATCTGGAAGGATGGTACGTATCTTGTTCTTGGCATTGTCATTTCAAGTGACACTCTTATTCAAAATCAATACATACACATGAATTACAAACAGAAATTTTGACTGATAAACCATTAACTACTTACTTTATAATTCATTTATGGAAAATATAAACTACTGATAACAAGATTGTAAGCGTGAATTTAATAGCAAAAAGCGCAAAAAAATTAAATGATTGGTGAATGCTAAAAGATTTACTGTAGTCTACTAAAGTCTCATAAGGTAGACATAGCGTGTTTTATGCTCATTTCTTTCAAATTAAACTCGGTATCCTTCATAAGAACCATTGTTTTTGACATTTATTCATCCTTTTTGGAATATTAAAACAATATTATTAATTTTGGTAAATTTTATTTGGGAGTAAGAGTGCATCTTTCAGTTGTGACACTTGATATATTGCTCTTTCAACGGTTTGTTTTCTGTTTTCCCTCCCCAAATGGCTGAGGTATTTTCATAGCCCTGGTGTCGGTAATGGCATTGGTGATAAAAGCGTGCTCAAGCTTTGAACAACACACAAAAATTCAATTACTTTTATGAAACTTTGTCCATATCGTTTAAATTAATGTGCACATGAGTAGCAAGATCCATAACTTGAGCTGAAATAGTGTGTCTCTTGATATGTTTACCGCAGTTTGAGCCTTCCTTTAATATAACCATGAACTTATCCCT
This sequence comes from Mya arenaria, assembly GCF_026914265.1. NCBI lineage: Eukaryota > Metazoa > Mollusca > Bivalvia > Myida > Myidae > Mya > Mya arenaria. The sequence goes on along the minus strand of NC_069123.1, from coordinate 43,209,839 downwards.
AATTTCAGCTGAGATCGTTGGTATGGGAGCAGCTACGGGCGGTGACACGATGTTTGGGTCTCGCACCAGGAAGGGAATGTTCCGTACCGTGAGCCAGCTTTACAAGGAACAACTGGCTAAGCTCATGGCCACTCTCAGAAACACAAACCCCAACTTTGTACGCTGTATCATTCCAAACCACGAAAAGAAGGTTTGTACAGTGCATTTACATTAAAACTTAACTTGGATTGAAAATATACTCAATGAAATATGCATTACTAACCATAAAGGATTTGATTTTGTTTTTGAATGAAGCAATAACTTTTTGTTTCAATATTTTTATAAAAATTCAGTATTAAATTGTGGTATTTGAAAATGAAAAGTGATGTTACATTTCTGTGAATCAAATTCGCTAAATGCTTATTTCCATCTTGCAGGCTGGGAAGATTGACTCTCCGCTGGTCCTAGAACAGCTGAGGTGTAATGGCGTGTTGGAGGGCATCCGTATCTGCAGACAGGGGTTCCCCAACCGTATCCTGTTCCAGGAGTTCAGACAAAGATACGAGATCCTCACACCCAGTGCCATCCCTCGAGGATTTATGGACGGCAAGAAAGCCGTCGAGAAGATGGTGAGATTATTCGTTTGATAGTTAAATATTCCTGGTTATATACAATCGGAGTTAAAACTGCAGCTGAGTTTAATAATTGGATGTGTAGACCTTTCTGATATAAAGCATTTACAATGTTAACATTTTCAGTGAATCTTGATAATTTTGCATTGAATAAATGTAATAAGGCCATTTCATTGTTACTTATTTGAAACAGAAGTACAATTATCAAGATCAGGAATCCTTTCATCAAGAATCTTCAGAGAGATTTTGTATCTAAGGAAGCATTTCAGTTCAGTACTCCTGTTAAATATTCTCGTGGGAACAGAATTGTCTGCAGGATTCTTGGTGGAATTGCCTCAAGGAACTCTTATGGCTTCATAAATAAACATTTATTAACATATGTTTCACAAAATTGATAATCAAATATTTGAACTCATTGACAATGCTCTTCTCCCTGCAGATCAATGCCCTGGAGTTGGACCCTAACCTGTACCGTGTTGGTCAGAGCAAGATCTTCTTCCGTGCCGGCGTGTTGGCTCATCTGGAGGAGGAGCGAGACCTGAAACTGACCGATGTCATCGTCACCTTCCAGGCACTGTGCAGGGGAATGCTTGCCAGAAGGTACACAGTCACATGAAGTGGGGAAATATGGTTTTAAAGTGTGCTTATTTTACACATTATCAATTGAATGTTTAGAGGTTTAAATTTTTGCAATATTAATGGTATTGTGATTGTAGGAATTGAGGATCATCACATACTTATATAGGGCAGGATGTTTTAAATACATGCATAAAGATCAAAGGTTACGAAGGCAAGCCAGATAGTAATGAAATCTTTATGGAAATGAATCCTTATGTTATGCCCTTGGTCCATTATAGGGCATTTTACCGACGTACCCAGCAGCAGAGTGCTATCCGTGTTATCCAGAGGAACTGTGCCGCCTACCTGAAACTGCGCAACTGGTCATGGTGGAGGCTGTTCACTAAGGTCAGTGGGGGCATGATGACTAATGTGAACGATTGAAGATGCTTTGTATAATTGCAAGTTATGAATCAAAGCATCCTGCTCAATGTTCCAGCAACCAGCAAATTTGGAGATGGATGGAAAATATGCCTGAAATGCATGGCTTTAAAGAATTATATTGTGAGGCAGGTACAGAGTTTTGAGAAAAAAATGTATGTGTTACTGGAACAGGCACTTTATTGTATACTTAATTTGAAATAGGCATTGTCATTATGTGACTTCATATGTTTTTTTCCTATTTCGAAATATCACTTATTGCTTATATTAATAAAGATTTTAGCCAATATTTTTAGTTTAAGTTGAAATGACCATAGTGTCATATTTCCGTTACTTTGCTACATATTTGTGTAGAATACTTATTCTAGAACTTACCATTAACACAAAGTTGTGAAAATAGAACGAACTTTTCTTTTACAAATGTTATGTTTATACAGATCTAAGATATTGTTCTGACTAAGATCCTTTAAAGTAATGGGCCCAAGATTCGTAACTACAACACTCATAACTCCTTCAACTCTTTATGTACAGGTGAAGCCGCTGTTACAAGTGACAGGACAGGAGGAAAAGCTGCACACCATTGAGAGTGAAATGCAGAAGTACAAGGATAACCTGGAGCGTCAGAAACAGGAGACTGAGGAGATGGAGAGGAAATATGCCCAGATCATTGAGGAGAAGTCCATCCTCGCCGAGCACCTGCAGGATGAGACAGAGCGTTGTGCAGAGGCCGAGGAGGTGGGAGTTTTTCTGTGGTTTAATACAGGATTAAATAGATAAGGAACACAAAATAAAAGAAGAACGATCTTTGATGCTTTAAGATCAGACTTTGTTGGTTGTCTTTTTTCACATATTTGCATAATTATTTCGCAACAGAATTTCATGTGGTTTTCAGGTTGGATCTAACATTACATGTACCTCATATCTTCCAATAAGCTTTGTCCATAATCAACTCCCACCCCTCGCCCATAACCAACCCCTACCCCTCCTGGTTTCAGTCCCGTCAGCGTCTGGTACTGAAGAAGGAAGAGCTGGAAGATATTCTACACGATATGGAGCTGCGTGCTGATGAGGAAGAGGAGAAGATAGGTGCCATGATTGAGGAGCGCAAGAAATACAACCAGACCATACAGGACCTAGAGGAACAGTAAGTGACCTTAAACAGGGTTAAGGCCCAAACATTTGGCTGTTTGTCTTTCCATGACTAGTTTAACTCGCAAGCTGTAGCACACAGTCACATATGTACACAACTATACCATGTAAATACTTGAAGGAATAGCTAGTAACCTGGGTAGTAACGGTGGTCTCATTTTTTTTGCACCTCAAAATTTTCATTTTATGGCTAGGTCAGCTGTTTGAACAATTTGTACATAAAGATTTGATTTTGCACATTTGTTTTCAATTTAACTGTAACCATAAATGGTTAATAGGTTATTAGGTTGTTATAAAAATCCTCTGTTATGAGGGGAATGTTTCACTGATGTATTCATTATATTGTTTTTCTTGCCTTATAGATTAGAGGAGGAAGAATCTGCCAGACAGAAACTCCAGCTGGAGAAAGTTTCCGTTGATGCAAAGATCAAAAAGTTTGAAGAAGACATGGCGATCCATGAAGACATGAACCAGAAACTGAACAAGGAGAAGAGAAGCCTGGAGGAGAGACTGTCTGAGGTCAGCTCGTCCCTTGTCGAGGAGGAAGAGAAGGCCAAACAGCTTGGGAAACTGAAGAATAAGTATGAATCCATCATTGCTGAGCTTGAAGACAGACTACGCAAGGAACAGCAGGTATGAGGCCCTTTTGTTTTAAAATTAGATCAGCTAAGCATTGTGCGCAAGGATTGAATTTTTCCATTCTTGCCCGAAAAACATGATTTATACTTGTTCTTGCAAAAATTTAACCTTCAAACTAATTTGAAATCATAGTATAAGTCCTAAGAACATGACATTTTTACAGAGTTTGAATAATTTTGTAAAAAATGTTTTGTTCATCTTTATTTTATTTCGAACATAATTGCTCTTTAGCGAGACTGTTTAACTGCTTCTATTTGTCAAATACCTGGTTTCATTATTGTTACGGTTTGGTATACTGAAAGCAATTTAGCAAACATAAGTAATCATAATGGATAATTAAGAGGTGTGCACAACTTTGCAGGAAAGTTATTTTGATGATAGAAATGATTTATTTGCAAAAATTATTGCTCATAGCTCTCTCATATACCTGCAGGCTCGTCAGGAGTTGGAGAAGATACGTCGGCGTTTGGAGTCTGAGATTGCCGATCTTAAAGAGCAGCTGAATGAGAAACGGCAACAAGTAGAGGAACTACAGAGCCAGCTGGCCAGGAGAGAAGAGGAGATCCAGGGAGCTCTACAGAGGTATGTGGGAATCCAAAGGATGGAGGGGGAGATTTGAGTAGTTACGTAAAGGGTTCAGCTGACTACAGGAAGGGCAGGTTAAAGGATTGAGAGGAGGAGATACAGGGAACTCTACAGAGGTACGAGGGACTCTGGAGGAGGGGAGTGGGTTGAATTGTTAGATAAGTGGTTGAGCTGAATGACAGGCTGGTGATGGTGTCGTTAGTATAGTATTGCCTTGAGATTATAGGTGTCTGGTACCCATCAATATATTTCGGCTACATGTCTTAAGCCAAGTCTTATTCATAATAATAAGTTACATAGGCATTTTGTTTTAGGCTTTACTAATTTACTTAAAGTAATTTGAAAACATCATTTCATAGTATATAAACAATATTAAATGGTATAATTCCAGAGTGGATGAGGAGGGTGTAGTCAAGTTCACAATCCAGAAACAGATGCGGGAGATGCAGAATCAATTACAGGAGCTGAATGAAGACCTGGACGCGGAGAAGGATGCAAGGGTGAAAGCTGAAAAACAGAAGAAAGATCTGAACGAGGAGCTTGAGGCTCTAAAGACCGAACTTGAGGATTCTCTTGACACGACAGCTGCTGTGCAGGACCTGAGGGTGAAAAGGGAGGACGAACTGAAGGATTTAAAGGCTACCATAGATAGGAACCAGAAGGTTTACGATACTCAGGTTGCCGAGATGAGGGGCAAACATACTCAACAGATGGAAAAGTTCAATGAAGAACTGGAAAACGTCAGGAAGGTTGGTGTAGTGCCTTGCTTATTCTGGTGTTTGTTAAATCATTTATGGCTAAAGAAATATAGGAAATAAAAATTGAATTTAAAGCTTTATGAATATATGTCATTAATTAATTGGAAAAACTCAATAATTGCTTCTATTTTTTATGGGCTTACTGTATTCTTGCAATAGGGAGATGATGTATAGCGTTTTGAAGGTAATATTTACTAAATTCCTACACAATCAACATTCAGGTGCTTTTTCTTTTGTACTTGGTAAAATTTTATCAAGTCGAAACATTTTTTCCTGTTAAATGCAGTAACACAATTACTGTTCTGATAAGGTGACGGCCATACTTATGCAATTTTGTTTTCACAGACCAGGGCCCAGCTTGATAAGACAAAAACCACGCTTGAAGCTGAGAACCTAGACCTCTCTAACGACTTGAAACAAGTCCAGATGGCAAAACAGGAGTCTGAGCGCAAACGAAAACAGGCTGAACAGAGCATTGCTGAATTGAACATCAAACTGGCCGAGATTGAGCGTGTGAAGAATGAGGCAGCAGAGAAGGCAGCCAAGGGGGCCTCAGAGACAGAATCACTTGCCTCTCAACTGGAGGCGGCTGAGACAAAGAACATCCACCTCTCTCAGAAGTGCTCTTCCCTTGAAGCACAGCTGGCTGATGCCCAAGTAAGAGATGTGTTTGTAAAGGAAATATTTTTAAGGAATCTGATTTTCAAATATGTTGATTCTGGATGCCTGGTGACCCCAAAATATCAGGGATTATAATGTATATATAGAATGAATTTTGAAATCTGGATTGATAGCATTAAATTTCTTATTATTCTACAGTTTAAAGATTGTTTTCAGCTCACACATTTGCCAAAAAAAAAACAGTAGAATCTAAATGACTTTGGAAACATTTTCAAAAGGGTCTAAGTCCCTTGGTTCCCAGGTACTCAAAAAGACTTGTGGTTTGTTTTCAGCATTGACAATTATCATCTGTTAGAACCTTAAAATCTTATGGAAGCATTTTGAAAGGGTTTTATGTGCTGAGAAAGAAAATGTAAACTGAAAACGATGCTTAAGTCCCAATTCAGTTGATTAAAGAACAAAACATACAAACTAGAATAACCCTATCTATTTTGTGCTTACGGTTATTTATGTAACACATTACACAGCAGGTGTGCTAATTCCCAAACTGGTTAAGTGCGATGTCTATTATAAAGCGACTTCAACATTGATTCCGATATCAAGTAAAAAAAAAAAAAGGCTCTTTCTGCAGTCCGTCATCTGCTATACCACAAAGTCACTCTCTGTTCTCAAGCCTTGATTGCAAATATGATAAAAAAAATTTAAAGCATATATGACCTTAGGGCATGTAAATCATGTAAATCATGTGACAAACTGTTAATTCTTATGACTTAGCAGTTTTCAGAAATTATACAACATCTTAAGAAAAATATGAAGTAAAATAGATTTTGAAAACACTTGAATGATGATTATATGTTTTGCTGTCCACCATAGGAAATGGTCGAGGAGGAGACGCGTGGCAAACTTGCTGCACAGACCAAGTTCAGGCAGGAGCAGGATGAGAAAGAGGCCATGAAAGAGAGACTTGAAGAGGAGGAGGAGAACAGGTCGCACCATGAGAAACAGTTGCAGGACCTGCAGGCTAAGGTGGGCTCAGACGACTTTTTTATGCCAGCTGTTTTGACATACCATTTCCTTTCTGTCATTGTTGCCTCAATCTGATATTGGGGGAAATCTTATCATATGGATAAACCATCCAAAAATATAGTGAAGTAGAATTTTATTTGACCAGCTCTGTATACATTCTTACTTTGCTCAAAATAACCAAGAAATGCTTCATCTTTTGAGGAATAAGTTTATTCAAATGCCAGTCATATTATTAGCCCATCATATTATTCTCTAGCTTTCTTGTTTCTTTGTTTGGGTTTATGTCTAACATTACAATTCTTCTTTTCTAAGATTGTGGAGGTCAAGAAGAAGGCAGAGGAGGATGCTCGTAACAATGAGGCCCTTGAGGAGTACAAGAAAAAGATGTCTCGGGAGATGGAGACTTACCAGGTATGGAGGGGTGGCGATGTGAAAGGGTAATAGGAAAGGGGGAGGAAGCGCGTAACAATGAGGTCCTCCAGGAAAACAAAAAGAAAGTTGTCAGCGAGATAAAGACTTATCTGGTATCGAGTCATTGGAGTATAAAGGGGTGATAGGAAGGGAGGGTGGGGGATGCTTTTAACAATGAGGCCACAAGAAGAAAGTGGCTCATCAGACGGAGACTTATCAGGTATAAAGGGGTGGTGGTGATATGAGAATAGGAAGAGGGATGAGGGATGATTGTAACAACGAGGCCCTGGACAATTTATATCAACATGAAGGCTTGTCTATACAATAGACCAGGAGAATGTAAATATATGAAGATGGAAGGTGATCTGCACTGATGTAAATTGTTATAACAAAATTTTACTCTTAGTTCCATCATAATTGCTCCAGGTACAACTTGATGATAGTCGTGCTACCCAGGAGAGGCTGGAGAAATCTCGCCGTAAGCTCCAGGAGGAGGTTGATGATGCCAACATGGAGCTTGAGAAGCAGCGCGGCAGTGTTATGGCCATGGAGAAGAAACACCGCAAGTTTGACCAGCTGCTCAATGAGGAGAAGAATGTCTCAGAAAGGTCAGGGGTGGGGAGATGGCTGTTATGTTAAATACTATAGTGTATGTTGGAAATTGTTATAGACCACCAATATGTAAGAGAGCTTTGATTTTAAGATTAAAACATTAAAGTGATGCATTACATCTATTCATTTTAAAGCATGGTTTCACAGTTGAAAACTTTACTAAATTATCACAAATTTATTTTACCAAATGGGCATAACCAAAAATTGCAATTGAAAGATATTTTGGAATTGTGAAGGATTTTGGCCTTACTTGTTTTTGACCATTACCTTGTTGATAAAATGTACTATTGATTTTTTGTTTTAAAAAATACTTGTCGGCATTAAAATGTTCATTCCTGTCTAACCTTTAGACTGCGTGAGGAGAAGGATGCTGCAGAGAAGGAAAGTCGGGAGAAAGAGACCAAGATCCTGAACCTCCAGCGTGAGCTTGATGAGAGTCGAGAACGTCTGGAACAGATAGAGCGACAGAAGCTGTCACAGCAGCGAGAACTCGAAGACCTCTACTCCAGCAAGGATGACTTCGGCAAGAATGTGAGTTGGTGTTCTTATCATGATCTTCCCATCAGAATTTTTTTTCAAAAACTAGCCTAAACTTCTATAAATTTTTATGTAGAATAACAAAGAACATTCTAGCCTAACTCCACATTATTCATAAGAATTTCATTCACTGAACATCTGTTTGATAGCAAAAGGCTTGATTCTGATACATACAAAATATCATTACGGAATGTAAATTAATTGCAAAAAGACACACATTATTTGTGAAACCAAGACATAATACTCAAACGTTATAGGCATAACAACATTTATTTTTAGGAAATAAACCAAACTGTTTAAGCCCTGTTAAAATTGTTCATCTAGTGCCAGTATACACAACTTGGTAATTTTGACGCAATTTTTGTCGATTGTTGACACATTTTGACAGCTGGAAGTGCAATTGACATTTATTTACTGCTTTCGATTTTGGGATCAAATGTACATAGATATCAAGATTTAAGGCTGAAATTAGTAACTAGTCTGCCATAGCTCTTCTTTTCCATGCAGCAGTTGTTATCATCTAGATCTCAAGTTTTAACCTAAAAATCATTGAAAACTGAAGTAAAGTTTTTACACAAGAAGCAGAATTTCTTCACTATTTATATAAAGCAATCTATTGTTTCAGGTTCATGAGCTTGAGAAGGCAAAGCGTAACATGAATGAGCAGGTGGAGGCCCAGCGTGTACAGATAGAAGAACTGGAGGACGAGCTACAGGCTGCTGAGGATGCCAAACTGCGCATGGAGGTCAACATGCAGGCTCTGAAGGCACAGTTTGAACGTGACATGGCTGGACGGGATGATGCCGTGGAGGAGTCGAAGAAATCTCTTATTAGACAGGTAAGACTGGCCTAGTTTCATTTGTGTTAGAATTTGGTGGTTACTTAAATGCGTGCATTAGGGTTGGTTAAAGGAGGGTCATGGTAACTTCGGAATAAATTAGAGTGGTAGATCATTATCGCTCCAAACTTTTTATAGTCCTGCATCCAATTGTATAAAACCGAAAAAGTAACCCACAGGTCATTTTTTGGCAAGTTTGCATACCAAAGCAATTTGGGTAAATATCAACCAATCAATAACTTGAACCAAGCCAAAGAAATAACCACTTTTATTCATTTGGGTGCTGGCTTCTATGACAGGGTTTTGATCCTCATATTGTGTAGAGTTTTGGCAATACAGAGTCTTTGGTAACTGCCATGATAACAGTAAAATACAAAATGTTTTTATTTCTAGCTGCGTGAAATGGAGGCAGAACTTGAGGATGAACGTAAGCAGCGGTCGATCGCTGTCAACTCGCGTAAGAAGCTTGAGAGCGACATCAAGGACTACATGCAGCAAGTGGAGGCGGCTAATCGCGTGAAGGAAGATGCCATTAAACAGTTCAAGAAGATGCAGGCACAGATGAAGGAATTTGCTCGCGAGCTGGATGAAGCTAGAATGGCGCGTGATGAGATACAGGGCCAGTTTAAGGTAGGAACTTGGGTAGTAGCCCTGATTTAACTTTTATATTAATCATCGAATTTGGATGATAATTCCGAAAAATATGCTTTACATATCTTGTTTCTCTTTCAACTTTAATATGTTGGAAAAAAAATACTGATATTTATGTTTTGTTTTTTCATTCAAATTAAAGATTTATCTTGTGCATTAAAAATAAGAGAGCTTTCTTGCCAACATTTTCAAACAAATGAATTTTGGTTCTGAGGGAGGGTTAAAGGTCAAACAATTATGTCCCTAAGTTACGCCCCATCTAACGTCAAATCCTATATCAGCCCTGGTATTAATATCCAAAGTACAGAAGTGCATTTGGCAGATTTCACAAAAAAGGCAATTATTTGGCCCATTTGCTTTCATTTATTGTTATTGCATGTCAACGTCATATATACAGCAATTGCCTTTCCCAACCCAATAAGAACACCTAATAGAAGTGATTTGTATTAAAATAATGAAAATATTGTGTTAAATAAGGTAAAAAAATGTAAAAATATGCCGATATTTAGGACAAAAAAGACAGAAAATCTTCCCGGTACCAATATACCACTTTTTTGAGGATGCTTTTCAGTAACATCTGGTAAGTATTTTATTCTTGTCTGTTGAATAATGTTTGCAAGAAATGTTAATTAAAACAATAATATATCTAAAATGATTGCATTTCGTTCGTAATATACTTAAATTTTCGGTAATTGCGCATGGTGATAACGTTACGGTAATCTGTCCTCGAATTGTTGTGTAACATTAGCAGACATGATCCACTGCTAACTGTTTTAAGCCTAAACACACCTTTATTAAATCACTGAAAACAAAGACTACGTGTCGGATAAAAACAGTATTGCATGTAACAAGAAATTGGTCATTCCCGATCATAAAGTTTTTTAGGTCTAAAAATGTGTTAATGTTACTCAAAATCGATTCTGTCCCATTTTAGCATGACGATAGCACCTTTTCTATTCGTGAATAATTTACACCGACTGAGGGTTAACATCCGGGTAGCGATTACTTTTATATTGGACTGGTTCACAGTTGACATTGAAATGATAAAAATAGTGGTGAATACCGTTGATAAAAACTTAATCCAAGTTTGGCTCATTCTGTCCTTCGATGTAACGTTAACATTATGTCACGCTAGCATTAAGACAAGCGCTTAATAAAGCAAGAAAATCGTTGAAATTTGATGACTTTCCCAGAGTCAATTATTCGAACATAACAATGCCGTCTGTAAACTATCATTTGTAAGTATTCATTCATTAGGTACGTAGTTTATATTGAATTCATACCGCTTTTGTGTTTGATATCGTTATTTATTGGACAGAATTAAGAATTTTTGTGATTATCAATTGACCGTGTTTATCAATCATTTATATAGTTTGTTTTATACTGTATCAACCTCAAACAGTCTGTGGTAGGTCTGTATTTTAATTTGTTGTGAAACATTCTGTCCAACTGCTAATGTGACATACTGCTAATGTTACTCATTCTGTTTTGTGGTAACACTAGCACATACTGCAATTAGCAATTTATAATATATATGTTTAATATCAAAGGTAATGATAATTGCACCATACTAGAGACATTTATATTACCACAACAAAACATTTATGTTTATAGCTTATCTGATCTGATATAAAAAGAAAACCTATGTTTGCAGAAAGCATTTTCTGTCTTGTTGTCCAATTAGGGTTTGTTTCAATAAATTTATTTGAGAAAAACGAAACAATCTTTATTTTTTGTCTGTACAATCTGTTTTATAGATAAATGAACCATTTAGTGCAAGACAAAATACTTCTTAAGATCAAAATATTAAAAAAAAACAAGTTTTTACCGGCAATATTGTAACACTAGCACAAATGGTATGGTGATACAAAATTCTTTTTTTTTATAAAAATGCATGAATAAATCATTGCAAATGTTCTAAAATATGATAGATAAGATATTGCTGTAAAAGATTATGTTGAAATCACAAATCTGCAATAAATTTTAAAAATCAATATTCGCCGGGAACTTTTTGGTCACCAAAACGTGAAATCTGCCATTTACATATAGACGATAAATGGCTTATGCTATCAGACTGATGCAGACCGCTTCCAGGAGGAATTAAAACACTTGGATGTGTGCCTATGGCTGAAATTACATGTTCAATGATTGTTTAAGTCTAGAAACTGTGGTAACCTTTTCATGGGCTTCATGTATCAAATCAGTTTTAAAGGGACTAGACACCAGATGGTCCCAAAATTGCCAAATACAGTATTTCCTCAAAACAAGCCTGGATTAGTTAATACTAAGTTAAGTCAAGAATAGTATGTTCTTGAAAAAAAGTAGCGTTATTTAATCAGAAAGGCAAAGAAGAAGAACATTAAGACTCGCCTGTATATATTTTAATCACAATACTTCTTTGTAACTCAGGACACTGAGAAACGTCTGAAGAACCTGGAGACAGATAACCTAAAGCTTCAGGAGGATCTGGCGGCTGCAGAAAGGGCACGCAGGAATGCCGAGGCCGAGAGGGATGAACTCCAGGACGAAATCAGCGGCAACACCACTGGCAAGTAAGTAACCAAGGATAATGGTTGAAAAGTAATCCCGGGTTGAGTCAAAGGGAAAGATCTTTCATTGGTCGCTGTTTTATGTTTTTATTAAATAGCCATGTTGTTATTTTTGAATTCAGTATCATATAAAAATATTAATATTAATCTTAACAGAGCTCCCGATTTTACTTTGATATTCTCATAGTGAACAGTTAACAAGCACTGACACTCTTACACACACACCAGATCTGCCCTGTTGGATGAAAAACGTAGACTGGAGGCTCGCATCTCTGCGCTGGAAGACGAACTGGAGGATGAACAGGGCTCAAACGCCGACCTGCTTGACAAGGCTCGCAAGGCTCAGATGCAGTTTGAGCAGTGCCAGACAGACCTGCAGTCAGAGCGCTCAGTCACCCAGAAGCTGGAGACCCATCGCATGCAGCTGGAGCGTGCCAACAAGGAAATGAAGGAAAAACTGTCCGAGCTTGAAGGCCAGATACGCACACGCACAAAGGCAACTATAGCTGCACTTGAGGGCAAGGTGGCTAACCTGGAGGAGCAGCTAGACCTAGAAACCAAGTAAGGATGGACTGTAATATCTATTACGGTCATATTATAGTATCGTTCAATAATGCAATTTTTGAGCTCCTTAATTCTCGTTTATCTTGGACTACATTACTTAAGAGACTGCAGTGAAGTGAAAGACAAGTATATAACCCTGTGAACTTACAGTCACATGTTCTACATTATTTTTAGACATGTGAAATTGAAGCTTGATGATTGAACATAAAAAATGATGCTCTTCAAAATTGATAATCCCATACATACATACATGTGAATGGTTTCAAAATTAGAATCCCATGGATTGTTTGATTGTGGTTCTGAAAGAATGATATGTATTGTGATATTTCCAGGGAGCGTAACACAATGCAGCGAGCAAACCGACGCCTGGAAAAGAAACTCAAGGAGCTTCTTCTACAGGCTGAGGATGAGCGAAGACATGCTGATCAGTACAAGGAACAGGTGAGTAGGAAAATAAATGAGCATAAACATTCTGAAGTAGGTAATTAATTTTACTACCATCAATTTTATGCATGTCAGCCTTTTCTATTGTTAATTAAGTGTGATATCCATGTTATTAACAGTTTATAAAGAAAAGTAAATTATCTGTGAGCTTATGTTATATTTCCTAGGTGGACAAGATGAATGCACGTGTGAAGGCGCTTAAGCGTCAAGTTGATGAGGCAGAGGAGGAAGTGACGCGCATGAATGCACAGAAACGCAAGATTCAGCGTGACCTAGATGACCAGATGGAGTCTAATGAGTCTCTCTCCAGGGAAATATCACAGATCAAAAAATACAGGTGAGGCTCCAAGGGGGTTTGAGTGGGGAGGGGGGTGCTTCCTTTCTAAGGTGCTATTTATGGAGGGTATGAAACTCAGATGATAACAAAATCTTTAGGTACATTGTGATTCATGGCTCATGCTTGAATTATAAGAAGCTGATGAACAGTATGACCTATGTGATGCATTATCAAAAGGTTGAAAATTTGACTGGTAGTTATGAAATTTGTTTTAAAAAGAAGCTGACTTTTAAACATCAAAGATGAAGCAAGGGTAAGCCATGCAGTGTACCCTTAACAAATGACACTATTTTCCTTTTATTTTATTTTCTGTGTACACAAATTTTAATTAGTGAGTATTATTCTTTAATATTCCCTTAAAGCACAGTATCAAGTAGAATAGAATTATAACATTAAAGTTCAGAGCAAATGTATGTAACATTGCATATTAATTTCCCATGTTAGTTGGATACATACAGTTTGCTTTGAACATATTAATATTGTACAAATGATATGGTGCCAGGGAAGAGATAAAAAATCTAGATGTAGAGCGCATATATATGTATATTATCTGTTAAATATTGTGAGTGCTTCAATTCAAAGTTTATTTGCTATTACCGTTTTGTTGGTCACTATATTTTGTGTTGATGCAGGGCTATTTCAAGGATATTCTGTGTTGTAATGTTAATGTTTAAATGACATCTTTCATACCTTTCACAGTACAAGACAGTTTTTGAAATCATTGAAATGTTGCCCTATTTTCTATATTTAGGGTGCATACAGCTGTAGAGCCAGCATGATAGCATTCATGTATCTTACTTTTGCCACTACAAAGCTGTGTCAAATTTCTTATTTAGAAATATTACCATGCTTGGGTAACTATATTTTTTGTATAGAGTAATAAATTTAAACTGGCTTTGAGGACAAAAAAATAGAACGTAATAAAAAACAACTGATAGTTATAAAAGCTTATAGAATGAGTAAAAATACACTGAAACGTGAAGGGTTGTACATGAAAGGTATGAAATGTTAGCGGGAGGAATGACTAACTCGTAGTTTATTACCCAGAGTGTCGAGGCTGGAGCCCCAATCGTCTACTTGAGGTAGCCCACGCCAGGTTTTACCCCTCTATTTCTGTAGTTTGACTTGGGGCCAGACCTAACAACATGTCTTTGTCTTCCCTCCAGTGATGCATGTTATAGGGAGGGGGTAGTTGGATGGGGATTTAAGGGTTGTTAGGATTTCTACTTAATATACATGGGTGGTTATTTGTAAAAGGTCAGACATTTCGCGCCATAACATACGATATTGAAGTTAATTGGTATATAAAGGACAGAATTCTGCTTGCAAAGTTAAAGACTGTAATTCATGCATTTTGCAGATGTTTTGTACATCTCTATACGCTTATAAGGGTTGGCTTGATTGCTGGAGGGGAGTCAAGTGCTACTTTGTTTCGGCCCGGTGTACTCTTGGCTTTGTCGTGCTCTATACCAAATCACTCATAATCACATTTTGTGCTGCTATTTTAAACAGAGACAGCAGGTAAGTTATCACCATTGTTGCCATGGTAACAAAGATGCTGCCTTGGTTACTTTCGCACACAATGCTTCCTGTATTTTACACGTTCTTACAATTTCACATCTTCATGCTTGCAAAATAACCCTGTATTCTAGCTATATCCTGTTATGTGGATGTTTTGAATTAGTTTTGGTTATGTTGCATTGAAGGAATGATTTACTAGCTTGCTTTGATCAGGTCAGAGGTAACGTTTTCTGGGAATGGGAGTTTTTCTGATTTGCCAAGTTGCATTTAACAACTGTGAATGATAATCAGTTTGTGCATATACGTATATTTTGTATTCCATTTATTGTGTATATTTGTTTGTTAAATTTATAGTTATTTGTTTTTCATTTATCATTACATTCTATGCAAGACAGTATACTATTGTTATGTTAAGTAAACTGGCAAAAACATAAGTAAAGAAACATCTTATTAAAAAGCAAGAGCTTAAATGTAGCCTGATGGTTACTAAGTAAAATTTGTAATACCCCGTAGTTATATGGTCATATTTAAGCAAGAATGATTGAGATAATTGGTGAGTATGCCATTGAAAAGAAAGGGTCTGTCAATGGTCAGTTCTTTCCATTGAGTGACCAACTCATTACGATAATGCCAGTTTACAGTATGTATATTGTACTTTATAAGATACAGTTTTATTTAAGTATTATTTCTGTAACCAAATTTGCATACATATATAGCAAAAAATGTATTCTGTTTGTAGAATCCTTGCCGATGTATTCTTATATGTCTTGAAATCCTATACAGAACATATTTTCACACAGTTATTTATATACGATTTTGAAACATATTAAATTGCACCAGTTGCACCATTTATTATAGACTTGCATATGCCAAAGGATAATGAGTAGAATAAAACATTATTTGCAAATAGAATTGTGATTAAAATATGTGCAAGACCTACTACTACTAAATAATGGACTTCATAAAGATAATATCAGTCAACATTTGTAATGATTCTGTTTGCAAATAACAGTGTTTTTATTACATTTTGCACATGCAGGAGAGAGTGATTTAGATTTTAGTATAGTATATAATTACGAAGTTGAAATGTTTATAAATTATTTAAATGTATGCATTGATGTGTACATATGAGTTCCTTTTACCGAGTTCCTTTTACTGGTACCCAGTCATTAGTCCTGTTTGCACACAGTCAAAAAGACTTTGATATTATTTATAAGGTACCAAAAAAATATATCTTTGCAGGTTATATAGCTACATGTAGTTTAAACTTATTTATTGGTTATATAGTTAGTTTAAACTTATTCATTGGTTGTATAGTTAGTTTAAACTTATTCATTGGTTGCATAGTTAGTTTAAACTTATTCATTGGTTGCATAGTTAGTTTAAACTTATTCATTGGTTGCATAGTTAGTTTGAACTTATTCATTGGTTGCATAGTTAGTTTGAACTTATTCATTGGTATTCATTGGTTGCATAGTTAGTTTAAACTTATTCATTGGTTGCATAGTTAGTTTAAACTTATTCATTGGTTGCATAGTTAGTTTAAACTTATTCATTGGTTGCATAGTTAGTTTGAACTTATTCATTGGTTATATAGTTAGTTTGAACTTATTCATTGGTTGTATAGTTAGTTTGAACTTATTCATTGGTTGCATAGTTAGTTTGAACTTATTCATTGGTTGCATAGTTAGTTTAAATTTATTCATTGGTTGCATAGTTAGTTTGAACTTATTCATTGGTTGCATAGTTAGTTTGAACTTATTCATTGGTTGCATAGTTAGTTTGAACTTATTCATTGGTTGCATAGTTAGTTTAAACTTATTCATTGGTTGCATAGTTAGTTTAAATTTATTCATTGGTTGCATAGTTAGTTTGAACTTATTCATTGGTTGTATAGTTAGTTTGAACTTATTCATTGGTTGCATAGTTAGTTTAAACTTATTCATTGGTTGCATAGTTAGTTTAAACTTATTCATTGGTTGCATAGTTAGTTTAAACTTATTCATTGGTTGCATAGTTAGTTTAAACTTATTCATTGGTTGCATAGTTAGTTTAAACTTATTCATTGGTTGCATAGTTAGTTTAAACTTATTCATTGGTTGCATAGTTAGTTTAAACTTATTCATTGGTTGCATAGTTAGTTTAAACTTATTCATTGGTTGTATAGTTAGTTTAAACTTATTCATTGGTTGTATAGTTAGTTTAAACTTATTCATTGATTTAAGTTTAAACTTATTGATTGGTTATATTGTTAGTTTAAACTTGTTTACTTTACAACAATTGTAAAACAAGTTGTTTCAACATTATATTTATCACTCTTGTTGGTATGATTTTACACGGTCTTGTGTTTTGGGAAACTGGAGTACCCAGAGGAAACCAACTTTTCCTGCATAGTGACCATAAACCAAATCTCACGCCCTAGCTGGGAATCGAACCTAGGTCACCTAGGTGAGAAGTGAGTGTGCTAACGGGACAACAATTATATAGTTATTTTTACATGTGTAAATGTTTTGTGCACAGAAAGAATAAGAGCATCCTGTGAGTAATGGACAGGCACTATCGGCTCTGCAATGCAGAACTATTTTGATTAATTCATTTCACGATATTATTCAACGTAGTTATGACTATTTATTGAAAAGTCCCAGCTAAAATGTTCAGCTTTCCTGTGTCTTGTCTCGATTTTAACTTAGCAAGTTGTGCAATTCTCATGAAAATAGGAACAAAGCCAGAATATAACTATAGAAATTTCTGCTTATTGAGCAAGCATCTTGGATCATAACATTGAGCTCATATTTTACAAGAAATCACTTATTCTTTAGCCAATAAGAAGAACAAAGTCCTTTGGTAAATCAGAGCAATGTTATATAGTGGCTAGCTATTTCAATGTGCATTTGCTAGTTTTTCAGAAAAGTTTTTTTTATAGATTATTGACATGATTAATTCAAAATTGATGATTGATTGTGTTGTGACTTTTGCAAGCCAAAAAAAGTGATAATAGGTATGTTAGCTGCATGTATAAATGTAGTAAACGTTGAAGCTCAGGGCTAGAACAAAGCTATATCAATTTTAAATCATTTTGTGATTTGTTATGTGAATTTTTGCAGAGCAAGAAAAATGATAATATGGTAACTGGTTGCATGAATACATTGATTTTACTGGACAGTAGTTGTGGTCTTTCGCACAAGTGGTTGTTGGTTTGATACTAACCAGGGGAACTTTCTCATAGCTACTCAAAATGGACAACTGTACAGGTTCTACCAAGGATGATTCTATAAGCTATAAGCTTTTGTCACAATCAAGTGCAAAGAAAATAGCATGAACTAATAATGTCTTCCTAAATAATTTTCAGGGCTGTTTTAGATGATGAAAAATAATGTTTTCCTTCAGGTGAAGTATTAATGGCATCTCCCCAAGTCTTGAAATGATATTAACCCATATTCAAACTTGACCTTGTTCATTGAATGTCCAGAAGTTTCATTTCTCTTGCTGTAAATGCATTTTTATAATGGAAAAATATTTTTATGGCAAATGTTATGCTTTCAGTTCAACTAAAGTAACGGTAGTGCTTTGAATGTATTTTCTTTAGCTGAATTATTAAGAATCATGAGCTGGTATTCAATATTGGTCTTAATAGGATCTAAGAACGATGGAGCTAATTGGATTTCTTGTTATTAATAATTGACCAATAGAGTGAATGAAGTCAGTGGTGTATGACCATAACATTTACTTAAGTTGAATATTGAATACCACCTCTGCATTTAGGCATGCAAAAGATCTCAGAAAAACAACAAGACTTCTTGTCTTTCTGAATCTCTGCTATTTTAATATAGGATTGATCATTTCCAGGATTGCAGCTACTCTGAAAAATTATACTGAGCATAATAGGCATGTAAAATAAAGATCTGATGGAATATTTGCTACTGTAACAGGTTGTTCTGAATGTCTGGCACCCTGAAAACAACCAAACAGCAGATTAAGTTGTTTTGCTTTCACTTAACAATAATTGGGTCACCCATATTCTTTGAATATTACATCTAGTTGCTTAAAGACAATTGTCCCTGATTTCTTTTCTGTTTGTTATGAGAACAGTTTTCACTGTTTTATGATCATAATATCAGCACATTTGTGAGGCCCTGAAAAATCTCTCTGTAGATAAACTTGTTTGGAAGTCATTGGAATTATGAGCTGTTTCCGTTGATAGATAAAAAGGTATTGTATCAGTTGTAGTGCGAGCCTTTTCCTCATGTAAGCAAACTGTTCTGTTTTGTATTCCTGTTGAAATGAAGCGCATATACTGCAAGCGGGGAACCAAACAGCAAACGTTCGCCACATATATGTTACTCAAGGCTGGTTAAAACAGCTAGAAGGGCCACAAAAATACAAATATTTGTGCCTTGTAACCACAGGGATATTTGGCTTTAAAACAGCTTTGTTGAATATATTGTTTCTGCTGTTGTGCTCCATCGCTTGTACAGTTTGAATTACCACAGCCGCTTCATGTTCCATAGTTGTAGCTTTTGCAAGTTTTACATGTGTATAAGCACGAGTTGTTTCAGTTCTGAAATGGTTTTTTGACCCTTTTAGATTGCAATCATTGTTATGTATAAACTGTTAACCCGAAATAAATATAACTTTAGTATTCGAAAAAGTAATGATAATGATTTTCATTAAAATAAAAATACTATGAATTTCATTTTACTTTAACATACAAATAATTGACAGTACTGGTTCTCACACACAAGCAATCTTTTTATCAAAGCGCAACCAAAGGTAATGGAAAACGATTGACAGGACATATTTCATGTCAGTATAATGAAATAAGATTTTACTGAATATGTAGTTATTTGTTTTGTTCAATGTTGTAGTATACATATTATCGCATGTTGTAATATTTCATTGTTGAAATTGCACTAGATTGTGAGTAGGTTATTTAATTTCTGTGCACTTTATTATGTTGGATTGTGACTATATAAAAAATACATTCAGCTTCTCATTTCTACTTTCAATATCATTTCAGACCATCAGCACGTTCCAGTACAACACGGTCGGTCCTTTCCATGCGGAGCAATGCATCAGGCCTTGACGATGATGACGATGACGATGAAGACGACTCTAACAAAACAAATGATACGACCGCCTGATCGCCATGACAGATTTAGTGCTAGGCTCAGTTTCTTTAATATGCGATGATGAGAATTTTCGATATATTCCATTTTGCCGATGTCTGCCATATGTAGGCAGGATTTATTGAACTGTATCATGTTAACAATGTTTACTTGCAATTTGAGAGCAATATATTCACCTTCCTCGTCTTATGACACCTTCTACTATGGTCTTAGGGCAGTACATTTTGTTGAGAATGTCTTTTGATTTATGTTGACAATATTTAGTTTTGATTTAGCTTAACTTACAATATGTAAATATCAATAACCACCTTTGTATGTAGGACCGTTTATACTTACTCTGTAACCTAACTACTTATTATAAAGTAAAGTTTACAGAGTGTAGTACTTTTTAAAAGTGAGGTATGTAGAAAAAAAGCAAACCAAAAAATGAAGAAATTTTACCCTAATAATTTACCAAGTAATAATGGATTTTCTTACCGTATTGCAGTTTTCATATGCCAAGGTGCCTGTAATGTATGTGATACAATCTTCTTTTTTTCTTAAGAGTTGGGATCAATTTTTATGTAAGCATACTCTGTATGTTTTATGTTAGCAAAAAAGTGTTTATGTTAGTGTGCATCTGTTATTGCTGTATATTATATACCTTATTACACAAGTGCTAATAGCTTGATTTTGTTTCCTGTGCTGTTTACATTTATACATTACATATACCGATACATTGCATTATAGGATCAAATTCAATCAAATATAGGATAAGTTGAACAATATATTGTTTTCTTGTTCGGTTATACAGAGATCTAGACTTTTTAGCATAAGGCATTCCATTATCGTCATAAATAACTGTATAACCCTTGTTCCTGTGGTATGAACTGTAATAGAATTAGAAATAATGACAATATTTATGTATTATTTAATGTGGACAACATAATGTCATTTTTATCGTTGATTCGCAACACTTTTGAATAAACTTGAAATTCTTAACTTGTGTCCTTATGTTAAAGGTATGTGTGGAGATTGAAGCTTGATTTTGAGTTCTTCCATTGGCTTACACATGTGTTGATTCTGTTATGGTATAGACTGCTTCAAGTTGAAGTTCAGAGAAACAGCATTGTATGGCCTATATGATGATCTTGATGTTGATGATTAAATCGTTGGCGACAATGGCTGTTGTCTGCTTTGACCACGAGAAGTATTGTTGAATGAATTGATTGTAGATAAGCTTTTGCTGTTTTTTTGATACATTATTTTTATACAAAATATTCATTATGCTTATTCTGTGTATATACTATTATTATATATATTTTGGCACAAGGCTCTAGCTATTCTTACTGTTATAGAGTTAAACATTAGTTCTAGCTTCTTTCGCTGTTGGTATAGAGTTTCAGTAACCCGAAATCTCTTCATATTTTGCTTTTTTTCTAACTTTACAGCCTTTTTTTAATTTTAAAGAATTTAGTTATGGCATGTATGTGTTCAAACTTAATTTTTCTGTTTAAATCATCTTGTTAGATTTCAAGAAAATTTCATATCATATAAATATTTGCGAGTTAAATTATATTAAGCTTTTAGATTGGGTTTTTTGCACCGCATTGCTAAAATATTTTGCAGAACTTGTCTATATAACATGTCTAGGTTAATCAATTATTGGAATGAGATATTATCACGCTATGGGCATTGAATCTTGATGGATCTACTGGGAAAAGAAACGCGAACATAAGGAGACCAACATTTTGGTTAAGTTTTGAAAATTGTAAAATTGTTGTTTGGCAATGGTTCAAAACCATGCCCGTGATTTTGAATTCTACAATCTATGCATGTGTTATTGAATGGATTCAAGTGCTGTTAAGATGCCTTGATAATTCAAAAGTAACTTGAACGTGCTTCAGCAAAATTTTCCAATTTACTCAAAACACATATCATTGCAGTAGTCATGCATATAGCTTCATAGCTTGTAGAAAAAGAAAACTAGGGTTTTCTGTTAAAAAAATGAACAAAAATAACACGATTTCAAACATGATAATTGTTAACCATTTTGCTGTAGCTATTATATTCATGTATGGACATTGTAATGGGAACAAAGTATTTTTATGACCTATCATTAAAAGTTTGAAAGAATTTGATCTTTGCTTTTTCATAACTTTGGTTTTCTTCTGTGGCCTTACTTGTTTCTGCTTGGACAAAGTTCATTGGTTTGCAGATATTTACGCCAAAATTTGCTCTTTCCAAGGCAAAAAATAAAAAAGTTGTAAAAATGGTAAATCTGTGAGAGTGCAGCTTAAAAACAGCTGCGAGGGTATTGAGGCAAATCACTGCTGTATTCATTTCCAAGTTTAGTTTCCCTATTTTAAGTAATTCTTTCTGAAGCATACATCATATCAAAAGACCTTCAAAAAGGTTTTAACTACGACAGTAATTGGGTTTGGGCAAATTAAACAGATGATGGATAGGTATACATGGTTGCCTGTGTCAAGATTGGGGGTTGTTGGCAAAACACAAACAATGTCCCGCTGCTGAATAGAAATGATGTAATATAGTTCTGTGAATAAATCTTCAAACTTATTGAAACAACCCCAAGATCATGTAAAAGCACTGACATGCTAAAATGCAAGGAATTTTGACCTGTGACCCTTGACCTACTTCTAGATCTTGCATGCAATATTGGCTTCCCATTGTAAACATTTGTAATTGGTAGTTTAATAATTCCCCAATGCATATACAAGTTACAGCCAAGATGTCAGAACAATTTCTGACTTAGACCTATGGTAATGGGTACTTCAGGTGACACAATATGATGTTCTGCCTAATTATTTAAAACCCAGTGATGAACGAAGTTAAAGGCTAGTGGCTGTTCAATTAGCAACTTATAGTTGACTTATTTAAGATCAGAAACGAAGTGTTTTGATTGGCCTGTATATTTAGCTGACCAATAGGCTGAATGGAATTACTAAGACATGTCTTAAGGATAATGATAAGATCAATATTGAATACTGGCCCAGACATTAATTATTTATGCCCACTAATATATATGGCAAGTTGACACAAAAATTGAACTTCTAGTTTATCCTGGTCTATTTCAGCTTAGTTGTGATGTCAGCTATAAGCTCTTAACTCTGGTCCTGGATAAAACTTGATGACAGGCCCAGAGATGGTGGTGATTGAATCCACAACTTCTTGGTTACCTGTTTCGAAAGAACAGCTTTGGCTATGCCTTGTAAGTCCACTGAACCAAAGGTATTGTCTTAGCGTCAGTCCCTCATTCTGTCTGTACAACGATTTTTTATCATATCTTGGTAGGGATTGGTCAAATGATGTTGAAACTAAGTCTGACTGTTCCCCATGATGTAAGTTCGACTCCTTGTCACTATATTTCTAAACTCGGTCACATGAGTTCAGAAACTAGGTCAAGTCTGTGAAAAAATGTCCGGAACCATATATTTGTTTTGATGGGTAAGACTTTGTTGAAACTATGGTCAGAATGTTCCAGAAATTGATTTAATCTTGGTAGAGTTTTTAAGTGGGTCATATAGGGTTTAAAACTAGGTCATTAGGTCAAACCGTAGACAAATCTTGGGAATAGAGATCCGCTCATATTTTATATTTTTGCAATATTTCTGTTCCAGTCTTTATGAAAACAGAATGTTTGCCTTGATGAAATATTTTATAAGTTTGAAACTGGGTAATGTGGGGTCAAAAGCTGGGTTACTAGCTAAAAGCTAAATACAACACTCTGTACAGTATTCTTTTACTTCAAACAGCTGCAAACAAACTGATGTTTAATATCCAAGAGTCATCACTCTGCAGTGGTATTGCAGGTTTCATAGGAATATTTCACCAACACATGATTTTCATTCATTCTTGACCTCATCTGGCAAAAAATATCAATTCAAATGAATTTGCTTGTTGATTCTATGTTTACAAGAATGTGATATGTCTGGACCATATCATTTTTTAAAAAGTATTTTTTAACCGGTTACCTTTGGTTGTTATTTCATTTTTAGCTCCACTGGCCGAAGGCCATGGAGCTTATGTTGTCACAGATTGTCCGTCGTGAGTGCGTGCGTGCGTGCGTGCGTGCGTAAACTTTTACTTTAAACGACATCTCCTCTGAAACTGATAAGCGGATTTTGACAAAACTTCACAGGAATGTTCCTTTGGTGGTCCTTTACCAAAATTGCTCAAATGGTTCCGGTCCATTGCACAATATGGCCGCCAGAGCTAAAAATAGCAAAATCTTTAAACGACATCTCCTCTGAAACGGTTCGGCAGATTTTGATGAAACTTGACAGTAATGTTCCTTGGGTGGTCCTTTATTAAAATTGCTCAAATGGTTCTGGTCCATTGCACAATATGGCCGCCACAGCTAAAAATAGCAAAATCTTTAAACGACATCTCCTCTGAAACGGATAGGCAGATTTTGATGAAACTTGACAGAATTGTTCCTTGGGTGGTCCTTAACCAAAATTGCTCAAATGGTTCCGGTCCGCTGCACAACATGGCTGCCAGGGCAAAAAAATAGAAAAACCTTTAAAGAACATCTCAGAAACCGATGATCAGATTTTGATGAAACTTAACAGAAATGTTCCTTGGATGGTCCTTTATCAAATTTGCTTCAATGGTTTCGGTCCACTGCACAAGATGGCCCCCAGAGGTAAAAATAGAAAAACCTTTAAACGACTTCTCCTCAGAAACCGATGATCGTATTGCAATGAAACTTGACAGAAATGTTACTTGGGTAGTCCTTAACCAAAATAGCCCAAACAGTTCTGGTCTGCTGCACAACATGGGCACCAGAGCTAAGAATAGAAAAAAACGTTAAACTACATCTTCTCAGAAACCGATTATCAGATTTTGATGAAACTTTACATAAATGTTCATCGGGATGCCCTTTAACCAAAATTGCCCAAATGGTTCCGGTCTGCTGCACAACATGGCTGCGAGAGTTAAAAATAGAAAAACCTTTAAGGACTTCTCGTCCGCAGTCTTCACGAAAAACATTTTAACCTACTAGCCAGTTGGACTAGCATAATGGCATATTTTACTAGTCCGAATGACAATCTAGTAGTCCGACTATTTTGCCACATTATAAAACTGTATGCTTGAGGTAAATACCTATTTCAATTGAGCAGCTTGCAGTTTGAGTAAACATTTCTTTATTATGATGCTCATGCAGTGATAGGGTGTGACATCCTTCTGTTGGGAATAGTGCTCCTTGTTTTTCAGAACCTATGGGTACTATGTAAAAACAAAAGGCATCTTGCTTGAATAGACTGTAATAATATCAACATGGTTAGAAAAGAAATGCCATGCTTTAATAGCTTTGATTACATTTTACTACTGAATTACCTCCCTTTAATAGAAAAAAAATAATGTCTTAATTTTTCACATATAGCATCTTTAAATAATTTTTAAACAATAATAATTTATGAGTAAACATATAAGCATAAAGTTCTCACAAAAAGATCAATTTAAAAACCTTACATTTATACATAGGAAAGTATATATAGACTGAACATTAATTTTCGTTTAAGTGACATTCTGAAAGTTTATGAAACAGCTATTTTTAGTAACTTAAATGGCCGAAAAGTGTAAGTGAAACACCATGTCGATTCTATCTCGTCAGTTCTTGTTCAGGTTAGATATTTGCTTCATAATCTATTCAGATTAAATGTTAACCGATGATCAGATTTTGATGAAACTTGACAGAAATGTTCCTTGGGTGGTCATTAACCAAAATTTGTTAAATGGTTCCAGTCCACTGCACACCATGGCTGCCAGAGCTAAAAAATAAAAAAAACTTTATACGACTTGTCGTCGAAACCGATGACCTTTTTTCGATAAAACTTGACAGAAATGTTTGTTTGGTGCTCCTTTACTCAAATTGCCCAAATCATTTCGGTCCACTGCACAACATGGCAGCCAGAGCTATTAAAGTAAAAAATTTTTTTAAATAACTTCTCCTCAAAAATTGATGATTGTATTTCTATGAAACTTGACGAAAATGTTCGTTAGGTGGTCTTTGCTTGAACCTTTTGGCCAGTGGAGCACAGGCACTGATGTGCCTCTTGTTTGTCTAATAGTATTAAAAGTAGTTTACTTCAAATTTAATGTCAGGAGAGCCTTCAAGTGCTTTTTAAACACAAGTTTTGCTTCTGTGTCAGGATGCTTAAGGGTCCGATTAATTGCCACCCAACCACTTTCCAAAATTGTTTCAGCTGCCAGGTGAATCACATCCCTGGTCTAGCATCATCTTGCTAGTAGGTTTTGGACCTTTGATACCAAGAACAGCTTTTAAAAATCAGAGTACAGCAAAAGATAAAACTGCATTTATGAGACCAAATTAATAATAAAACAAGTTTAAAGATTAATAATGAACCATAAACTGGTCTACATTTAGTAATAGTTGAAGCTCTTTTTTAAGGTTTTTAAAATGCCGGGTAGCTTGCATGACCACTGCTGTAAGTATTTTGACAAGGTTGAAATACTCGTTCTGGTATTTGGCTTGTATTCATCATGACATTTAATTTCCCTATCATCTTAATAGGTCTTAAAATAGAAACACCTTATGCTAAACAAAAACAATTTGGAATGGCCTTGTTCGACATTTGGCATCATCACACTGTGGAGTTTAGGAATACGGTTATACATGTATTACATAAAGTCCTTTGATGGTTTACAAACAAGTAGCACTTTGGAAAGGTTTATGATACTTTAATTTTTGAGATTATAGTATTTGTTTCACAGGATAAAATACAAAAATAAGCACATCAATAACAGACAAAAAGTTCCCGTTATATCGAAAATGATACAACAGACAAAATCCAAACATACAAGAATAAAAAAGGTTGTGAAGTAAGGTATTCAAACACCTTAATTTACCCATAAATGTACATTTATAAAGATTCACAGGAAAAGGGCACAGCTTGTCACTCAGCATTTATATGCCACTTTAATTTCACCATCTAGTTAAACAAATTCTAATACTATAATGCACTGACCGCCACGTTTTCAGCTTAGTACACTCTATATGATAGTATAATGCATGGAACCATCTCGCAATTTCAACTTGTGCTCCTCCCATATACAATCACAGACTTCAATATCAAATGACAGAAGTTTCAGACACTAGCTTCTGCAAATTACAATTGGAAAACAAGACTTGATTGAATCAAGTTTGTTGCTTTGCAATCTCCACTATTCTACTGATGATTAACTGGAATAAAAATGCACAATGGCTTCTTTGTGAAAAATATCCCTATGTACAATCATGTAATATCTGTACTACAACACTCCAAAATAGGTCTAATGGCTAATTTTTGAATTTGTCAGTTTTTGGCCTCATTAACAATTATGTTTCACATACAAAGGAAACAGACCATGTTATTAAAAGTTGACCTAGAAAACATGTAAAACCACTTCCAATGAAAGGAAACTAACATATTCACCTCTAACAACTAATTTACTACCACTTGTACCGGTATATATGTACTGAATACATGAATAATGCCTCATACTGGACTAGAGATACGTATATTTTGTCCCTGACAGCTGCACATGAAGCTCTCCATGTTGTGTAGTCAGACTTTATACAGCAGAATGAGTTTACATCTTCACAACCATCAGCTTACACAGAACATTTCCAAATGGTCCATGTAAATAGCTTTAACATAAAAACATTAAGATTTCACATCGAGACATTCTAATGCTGCATCCAGACAGACTATTGTATGCTGCATCCAGACAGACTATCGGATGCTGATCAAGACAGTCTATCAGATGCTGCATCAAGACAGACTTGGATGCTGCATCAAGACAGACTAACGGATGCTGCATCAAGACAGACTATCAGATGCTGCATCAAGACAGACTTAGATGCTGCATCAAGACAGACTTAGATGCTGCATCAAGACAGACTATCGGATGCTGCATCAAGACAGACTTGGATGCTGCATCAAGATAGATTATCTGATGCTGCATCAAGACAGACTTGGATGCTGCATCAAGACAGACTATCGGATGCTGCATCAAGACAGACTTGGATGCTGCATCAAGACAGATTATCTGATGCTGCATCAAGACAGACTTGGATGCTGCATCAAGACAGACTAACGGATGCTGCATCAAGACAGACTTGGATGCTGCATCAAGACAGACTATCGGATGCTGCATCAAGACAGACTATCGGATGCTGCATCAAGACAGATTATCTGATGCTGCATCAAGACAGACTATCGGATGCTGCATCAAGACAGACTATCGGATGCTGCATCAAGACAGACTTGGATGCTGCATCAAGACAGACTTGGATGCTGCATCAAGACAGACTATCGGATGCTGCATCAAGACAGACTATCGGATGCTGCATCAAGACAGATTATCTGATGCTGCATCAAGACAGACTTGGATGCTGCATCAAGACAGACTATCGGATGCTGCATCAAGACAGACTTGGATGCTGCATCAAGACAGACTATCGGATGCTGCATCAAGACAGACTATCGGATGCTGCATCAAGACAGATTATCTGATGCTGCATCAAGACAGACTTGCATGCTGCATCAAGACAGACTAATGGATGTTTTTACAAAAAAAATGGTATCGTCCTTAAGGCTTAAACAAATAAAATTTCTTTTTTTAGTCAACCGAATATGCACAGCAAAGCTACATACATGTAACATGTACATACATAATAATTATGTACATAACAAATTGTGATGTTTGTTAATCTATGTATTGTGTTGGATATGGACTTCAAAAAAATACAAAATACTGTAGAGTTGGCGTTTGTAAAATGTCTTTTCCTAACTTAATTCCTTTTTCTCACTAAAGTAACTAAATGGTAATATGAAATAATTTTTGATAATGTCAAAATACATTAATTTTTTCAGGCTTTTAACAAAATTCAAATGTTTATGAAATACACGCGAATCTTTTAATTTAACAATGACAAGTAAGGAATGAATACCATAGAATGACTGCTCAGATTCTATTGTTGGTTTGTTTTACCGATCAACTATGTAATGACTAGATATACTTCCTGATAAACAATATCTTTTAATAAGTTTCAAACGTAATAATCATTCATTTAAAAAATCTTTAAAATGATGTTATCTTCCTGGCTGTTTACTTCAAACATGGTGCCTACGTACATACAGAGCGTGACCTGATTGATGTATGCAGAAGTCTAATGCAGTTTTATGTCATAATAAATGGTAGTTTGTGCTCTTATTGTATTGGAAAGGAAGGCAGACTACTTTTAAAAAAATATATAGTATTTCAAAAATCTTGTGTATCCATCTGGATGTATTTGAACCTAATTTTGATACCTAAATCATTTTAAAAATACTACCATAGCAAAAGTTAAGGGAGTAACTATAAAAAAAATGCAAAATATCTTTTTGCACACTTATAAAACACTAAACATATTGGGTAAAGTTTTCCATGTTTCTAGTTGGAGAATCTGGACTCTGGACCACTGGATCTACAAGGGTTTTCATTCGCCGTATCTTCCGAAGACGCTCCAGCCAGTTGTTTGCAAACGGGTCCTGGGGCTGGGACGCTTGCCGCTGAAGAAC
The DNA here is from genome assembly GCF_026914265.1 of Mya arenaria. Classification (NCBI taxonomy): domain Eukaryota; kingdom Metazoa; phylum Mollusca; class Bivalvia; order Myida; family Myidae; genus Mya; species Mya arenaria. Next base: position 43,180,289 of record NC_069123.1, on the reverse strand, counting down.
CATAGAGGCTAACTGCAATGGAAATTGTCTTTAATTAGCTTTATAAGCTAAGCGACTATAAGCTGACTTACATCCCCAACTTGTTTGACTTTGAGGACACAAGTACATGAAAACAGCAGCAGACATGTGTCGTATTATAGCAAAAATGTTTGCGTAAAGATAATTAAATTATTTTTTTAAGAAATAGTTCCCAACTTGTTTGACTTTGAGAACACAAGTACATGAAAACAGCAGCAGACATGTGTCGTATTATAGCAAAAATGTTTGCGTAAAGATAATTAAATTATTTTTTTAAGAAATAGTTCTGAGCTAGATGCCTTTTCTAAGGCATTCCGGTACACTTACTTATCATCATTATCCACAAATTTATTCTTACCCGACACGAGAAATTTAGATCATTTGACAAGATATCATCTTTCTCTTTGGCCTAACTGTATTAGCTGCTACTGCTTCAAAGCACTGTCTTATATCTAAATAATTCCTAGTATCTTATAAAGTTTCAAGTGATGTCAGGACGTGGAAGGTTGAAGCTCAAAGAAGACCTGTACAGGTTGACACAGCCAGAACGGCGGATGATGTGCCGTAACAGAGAAATGTTCTAAGCCCCCATTGCCTTTAATACAGGACCCATCATATGAACTACATTCCTTTTTTTAATAGCAAGAAATAATGATGTCATATTGTTTCATGCATCATATAAAATTTGTACTCAGAAAAGCAAATTATAAATGACCAAAAGTAGTTTCTATTTCATTCCTTTTACAAACTACATAAAATGACAGTAAAGTTTGGAAAGGTATTATGTCATTCAAAATTCATCATCAAAGAATAATGTTACAAGAAAGATTTGCAACTTATTGAGTTGTGAGTCTGAACTTTTCAGAGCCCATGACTATGAACAGTCTTAAATCAGAGTCTAGACTTAGATTAAAAAAAGGAAAAAACAGTTTTAAGTAACATTATCTTTATATAAGTTGTGTAAATTTTTAGTGAATATTTCATGTGGTAATATATTTAAACGTTTTAATCATCAATACTTCGTTAAAACAAGAGTTACGAAGTTGCATTTTGGATCTTGAGTCTGAACTCGAACAATGAATTCATATGCTTTATATTCATATCGCACTCAAGGGACACTTACATTGCAGTGGATTGCAATCTGTCTTATGAGAGCTGCAAGGTTGTGATCGGAAATGATCTTTGTATCTGTGTGTCCCAACGTTCCTGCAATGTCTGAAATGTAATATAGACCACAATCATACTGTATAATACACATGTTACTATTTAAAGTCACATTTTACTATAGAAATTATTTCCCGCAAAAAAATGATTATTGTTTCCGACTGTAAGATTATCACTGCACATGATGGCGATTATGACATAATATCCTGAGGCAGACAAGCACGTGCACCATGATGTCATTTTCACGAAAATAAAAATGACCGTTGAATACCTGGTAAGCAAACCTTCATACAAGAAAGCTTTGTACTATGTGTGCAAGAAAAGTGAAATTAGTTTTACCATAAATGCCACCTTGAACCATACTTTGTTTACATTAGGTGAAGGTCAAAAAGCAGTTAGACAAGGAAATGTTCTGCCAAAACGTTTTGTTTTATTTTATCCCCTGAGAAATGTTAACTATTCCAGCGAATTAGCTAGGGTCATTCAAGCCGAGATTCTTATGAAACTGCTCTTGATTGACCCTAACCTATATTGAAATGATTAATTCTGAAAACATGTGAGAAGAGATTTGCTATTCCAATTTCCAGTTATTCTTATTTTTTTATATATAGCTGCCATTAAAAAACAAATTTGATATGACTCAATTTTTAACCTATCAGACTTCATGAATATCAAATCCTATGTTGTTCCACAATTTTATCACCAAAACTGTTTAAATTCATTGACAAATGACAGAACATATTATGTATTATACAGGATAAGACATGGTTGACCATGGCTTTTGGGTAATGATTCTTCCAAATGGGAAAATTATCAACCGAAAGCCATGGTCAACCAAGTCTTCTTCTTTAAATTCTGAACATGTAGGTCGGATACCTGCCATACTAAATTGTGGAGCTAATCTACGCAGTTGTTGAACGTTAGGTCAAATATCTTCTAGAGTGTAAATGATTTTGCATAAACTGATGCCAATTTATCTAAATGTCGCTTTTAATGTAATGAGATGTTGTTATAATGTCAAAGAACAAACATGTTATAATGCTGCCACCTTGATCTCATGTTAGTTGATATTAACATTGTAAAGGCTAAGTATAAAACCAGCTTGATCTGATAAATATCAATAGCCCCAAGAATAGCCCCCGCAATTTCATTCCTATTTTTTATTCATAAAATGGTCGCCTTTCCATCATTCCATATATACATGGTGCAAACATTTGGCAAAATCCAGATACAAATTTTTTAAAAACATATTTTATCAATGTTTAATGCACATTGATAGTTAGCTTTATGAATAATCAATAGGAAAAAGGAAAAAAAAACAAACAAAAAAACAGAGTAACAGACACACTTACAAAGAAAGGATATTTGTAAAATGTTAGAAAGTTGATACTGATCATTTGGAATTAGTGGCCATCATGAGACTTCTCAAAAAAGTCCATGATGCCACATGATCACCCTCAAATTTCTTGCATATAAGATGTCAACTAGAGATTGCTTTTTTGAAAAAGCGCTTGTCTCCCCTATTGTGTGGTCATATCTGAGAAAAAAAAAGATGGACATGAAATTTGTAATTATGGAGAGGAGACAAACCAACAGTGAAGTTTGGTTTATTCACCCGTATTAAATAGTGAATATCTACTGCGACCTTGACCTTTGACCTACTGATCTCAAAATCAATAGGGGTCATCTACTAGTCATGACCAACTAGCATACCAAGTATAAAGTTCCTGAGTGCAAGCGTTCTTTAGTTATTGAGCAGAAACGAAGTGTGACGGATGTACTGACGGACAGGGCAAAAACAATATGTCTCCCCATTAATTGGGGAGACATAATAAATTCAGTTGAAGCTTTAAGGAGACTTTTTTTTATAAACACAGAATCCTGTCCATGGCTATACTATGACATCTTATCAGTTCTTCCAATCAATCAAACTGGTATAAAATGTAAATATATCAACAAGTAGGAAGTGGAGTAAAGCATACCTGTTGTAATTTGGTCTTGAAATGGAACTAAAACAAAATAACTTGGGTTAGTACAACTGTCTTAGTAATGCAAACACCATCATTCAGCCACCTATCTATATTCCAGCAAAAATATTCCATTATTAGTCAGATATATCTTTACAACAAACCTCTAGCATAAATATTTATAAAGCCAGACAGGTGATGAAAGCATTTAAAACTTTTTTAATATCAGCAGCTTGATATTAATATCAAATAAAATAACCAACAGTGCTATCATGCAAGGCCCACAACTCCTGTGTCTACATTCTTTAATCAAAGACATATTTTCACAAACTGATTTTTCCTGTGGAATTTAATATATTTAAAATATATTGGCATTTGAAATGAGAAAATTGAGTTGAACTCCAGAAGAGAAGAAAAAGGTTTCAAACATTCATTAAGGTACCTGATGCTCATTTATGTGAATTTGGGATGCCTGGTGATCTCGTATCATTTGGTTGTCATTTGAAAGGGTTATATGAGTACAAAAGAATATGCTAAGATTATACCTATGAATATATAACAGACATTTTATGGCTTTAAAAAGTTGCAGAATATGTTAAGATTATACCTATGAATATATAACAGACATTTTATGGCTTTAAAAAGTTGCAGAAAATGTTAAGATTATACCTATGAATATATAACAGACATTTTATGGCTTTAAAAAGTTGCAGAAAATGTTAAGATTATACCTATGAATATATAACAGACATTTTATGGCTTTAAAAAGTTGCAGAAAATGTTAAGATTATACCTATGAATATATAACAGACATTTTATGGCTTTAAAAAGTTGCAGAAAATGTTAAGATTATACCTATGAATATATAACAGACATTTTATGGCTTTAAAAAGTTGCAGAAAATGTTAAGATTATACCTATGAATATATAACAGACATTTTATGGCTTTAAAAAGTTGCAGAAAATGTTAAGATTATACCTACAAATATATAATAGACATTTTATGGCTTAAAAAAGTTGCAGAAAATGTTAAGATTATACCTATGAATATATAACAGACATTTTATGGCTTTAAAAAGTTGCAGAAAATGCTAAGATTATACCTATGAATATATAACAGACATTTTATGGCTTTAAAAAGTTGCAGAAAATGTTAAGATTATACCTATGAATATATAACAGACATTTTATGGCTTTAAAAAGTTGCAGAAAATGTTAAGATTATACCTATGAATATATAACAGACATTTTATGGCTTTAAAAAGTTGCAGAAAATGTTAAGATTATACCTATGAATATATAACAGACATTTTATGGCTTTAAAAAGTTGCAGAAAATGTTAAGATTATACCTACAAATATATAACAGACATTTTATGGCTTTAAAAAGTTGCAGAATATGTTAAGATTATACCTATGAATATATAACAGACATTTTATGGCTTTAAAAAGTTGCAGAATATGTTAAGATTATATCTATGAATATATAACAGACATTTTATGGCTTTAAAAAGTTGCAGAATATGTTAAGATTATACCTATGAATATATAACAGACATTTTATGGCTTTAAAAAGTTGCAGAAAATGCTAAGATTATACCTATGAATATATAACAGACATTTTATGGCTTTAAAAAGTTGCAGAAAATGTTAAGATTATACCTACAAATATATAATAGACATTTTATGGCTTTAAAAAGTTGCAGAAAATGTTAAGATTATACCTATGAATATATAACAGACATTTTATGGCTTTAAAAAGTTGCAGAAAATGTTAAGATTATACCTACGAATATATAATAGACATTTTATGGCTTTAAAAAGTTGCAGAAAATGTTAAGATTATACCTATGAATATATAACAGACATTTTATGGCTTTAAAAAGTTGCAGAAAATGTTAAGATTATACCTACAAATATATAATAGACATTTTATGGCTTTAAAAAGTTGCAGAAAATGTTAAGATTATACCTATGAATATATAACAGACATTTTATGGCTTTAAAAAGTTGCAGAATATGTTAAGATTATATCTATGAATATATAACAGACATTTTATGGCTTTAAAAAGTTGCAGAATATGTTAAGATTATACCTATGAATATATAACAGACATTTTATGGCTTTAAAAAGTTGCAGAAAATGTTAAGATTATACCTATGAATATATAACAGACATTTTATGGCTTTAAAAAGTTGCAGAATATGTTAAGAGTATACCTACAAATATATAACAGACATTTTATGGCATTAAAAAGTTGCAAACAGATATTTTCACATCAGATTTCATTTGAAATACAGAACAAATATAGGTTCATCAGGCATCCAACTTTAACATTACTGGGAATAACCAATGGAGTAATAAAATGACAAACTTATTTGTACATGGAATACCTTAAAAAACATATTTGTTTTTCTTTTCTTTTATAAGCTACGAAAACGGAGATTATCTTGACTTATTATTTCAAGTAAGTATTATAACACATTGATAATGTCATTTCAATAATAAGCAAGCAAGAAACGTCTTTTCTGTAAATGAATTTTCAAGCACATGTACATATCCAGGAAAATCATGTCTGTGGAAATACTTTTGACTATTATATATGCAGCAAGTTTTCATACCTTCCTTTGCTTGCAGAGTGACGGCATTGCTCTCGTAGTCAAGGGGACGAATCACAATGTTTACATAGTTGAACTGGCCCTGAAGAAATAAATAAATGTCTGATGCTTGTTATACACTATTTTTTTAAATCAACATCTGTTTAAATGAAACGAACCAAATCGCGTGATTTGGGCCTTTCTGACATTAATATTACAAATGAATTAATCAATTAATTGAAATAAAAAATGCGATGGCAATGCCAAAATCAACGTCATTTGCATTCTGGGTATAAATAATCGCAATAAATGAACAAGAGCTGTCACAGTGACAGTGCCCCCGAAGTGCCATCCAGTTTAATAGATTATCCAATTACTAGTATGCCTACATTCAGTAAAAGTTATCATAAACTTTAATCATATGCCTGCCCCCATGACGGCTGACGTCAAGTGTGGAGGAGAGATGCAGCAAGAGGTAGGGTCAAAGGACTTGCATCAGCCACATCTTCTTTATTTATCAAACACGTGCGATTTTTTTTTTTAAATCCCTCCCTGTTTGTCGAAATAACAGCCCGGACATGACCAACAATACTTTATGTATATGCAAAATTCAATAATGATTCAACTCCAAATGTGATCTTGAACTTTGAGGTAGGGATGGTCATGAGTCTTCCCTGCAAAACGTCCCCTTAATGTAACAAACACATGTGCCATTTTATTTTGAATCACAGTATGCATGACAAAGCAACATCCCAGACATGACCAACAAGATGATATATGCATATAAGCTGTGTTTCATAATGATAAAGTGTGAGCTTGACCTTTGAGGTAGGGACATGGACCCTGCATGCAACACATATGCCAAGTCATTTTAAAATCACTTCAAACATGAAAAAGTTACATCCTGGACAGAATCAACTATGCTCTATGTGCATAAATGCAGCATTCCAAACTGATTAATCTCTTAAGACTGACCTAGATCTTAACTCCAAGTGTGACCTTGACCTTCCTGATGATTAAACCCTTTGAGATGATTTAACTCCAAGTGTGACCTTGACCTTCCTGATGTTTAAACTCTAAGTGTAATCTTAACTTTATAGATGATTAAACTTAAATTAGACCTTGACCTTTGAGGTAGTGGCAAGTGTTTTGCATGCAACACCTCAGCTTTTTGTACTGAACACATGTGCCAAGCAAATTCTTTCCTGCATGACAAAGTTACAACCCCAACACAGAAAAACAGACTGAAGGACAGACAAACAGACCCTCTGTTGGGGGCATACAAATTAAAACAACTTTCACCATATGTTTCCTACATTAAGAACTCACCTTTATCACACCTATCTTATACTCCTCTTCACTGTCATTATAGACCACCGTCACATAATCATTCCCAATATGCGCCTTTTTGAAATTGCAGTTGGGATCTGTTTCCTTGTTCGGCATGAGTGTGGCAATGTGGAAGATCACTAAAGAAGAAGAAAGGGACATCATAATAGAGACATCTTTTATTCAGCCAAATGGCATACAATTAAATGCATAACACAGCCGATTTAACACCACCAAATAGTGTTTGGAATCAGACAGAAAAATTACTATCGATAATCGGTTTATGAAAGCGATCAATGATTGATTATTAATCAACTTAATCATTATTAAAATATCTTTGATCATCATATTTAAGGCATACAGATACAGTACATGCACCAGTTTAAGCACCAATGTTACCTTACAATATTATTCAAACATTTCCTTGTATAAATTACATTGGCTATTCAGGACGCAACTATCCTTTAGGGTTTACAAGTTATTATTACAGAACATGAGACCGCAGGCTCTTTTTTTGTCTTACATTTAGTAATGTATACATGACCATGTGTAAAATAAACACAAAGAAAGATATCAATTTCTTTTTAATAATCAGTCAGTAACAAGTACTGAATGCAGTTGAATATTCTATGTTTTTTTGAAAAAAAACACACATTTCTTTAAGAAAACTGAGAAAACTAAATTTGTACATGGTTAGAAGTAAACGGTAACATGTTTTAGAAATCACTTTAAAACCACAAACATGAGAAGATGAGAACCAATATTTTAGCAGTTAAATTACAAAGAAAATTTGTAATAAGGTTATGTAGTGACTTACTGACTTCATAAGAATATGACGAGATAATTTAACAAACAAACACCTTAACATTTCAACATAAACTAGCATTAACCAGACAAAAAACCATATTTAAATGACATTTTTTTTACTGGTAGTCGGTAGCAATTGCGTCCCTTGTTTCTATAATGGATTGTTCAAATTTCACTATCGATTGTCGCGGATGTAGGCCATTCCGATCAATTGTCGATTATAATCGATAATCGGAACAACACTACCACCAAATTTTGTATTTAACATGTCCCATTTCCTAAATGATGTTCACTTTTGAAGATTAAACTTAGATGTATGCAGATCTTCTCAATACACTAGATTTTGATGTATACAGTAATAACACAGTGTTGAAAAAGTTTTGAAAATACAACTGATAGCTAACTTTATTGAACAAATGAAATATGCAATTAATTTTGAAATTTAAGTGACACAACAGAAAATCCTAGTTGACATGCTTTTGCACAAGAATGTGGTTTTATAATGATGGGGAAACGTGAGTACTCTGAGAAAACCCACCAGTGGTTAAGCTTTCAAATCATTCACCAATCTCAGTAAAAATTCTTGATGACTCAATAAAGCTTAATCTCAAGAAAAAAACGAAACAAAGTTAACCCATACATTGTGTGGATTCATCCTGCCAGCTGTAAGTAAACTCGCCATCATTGCCCTTGGTATCCAGCCCTCCCAAGTAAGTCACCTGGGGGTTACAGTCCTTGAGGCGCAGTAACGTGCCTAGCGACTGTACAAACCTCATATAACGCTCACTACCATACTGATTGCCTAGAATTGCCTTCTCATCCTTCGGCTGAAAATAATGAAAATATACAATAGAAGAAAAAATAATAACAAAAAACATTGAAACTCCCACCCAGTTAGGAAGGAATTGTGCAAAAAGCATAATACTCCAATGGATGTAACTCAGAACTGCAAAGATATTCACATAAAAATTGTCACAAATATTTCGATTGTCAATATAATTATCCACAGAAAGCAAAATCCTATTACTACGGTTACAAGAACTTTCCATTGATAGTTGATAGATATCATTTGAGTGTTATTCTTTTTGCACAATGCTGACGACTACAATACCGACACCATGGCTATGACAGTATCTCAACAATTTTTTTCAAAAGAAACAAGAAGAGCTGAAACACAATACCTTCTACATGTACTGACCTGGTTCTTCCCCACGTAGATGATGCCTATCTTGTGTGTCTCATATGGGAAGATGTGATCCAGCATCTTGATGGATCTCTCCACTTGCTGCAAGTGGTAACACAGGTATAAAATATACATGCAGCCTAGGAATGACATAGAGAGCTATGCTCACTAGGCTACAAAAATCATGAGTCTAACCTCAATTAGTTTTATGGTAATACTTCTTGTGGAGATTCAGACTGACAAGAGCAAAATGTATATGCATAGATAGCCATTGCAACAAGAAATGGTGAACAAAATTGAGGCACCCAATCAATTTTTTATCTGAAAACATATTTTTTTGTAACATACACAATTCATGTAAGTACCTAAGGTTTCTTAGTTTTTCATACAACACCATTCTTTTATCAGCTCTTAAGAAAACTAAAATCAGCAATAAACACACACATGTTAGACCAAAACATTACTTTTTGTAAATAAAGAAGTTAACATATGGGGCACCTCATTATGTGGCAAAAGCAGAGGCATCTCGTTCACTTGTATCTGGCCAGTATGGTACAGCTGCAAAAACACAAAACTGGGGTTGACCCCAACCCTGGAACTATCCTTGAGCCCTGTGCCTACCCCCTGTCCCACCCCTAGGATATGTAACTTATGACCGAATCCCTCTCGGGCGTGGCTTGATGATGAAGGTCCGGATACTGTGAATCCTCGGGCACGTCTCAGGTAAGCAGGAAGATCAGCCACATCGTCCATGGTTGAAGAAGCCTCTGAGCTTGCAGGAGATGGGCTTAACTGTTTTGTTAACATACTGGTGAACTCCTTGGAAGCTCCATCATCATCTCCCATGTCAAACTTCACTGCTTTGTCAGTACTTGTCTGTGGTTTTTCTACAGTGGCGGTGGATTTTTCACTGTCTTTCTTAACAAAATCAACAGACGGTTTGATACTACTTGTATCCTTTTGCACCACGGTGTCAGTTTTATCCACATTTGTAACAGAAGTGGTCCGATTCTCAACGGACTGGTTCTCAGCCAGTTTAGGCTTATCGGTCTTCAAAAGTGGGCCAAACTGTACAACGTCTGAGATACTGTCTCGTGGAGAGAGGGTGTCTGAACTGCCGCTCATTATAGACGGGGACGAGTTTGATCTCTTCAGTGAGCCTTTGAAAACATCATGGTTTTTTGCACTGTCCGATGATGGTATTGTCAATGCTTCTGTTGCCTTGAAATGTGAAAAATGGAAATACAATGATTGTTGAATTGAAAGAAATCTACTAAAAGAAAAAAAAATCAAGTAACAATGACAGTGGCTGTGTTTATATTTGTTATCTGACATAAAAACAAATATGATTAAATCTGTTAAAACTTAAAGATAAACTGAAATCATTGTCCAGCTTGCTACATCTTCAATGTCTGGTTTCTGGCTGCCTCCAACTTTTGTGGCTTAGGCTTTTTGTAGTAAGTATCTGCACAAACCTGGTGGTTTTCGGCTAGGAGAGGTTCCAACCCCTGCAGACCAAGACTCTCAGGCCGGTCAGCATTACCTCTCTGCCCATTTTCTGCTATCTGAGATAGCTCGACATGCTCTGGGTAAGAGTACAACATACATGTACAATAAAAGTGAAATTAGTAACTACTTCTAATGTTTATATTCTTCACAATTTTCACACTATGCAGCATTCATGACATAAATACCACAGCAAAAAATAACGATTCATTTAATAATCAAATATGACTACAAGAAATTATGGGATCAGTTCAAATTTTGCAACAAGCAAGTTACTGAAGAACTAAATGTTGTTACATACCTGTACCATGTTGTTCTGTCTTCATATTTTCAAAATGTTGTTTATACAGGGTTTCATACTCCTCTTCCCCAATACTCCCACTCTCTATCCGCCGACTGGAGCGCGAAACCACAGGGGCCTGGGAACGCTTCTTCCCCATCGACGCAAAAAGCATCGTGATGTCTGGCACCTATGGTAAACAAGGTTTAACTGTGATTAAGTGCATTTGTGATGGGTAAGGTAGCTCTCAACACCATTTGCCTACTATAGAGTTATTCACTTACAGAAATGATAAAACCATACAGGATTACAGAAAATTATGACCTACAGACTGAACTGACAAATACAATAGCAAATGCAGTAACAGTTGAAGTTTTAACAAATTAAGGTTTATTTCATAGAGCCACTTTTCTTGAATTCAGATTTTATGGCAACTTTCACATATATCTCTAAGCAATTTTTCTCGCTATTTCTGTTTGCAACCACGCAAATAGGCTTTTCTAAGAAGTGGTAAATATTTTAACAATTGTAAAGGTGACCTTTTTTAAATTTTGTAAATCCAGATTGGCCACACAAATTGACATAATTATCAACCACTCCTTTAGATAGCTGGCTATTATTTCTTCTAAAAAGATACTGAATCGCATAAACACAAGCAACACAAATGATGCCAGCCACAATGAAACAGAAAAAAAAGGCCAGTATTGTCCTTAAAATGCTAGATCATGTCAACAGAAGTTCATTTCTTGAACCTGTACTACTAAAGCATACATGTACCTGTGAGTCAGCGGTGTTGTACATGCCAGACTCGTTCTCTATACGCATCATCCAGGAGAGGTTACCACTGGGTGCACGCACATAGATCTCAGCCCAGTTTGTGCACCAACAGTTACACACATTAATTGGAAACTGTTGGTGGGACGACACATTCTTCATACCTGATCAAGGAAGGGGGAAAGAATATTGTCACAAGTTCTCTTGATCTTGATAAAGGGCTTGCTCAACAATTATTAAAACAAAACTTTCAAAAATTTGTTTATATCATAAAAGCCTTTTTAAATGATATTGCAACAAAGAAAACTCTTCAATGACAATTTAGAATACTGAGGGGTACCCAGTTCCAAATTTCATTACATTTCAAAACCTAAGGGCAGTCTTCATTATGGCACAAAAAGTTTTTAGTGGATCTCACACTGTAAAAGAATTGGAATAAAGATTTGTTTCTTAACAAAGTGTTAGGAATACATACATGAAGTGTGACTTGAGACGAGGAAGTAGCCCATACTTCAATCACCCTGACTTGTCTGTACTCACCTAATATAAGAGATTCTAATGGTTCACTCTCAATGAGTGAGTTCCCGTCCCCGAGGGAAGACCCTGTTTGAACGGCTGCATCCTGCCCGGTCATGTCCAGGTCAAGGACCATGTCATCCTGCGAGCTTCGTGGGTTCACGGTCATGTCATCCTGGCTTGACCACAGGACGGGAGGGTCAACAACACTCACACTCCGACTGACCATGGCGGATTTATGACGTCTACGACCTGGCCGGTGGTCACGCTGATCAACAGGTTGCTAAGTAAGGACAGAAGATCTCTTCATTGAGCAATACAATTAAAAGCAAAAATGTTTTGTAAATATACCAAGATTTTGAAAGAGTGGTTTACATTTTCCCATATATGCAGTAAACAGATTATTTAAAATATCTCAAACAACTAATAATTTAAGAAGTTTTTCAAACATGATGAAGTTTAAAGTAAATTTTTTAATACAAACTGTCTGCAGACACATTTAAATGATTACTCATTAATGGGCAACCCTACTCTACCCACCTGATATAGAGCCTGGCATTTCTCACACACCCCAGAATTTGGGGCTTTGGTGCCACTTCCACTGGTTGTTATGGTGACCAGCTTGTTCCCCAGCAACCATGTCTGAGATTGACCTCCAGTCAGCAAAAACTCTGCCATGTGGGACCTGGGAATAGAAAATAGAGCAATGTCAGGCCAAATAGTTATGTATCTTATGAACACTTGTGCTATTTGCTACACATTGCTTTTTGCAAAGTTTACATAAACTCTATTGCTTCAACTACAATGATGACTGAAAACATCACTAGAGACAAATATTTTCACAATTGCAAATGTTTTTTTTTTTATTATTTACATTATTTTACCTGCGAGGTAAGGCAGAAAAATTTCCGAAAGTATATCTAGCCATGATGTCCGTACACGTCTCGGTGAGTTCCCGATGGAACTGGGACAGTCGATTGTCGATTGGTGCATTGACCTCGCTCCGTGATACTGCAGACCCCGACTGCATTCTACGTCGACTAAAATAGTTGAATTTATATTTAAATTTGCATGAAAATGTTTTAAACATGATCTCCACAGATATATTAGGTACAAAAACTGAAGTTCCTTTCTTCTTTTTCATTAGTCAACCAGAATAAAGCGCTACAAATGAGAATTAACATTAATACAAAACAGAATATGGCTACAAAGTGATATACAATCATGATATACTTCATGAAAATTTGCTAAATAATGATGACTGAGAGAAATGAACATTACTGAGAGAACCACATGGGGCAGAAACATATATTTTTTATATTTATTCCTAGCCTATTTGTCGTTATAAACAGAGTAATAAAGGTGATGTAAAGCCGATATTTCTCTTTTAATACTAAGAGTACACATATACAGGCTTGAAATAGACAAAAATAATTTGTTTCTGCCCCCTGTGGACAGAACCAACATTGGATACAAGCTATTGAAAAATCTCCGACCTAATGTTCTACATTATAAATAACACAAATACTAATGACTATCATTTTGTTTACATGGGTATGAAAAAGGAAGGGCAAAAACAAAACAAATTGTTTTACCTTTAAGTTAGTAAAATAATATCTGATGCAGGTATAATAATAGCTACATGCTTTGACACCACAAACGTACATATAACATGAACCCAACAATCTGTCAATGGCAAGACATACACATGGATGAATATTTTCCAGCTTAACATGAGCCATACTTCCCAATCAAGATTAGGGTTTTTTCTTGACAATGTCAAATTTTACTACTTGTAAAAAAAAGAAAATGAAGCTTCTTCATTCTACATGCAAAATTAACTAAAAGTATAAAACTTCTTTCATTGTCCAATTATACAAACATTTAATGCCTACATAAAGACCCTGGGGCCTGTTTCAAACTATCTTGGTCGTAATTAACTTCAAAAACCTATACTGCAGGAACTTAACATATGGCATAATGCGTATTTGTTCCATTTTCTCACCTATGATTTCAGCATATATACTGGCAAAAGCTCAGTTTTTGCACATACATAGCAAAGTAATGAAAATACAACACTAAGATCAATTCAGTTTATAACCAAGACCTACTATGAAATGGGCCCTAGCATCATTACCATCATAACGTTCTTAGGAAAAGTCATCCCAAAATCCATACCATGCTTATAACACAAACAAATTGGTATTAAATATTTTCATCTGTTCTTCTTATTGCTGAACACGGGTGACACATTTTTAGTATATACATGTTTATTTCAGACATCACATGGTATATTGTATATTTCTAAACTAGCACCATTAGTTGTCATACATTACCGTTCTCTAATTCTGGAAGGAAATTATGACAGTATGAGATTATTGAAAGCTGAAAAAACCATTTTATAGACCACTGCAAAATAAAAATCAGACAAGTCTTTACGATAAAAAAAAATGGAGGGCAATGTTGACAACTCAAAAACACTACTGTGAACTTATCATAGCTTGTAACATATGCAGCTGTATAATTAAGGCTTGAATTGTATTTACTTGCGTTCATGCAGTATGATTGGTCATGGCAGATTTTACAAATTCATGCCCAATGGTCATGTGAAATTTGCAAAATTAAGTCTGAATATTTATTATGCATGCACACAAAAACACAATTCAATCCTTATATTTACATTTGTTTAGATATGTCTCAATTGTTTTAAATAAAAAGATTAATTATTCAAGCAGGTAAAATAAAGCTGAACTAGAGATTGCTTTTTAAAAAGAGTTTGTCTCCCCAATTTGGAGGTCAAAGCTGAAAAAAATAATGTTGGAAACGACCTTGAACTTTGACCTACTGTTATAAAAAAATGATAGGGGTCATCAACTAGACATGACCAGCTGGTAAAGAAAGTATGAAGATCTTTCATCCAAATATATTTAGTCATTGAGCAGAAACCCCTGAAATTGTTTTTTCACCTCAAGGTCAAGGTGACTTTGACCTGTGACCTACTGACATCAAAATCAAAAGGGTTCATTTACCAATCATGACTAGCATCAAGTTTCTAGGCTGGAGCATTCTATAGTTATTATTGAGCAGAAAGCGTTTTTTTCACCTTAAGGTCACCTTGACCACCTCAAGGTCTTAGTGACTGTAGCCTACCGATCTAAAAATCAATAGACGTCATCCACTGGTCATGACCAACCTGCATACCAAGTATGAAGTTCCTGGGTCCAAGCATTCTATAGTTATTGAGTGGAAACCTTTTTTCAGCTCAAAGTCACCATAATCTTGACCTTTGACCTACTGATCTTTTTATCCATAGGGGTCATCTACTTGTCATGACCAATTGGCATATCAAGTAAGTTCTTGGACCCAAATATATTCAGTTACTGAGCAGAAGCCCTGGAAACATTTGTTCACTTCAAGATCCTGCAACCTTGACCTTTCAGCAACTGATCTCAAAACCAATAGTGGTCATCTACTTATCCTGACCAACTTGCATACCAAGTATGAAGTTCCTGGGCTGAAATATATCTCTAGTTATTGAGTGGACGCACTTCGAACTGTACGTACAGATTGATGGAAAGGGCAGAAACAATCTGTCTCTCTATAAATGTGGAAGATATAAAACATTTGGCATTTAACCTCCCTGAAAAGGAATGACAGATATTCAAAGCGTTGTTTATAATGCCAACCAGTTCACGCAAAATTAAAGTAAGATTTTTCTGTTTGAAAAAGTCTACAGCAATGACAATATTATACATAAATATAATATATATATATATATATATATATATATAAATAAACCAAACGGTAAAAATTCTACAGCTTAAAACTGGTACTAAAAACAACAACAACAACAGCCAATGATCTAAGCCTACATGATGCCTTTGTCAACGATTTTGCCACTGCTAGCCTCTCTGTATTATTTAGATACTAGTATAATTTTGTCACGCGTAATATTGAACTCTAAACCATACTTCTGAATCAGAAGTTCACCTACAGTATACATTACATAATGAGTTTCAGAAGCCATCAAAATTTTAAACGAGTCACGACTTTTCATTAACAATTTACTATATAATTAAGTGTAACCTGACCTCCTGAGCGCTGCCTCACTGTAGCTGCCGGAGCGGACCCGTTCACTGGAATCCTGGTTCTGAGACTGGAGCGCCTGTCGGGCATTCTCCTCAAACTGTTGTAGGACATTGTCCTTCAGACCCTGCGGTGACAAGATCAGATGTAACATAACTAGAGATTGCTTTTTTGAAAAAGCGCATGTCTCCCCCATTGTGTGGTCGTAGGTGAGAAATAATCAATGATGGATCCCAAAATCAATAGGGGCCATCAACTAGTCATGACTAACTGGCATACCAAGTATGAAGTTCCTGGGTGTAAACGTTCTTGAGTTATTGAGCAGAAACCGGTTCTTCACCTCAAGGTCAGTGACCTTGACCTTTGACCAACTGATTGCAAAATCAACTAGACATCATGACCAACCTCACTTCAAAGTTTGGTGAACCTAGATCAAAGCATTCTCCTGATATTGCACGGAAATATTTTTTTACATTAGAGGTCACAGCGACGTTGACCTTTGACCTTGTGACCCCCCAAAATATAGGAGTTTTCTAAACCTCATGATCAACCTCCCTACCAAGTTTGGTGAACCTAGGTCAAACCATTCTCAAGATATTGAGCGGAAATGTTTTTTACATTGGGGGTCGCCGCGACCTTGACCTTTGACCTAGTGACCCCAAAAACAATAGGGATCTTCTACACCTCATGACCAACCTCCCTACCAAGTTTGGTGAACCTAGGTCAAACCGTTCTCAAGATTTTGAGCAGAAATGTTTTTTATATTGGGGGTCGCCGCGACCTTGACCTTTGACCTAGTGACCCCAAAAACAATAGGGATCCTCTACACCTCACGACCAACCTCCCTACCAAGTTTGGTGAACCTACGTCAAACCATTCTCAAGATATTGAGCGGAAATGTTTTTTACATTGGGGGTCGCCGCGACCTTGACCTTTGACCTAGTGACCCCAAAAACAATAGGGATCCTCTACACCTCACGACCAACCTCCCTACCAAGTTTGGTGAACCTAGGTCAAACCATTCTCAAGATATTGAGCGGAAATGTTTTTTACATTGGGGGTCGCCGCGACCTTGACCTTTGACCTAGTGACCCCAAAAACAATAGGGATCCTCTACACCTCACGACCAACCTCCCTACCAAGTTTGGTGAACCTAGGTCAAACCATTCTCAAGATATTGAGCGGAAATGTTTTTTACATTGGGGGTCGCCGCGACCTTGACCTTTGACCTAGTGACCCCAAAAACAATAGGGATCTTCTACACCTCATGACCAACCTCCCTACCAAGTTTGGTGAACCTAGGTCAAACCATTGTCAAGATATTGAGCGGAAATGTTTTTTACATTGGGGGTCGCCGCGACCTTGACCTTTGACCTAGTGACCCCAAAAACACTAGGGATCTTCTACACCTCATGACCAACCTCCCTACCAAGTTTGGTGATCCTAGGTCATGCGGTTTTCCAGTTATCGATCGGAAACGAAGTGTGACGTACGGACGGACTGACGGACTACCGGACTACCGGACTGACGGACAGGGCAAAAACAATATGTCTCCCCCAGAGAGGGGGAGACATAATGAGACAGTGAAGGAGACTGGAGTGCCTGTCTTGAGGAAACAATACAAGTGAGAGTAGAAGACTGGAGCACCTGTCAGTCATTCCCCTCCTTCAGACCCTGTGGTGAAGAGATAGAAAGAGAAAACAAGACAAAGCAGTGTAAGAGACTGATGGGCTTGTCCGACATTCTCCTTTAAACTGCTGAAGCACATTGCCCATCAGACTTTACAAGGACACACTGAAATTGATATGGCAAGTTTGTTTTTCACTTTTGTTGATAAGTGGGAAACCTGAGTGATATTCCTAGATATCAATGACAAAATTTATTGCTTTGATATTCTATTTCTTGACATGTAAATTTTGTGAACTTTGACTTTGATTTAACCTGCATGTAACAAGCTGTCCTGCAAGTTGGAAAAATTGTTAGTAGGATTTGGACACTTAAATAAAATATGGACAATCAGAAAACCTTTTTTCAGCTTACAGTCACACTGACCTTGACCTTTGACCCACTGACCTCAAAATCAATAGGGTTCATCTGCTGGTCATGACCAATAAGCCTACCTAGTATGAGGTCCCTGGGTCAAAGCGTTCTCAAGTTATTGATCGGAAACCGTTTTTCATGTTAAGGTCACACTGACCTTGACCTTTGACCCACTGACCTCAAAATCAATAGGCTTCATCTGCTGGTCATGACCAATACACCTACCAAGTATGAGGTCCCTGGGTCAAAGCGTTCTCAAGTTATTGATCGGAAACCGTTTTTCATGTTAAGGTCACACTGACCTTGACCTTTGACCCACTGACCTCAAAATCAATAGGGTTCATCTGCTGGTCATGACCAATACACCTACCAAGTATGAGGTTCCTGGGTCAAAGCGTTCTCAAGTTATTGATCGGAAACCGTTTTTCATGTAAAGGTCACACTGACCTTGACCTTTGACCCACTGACCTCAAAATCAATAGGGTTCATCTGCTGGTGATGACCAATACACATACCAAGTATGAGGTCCCTCGGTCAAAGCGTTCTCAAGTTATTGATCGGAAACCATTTGGTATTCCGACCGACCGACAGACAGACAGACAGACCGACCGACCGACCGACCGACCGACATGTGCAAAACAATATACCCCACTTTTTTCAAAAGGGGGCATAAAAAGAAGTATTTCTAGAAAATTATACTTCCGTCAATCAATGTTCTACTCAGGAATACTGTTGAGAACATATATCACCCTCCCTTAAGCATAACAAAGTATACTTAAAGAATAAGATACATTTGTTCCTCAAAACCAACTATTATAAGTGTGTACCTTTTGAATGATTTCCACAAATTTCCTCCGGTAGGCCATCCTACACCTTATGAACCATATGGCAATCACGTGGTGGGCCAGCGACACGGTGTAGTGACTAAACCTGGATGATCAAATAGTTAACAGGTGACAAAGTCATTCAATCTTTTTCAATACCATATTTAAATGAAATTTTTGATACAACGACTGTCATATTTGGTTACCTGCTGGGCTCATTTACCACTGTAAAGTACTATGCCAGATAAGAAACGTGTTGTGATGCTGCAGTATAAATGGAGATATTTTGATACTTTTAAACAACCTCTGTTTTTAAATCAAGTCTTGCAGAATTCAATTTCATGCCTTTACATCTTACTTACAGTGCAGTCATAGACAATTTACACTGCTTGGTAATCTAACAAGGAAAAAAGCAATAGTTTGGGAAAAATTTGACCATTGTTTTTGTAGGTGTCCTGACAAAAGCCTGCAAATGTGTTTCAAAAATGTACATAGTGCTGCAGCACTCCAAAGCATGGATTCAGTAGCTTTGTTAGAAACAGGAAGGCATTTTATTCAAGCAAAAATAAATGAAATCATTTATATTCACAAATAATATTCGTTAGGTCCAGAGACCACTTTGCCAATTTCAGTTGTTTGTCTTAGTGATGACGACTTGGCTGCACATGTCCCACAGCCTTTGAGTGAACAAATTCAAAAAGGAAGTTTTATTAATTTGGCTCTTCTGTTAAAGGGTTCCATTGAATTGCAAGACTATGCTAGTAGTAACATTTTGCGGCTAAATGACGCCGGGCAAATTGAGTCAAAGCCACGTGAGTGTAGGGAAAAAATCGGTAAAATCGAAAAATGGACTGACATCTTTATTATTTTTTCCGGAGTGTATCTCGCAAGATTTCCAAGTAAGGCCAATGAATTACAACACTATATGTTTAACATCAGAGAGAGCTCTAAAAAGGGGGGTTTCGCATGGCGGGCTTATGACGAACAGTTTCGGCTACGCCAGGCGATTAATCCGTCATCTTGGGCCCATATAAACACAGATCTGTGGTGGCTCTGCACACAGAACAGCGAACTCGTCAGTCACACTGGGCAAATTCCATCGACCCGCAAATTCACATGCCACGAATACAACAGTGGCAATTGTAGGTGGCCAAATTGTCGTTTTAGCCATACATGTTCAAGCTGTGGCGGTCAGCACCCGGCAGCGAGCTGCGGCAGGGGGTCGAACCAATTTGCTGCTACAGGCTCACCAGACGCCAACAGAGGCCGCCAAATTGTTTTTCGCGGCGGGGGAGACCCTTCTTTCGAGGTGCCTGCCAATGAGCCAAATAATTTGGACGTTATGAATTTGTCCCCCACCCCAAAAGATGTACATAAATTCCAATTGCATTCGGAAGGATTTGATTTTAACAAGTTACAGATTATTCTTAAGGGATTCAAAGAAGGTTTCCCAATACATTATGCCGGGCCACGTGTGGCGCGAAATTAAAAAAATCTTCGTTCAGCTCTTGATCGGCCTGATATTGTATCACAAAAAATAAATGCAGAAATTGCTGAAAAACAGGTTGCGGGCCCTTTCATTCCCCCCCTTTTGAGAATTTAATTGTCTCACCACTAGGTCTAGTGCCTAAGAAAACCAGTAACCCAAATGCGCCGTATGTGAATAAATTTTGTATGATCCACCACCTTTCTTTCCCGGAAGGGGAGTCGGTGAACGATTATATAGATCCAAACCTAGCATCTGTACAATATACTGGTTTTGACGAAGCAGTTGCCATGAGTCAAAGATTAGGAAAAAATTGCAAATTGTTCAAAATGGACATCAAAAATGCTTTTCGGCTAATTCCCATTAGGCAAGTCGATTTCGAACTGTTAGGCTTTAAACATAAAGAGCAATATTTCGTTGATAAGGCATTACCTTTTGGCGCTTCTATAAGTTGCAGCACCTTTGAAAGTTTTTCAACGTTACTAGAATATTGTGTTAGAAAAAAATGTCATCAGGCGAGTTGCTGCACTATTTGGATGATTTTTTAGGGGGGGGCCAAAAATGTAGAGGCTTGTGCGTCAATCATGCATATTTTTATAAATACTATGGCGGACATAAAAGTACCATTTGCGGAAGAAAAAACAGAGGGACCAACCGAAATATTAGTTTTTCTAGGCTTAGAGCTGAATTCTTACAACATGACTGTTAAAATACCACGAGATAAAATAGAGCAGGTCATCGAAAAGATAACTGTTGTCATGACTAAGCAAAAAACAACATTAAAGGCTATGCAATCTTTAATTGGCTCGTTAAATTTTTGTTGCAGAGCTATACCAATGGGTAGACCTTTCTGTCGGCGCCTAATTGACTCAATATGCGGTTTAACAAAACCGTATCATCACATAAGAGTTAATAAAGATATAAAAAACGATTTGTTGATGTGGCTCGAATTTTTTAGGTCGCATGACAGAGTTTCTACCTCTCATGACAGTTTTTGGATATCAAATGAGGATTTCGAGTTTTTCTCAGACAGTGCGGGAGGCATAGGTTTGGGGTTTGGAATATATTTTCAAGGCGAATGGTGCAGTGCAAAATGGCCCGACTTCTGGCATAACTCAGGTTTGACTAGGGACATCACGTTACTTGAGTTATTCCCTATATTAGTTGCGTTCTTTATTTGGGAGGATAGGTTCACAAACAAAAAAATAAAGTTTAATTGCGATAATGCAGCGGTGGTTCAGATTATGAATAAACTTTCGTCTAAAAACCCCAATGTCATGCGCTTGGTTAGACTTCTAACCCTAAAATGCCTCAGATTAAATGCAGTGATAAAGGGACAACATGTTAGCGGGAAAAGTAACTCAATTTGCGATGCATTGTCTCGTTTTCAGTATGAGAAGTTCAGACTATTGGCCACAAATGCAGAACGCGAACCGCGACAGGTACCCAGCCTTCTTTGGAAAATATTCAACATCGAGCTGGAAAACTTCTTGCGGCCGTAATAGCTCAGAATACACAATTGGCGTATGCTACTGGCCTGAACGCGTTCGAAATGTTTCGCGAAAAGTATATGATCGATTGAGATTGGCCAGCTAACGAACAACACATAGTTTTGTTCATTGCGTATAGTTTTGAAATAGGTCCCGAAGCGAGCACTATCGCAACATACATAGCAGCAATTAATTACTTTCATAAACTTCATGGAAGTCATTCATTATACAAAAATACGAGGCGAGTCTGATTCACACAATATTTACATTAGCATATTTTGGCCTTTTTAGTGTCGGTGAGTTAGTTTTGAGTAATTCCACGAGTAAGCCGACATTGTTTACGGATGATTGCAAAATCAATTTGAAAAGCATTTCAATAAGTTAAAAACACACAAAACAAGTGAAAAAACGACTCCATTGACATTAAAACTCCCAGCAGAAGCGGAAAAAACAGTCTGCCCGGTTTTGGCGATGCGTGAATATTGTAAAACACGCGCTTTATCTAAGGGCCCTTTGTTCTGCCACAATAACGGGACGGCAGTTACCAGGCAGCAAGTGGCAAGTGTTCTTTCTAAGTGCATTAAAAAAAACTGCGTATGCAAGAGGCCATTACAGAATGCACAGTTTTAGAATAGGCCGGGCTACGGATTTGGCTTCATTGGGTATGTCAAATGAGCAAATTATGCAACTGGGCCGCTGCCGTTCGAATTGCTACAAGCGCTACATAAGACCGTAGTTAGTGAAGGCGGGATTTTACAGTATTTTTAAACCGAAGAACAATATATTTTATGTGTCTACAACATCTAGGTCTATCATAGGGCTGCTATTTACCACTTTTCAGACATCTGGATAGTTCGGGATTCCATACCATATTGGGGTGGCATCCGGGCGAGGGACACGGGGAAAGCGAATCTACACACTTCATGCCAGTTAGGATGGTACGGGGTAAGGGGCCTTGGGTGGCACGGGCTGCGCCGTGCCATCGAAACTAAGGTATTGTTTCAAAGTCCACCAAGGGCTGTTTTTATTCACCTCGGTGGTAACGATCTTGTGTCAGAGTCAATTTTTAGACTCAAAAACATCATAAATAAGGAGCTCTGTTACATGAGAACCGCCTTCCCGGCCGCCACCATAGTATGGATAGATATAATTCAACGCCGCAAGTGGTTGGGTGCAAGCGACGCGAAAGCGATCGAACACAAACAGACGCGAATAAATAGACTGGGGAGGTCGATAGCTGCATCCGGGGGTCCATCTGATTCGATTGCTTGCGACATTAAGGCAGGAGATCATTTCTTTAGAAATGATGGCGTCCATATAAATGACGTCGGAATTGAATTTTATCTCGATTACCTCAGAGACGCGATTTTAAAAATAA
The DNA here is from genome assembly GCF_026914265.1 of Mya arenaria. Lineage (NCBI taxonomy): Eukaryota > Metazoa > Mollusca > Bivalvia > Myida > Myidae > Mya > Mya arenaria. Next base: position 43,156,844 of record NC_069123.1, on the reverse strand, counting down.
GTTAAAAACTTGAGCTGCTAATTATGTGGGGCGAATTTTTGGGGGAAACCAAGTTTCTGTGGCAGAAAAATTCAGCCAGCTGAGAGTAGGGCAACATTTAATCTACATGATCACTATATCAGTCAATAATCTTTTGGGTTAAATCCAATATTTTTTATGTTTGTTGCCAACTTGAAACTTGATGGCGGGGCTAAGCCCCATACTCATCGGTGAATTGTTGGTTACAGACAAACGGGCAAAAACATGTTAAGACGATAATTTAACGCAATATAATGTACAAGTCCTTAGGTTGTTGCTCTTGTGTTATGGTAACACCTAGGTTGCGTAACCCTGCAGGTTCTTGCGTGTTGTGTCTAGTAGTTTGTGCGTTTAACCTTTAAACACTGTGGAAACAGTTTGCTTTGCGTTTTGATTGTGTGTCAGCAGGTTCTTGTGTGTTGTGTCCAGTAATTTTTGCGTTTAACCTTTAAGCGCTGTGGAAACAGTTTGCTTTGCGTTTTAATTGCGTGTCAGCAGGGTGTGTATTGCGTACAAACATTGCGTTAAGTTTAACTTTAAATTTTTAGCAAAGGGGGGTAAAAATACAAATTATCTGCCCTTATCTCGGCTGGTTGTATTTTTAACGGACTGGTTGGCGCCTTAAAGAGAACCCTTGCAGTTCCGTTTTTTGCGGCCGCATATGTCCACTTTTTGTTTTGAATTTTATTACAATAAGTACGTAGTACATTGATGTTATATATTGCGATGTCATCCACGATATTTTCTCTGTTTAAAAAGTTGCAACTCAATAAAATGATATGTTTAAGAGCTGGCGTTTGTTACAGTTTATTTCACTTATAAAATAACATTCGTTATGACTTTATAGGCATAATGACATTTATTTTTAGGAAATAAACCGCTCTATTTAAGTCCTGTAAGAATTGTTTATGTAGTCGCAGTAATACAACACTTTGTAATTTTGACACATTGTGGTCGTTTGTTTACACTTTCTGAAAGCCGGAAGTGCAATTAATTTTTATAGACTGCTTTCGATTCTGGGATCGAATGTAATCAGATATCAAGATTTAAGGCTGAAATTAATAACCAGTGTGTCATAGCTCTTCCTTTCCGTTTTCGTCGTCTGTAGGATAGCATACAAAAATTTACACAAAATCATTTATATTCACAAATAAATATCAATTATATGTTAACCATATCCAACAACTTCAGCTACTTACTTGAAGGGGTTCGTGTAAGGAAGGGCAATAGCAAATATACACATGTACTGCTCTTCAACAAAATTGGCATACATCTTTGGAAGCCGCACAATACCTTTGAAAAAAGAGAATTAAAAAATATAACTTTCACTAACCTAAACATGCAAAACTAAATATTCCAGCAACTATATGACAGAAATGTTGATTCCCCACAATACCTTTAAAGTAAGAGATTTGAACAATATCATTGTCTCCATGTAAAACATGAACGCTTGGTTGAACATTCTAGCAACTACACCATATTAACTGTACTAAGTTACTGATGGATTTATATGGTTAACAAAACAATTCAGAGCAAAAACCAGCTTTTAAGGCAAGAAAAGTCTGAAAGGAAAACTGGTTAAACAACATTTATAACCTACTTGATAGGAAGGCTAAGACAGGAATGGCCATGGAAAATGTGGCTGAGATCTGCGTAAGTTTTAGCAGGACGGAGGGGAGGAGACGCATCATGACTTCCTGGATTTCGAGTGTGCACAGTCTCAGGGCGTTCACACACAGCTTCGCACACTTTGACACCATACCAAACTCCAAACACTTTATGAGCTCTCGCTGAAGAATGGATGTAGACAAAATATCTTTCTATTTTCTAACTGTGTCAATAGACGCCCCAACAATCATGTTATTTTTTTCACATTAAATTCATAAATCCGGTTAAAAAGTAAGTTGTGCCATTATAGTCCGTGCAATGAATATACTTAATATAATTAAGTGAGAAAAAACGAAGGGCCATAATTCTGGTCAATTGCTCATGTTTAATTATCTACGAGAGGTTAAAGCAAATCCTGCAAGAGGAATTAAAAACACAATATTTTGTACACAATATTTTGTTCATTATACCCTTTAATGATTTTTTTTTTACAAAGAGCCAAAGTTCTTTTTTAAATGTACCAAACACAAATTCCGTCCTTCATGATCCTCCGCACATCCTCCGCACATTTTGTCTGGCCACCTGTTTTCTGGCCACCTGTTTAACTTGTCTCATTCAAAACAAAAGATCATTTCTTATATAATTGCTTATCATATGTGTAATTTTGGCACTGCTGAGGACACTGCCACAGATAAGGAAAACATGATTCCTATGCATCTGCCTTGCTACACAGTTACCATATGAAAGAGAAATCAATATGAGTCTGATTCATATTAGCTGTAATTACAATCAAACAATAAAATATAGCAATAAAATAAATTTCATAAATCGTACCTGTCTATTCCTATCAAGATAGTTATGATAAGTTGACATGGCCGCCAGCACTGGGAAAACTGTTGCATGGAAATCTGAGCGAGTAAAATCCTTCGGGGTCCCTACAAGTTTCTCCGGGAATCCTAGCTGACGATCATTCACCTATCATGAATGTAAAATAAATATAGCCAAAAACCAACATTAATTTCCACACTTAAAACATGCAGAACAAGAAGGGGATTATTTTTTTTTAAAGCTGGAATAAGTGTTCAATATTTTTTTCAATTGCTTAAGTCACCAAGCTTTCTTATTTATACAGTCAACATGCGAGTCTTCATGCTGCAATTTCTATCTAGTGAAGGTGTTTTATATTTTTTTAAATAAATGAGATATCACAAAACTCAGATTAGAGAGCATCCAAACATCGCCTCTCCCTGTTATTTTTATGTTGTATAAAATCAGAGGTATATTGTCAAACAGTAACACATATGTTTATGAACACACCAACACATACACACACTTTAATAAACACATAACACATGTCCAGGAAGACATACAACCAAACACAAGTGCTCAGTGACACATCAAAAGGTCAATAAATGCACCAACATAGGGTCATGAACATACTCACATTAAACTATGTATCATTTAACATACTCACAGGTTCAACACACACCCAAACAAGCACAGGCCCATGAACAGACCAGCACAAACAAACAGGTTCAAAATATCCAACCACACGTCACAAGTTCATACACACACCAACAAAGGTTCATTAACACAACCTCATGTACATTAACACAACCAAAAAAGTTCATTTACAAACAAATACAAAGGTTCATTAACACAACCACATGTACGGTACATTAACACAACCACATGTACGGTACATTAACACAACCACATGTACGGTACATTAACACAACCACATGTACGGTACATTAACACAACCAAAAAGGTTTATTAACAAACAAATACAAAGGATCATTAACACAACCAATGTAACCATCTACAGGTTCATTAACACACCCAAACTGAACACATCTGCATCACACCCATACATACCATGGCACATAGTCTTGAGCAGAGAGAGTCCACCTGTATTTCCCGGGCGGACAGGATGATTGTCTTGTTCTGTAGAAGCAGCGGCAGGTTCTCCAACACCATGTACAGCACGCACCAGTCATGTTCCTGGTGGAATTTAAACATAAACTTCTAAAAAAATGTAGCCACTTATTGCACTCATTGGTGCCTACAGAGTACACCCAAAAAGCCCTGTGGTTTGGCTTAGTGCCTGCTGACCAAGCTAACATGTGTCTAGGTTGATAACACTTAACAGGTTTGATTTAAAGAAAATCAGCTCAATCATGACAATATACATGTATACATAAGGAATGTTTAACTTACAATACTTACACTTTCAAGACACTGCATAAACAGTGTGAATGCCTTAGAGTAGTCAACATATGCATTGTTGATCCAGAGGGTCGTTGGGGGTGGGGCGGTGGTGACTGGGCTACGAGGTGGAGACAGGGCCTGGCACCTTGGGTCGCATGTCAGATAGGGGCTGTATTGAGGGCGTCTCTCACCAGGTGGCTCATACACTCCCACACGATAATCAACATCAGCCCTCAGGCTTAGCAGGCACTCGATTATCTGTATAAACATGTAATGCATAAACATTGATTCAATACTAAATTTCATCACCAACTTTCCCCAGTCTTCCAAGGCTCATTCAACTTCATACAATAATTTTTACCTAAAGGTTAAAGAGATACCGCAGTGTCTTTTCAGGTCCCCATCTGATAATTAGCAATGCTGCATACTCAAACAGTTAATTTAACATTCATTGTACAAATGGCTTTAGCTGCATATTACAACCCAAAACATCCTGTATGAATCATTACTTTTTAATTTATCATTTAAATACACTGGCATAATATCAAATACATGGAAAAACTGCCTATTTCAGAGAGACTAACCAATCCTACATTACCATTTTCCTGACAGCTGCTGCTGTGTGACTGGTGTAGTTCTTGGGTGTTGTGTAGTGGTCAGCTAGATGACCAATTAGTAACCCATACAGCCTCACATAGAGGCCAGGAGGGAATGCACACAACTTTTCCTGCAAGATGGATAGGTGAGTTGAATGCAGCCAGATGGCATATCATAGGTGAGGTGCTTCCAACATTGGGTGAATTTTAAAACAAATGAAGTGAATAATAAAGAATACTGGTATATTAAATCCCTGCTAAATAATGTACATGTTGGGTTTTTTTAAAAATCAGATGCAGAATTAGTGCTTTACATTTTTCTATAAACAAATACTGAAAATTGTCTGTTCATGATACACAGGAAAACCAAGACATGAGACAGCAACTTTTAACATCCTGTACAGTACCTTGAACAGACAGACAAGGGGCACAACTGTGGCCTTGATGTCTAGGAGATGAGTCTCATCCAGCACAATGTCTGTGCCCTCTGACATGGGAAACGGAGATAACTGGTGACCAACCATTGGACGACTCAACACCTGGAGAAGAAAATATTGCTATAAAGTCATAACATTATCAAATCTAAGGCGATGATCCTTTTTTAGTAAGGTAATCTATAAAAACAATGAATAAGGAAATCATCAACTATGTAACAATGATTGAAAGAACATAGCTTGAAACTGTTGTTTTTTCTCTCATCTTTTTACGGTACATACAACTTTAGTCCTAGATAAAACCAGATCAATTTTTACTTCAACAGAAGTCTTGCCTTAATGAAGGCAGGATGTCCCACATATAAGTTGAGCTGACCAGTATGCAAGTTTGGCGAAATTAGGTGTATCATTCAAATTACTAAGAGATTAATAAATTAGTTTGTAGTGGCAGTAGGAGATAACAGGCCCAGCAGCCGGGCTATGACACATGTAAGAAAGTTCACTAGCCCACGTCTCGTTAAATGTTCCCGTAAAAAGGAAGCAGAAGTTATGACATCTTTTAAGCTTAATTTTATAGCTTCTTCCAAGAGTTCCAGGCAAAGTTAGTTTCATCATTGTTTATGCATATCTAGGAAGTTAACTCCCGATAAAATTTAGAACGTACCATAGTAATTTATTTTTACGCAATAAATCAAATTATTTGCATAGGAAAATAATTATCATTATTTATATGCACCTTTTCCAAGATTGTGATGATGTCACTGAAGCAGGGTGGGGAACAGTGGTGAAGCAGACTCAGCAGAATCTCCATGGCAGCCTTCCGCACATTAGCATCACTGTCTGTCTCAATATGGCACAGCTGGGGTAGAACCACACTGTTGATCAACTCTTCCTGAAATGTCATAATTACATAGATAGATACAAAGTCATGTATTTGATATTAGGAAAGAAAAGTAATATTTCCCAAAAGGAGATTTTTTTGTGTTTATATTAATTTTCCTATCTGACAGTCAGTTTATTTCTGTCTTTTCAATCACATTACAATTATCCCAAGCTGTAAATCTTGTTAATACATTTTGCTTGTTTCAATATATCAAAAATATATTTTGAGTTAAAGAACCTTTGTATAGGATACTATCATTTTACCAAGGTCATGGATACCGTAAATGACTGGGTATTAGACGCCCTTTTTTCCCTCAGATTTTGATGCAAAAAAAATGCCTGCGTATAATACCCAGTAACAATTTTTTAAACTTTTTTTCTGAGGTCGATTTCAAGCCGAGAGTTTGTTTAGATTCATGTAGAAAGGGATGTTACTCGCGTCATATTGATTGAGTATTTACAAGTTAAAACGGCAGTTGAAGATCGGGATACAGTATATCGTAAGACATTTATAATTTAAACAAAAATATTTTTCGATTAAAGTTATTCAATATTATTTTGAATAATAAATTGAATTGAACAATAATTGAACTTGCATATAAAAAAGCAAAGTTGGGCACTGTCAAAATATTTTTTGTCAGTTGTACGAGAAGGTGTGAAAAACTCGACTGCCTTTAATCTGTTTAACATACCAATACTACAAACTGTTGCAATAATGGTCTTGTTTTTTCGCACTTTGTCACATTCTTTATTCTTTTCTGTAGGTGTTGACATTTTGCGAACAAACCCATACAATATAAGGTTTTTGTATAACTTAACTTCTTATTCTCGACAGTTTATCATTGTATGGTTTTAAAGATAACCGTCACCATTTTCGCGAATTTTTTTTTTGTCACTGTCAACAAACATGGTGGCCGAAAATGCCAGATGATTTGACATCTTTTCTATGCGTCTTTTAACCAAAAACATAGATTAAAAAAAAAAATCTTGGACTTTTCACAGATTTTTTTCCCTGCGTCTTATACCCCCTACTGTCTTATACCCAGTCCTTTACGGTACATGTATTACCTCTGCTATCTTCTTGTTCAAATTCAAGACCAGAGACAGAACTTCCAGAGCCTTCAGTCGGATCTTCGTCCTTGTCTCATGCCTACAAACAAATATAATTGTTGACTATGTGTACTTTGGTTAACAAACTATCAATGCAACATTTTTCGTTTAAAATCTATCAAACTATGGTTGTACTTTATATATATATGTGTTTTGTGAAAATTAAAAACACAAACGAAAATTAACTTGCTCGAATGAATGAACAACATTTTACAAAATCAACAAGAGCCTATCAAACAGATGTTAACACTCTTCAATATATCTCTGCTAGCTTATTAAAGGGCATATCTAAGTTGTTCAGTTAGCGGTTAAGCAATCGCCTTTACCAAGTTGTCGGGATTTGATTCCCAGCCTGGGCGTATGTGAGTTTGGTTTTTGGTCACCAATGCAAACAAGTGAGGTTTTTCCAGGTACTCTGGTTCCCCACTACAACACATGACCACACTCTCACACATCAGTGCCAACAAGAGTGACTTAGCATAAGTAAGTATAACTTTCTTTACAATTAATGTAAAAGGGATAAACTTGAAAATAAAGAGCATAAATCACATGTTCATATTTCAAAAAGTCACATGTGTACCAAGTTCCATTTAAAAAACTGTTTTGGTTGTGACCAAAATTTTTAAAAAATTGCACTATCATGCCACTAAAAACAACACCTTGGCTTCCACAATACCTCAAAATAAATCTTCAAAGTGAGCCCAGATTTCAGTTAAGGTTAAAAGTTGCTTACAAGTATGATTCCGTTCCCTGCTCACATTTAATATGCAATATATAACAGGGACACATAGCAAATCAGTTCTCTACCATGAACACCTGAACTGAAAGCAGGACAGGTGAGCTAAAGACCATAATATTCCTTGTGCTAAATGTATGTTCCAAAATCCTAAGATGGCCATTAACCTACTTGAAATATTTGTCCAGTATGTGGAAGAGAAAGCTTATCCAGTTGTCCCTGTCTGGGCTGATTGTCTTTGCCAGGTGGGAAATAAGCAGAATAACAGACGTCTCCTGGAATTATAATGTAGCATGGTATCTTTTAGAACTTACTGATAATCTGGAAAAGATGCAGAAGTTTAATTTGAAATTAAAACTTAAAAGCATTATTTGTGTATACTAGAATTCATCCTTATAGCTAGATCTTATGATTTCTTCTTTTTGTTAATAAGATGGCTTGAATGTGTATTAGAAGACATCTTTTTAACAAAACATTTCAGGGCACTGTGTAACTTAAGATCCAAAGTTGGAGTAAGGAATTACCGGCCGTTTAGCAGTACACAACTCCACAATGCCGAAGAACCTATCTATGGAGCCCGAAAAAGAGCCCTGTCCTGCCAGCTGCTCAATGGCAGTCAGAGTGTCATGAAGGTCGGCCGGGGTCCGAGGGTTACCCGACAGGTCTGTGGCTTGCTGAAAAATTGTGACAAATATGGTAACATGCTTTAACAGGAGATATATGGTAAAAGATGATAGGAGTTAGAGTATTCCGACTGTATTTTGTACCCCAATAAAACTCTTTGTCTCTTCTCATCCAATTAACACATTGTCTGTAAAAATACTTTTACGGCTAATCAAAATGTGGAATACCCAGCCTTTCCAGGCTAGCTGCAAAGGGTCATTGAGTATGCAAGTTTGCTTGAGAAGGAAAAGTTGAATGCTCTTAAGTTTGTTAGGTTAAAATTCATTCTTTTTATTTCTTGTTTTTACAAAGTAATTTTTAAAAGAGAACAGCTGAAGACCGAATTGTTTCACTTATACTTTATCAATATGTCAATGCCATCCAGCTTTATTTTATTTAATCAACATTTGAAAATATCAATTTTTTAGGGGCTCAACAAACCTCAAGCTGTCTTAACACCATCTCGAGGATATCAAGGATGATGTCCCATGTAGCACGTGGAATTTCCTTCCCATACTTCTTCACCAAGCGCTGGACTGACAGTGTCACTTCGTAGCTGATCATGGGGTTACCCAGGTACAGTACCTGTCAAGCAATGGGGAAACATGTAGGGTATTGAATTTGAACCCAATACTGTGAAATCATTTATATTCGTTGGCATGAAATTTCGTGGTTTGCCGAAAAATTACAATTTCGTGGGTAATTCGTGGTTTTTCAATTTTGAAAAAAAAAATCGAAACTGCAAACATCTGCATTATCTCCACGCGCTGGCCCGTGATTTCTGTCTTCTACGTCACTCCGTTATTGACACTCGCTAAAGTGGTACGACATGCCAATTAGTGCATATACCCATGTCAATTATCGATTTAATTGGAAATTAAGGTCATAAAAGAAAATGTACCCTGATCATAGATTTGTAAATTTCTCCGAAAAATTTTAAACGTAAAAAAGTCGACCAATTTAGATGGATTATACGGTGAACTTGGGCGCTTCCCTATGATAATAGCTAGGCGATTAATAATGATAAAATATTGGATTAAAATATTAAAATCAAATAATGCGTTATTGGTAAATGCATATACATTTCTCAAGACTGACGCTGATAATAATAACATATATGGAGGCAAAAATTGGGCTAATCAAATTAAAGTAATATTAAACCAAATAGGAATGACAAACATCTGGCAAAATCAATACACTGCTGATATCAGCTTTGAATTAATTAAACAACGCCTCGTCGATATATATAAGCAAACTTGGTATGCAAACATTAACAACTCAAGTAGACTATCATCATACGCAAGGTTTAAACATGACTTTCAGTTTGAAAAATATCTAAACTGCGTAAATGAAAATAAATATAGAATAGCTATTACAAAATTTAGACTTTCGTCACACGACCTAGCCATTGAAACTGGAAGGTATATAAACATTATAAGATCGGAACGTAAATGCTTACACTGTAACATGAATGCCGTAGAAAGTGAGTATCATTTCTTACTCGTATGTCCTAAATACAAAATCCTCAGACAGCAATACCTAAAACCTTATTACAACTCGTGGCCGAATCTTAATAAATTTGACAATCTTTTGTCATCAACATCTGTTCACTGTATTAACAACTTAGCGAAGTTTATCTATTTCGCATTTTGCCTTAGAACAAATGCTACAGCAATAACACTTCATTAAATTGAACCTTTTAACTGAATGTAAATCTTAACATATTGAAATATGTAAATTGTTACTATGTCTTTTTTGTAACATGCCACCTACTTTCTGGAATGTTTGACCTCTCTGTAAATAATCTGTGTCTTCACTGTTCAATATTGTACTTTATTATATGGCTATAAATGTGCATATGCCGTTTAATGCTGAATAAAGATATGTTATGTTATGTTATGTTATGTTATAAATACAGATAGGCGAAGCCATTAAATGCCAATTAAGAATTTTGCAAACTGTGAAGACACCGAGAAGGACTGTATATTCAAGTGAACAATCCCAAAAGATAGCTGATGTTTACAAATTCTATCACTTTTGAAATCATCTTAATTCATATCAAATCATTTCAATATTTATTCACACGTTTTTGTTAAATAAGTATATTAAACGCGTGTTTTGTACATTGCCACGGTGGGTGCTCAGTAGCCTACAATGTAATTAATCGATTAATTATTTCATTAAAGGAAGAAATCGAGAACCGACACTCATCACTCACATCTTGTAAACCTGGAGATTTTCATGAACAGCACCACACGTGATTCTGTCATTTGGTTCATAAAAAACACATTTAAATGATTTTGTTTATCATTTGTTAAAGGCAGATATAATATATTAACAAAACAATTATAGTAAGATGTACAGTGAGACGGATATTTTCGCTGTATACTGCGGCCTCTGCAACGAATAAACTAAATATGTACATAAAATGGCAATTGAAAAAGTGAATAAAGGGTCTATATTTCGTGGGATCTTGAATTCGTGGATCACCTAACCCACCAAAACCACAAACATTAATGCCCCACGAACATTAATGATTTCACAGTATATAAACAGAGAGTGGATATATTTTATAATTCATTTCCATTTTTTTTCAAGAGCTGTCACTTGTAAGTCAGAAATATACCTACAGTGACAACTCCAATAATGTGCATCAAAAGTGCACAATTTCACTGAATATCCTTTTAGTGTGACCTTGACCTTTGAGGTATGACCCGGCGGTCAATTTAATGAAGATTCCTAAGAGAGTTTTCGTACCTAAAAAGGATTTTTGACAGGAATATTATAACAAGAGGGCCATGATGGCCCTAAATCGCTCACCTGAGTAAAAGAGTTTAACCTTTGTTATCAATATAGCTTGTTTCTCAAAGAATATTGAACAAGAGCTGTCACAGTATGAGACGAATGCCCCCGAATGTGTCATTGACCTATGAACAAGTACATGAAAAGTTGATCTTGCCTTTACGTGTCAAATTGTTATGGCAAGTTATTATAAATTGCCTCTGAAATACCACCCATACTTGACAGCCTACACTCTTATGTCCTCATATTCAGCATTCCATTGTGAATAAACACTTAGTGTATCTTTCACCTTAGAGGTAGGGACATGGGTCTTGCACACGACATGTCGTCTTGGTATGTCGAAAATATGTGGCTAGTCATTTTAAAATCTGTCCATTCAAGAGAAAGTTACAGCCCGGTTACGACAGCCTAACCTCCATGTACTTATATGCAGCATACCATTGTGAATAAACACTAAGTGTGACCTTCAACTTAGAGGTAACCGCCCTCAAAAAAGGGGCTCGCTGGAGCACTGTACTAAGGTTTTAGATTATTTTAGGAGCAGTTTGTTGTTCTTCTTGATACTAGAGCATTGTGTTAACAATAAATTGTGAAATTCAAGACATGAAAAAAAGAGTATCAGTGATTTGTAAAGAACAAATTCCTGGATTATTCATTCAAAGAATGGAAATGATGGAAAACAAATTTGCAGCATATGTTGTTTTCTTTTTTTTGACTTGGCTGAAAGGTACCGTATTATATCATGTATAGGACGCTAGCATAGATAGGACACAGGCAAAAAAATAGTTGAAAAAACGGGGTAAAAACCCTTAATATATAAGATAGGACGCAGCTGAAAAATGTAAAAATCGGAGCCGAAAAATTGAGGTTGGTAAAGTATTTACTAGTGATGTTCCGATGATCGATTATAATCGAAAATCGATTGGTTGGGTCTGAAATCGGCGACAATCGATAGTATTTAGTTATAATCGATTATCGAAAACAATTTTTTTAGTAAGTGTTAAGATGTGATGAGCAAGGAAATGAACTATTTTTTATACAACAACACTTAATAACTTCAATCATAGACATAAGGTATATGCATATAATGATTAAGAGTTTAATACTCTACATGAATAAAACTACAACTCAGGTACTATCTAGTATTTTAAAAAACGATTGTACTATCGATAAACGGTTACTTGAGTGGATCCGATCATCGATAGTAAAATTGCAACCGATTCCCAACACTAGTATTTACAACATATATTGAAGTAAAAATCAAACAAAAAATTGTATATAAGGCATAATTCGATAACTGTCTTGTGTTATTTCGATAATTATCGTCGTATTTCAGTAATTTAGCGTACACAACAATGATTTAAGTCTTGACATTTTGAGAACATTCATGCATATTATAAGAAATATAAAAATAAAAGAGACCAAACAAAATTATTTTAATACATTTGAGAGAAGTCTATGCAAGGGTGCTTCAGACCAAATTTGGTAAATATCCATCAAGAGGTTCACAAGAATAATCGTTTTTTACTCTATTTTTAGCTAAAAGGGGCCAAACAAAATTATGTGAACAAATTTAAGAGAGGTTCATGCAAGGACACTTCAAACCAAATTTGCTGAAGATATCTATCAAGGGGTTCATGCGAAGAAAATGTTAAGTTTTTTTTACTAATTTTAGCTCTGGTGGCCCTTAAAAGGGTCCAAACAAAATTATTTGAAAAGACCTGACAGAGGCCCATGCTAGGATGCTTCAGACTTGAAGATCCATCAAGCAGTTAATAAGATCAAGTTGTTTAAAGGTTTTTCTATTTTTTGCTCTGGTGAACCCTAAAAAGGGCCAAACAAAACCATTTGAACAAAGTTGAGAGAGGACCATGTAAGGATGTTACATATCAAGTATGGAGTCATTATGACCTTTACTTTCAGAGGAAAAGATGTTTAAGTGACAAGACAATGTAAAAACAAATGACCTCTGAGCAAGGCCAATTTGACCCCGGGACAATAATTTGAATACCTTTGGTGTAGGTCCACTAGGTAACACTATATACCAAATATGAAAGCTCTAGGTCTTATATTTTGGAGAAGAGGATTTTTAAAGTTTTATTATATAAGACTATATAAAAACAAATAATTTTCAGGGCGGGGCCAATTTTGACCCTGTGGCAATAATTTGAACAACTTTGATAGAGGTCCACAAGATGATGTTGTATACCAAATATCTAAGCTCCTGGCCTTACGGTTCTGGAGAAGAATATTTTTAATAAAAATTATTTACATATGGAAATAATTTCATTTATTAAGACGGAATAAATTGTTTTCTCTTTTTATCTACGATTTCTCGGAAATACTTCCTAGATACGGGTAAACACACGTGGTTGCCCGGAAATCAACATGCGGAACGCTCCGGTCATCCGATTACTTGACCACGTGACTAGCCCAGCACGTTCTTTTCTCGCTAACCTTCGAAGGAGTAACACGTGGGAAAAATACCGAAAAAATATTATTTATTTGTTTTTGAGTTAAGTTAAAAGTTTGTGAAAATGCCAGGACGGGGGAGAGGAGTTAAGAGGAGGAAAACTAGGCAAGCGGAAACGGAGCCAGAGGAAGAGCTGAGCAGCCCGCTGGACGACGTGTCCAAAGGTAATAAAAACGTTGTTGACTTTGAAGAGATTCTTCAAAGATCAAATGTGTTAGAAACAAATACATCGTTTAACATAGGGTGTGGTGCGGTAGCGGGGAATACCCCCGAACTTGTAGCAGCGTCCTCCACCGTAGCTCCCCTGCCTGCCCCCATTACACATCTGCCTTGCGCGCCGGGGGGACCTAGTCCAATTAGGTTAGCCCCCGACGACGTAGCAGCCCACGTCCCCGACCTAATTAGAAGTCAGATCAGGAGGGGAGAATTCGTAAATTTGGCTCTGCTTCTGAAAGGTTCGCTCGAACTTACCGATTTCTGTTCGGGAACAACTTTACAATTGACGGCGGAAGGCCAGTTGCTCTCTAGGCCGAGGGAATGTAGGGATAAAATCGGCACGATCGAGAAATGGACCGATGCTTTTATTATATACATGTCCATATACATTCAGGCCAATCCATCTAAAGCATCCGAGCTACTGCAATACATGTGGACGATTAGAGAATGCGCGGGACGTCAGGGCGGGCTGGCGTGGCGCAGCTACGACGAACAGTTTAGGCTACGGCAGGCATTCGAACCCTCATCATGGGCACATATTAACACGGACTTATGGTGGCGATGCATGTTAATGCCGGCCGCGGCCACGCCTGCCCCAAGCCCAAGGGGAACCTTTCCAAGCAGAATGGCGAGAGTGTGCCATTTTTTCAACATGGGCAGCTGCACGTGGCCTAACTGTAGGTTTCGGCACATTTGCTCTTCCTGCGGCCAAGGTCACTCAGCATCAGTATGCACATTATCTAACCGCGTACCACAGCGCGCCCAGTCATTTCATACGTCACAACATTTCAATGTCCCGCGCCAGCCCTTTCGCGGGCGCCATCCCACCTCATTCAATGACAACATTAGGGGAGCAACACCACGTCATTTCTAACCCGAATACTTGGGACATCGCGCTTTCACCAATCGATTTGACTACATTACACATTCACTTATCTTCCTATGACGAACAGGAGGCAGAAAACGGGTTTAAACACGGGTTTAGTCTGCAATACCAGGGCCCTCGCCTGGGTAGGGAAGCCACTAATCTTAAATCAGCCAGAGAACAGCCAGATATTGTAATCGATAAAATTAATAAAGAAATTTTAGCTGGCAGAGTAGCGGGTCCTTTTGTTGTTAAACCATTCAAAAACCTTGTAGTTTCACCCATAGGCTTGGTACCAAAGAAAGAGCCAAATGAGTTCAGAATGATACACCACCTATCCTACCCTGCCGGATCCTCAGTAAATGACCACATCGATCCGAAAAACGCATCCGTACAATATACAAGTTTCGACGAGGCGGTCAAAATGATACAAACCCTGGTCAGGAATTGTAAGATTTTTAAAGTCGACATAAAGAACGCATTTAAATTGCTACCGATACGACCGGAGGACTTTGAACTCCTCGGCTATAAATTTAATGACCGGTATTTCATTGACAAAACACTTCCTTTTGGCGCTTCAATCAGCTGTGCGACTTTTGAGCGTTTTTCAACTTTCCTGGAATTTTGCGTAAAAATCAAATCAGACTCGGGAATGCTAATTCACTATCTAGATGACTTTCTAGGCGGGGACAAAGACACAACAGCGGCTAACGCCCTACTCCAGTTGTTTATAGAAGTAATGCAGGAATTAAAAGTCCCCTTAGCCCATGAAAAAACCGAGGGCCCTACAGAGGTCTTAGTTTTCCTAGGTCTCGAACTTGACACAAGGGAAATGGTAGTACGCGTACCGACGGAAAAAGTCGAAAAAATAGTGGGGTATATCCAAAATATCATGGCCAAACAATCAACTACTCTGAAAGAAATGCAATCACTGATCGGGTCCCTCAATTTTTGTTGTCGTGCGATACCGTTAGGGCGCCCCTTCTGCAGGAGACTGATTAACTCAACATGCGGTCTAACCAAGCCTTTCCACCACGTCCGTTTAAAAAGGTCCGTTAAGCTAGACTTAAAATTATGGCTCAATTTCTTTAAAAAATTCAACGGCATTTCAGTATTTCATGACCAATTCTGGCTAACAAACGATGACGCAGAGTTATATACGGATAGCGCCGGGGGAAACGGACTAGGATTTGGCATCTACTTCCGGGGGCACTGGGCATGCGCACGCTGGCCCGAATCATGGGAGAAGGAAGGTTTACTCAAAGATATCACCGTCCTAGAGATTTTCCCTATTATGGTTGCTATTTTCATTTGGGGGGAGGGGCTCAGAAACAAAAAAGTAAGATTTCATTGCGATAATATAAGTGTCGTCCACATCCTAAACTCATTTTCAGCCAAGTCGGATAAAGTGATGGATATTCTTCGGGTTTTGACATTGAAATGCCTCCAGTTCAATATTCTTCTGAGGGCGTCTCACGTACCTGGTTCAAAAAACTTAATATGCGATGCCCTTTCACGCTTCCAGATCGCGCGTTTCCGAAAGCAAGCACCGGAAGCGGACGCGGAACCCCATCCCATCCCGCCCCATCTTTGGGAAATCTTCAAAAAAGAGCTGACACACTTTTGCGATGTTCTTTAGCAGACAACACGCGCAGGACATATACCACAGCGTTAAACGCGTTCCAAGCATTCCTCGCGAAATATAACTTAAAACAAAACATGCCGATACCCGCACCTTATTTAGTTTGGTTCATAGCATACTGTTTCGAAAATAACTGCGCAGCGAATACAATAAAAACTTACGTGGCGGGTTTAAATTACATACACAAAATAAACGGCTTTCAGGACATACACTCTATGTTTGTGGTCAATAAGTTACTCGAAGGTTGTGTGAGAGCTAAAGGACATTCGCGGGATGCGAGACGCCCCATCACAAAATCAATATTGACCGAAATCATCGCAGCATTGCCTAGTGTGTGTTATAACGAATTCGAAGCTAAGGTTTTTAAGGCAATATTCTCAATGGCCTATTTCGGCCTCTTCCGCATCAGCGAACTGGTAGCGACCACACTTAGCGGTTCGTCCAATCAAATTAAGCGAAAAGACGTAGCCATCACAACCAACGAGCAATTCATGTCGGTGACCTTACGAATACATAAAACCAGTCAGCACGGTCCACCGATCACGTTGAAACTCCCCCGGGAAAAAACACACCCATGTCCAGTATTAGCTATGTTAGAGTACCTGTCACTTAAACCTGCGGGAACATCAGCCTTTAGTCACAGCAACGGACTTCCGGTCACTAGACAACAGGTAACCGCTGTCTTAAACAAATGTCTAACGAGAGCCGGCCACAGTACCCAAAACTTTAAGACTCACAGCTTCCGTATCGGCCGTGCGACCGACCTAGCCATACGCGGCGTACCAGAGACAGACATTATGAAACTTGGTCGTTGGTCGTCCCAAGCATACAAGAAATATATCCGTGTGTAAGCTAGAAGGGGCGATATCTGGGCCTCACGCATTACATTCGTACAATTAAATAACATTTATTAACGAATAGAATATACAAAACCCGCACTGAAATACAAATACAACGCAACCCTACATTAAATAATTATTTCACTCGTAAATATAGATATCTGGGTTTTGGGCGACTCGCTACCCAGGCGCGCGGGACGGTACGCACAGGAGAGGGGCTCGCCGAACCTGCGGTTGCCGCGGACCATCGCCTGGCTGGGCGTCGGGGGCATCGGATGGGAACGTTTCCGCAGGTCCGTAGAATCCAATGTCCTTTTGTGCGAGCCACCCAAAATAATAGTTTTGCACCTAGGCGGCAACGATTTAACTGTGTTTCCGCTAACGAAAATATTTAACTCAATTACTCGCGAAATACGCTACCTTAGATCCGCATTTGCCAGCGCCGTTATAGTCTGGGTAGATATACTAAATAGATTTCAATGGCGAAACCCACGCCAGTTAACGTCATCACAAATCAATAAAAAGAGAATCCGCGTTAATCGCCACGGGCGCAGTTGGGTAAGGTCGACAGGCGCACACGACACGCTATCCATAGATATAGGTTTAGATACTCCGGGTTTCTTCGCGGCCGACGGCGTTCACCTGTCGGCAGTGGGTAATGCTATGTATATCGACGCACTAAGAGATGTTCTGCTTAAGCACATAGAATAACGCTCCGTAAAGCGCAATTACATTAACATAATCTCGCGGTTTAAATTTTTTTTTTTTTTTTTATATATATATTCAGAATTTTGGTGGATAAATTTAGAAAATTTATTGTGGCGTAAAATTCTGGCGGCAGGCGAATAACAAATCTTTTAAACTGAATTTAGCCAGATTTCTAACCAATACTTATTATACAAGGTCTGCTCTCCCAAACTGCGGGTAAAGGAACTTCGGCTCAATTGTCTTACTCGTGGTGCTGGGACTGCATTCCAATTAGTTCTTATTTATTTGCATTAGTTAGGTAACGCCGTGCTGTAAATGTGTTAAACGTGTCTATGTGTAAGTACGCTTGCATGCAGGTGCCGGTGCTTTGGTTCACCGACCAGACATGTGTCAAGCTTGTTGTGTCATGTGTATAAATGTACGCTTGCATGCAGGTGCCAGTGCTCTGGTTCACTGGCCAGTCATGTGTCAAGCTAGTTTCCGTGTCAGTCCCCAGACTTGCATGTGGCAGAAAACCGCGTGGTGTTTTTCTGCCCATTCAAAACATGTGTCAAGTCAGGGACGTCTGTTTGTTTTACTGTACGTGTATGCACGGCGAAAATTTTTCACTTTCGATACGCATAACTTGTTCAACTGGTGCCGGGATTTTACGTCACAAGCCACATGACCATTTACGCCACTCTGATAATCTCTTTACTATATATGTATATTGCATTGCTATGGACAATCGCATTGCTGGTGTTGTTTCGTTTTGTTACATAATAAACAATAAGTTATTGTATGGTTTGTCTGATTTATTCAAATCCATTTAATAATAAAAATTATTTACATATGGAAATAATTTCATTTATTAAGACGGAATAAATTGTTTTCTCTTTTTATCTACGATTTCTCGGAAATACTTCCTAGATACGGGTAAACACACGTGGTTGCCCGGAAATCAACATGCGGAACGCTCCGGTCATCCGATTACTTGACCACGTGACTAGCCCAGCACGTTCTTTTCTCGCTAACCTTCGAAGGAGTAACACGTGGGAAAAATACCGAAAAAATATTATTTACCCACCCACCACACCCGATTAAAATATTAATATAATCTGAATGACCCGTATGAAACATCACTTCAATAGTGTGTACATGTTAATCTTTCATAATGCCGTTTCATTCAAAATGCTGCTGGTGAGTTCTTTATAATTGCAGTTTTCGGCAGCTTGCGTTCTGAGAGACAGCACATCACTCGTAGCAACATCAGCGAGCAAGCTATGCCTAACTAGGGGCCCAAGCCACTCGGGTTCCAGCTCACACCGAACACCACCGGACCAGTCTTCAGAAACAATCATACCAAGATAGTGCAGTGTGTCGCCAAACCAACCACTTATCAATGGTCATAGGGAGCATACGGCAATGCCTTTTTGTTGGAACAATGCAGACACAACAGTGTTTTAAAGCTTTAAACTACGAACATGTACTCTTTTCTTTTTTCTTTTTTTTCTTTTTTCTTTTTTTTTTTTTGTCCTTTTAAGTCGTGTGGGCGTAAAATTCTGGCGGCAGGCGAATAACAAATCTTTTAAACTGAATTTAGCCAGATTTCTAACCAATACTTATTATACAAGGTCTGCTCTCCCAAACTGCGGGTAAAGGAACTTCGGCTCAATTGTCTTACTCGTGGTGCTGGGACTGCATTCCAATTAGTTCTTATTTATTTGCATTAGTTAGGTAACGCCGTGCTGTAAATGTGTTAAACGTGTCTATGTGTAAGTACGCTTGCATGCAGGTGCCGGTGCTTTGGTTCACCGACCAGACATGTGTCAAGCTTGTTGTGTCATGTGTATAAATGTACGCTTGCATGCAGGTGCCAGTGCTCTGGTTCACTGGCCAGTCATGTGTCAAGCTAGTTTCCGTGTCAGTCCCCAGACTTGCATGTGGCAGAAAACCGCGTGGTGTTTTTCTGCCCATTCAAAACATGTGTCAAGTCAGGGACGTCTGTTTGTTTTACTGTACGTGTATGCACGGCGAAAATTTTTCACTTTCGATACGCATAACTTGTTCAACTGGTGCCGGGATTTTACGTCACAAGCCACATGACCATTTACGCCACTCTGATAATCTCTTTACTATATATGTATATTGCATTGCTATGGACAATCGCATTGCTGGTGTTGTTTCGTTTTGTTACATAATAAACAATAAGTTATTGTATGGTTTGTCTGATTTATTCAAATCCATTTAATAAAGATTTACTATATAACACTACGTAAAAACAAGGACCCCCTAGGCGGGGTCAATTTTGACCCTGTGGCAATAATTTGAACAAATCTGGTAGAGGTCCACTAGATGATGCTGTATACCAAATATCTAAGCCCTGGGCCTTACAGTTTCGGAGAAGAAGATTTACTATATAACACTATGTAATAAAACTAGTGACCCCTGGGGCGGGGCCATTTTTGACCCCAGGAGAATAATTTGAACAATTTTTGTAGAGGACCACTACATGATGACACATACCAATTTTCAAGGTTCTAGGCCTTGTGGTTTTTGAGAAGAAGATTTTTAAAGTTTTCCCTATATAAGTCTATGTAAAACAAGTGACCCCCGGGGCGGGGCCATTTTTGACCCCAGGAAAATAGTTTCAACAATTTTGGTAGAGGACCACTAGATGATGCTATATACCAAATATTAAGGCTCTAGGCCTTGTGGTTATGGAGAAGAAGATTTTTAAAGTTTTTCCTTTCCATTGCCATGGCAACCAGAGTTCTGCATGGAATTCAATTCTTTGAACAATTTTCAAAGGGGACCACCCAAGGAATATTCCTGTGAAGTTTGGATGAAATTGGCTAAGCGGTTTATGAGGAGATGTCGTTTAAAGTAAAAGTTTACGGACGGACGGACGAACGACGGACAAATTGTGATCACAAAAAATCACCTTGTCACTATGTGACAGGTGAGCTAAAAATGGATAGAAAATAAGGTAAACACTGATGTATTTTTTATATCTTATTATTGCTTTGCAAAAAAAGACTAATTAAGGTATTAGCCGCGTAATACACACTTTTATAAAAGCTTTAACCGACAACATAGTTATAATCATGGTACACTATGGGACTTTTATCCAAATTTTGAAGATTTTTTACCATGAATTAAAAAAGTTATTTATGTTTCATTAACCCACCCCCAAACTCCAAGGGCTATAAAGAGCGACAAGTAAATATTTTGTCTATATTTGATTTGTTTTCGCATTGTCAGAGATAATGAAATAAAAACAACAGTTTCTGGTAAAATAATACTTCAGTTAACAGAAAACTAAAGTTTAAACGAACAAATTATTGATACACATGGAAAAAAATCATTTTGATTGATCTTGTGAGTCTTCGGAACAGAGCAGTATTTCGATGTTTGAAAAAATATAGCAGTTTTACAAAATTCATAAAAAATAGTTAAATATAAGGCAAGTTGCTGAAATCATTTTAAATATTATCTATGATGTCTATTGAACAATTTAGAAGACAATTTATGATAGTTTACCGTCCAGTTTTGAAGAAAATATACATAATGTCAAGTAACCATACATTTTTATAGCTAATAAAATGCTTAAAAATCAATCTTTTTCTTGTAAAAATTTAAAAGCTTAAATGGACTTATTCATAAAATGTACTTTTTCAAATAAATGAATTTAATTATGATACAAACTCAGAATACAGAGTTTAAAACAATGAGTGTACTTTTAAACTAAAATATGTAAAGAAACAAGAACACTAAATGGGCAGTAATGCCCCTCCAAAAATGTCAGAGTGAAAGTTCTCAACTAATGTCTTTTTAATATTATAACATGTAAACAATCTCTGTGGGTAATTTGATGTCTGTCTTTTTTGTCATTGGTATTCTAACATTTAGATTTTTTCACAATAATTCTTCACTCTTAAACATTTGAAGTTTGGTCTGTTCCCATGCGTTTGTACTTGTAGTGAGAGCACAGATGATAACTACTCAATGCTGAGTCAATGCTGATTTGGTTTTCATCCCCCTTCAGGTACTTTACCCATCCAGAATGTTTAGTGCTGTAAAGGAAAAAAGGTGTACTTTAAAACCTTTCTAACTAATTAGTATAGATATCTATACTGCCATACATATACACAATGAAATATAAACAGTTTAATATTTCTCGACATTATTTTGAAAAAACAACACAAAAACAAGCTGATACATACATGTATATATAAAGAAAATTATTAAATTTATCAATAAAATTCATCATCATCATCATCATCATCATCATCATCATCATCATCATCATCATTATCACCACCATCATCATCATCACTACCACCACCACCACAACCACAACCACCACCACCACCACTTGATTATTGAATACAGTGGGTTTATAAAAACAAAAACCAAGTCATATATGTTTTATATGAAATACTCACATCATCACTATCAGATGCGACTGCCTTGTGGATAGACATGGCTGTTAAATCTGTCTCAAGGATCCAACATAGTATTTAATGCAGGCTGGAATTCTTCATAACCCAGTGTTGGTGACTTAGTAATATTCAGTCATTTTCCTGCCTGAAAGAAATTAGACTTCTGATTATCAACCAACAGAAACTACCACCATGAAATACAAATGCACAAGTATTATACATTCTGCACTAATATCCGTTTTAGCCAAGAGTAAGGGTTGGTTGGTACAAATATGTAGTTGTTGTGCATATGGTTGATGATGATTCACAACAGTCTGGGGTTTTAACGAGACCAACACCAAGCAAATGAATGTCGCTAGTGTCCAAGCAGTTGTGGCTTCAAGCCCCAAACCACGTACTACTTTTTATCACAAGTTAATTTTGAAAATATGCATTTTGTAAACAAATAATGGGTATGTACATGTATTATGGTATGTTAGAAATAGGTCACGTACCAAAACACACCATTTTTAAACACAATTTTAAGTCTAATATTTTTCTATGATATAACAATCAAATTAAAGCTTACATACTCATATCATATACATAAATAATGTACGTAAGTACATATAAAAATATGTAGCATATACATAAGTACATATAAAATATGTAACATGTACATGAGTACATGTAAAAATATGAACACGCTGTCTAAACATTTAGCTAACAAAAATGATTTAAGAATTCCAAAGATAAATTAAAAAACAAACATCAACGTACAAAACTGCTCAAGGATACTTACATTCATAGCCCTTTGATACGAATATCTGAATATCCCAGTTCCATGCTGATTGTTGACAGTTCGTTTTTTCGACAGAAAATCTTCTCTTACTCGTATAAATCACTTATAATCCATGTTTTACTGTAATGACTCAAGTTGTTAGATGTATCGTAATCAACTGCCAGCGTCCACATTAAGTGTTTATTTATTTTAAACGTGTATTCATGAGAAATACATCACAGAGTTTCCAAATACTGCAATGCAGAAATTCCATTATTGACCTATGAATAGCGGGGAAATACCTTCTGTTTCTAAAAATAGCAACATCCGGTACAGGCCGAATACGCCCGATGTTCGTCGCGATCTGTTACGGCGAGTGGCGATATATGTCGATGTTACCCGATGTTTCCCGAGTTTTATTACATGGCTAATACCTTAATATATATTTAGTCTGGTAAAAGAACATTTGACACTGAAAAAAGCATTTACAGTTTGGTAACGATTTTTTATTAAATATGCGAGTATACCCATTCTGCATATAAAAAGCATAAGAAAAAATAGCAGACTACCCACATGTAAGAATGATGGCAGTACTGCGGATGGCGTGTGTTTCAACTGTACGACTTTCCTGGAGCCCCACAGCGACATGCCGATGTAGAAGATTGCTCCACGCAAAACGTTAGGATCTGTATGTTCCAAGCTATACCAAAGGCAGACAGTTTAGACAATAATGAATATTTACTGGGAATGTAATTAATGAACCAAATTGTTTAAAAAATAATTTACCTATATATCTGGAGAAATATAACTTTGTTGTGTTGAAACCGCAGAAGCCACAGAGCATAGCGGTATCAAAAGTAATTTTTAACTCATAGTGGAGAATTCTTATGAAGTTAATTATGTTTATCTCTGATAATAAACAACTGCTGCAGTTATGCTTCCTTTCAAAGCAACATACTTGAGCATATTCTTTCCTGTTAAAACGATCGAACCAAATCAAGTACGCTAACTGCAGGTATCAACAAAGGGGAAACATGTGAAGCTCTTACCTTTCTTGCAGCAAAGTACACATTATGTGTATGCAGCTGTGTCCAAGGTGAGTGCCCAGTAGTTTCCTCATCAACTGAGGACAAGAAAATAATCATCATTTTGTTACTGTCTACTTTAAAACCGTCAATGCATTGGTTGTTATTTTCTATTTCATGCAAGGGTAACATATTTTGCTTACAAATAATTTGACGATGAATTTCAAAACTAAAATGGATTCAACACATCTCATCATTAAACTTTCTGGTGACTCAAATTCAAAACAATTAAAAGTTGTGAATTTTGCATAAAACACAACATGCCACGCAATCAAATCACTTACATCAATATAAGTTAATGTTTATAATATATGCCAAACTGTGTTGATAATTATTTATCAAACTATTCATTAAAAAAATATAATGCATAACAGAATTTTGTCCATGCAAGCCCCACAAACCATGGTGGCATTGTAAATGTGAAAAAAAATTATTAAAAAATTAGTTTTATCATCCTACCTCCCAACTAGGTTCGCAGCTCTTGTGGTTGTTGACCATGCGGCAGAGCGCGGCCACAACATCAGGCAGGGTGCTACTTGGCAGATAACTGTAGCATAATATCGCATCCAGGATCTCCAAGCAAAGCTGCAAGGAGTTGAGGGTTAATTACTAAGTATTTTAAGAGCTTATTTGCAGAAAATATATAAATTTATATCTCCCCTAAATATATACTTCCAACATGTAACAACACTTGAAATTCAGGGCAGGTATTTCATCACAGAAAAAAGTGCAACAGTTTTTCTTTACATGTTTTTGTCTTAATTTTAGATTGATTTCAGACAATGCAAAATCCATCCACTGTCTTGTCATGGAAAAAAAATAACATACACGTATGATAATGACTCCTCATTTGTTTGCTTTTATCAAAACTCATAGCTGATTGTTTTGAACTATGTTAAAGTAAACAACATGATTAACAACATTGTTGTGAACTTTTACATTTGAAATATTTTATGATATGCTCACATATTTAAACATAAACAAGTACAGCTTAAACAAGTGTCTCACATCTTGTTAAAAAATTCAGCAGATCACAAGACCCAGTGTATCCATTATTTTTTTCAGAGCAATTATGATTTGAAAGTTAACAACGATTGCATTGACATTGTTGTTAACTTAAACAAAGTTCTGAACAATCGGCCCATTATAACCTGTCCAGAAATTCACAAGTTAAAGATGTGCTCTTCCTCCCAAATAAGTTTTACCACAATTAATAAAACTGTTTCATTTTACCGAAAAGGATAAATAAATGTCGAAAACAGTAGTTCTTATGAAGGATACTGTGTTAAATTTGACATAAAGGTGCAGAAAACAAGGTATTTCTACCTTGTTAGAATATAGTAGATCACAGTTAATCTTTATAGCTTTCACCAATCATTTACAGTAATATTTTTGCGTTTTCAGCTATTAAATACACGATTACAATCTTGTTATAAGTAATTAATATTTTCCATAAATGCATTATTCAGTAAGTAGTTAAAAGTTTATCACTCAATATTAATTTTTGTTATACATGTGTATGCATCGATTTTGAATAAGAGTGTCACTTTAAGCAAGAATGAGACTTTGATTAACATGTATACCTTGACATCTTCTGCTGGAGTTTTGTGCCAACTGCAAACCTTACAGGTTTCTCTGAAATAGCAACATAGGAGATATATGTAACTTTATCCACTATAAAATAACAACAGCATATTAACACTAGTCAGTTCTTCTCAGGGGAAAAAAAACAATAGAATAAATTAAAAGTCAGCTAAAGAGATGCAACTTGCTTTAAAGTTACATACAAAAAGCTTTATTGGTTTATAAGATATGGCCAAAGTCAGAAACACTTTTTTTCCTTCCTTAAACAGACAAGCATAATAAATTATATGTATAATTATGTAACACAAAAGTACCATGACTCTTCAGGTTAAAATGTTATCTCTTATTAATTTTCACCAAGCACTGCTTGCTCCAACTACTGACCTGATTATTCCAGACATTACATTTTCTTCAAGATATGCCGCATTGAACTTTATAGCACTGATTATCAGGGGAAGGAACTCTGCAGTCTTCCCCGCCGCGACCATGGTAGGAAACCATTCCAGGAATGCAAAACCTGAAAAATTCTGAAATACTTATATATGGTCTAAAATACATCTGAAATACTTATTATGGTCTAAAATACATCTGAAATACTTATATAAGGTTGAACAATGACAATCAGTTATAGCCTAACATTTGCATTACAGACTATCAACCATACTAGTCATACCAGCAGTATCTTCAATTTCCGACAAACTCTTCCCTCCTTCTGTCAACACTCTGGCTAGGGACAACCTGCAAGGGTAAATACATGTATGATGATGTATACATGTTCAGTAGATTCCTTGGCATTAATCTCCTACATTCTGAATTTCAAACCATGGGGATCTACCAAAAAAACCTATACATGACAAGGTCATAAAATGTTCATGAATTTCAGTTTCAACAATAGAAACATATATACTGTGAAATCATTAATGTTCGTGGGCATGAAATTTCGTGGTTTGCCGAAAAAAAACAATTTCGTGGGTACTTGAATTCGTGGATTTTCATTTTTGAAAAAAAAAAAATCGAAGATGCAATCGTCCTTGATCGTCTGCATAATATCCACGCGCTGGCC
Organism: Mya arenaria; assembly: GCF_026914265.1. NCBI lineage: Eukaryota > Metazoa > Mollusca > Bivalvia > Myida > Myidae > Mya > Mya arenaria. The sequence goes on along the minus strand of NC_069123.1, from coordinate 43,130,125 downwards.
CGTGATTTCCGTCTTCTACGTCACTCGGTTTATGACACTCGCTAATGTGGTACGACATGCCAATTAGTGCATATACCCATGTCACTTATCGATTTAATTGGGAATAAAGGTAATAAAAGAAGATGTACCCTGATCATAAATACAGATAGGGGAAGCCATTGAATGCCAATTAAGAATTTTGCAAACTGTGAAAACACCGAAAAGATGCGTATATTGTCACGTCCGGTGCATAGTAACCTTTAATGTACTAGTAATCGATTAATTATTTCATTAAATAAAAAAATGGAGTACAGACACTCATCACGCACATCTTATAAACTTTGAGATTTTCATTAACAGCACACGTTTAAACACGTGCTTATAACTGTCATTTGCTGCATAAAACACATTTAATTGATTTGGTTCATTATTTGTTAAAGGCAGTTATAATATATTGACAGAATAATGATCGTAAGTTATACAGTGAGACAGGTTTTAACACTGTATACTGCGACCTCTGTAAATAATATACTAGAGTATGTACGTAACAAGACAATTGAAAAAGTGAATAAAGGGTTTATATTTCGTGGGATTTTGAATTCGTGGATCACCCAACCCACGAAAACCACAAACATTAATGCCCCACGAACATTAATGATTTCACAGTAATAGAAATGAAAAAAATATTTTTTCAGCATTAAACTGCATGCAGCATTATTTAGAATGAAGAGGTTGTTGCTGTTGTTTCTTTGCTACAGGGCATCATCATCTCGTTCCAGTCATTTTTTTTCATTTTAATTGATTGGACACTTAATTGGATTATAAATACCCTTGATAAATAGCTATTTTGTTTATCAAGATAATATTTTGAGTCCATGTCCACATGCATTTGTTTGTCCAGGGTTATCATGTGACAAGTAGTTTCACCATACACCAACCAGACAAGAACATTTTCGAAAAATATAAGGTAAAGGGGAGATAAATAAAATTATATGCAGGGCAGTATTATGGTTCTTGAGCATTACACTTCCTCTCATTGCCATCTATATGCCTGAGAAGTTTCATTTCAATATCTTTACAGCTTTCCAAGATATGGCCCGGACAAGAACCCATCTTCGAAGGAAAAGATATTATGTAAAGGGTAGATAACTTAACAAATATGGAGGGCAGAATTATGGTTCTTGTGCACTTGACTTCCTCTCATTGCAATCAATCTATATAAGAAGTTTCATTTCAACTCCTTTAGTATTTCCAACATATGGCCCGGATAAGCACTGGTTATGAAAAAAAGTAAATTATAGGATTATGGTTCTTCTGCACTTCATTCCCTCTCATTGCGATCTATTTGTATACCAAGTTTTATTTCAATAACATCAACAGTTTTGAAGTTGTTCTCTGAACAAGGGTGTGACGGATGAACAGGCAGACGGACATAGCCACAACTGTATGTTCTCACCTCGGGAAGCATAGAAATGTATATCGCAACGTTCGATGTTAAGTCAATTTTGCTATTTACTATGAGGATATTACACAAGCGGTCATTAAAACAGAGTTTATTAAAGAAGTCTTATAAAATCTATGAAAACGAGCAATGACAATTTGTTATCAATTTGAGTTTAAAAGGTTCACAAATTATGTATTGAATGACCATGATGTGATATATGAGTTACTTATTTGAAGACTCATAACACTAAATACATAGAACATCCCTGTTTAATGAGTACATTACAATTTTCAACGCCAGATATGTGAATAATCTGGCAGCTGAAGGGCAGAAACCATTTTTGGGAGGGGTTCTGGGGGCATTTTAGACTCTCAAAGGGGGTGAAGTACCCTGCCACAGAAGCAAAACTGGCTTAAATGTTCTTGAGGGCTCTCCAGAATTCAAATGGAGTGGCAATACTAACAACAAATAATGTAACAACCTTAAGCAACCAGTTTACTTTTTTTTTTTATCTCTTGAGCCATTAGATCATCAGATATCAGCGATATCACATCCCTGAACGCTATTAATCAATGAGGTCCCATCAAGAGTTATACATACAAAATATATATCAACGTCATTCACGATAAACATGCGCTTACTTTTCTCCGACATTCTCCTGGAGTTGGAGACTAAGAATGACATTGAAGAAATGCACCTTCATCATGCCAAGCTGGTTATACTGTAAAACACATTAAAGAGAAATATGTTATATTTACAATCATGTAATAGACAGTACCGGTACATCTATTTATATTTACAATTGTTAAATAGACAGTTCACCTATTTATTTTTACCATCATGTCCTAGACATTTCACCTCTTGACATTTACAATCATGTACTTAAACTTTAAAGCTGATGGTCCATGTACAATTATATATTAATTCTATATTTTACATCACTGCCTGCCCTTCTTCTTTCAGAAGTGTGGGTGTGTTTGTGTGTGTGCATTTCTGCATTCGTGTGTGTGCATTTGTGCGTTCATGTGTGTGCATTTGTGTGTTTTTTGGTGTGTGAATTTGTGTGTTTGTATTTGTGCATTTGTGCATGTGTGGGATTCAGATTCTGTGATCTAGGACTGCACATTCCAACTATTATTTCCAATGGGGGTCCCTTTGTTCCTGCTGAAGAGTGCGAGATACACGGGACATGGTCATTAACCCTAGATCTTATTTCAAAAAGACCCCTTGGTTCTTTAACGGTGTAAAGCATCGATACACGGAGGCCAATTCTTCAGGGTTAAACTAGTACAGAGTACCCCAAGTTTTCCAGTTCTACCTTAAAATCTAAAAACTATGTAAGGGAGCTACTGGTACCATGTTGAAAATTGTCTGAGGTATGTTGCGATGAGGGGTTAAATGCAGGACATCCAGTCTCAGAAGCAGACACTCAACCACTGAGCTATAATGTCTAGTGATTAACAATTCCAGTTATACAGAATTCAAAATTTGCTAGCCCTGCAAACAAATTATATTTTGAAAAAGCCCAGCAACATTTTAAAACTGTTGGCCTCACAGGTTTTTGAGATGGTTGAAAATGCTTTCCAGGCTGGCTCATTCTTGATTTAAAATAGCAGGGAGCGTAAAAAAAGCCCCCTGAAAGATGTCAAGCAAGAGTGTAAGAATACCGGCTAGTTCAATCAAAACTCTAATTTCAATGACTGCTCTACCTGCCCTTCCAGCAGACACTGAAGGAAGTGTAGAACCACATGTCTCTTCTCTGAGGCAGTCTGTGGAAGAACCAGGTCCTGGATGCTACACCAAACAGCCTCAATAGCTGTCTGAAATTAACATTCAAAGTAGTGTTATTGGCTTAACAGGACATTTCAAGTGTTACGGATGTTAATTTCTCAGTTGAATAATTTGCATGTACATATCATAATAAATAAGTTTGACATTGAATATATATATATATATAACAAATGTAAATCTATAAGCATGATTACTTGTTCCAATTTCTTTTTAAGAACAACATCTGACATCTCTTTGATAGTCTTGATTCTGTTGTTACTGGGACTTTCTGGCCCAATTTCCTGCAAAAAAAGAAATAAACAATATTTATATGAAAAACTACATGAAAGTTATAGAATGGAGAAGGCATACAGAATAAGAGCTGTCACCCACACGTGACAAATGATCCAGATTTAGCTTTGTCAGAGTGAAAGTCAAGACAATTGACCTATAAGCTAATAATATCCATTAAAATGGAGCAGACAATACTGCCAAAAACCAATGAAATGTAGTTGGAGCATTTATAAAACGAAAGGAACCAGGGTCATCAACTTGTTAAGCGCAAACAGAAATATAATTGTCCTATATGGAATTGTTATTGAGGATTGTAAGTACCGGTATCTTCTATAGCTATTGTAAGATAGGTTCATCCCAACTCGAGCGTATGGTGTTTTGCAGAAACAAGGTTTATTGAACTTCCACACAACACCCTGCATGAGGGCTCGGATGAACCTATCTTACACAAGCGGCTATGGTAGATGCTTTTTCTCCAACCTCAGTACAAAATAAAGTTCTAATGTACATTTTCATTGGAACTCTTTTTTGCATAGTAAAAATAATGTGAGTATTGATATGTGATATTTCATGGTTGTCATGGATATGCGTGCAGTGATTTATAATATGTAAATAGTTAAATCGTTCTTTAAATAGTTCTGAGGAGAGTGCAGGATTATTTCTTGAATGCAGCCGAAAACCTTTTTTTAGTGCCATTTGAAGCCAGAAATATTTAATATGGATCTTAAATATTGCCACGAGACAAGGTTTCCATGATGTTACAGACAACAGTCTTCAACAAGGGAGGTAATTGTGTGATGACAATAAAAAAAGGAGTTCCATACGGGTACTTGCTTTATCTTTGCCCTTGGGCAAGATAAGGAATTCCAGAATGGCCAAATGTTTGGATCTACTCATCTGAAGTGGCTTCTGACCTCCAAATCAATAGAGGTCATCTACTGGTCAACACAACCTACCACTGATGTCATGGTCCTAGGTCAAGCTGTTCTTCAAGTTAGTGTGCAGGCAAAGTTGACTTTAGATTGTAAACTGTGATCTTTGACCTACTGACCCCAAAAAGAACAGGGGTCATTAAATGGTCAAGGGCAACCAACCAAGGGAGTTTCATAGTCCTAAGTTAGACAAACTCATTTTTTTGTGGGGTCAAAATTTTCAAAAGCCTGTTGACTTTGAACTTGATTCATGACCATAAACATTTGGTTTATTTGGTTTCATATACTGGTCAAGGACAATCTACCACCTTAGTTAAATAGTCGTAGATAATTTTTTCTAGAGTTATTGCGTGGAAAAAGTTTTGTTCCCAAAGGATAGACGGACAGACAGAAGACAATGCGAAAACTATATGCCAGCATGCCAGCCTTCAAGAGCATAAAAAACCTTTGTTCTTAACAGCATGTATTGAACATATCCAAAATGGTTAAAGTGGAAATAATACTCAGTAATTTTGGGGGGAAATATTTCGACAGTCTTTGCCATCCAAATTAGGAATCATGCCCAACAAGTTGTATAATAGCAATTAAACATGTTTTGACTAACTATAAACACCATATTTTGTTAAACAACCTTTACAAGTAAGTGATGTTAATTTCTAAAAAAAGATATGAAAATATTTCTTAGCATGTGAAATATATTAGATTTGCTTAAACACAAACTGAATGCAAATTTTTTTTTTGTTGTTGAGATCTAAATATATATGCTTTACTTGAACTTGATGTTCTTTCATTATATTTGATGTATATATATCTAAAATTACTAAAACATTGTAACATTTCCTCATTTTTTGACTCAACTGGTTTTGTTTTCATATTTTTATTATTTGTATTGTGAATATGTTTATTTATAACATTTTTTATTATATTTATGTATATTAATTTAAAACTACTAAGAAGTTTAATATATATAATACATTTAACTTTGTTTCTTCCTATAATTAATTGATATAAATTATTTTCATGAATATAAATTATGTTGAATTAAAAATCTTCTTATATCTTCAATTGAAATAGAATTTGAACATTTCTACTGGGTTACTTCAATTTCAAATAAAATATAATGGGGTCAAGTGACTGCTGAAAATCAGTAAGGGGCTGAAAAGTCTCGGGTTAATATTGATATGGGGCCGGAATGGCAGGGCGGAAAGGTCTCAGGACCAATTTGGTAGTATGTCATTTTGGTACGGCCAAAGGGGCTTGGTTAGTTGGTACGACTAAGGGACATATTTGTTTCAATTTCAATACATTCAAGAGCCCTGAATAATGCATATGAACCCGCTATAACGGTACAACACTTGACACATTTTTGCTCCTAGATTAGCGTAATGAATGCACGATGCATTTAATGTATTCTAATATTTAACTCCAGCAAAAACAAGCTATAAGGAAAACAGCTGAGTGAATGCAACTCATTCAAACCTTGAGAATCTCAGAAGTAAACACTGGGGTGACATCTTTTGATGGCCCTTTGTAGACTGCTGCAGTGTCTTTCTTTCTACTAAACAAGTTTTTGATTTTGTCTTTGAGGTTTTCCTCCTGTTTTCGACTTGACATGGTGCCGACAGTCTGCTAGTTGCATCTCGTGATTAATGTCGCTTACATCATGTATAAAAATAAAAATAAATCACAAATGTCGTTGATCTAAGCGTTTGCTTGGTTAGGTGAACATGTAAAATACTTCTCGTGAAAGCTAACAATACGTCTTGCTCCCGTTGGCTGAACTTTTGTGATTGTACAGCCTATTTTGTATATCTAGTATATTTCATTTCGCAGTTTTATAATCAATAAGCAGGTAAATCGGTTTTTCCCCTAATTTCGTTTTTTTAAATCATTTGCAGAACAAAAAATAACTGTTTGTCAGGTGGAAGTTCAGTCGGATACTTTAAATTTCGGACACTGGTGTTGGTCACGAACTTCTTAAACATCATTTTCTATAAAGGTAACATCACCACTCTCCATTTTTGATAAATCCGAAAAACAGCAGGGTTTTAGCTAAAAGTTAAAAGTACAGTGTCTTGTAGAAATTAAGAAAATGGAAAGGGTGCTTATAGTCTAAAATAATAGACATTTTATACAGGATTCTTTCACTCCCTAATGTCCAAACGGGTTTGTGCAAAAACAGGGGGGGGGGGTTGAAAAATATTGAAATTGTATTTAGAGTAGTATTTTATGTTTGAAATAGATCATAAAGGTTTATATACATATTTTACCCACAGTGGCTTGATGACAAAGGCTCATTAAAGTCATAATAAATCAGTTCAACTAGCCAAAATTAAATTTTACACCTACTTGAACATGTATATCATCAATATAATACATTGCCTTAAACATAAAATGAGATTTGACAAAATTCAAAAGTACCCTATACTGTAATATGAAACAAAAGAATGTTCGCCTGGCGAAAATGTAAACAAAGACCAATTCTTGTTGAAAATTATAACTTCTTCGTAAGCTACAAACAAAATAACTAGCTCATAGATGCAGTGGCCCGATATATTCACGTTAAGACCATTATTATTGTCGAGAGAAATAGTATACAACAAAAATGCTTCAAAATGCAAATTATCACAAGCGCTAGCCAGACATTGTTCTGTCAAAATGACGTAGTACCCGGCTCGCTTTAATCGATTAGCGAAGGCAGCCGAAGGACTAGAATCATCGGAAAAGGGTTGAGTGTTCCGATTGTTGTGTTCCTTGCAGGTGCCCTTCATGTATATATGACAGTATGAAATGAAGAAAAACTCATCAAACTCACAATAATGCGTTGGATATTTATTTTTTGTGTACGGAACTAATATAAAATAACATTATCTGGTAAAATTTCTTGTTTTTATGATATTTTATAGACGCAATATGCTTTAACCCGGAATCCCGATCGGAATAATTACCCACTTTTGAAGGATTTGCCATATCAAATATCGTAATAAAAATCTGTCAACGTACAATTATTTGGATTATTTATTACAGGTGCTTAGTGTTAACTTGGGGTAAGAATGTTATTGGTTCCAGGTGTTAGGAAGAGGGCATGTCATATTGGGCAGTGAATAGTTAAATTAAACCTTTTACATGCATCCATTTAAAAAAAAAATAATGATATTAAATATTTTACAGGAAGTAACTAAAAATGTCGTTGGCCGATGAACTACTGGCTGACTTTGAGGATGCTGGGGAGGAGGTGGAGGAAAATGAAGGTGAAGGACAGATGTTGGAGCTTGCAGAAATCGATGATGTTACCATGGAAACACAGACTGTCAGCAAAAACTCTGTCCGAAACATTGCAAAACTGCGGGATGGTGAAGAGGTTGTCCATACCTTCTTAGTTTCTAGACCTTAGCACTAGAATCCTTTTACTTTGGGTCAAATTAACAGTGTCATAATATAATATATTCCATTGCTATCTAACTTTGTTGTGTGAGGTCTAGATAACCTAAATGAATATCTTAATTCAACAATGGCAGAAATCAAAAAGCATAGATAATATCATTTTTACAAAAAAAGGTTACCCTCAAATATCGATTCTATTTTTTGTAATGTTTAATATCATGTTGTTTTTTTCAGCTGACCGAAGTTATGAAGAAAATAGAGCAGTATTCAAAACAGAAACGAAAAGAAGCAGGTCTGTTTCATGATTCCTTCTTTGGAGTTGAGAAATCTTTGTACCATGATGTGCTTCTAGTACTGTTTAGAGTGTTCCTTTGTCTTTATGTGCAAAACATAGTCGTTTTCTTGGACAAATATAAGGTTCTTGTCACAAGGTCAATAGTGGTAGTATCGCTGTGCAAACCTTCAGGCTCATTTTCGAAATTTGTAAGATAACCAAATAATAAACTAGTAATGTTTTATGGCAAAATGTTAATCCTTACAAACCATTGACCATTTCAGTGTTGGCTCAGGCTTACACTCAGTATTATGTTACAAGCATATAATATATGGGAACAGTTACAATATGCATTTATTTGTTTCATACATTTTCAGTGGCCGGTCCTGTTGAGTTTGACCCAGAATACCAGCTCATTGTGCAGGCAAACAACCTCACTGTGGAAATTGACAATGAAATCAGTATGTGAATCAGCAAAATAAGTTAATTACAGTTATAAATAATAATTATTATATTTTATTTTTAGCTCGACTATTCGAAGAATAGGTGGGCTATACTACTTGCCCCAGCGTTGACGTCGGCGTCAGGTTAAAGTTTTAGGGCAAGTTGGGATTTTCGCTTATAAGTCCAATACCCTACATTCAATTGACTTAATACTTCACACAGTTGTTCAGGGCAATCACATGATGAGGTTAGATAACTCCATAGTATTCTTTACACAGATTATGGCCCCTGATTGACTATTGAACTTAGGTTAAAGTTTTAGGGCAAGTTGGAATATTTATTAATAACTTCAATATCCTTTGTTCAATTGACTTAATACTTCACACAGTTGTTCAGGACCATCCCACAATGAGGTTACATAACTCCATATTATCCTAAATACAAGTTATGGCCCCTGATTGACTTAGGTTAAAGTTTAAGGGCAAGTTGGGATTTTCACTTAAAACTCCAATACCATTCATTCAATTGACTTAATACTTCACACAGATGTTCAGAGCCATCACATAATGAGGTTAGATAACTCCATATTATCTTTTATACAAATTATGTCCCCTGACTGACTATGGAACTTAGGTTAAAGTTTTAGGGCAGGTTGGGATATTGTTTAATAACTTCTATACCCTTCATTCAATTGACTTAATACTTCACACAATTGTTCAGGACCATCACCCAATGAGGTTACATAACTCTATACCCTTAATACAAGTTATGGCCCCTGATTGACTTAGGTTAAAGTTTTAGGCAAGTAAAAGTTAAGGGCAAGTTGGGATTTTAATAAAAAAAACTTCTATACCGTTCATTCAATGCACTTAATAAAATTCAAAATTATTTACGACCATCTTACAACAAGAAACATAACTCCATTTTAAGCTTAAATACAAGTTATGGCCGTTGAATTTTTTTCTTTTTTCTTTTTTTTAATTTCCTTTGAAAGGCATATTTGTATATTCTTAACCACATTTTCATAATGGGAATTCAAGTTATTTGAATGACTTGCGTCATTGTTTGGGCGGGCTGGTGGGAGGGCAGCATCAAAGTCACCTTATGTATCAAATAATTTTAGTTAGGTTTGACATAAAGAGACCAAACTTGGTATTATTACATCGTTATTGTATTCAAAGCGGCGTAGTCGAGTGCTCTGTCTTACGACGGCCCTTGTTTAATATGCCCCCCTTCGAAGAAGAGGGGTATATTGCTTTGCACTTGTCGGTCGGTAGGTCGGTCCGTCGGTTCGTCCGTCGGTAGACCAAATCTTGTCAGAGTGATAACTCAACAATTCCTGGACGTATGGTCATCAAACTTGACATGAAGGTTGGGCCTGACCAGTAGATGACCCCTATTTTAGGGCTCATCGGATCAAAGGTCAAGGTCACAGTGACCTTTAATGGTAAAATAATTTTGAAGCTTGTCTGAGTGATAACTCGACAATGCTTGCACCCATAGCCCTTATACTTGACTTGGAGTTTGGCCTGACCAGTAGATGACCCCTATTGTTTTGGGGGGTCATCGGGCCAAAGGTCAAGGTCACAGTGACCTTGAATGGTAAAAGGTTGTCCGTGTGATAACTTATCAGTGCCTGCACCCATGGCCCTCAAACTTGACTTGGAGGATGGGCCTGACCAGTAGATGACCCTTATTGATTTTAGGAGCCATCGGGTCAAAGGTGAAGTTCACAGTGACTTTGAATGCGAAAATGTTTCGAGTCATAACTCGACAATGCCTGCACCCATGGCCCTCAAACTTGACTTGGAGTTGCATCTGACCTGTAGATGACCCCTTAAGATTTTAGGGGTCATCGGGTGAAAGGTCAAGGTCACAGTGACCTTGAAACAAGAAAGCTTGTCTGTGTGATAACTTGTCAATGCCTGTACCCATGGCACTCAAACTTGACATTTAGGTTTTTGGTGACCAGCTGATGACTCCTGATTTCGAGGACGTAGGTTATGGTCATAACACACTTTATCCTCACACTTTGAATGGTCATTATCTTAAAACTGCCTCAACGGCATCCAATGTCAGTGACAAATCAGCTGTCATTTCGGAACATGCATCTCTCATTCAATTTTCCATATAATCCTGACAACATGGCGCTCAAGGGGGCATAATGTTTGACAAACATCTCTCGTTTGACTTTGTTTTACTTTTTCTTTTTTTATTGTGTTTGACAGACACATATTACATCATTAATGCATTACGCTCTAAGACAAAGGGGCGTATAGTCTAGCCGCTGTCCTACGACAGGTCTTGTTACTTATATAGTCTGACACTAAATTACTTATTTCTGGCCATGGCACAACATAGTTGTTCTCATGAAAACAGTGAAAAGTATCTTAAAATGAACAAAAATGGCTTTGAAAGCAATTTAAAGAGGGATCTAAACCCCTTTCTCAAACTGAACTTTTTAGGGCTTTCAGGATTGGGATTTCCTGTCTGTTATCACCCCTATATAAATGTTTGTTTACAGATGTGATACATAAATTCACCCGTGACAACTATTTAAAGAGATTTCCAGAGCTTGAATCTTTAATCAGCGACCCTCTACAGTTTGTGTGTACAGTGAAGGTAAGAAACAATAGACAAGTTTGCGAAACATGTGTACGTATACTTGCACACAGGTTGCAGTTGCGTTAAAAACTTATTTGCAACATTTCTATTGAAACTTGTACTTTAAGGCTTGCTGATAAAACACTTTCCTGTCCAGTTTCCCCCACAACACAAGACCCCCCTGTCACAGAATATTGTGCCCACGAGAGTCAACTAGAATAAGTTAATGTAACTTTCTTCACAATCGTTATAAAAATAAATGAAGTCTGAACTAAACACTTTCCCTGTGCTATCCTTCATGACATTCTAAATGTGTACAATGTACACGTACCTGGATGGCATAAAAAGAAGGTGAAACGTACATGCACCAGTGTAAGTTTGTAACACAACCTTTTAATGTAATTCATTGTCAGGGATAATTCTAGTAAGCAATTTTGGCGGTTTCTCGCATTAATTTTGTCTAAATCACATTGAAAAGACATAAATGTGAGATGTTCTCCTACTCACTCGCAGTTTGTGTATTTTGTGCCTTTCATTTTTGTTACAGCGTGGTCGTTGCCTATGGCCTCTCTTTTTGTTTATTGAATTTCAGCATCCATATTGACTATGGTCTGCCTGTGCCTTATCAAAGCACTTGTTTTCAAGCATTTTTGCGACCCAGATTAGTTTTGTGTACTCTGTTTCAATCTGCATTTAATAAGCGCCTACAATATCAGAAGCTTTCTGAAAACCTCAAAGTATCATCTTTATAACTGACTTTCACCAAGGTATTTTTATTTTGTATTACCTTTAGATTCCCACAAGCTTTGTTATTCTTTAAGATATTTTACATAAAGAGAAAGACCAGAACATCTTAAGTGTTCATGATATCTAAACTGTTATCTTTGCCTGGTGTGATTAAAAGTAGTTTGAAAAATACTGTAAAATTGATTTATTTCAATACAATTGTTCGCTTCTAGTCAATTTAAAATATATATATATATCAAAATAATATCATTTATCATGAATAACATTACTGTTTAGCATTGTTTTATCACTGCGTGAATCCATTTCTTATCAAAAAAATCTCGCTGAAATTTAAATTCTCTCACCAATTTGGGACAAATGGGAGCAATTCTCCCATTAAAAAACAGACATGGAATTTACCCTGCATTATACTGCAGGAAAAAAATTATAAGACAGTCCTTTTGAGTATTTTTCCAAAACAAACATGTTTTAAATACTTGAATTCAAATATCAATATATTTTTATTCATAAATTTATTATATATTCTTTTATTATTAAACTGAAATTTTAATTTTATTCTAAAATTTGTTACTGTTACTACCCTTGCTGTTACATTTATGTTTCAGGAGTTGGGGAACAACATTCTTGAGAACAGTAAGAACAGCACGGCCCTTCAGGATATTCTGACATCAGCCACCATTATGGTTGTCAGTGTCACCTCATCAACCACACAAGGGTATGGTCCACTCAATGTTATGAGCAAATTGCATAATTATTATTTTTTTACACAAATTAAGAGTTATAAATGCTATACTTATTATGTGTAACTCCTGTTTCTGATTGTGATTATCTTACTGCATGGGGCATAACTATGTACAATACGTGCTGTACCTTGGAATATGTGTATATCATTGTGACACCATGTTTGCAGGGCCTTGTTGACAGATGAAGAATGGAGGATTGTCGAGGAAGCCTGCGATATGGTAGGTTGGAGCTCTGTGAAATTAGAATGTCTTAAGAATTTTTTGCCATTGTTACTTATATTGGCAAATTTTGACTATTGCGAACATTGATGAAACTGGTAAAATAAAGTGTTTATTTTCAAAACATATATTTGCTTATCAAGTTCAATCTGAATGAATTATGTTTACTTTTAAAGCAATACTTGTGTTAAATTCCTGGTAGTGAAAATATTTCATAATGGAATCATTGACTTCTTGTTTATTGAAATCAGCAAGCTTATCTTTTAGTTTGATTTGTAACACTAACTCAGTATAAATCTGAATTGACCTTACAATATTTTTTATGCTTGTTAATAAAAGAGGCCAGCCTATTTACCATCTTACAAACATAACTCTGAGTGATTTTTTTTATTGATTTTTTTTCACTGCCTGTACGTTCGAAACTGGGAAATTTGTGAAAATACAAAATCATGCCAGAATAGCAAAATTACAGCAAATAAATTTGTTTTGAATTCTTCACGCATGCTCTATACTGTATTACAGCTGGCCTGGTAAAGATATTGTTTACTGTTGTTGTTTTTTCAAGAAAAACCTGGCTTATTATTCACTTATTGAAACTGTGTCAAACTAATTTGGAAATGTTATGATTTATGGGGGAAATCACTGACTTCTTATACCCTGTGTGATCTGTTGTAGGCTCTTGAATTGAGCGAGTACAAGAGAAACATCCATGCGTATGTGGAGTCCCGGATGACGTTCATAGCACCAAATCTCTCCATCATCGTGGGGGCATCCATCGCTGCAAAAATCATGGGTAAGCTAATGATATATTATTAGACATATACTATGCTTACCACTTTGTAAGGTAATAATCATGGTATACAATACAGTTTTCAACATTATAACAAATATCATATTATAACCACCTTTTGGGGAATTTCTCATGTGCCTGCAAATGATTCAGTTCGATTTTTTTTTAAAAATGAAACACTGTTCTCTTTCAGTGCATCTGCACTTTCTTTGCAATATTCCTAATTAGAAGAAGACATGATAATAAAGAAGTTTAAAAAGGTTTTGTTAGATTTACCGGTTCATGATGAAGTCATAGATTGCTACTTCAAACTAGTGAACCAATGTTCCCTTATTTTCCCGACACAGGAATAGCTGGTGGTTTGACTAACCTTGCCAAGATGCCGGCGTGTAACATCATGTTGTTGGGGTCTCAGAGGAAGATCTTGGCGGGGTTTTCATCTTCCACAATGCAGTCCCACTACGGTCATCTGTATGAGTGTGAACTTGTACAGAAATCTGCACCGGTCAGTGATCAATCGTTCACTTCTTAATAGCGTTACATATTCAGACAAATTTCATATCGATAATCAAAGGGAAATGGACAACCATATTCAACTATAGAGTCTGACAAAAATCAAGTGTTAAAAAGTATGATGAATAATATCAATATTTATTACAACTTTTTTGTATATATTCATTGATTCAAAATTTACCAAATATATTGAATGACAGAATGAATTAATTATCTTAAGGTATATTCATCGCATCAATTGAATGATGATATTATGTCTAAATAACAAGTTGCTATAAGAAGCGGTTATGGATGAACATAATATATTATCGCCTGTGTTAGGCTCCCTCTGATGATAATTCTTAATATTTTCAGTCATTGTGCAATCACTACTACTAAGTCAGGGAAAATTGAATTATATTCATGTACATTTTTATGTTATCACCTATTATAAAACTTTGGCTTTGTACATCTGTCTCTTAGTCTCTGTTAGGATAGCAGCGTCTTATTAACCAATGTGGAACAAGAAAAAATAAAGTCTTCCATTTCAATAAGTTTCACTTCATATAAACATTACAACTTCAAGCAACTGTGGTTTCTCAATAACAGTTCCAGCACAGTTGACAATGCATCGGTATTTTAATTACTACTACTATCCCATAGTTTAATGGCAAAGCCATTTTAGGATAATTACTTTACATAATTAGTGCGTGTTTCTGGTTGAAAATTATCAAATGAAATCTGATCAAGAGATCAAATCAATAGAATTGCAGATTCGGAAAATGCACTTCTTATATACAGACAGGAAATTAGGAATAAGGAATTCTGACCAATAGAAACATTCCTAGCAATTTATCAGCCAATGGGCTTAGTTGAGGAACTCCTAGTTCCAAAAGACAGTACTTCGGTCGAGGAAATAAACAATAATATTATGCATAAATATCAGGTTAAACATACAGCATTTAACAAGGGCAGTATCTGTTGTCATGCTGACATAAAAAATGCCATTTAACCTTGAAGCATTTGCAATTATCACAACACACATATTTTACATAATTCTAGGATTCCAAATCTGAAACGCAAAGAATGTTACAAACAGTGCAGTAACATGGAAGTTAACTGCAAGTACTGAAATGCACTAATTAAATTAATGTTTTCATTCAACAATGAACAAGATAAGTAATTATCATGTGACAATAAAAGTTGGAAACAACATACATATTTTGGAAGTGCATAATCATTAATGTATGCCCTATGCAGTTTCCTACAAACAATATGGCAAAGATTACAGTTCCTTGACAACTTTAGGAATTTCTCAAATCAGTAAATACTATTAACAAGCATTTAGATATTTAGGTAATGATTATTTCAACACTAACCCCAGGTATCAGATTATGTATGGCTGAACATGTATCAAAGATTGATTTGAAAGTTAACCAATGATGATGCAATTTCAAATGTCAACAGAAGCATATATTTCATTGATAGATTAAAAGGATATATTGATTTTATGAAATTTTAACACCAATGTCCTGATAAATGAGCCCCAGAAATCTTTGCATTTACTTTGAGAACAAAAAAATGTGTAATATATAAGCCTGGTGGACAGGTGATGTATACAAAAATTCTGTTTCTCCCCACCAGGATCTTCGAAAGAAGGCTTCTCGCTTGGTATCAGCTAAATGTGCGCTGGCCGCACGTGTGGATAGTTTCCATGAGTCAGTTGACGGCAAGATTGGGGACTCACTGCGGGCGGATATTGAGCAGAAACTGGACAGGCTTCAGGAACCACCCCCTGTCAAACATGCGAAGGCCCTCCCCGTGCCCATAGACCAGGCCAGGAAAAAACGTGGTGGTCGCAGGTAAACATTCACCTCTTATACTGATTCTGTCTGTCAGTCATTATACCATGACATGCCCACACAACTTGGAGACCTGTTTGATCAAGAACCTCGACAATTCAGTGATAGGTTGCCCTGGAAGCAGCAGATGGCCCTTGTTGTTGTGAGGTCAGTAAGTCAATGTCATGGTCAAAAAGTTTGACCTGGTGCCATGAGCCTTCAACAGCATTGTGCCCTTGACCAGTACATTACCTCTATTGGTTTTGAAGGTAGTAAGGACTTACAAAGATTGTAATCAGTCTATAAATTACCCCAAAAACATGCTAACATTGTTCCCTAGATGTTCATGTAAACATCTTTTGAAATAAATAAAGTTATGTTTTAGAATCCAATAAAGTGGCCCAGTTGCTTAGACATAATTGATTATATCTTACACAGATGCATTGGTTTAATACAAACCTTAAATACAATTATTACAGGGGTGTGTAATAAGTGTTTACCAGTTAGACAAGCATCAGTGTTTAGATTATATAAGTTTTGATAAATCATCGCAGCATCAGAAAGTCTATTAATTTCATTATGACCCCAAAGGTTGGCATATTTAAAGCACACCCTCCGTCCGTCCATCCGTTTGTGCGCCCGGCTCAATTTCTGTCTCTTGTATGGACTTAAAATAACTCGCTACATGTGATTGACGTACCAGGACGACATGTAATGTGCAAGACCCGTGTCCCTACCTCTAAGGTCAAGGTCACCCATAGTGTTTGTTCACAATGGAATGCTGCATATAAGGACATAGAGTATAGGAAGTCATGTCCAGGCTGTTACTTATTCTTGTGTGGACAGATTTTAAAATGACTTGCCACATGTGTTCCACATAGCAAGACAATGTGTCACAGGCAAGACCTGGGTTCATACCACTAAGGTCAAGGTCACAGTTAGTGCTTGTTCACAATGAATGCTGCATATAAGGACATAGAGTATTGGTTGTCTGGGCTTTAACATTTCATGTACTGACCATGTTCATATGTCAATGTCACATTTGGGAGCATTTGTCACATACTGTGACAGCTCTTGTTCACTTCAATATTAATGTTTTTGACATGACCTCAATAGGTATATCATGTACAGTTTTCAGAACTCTCACTGCAGTTTTGCTTCGTCATTGATTCTTAAAATATATTATAAAAAATGATAACAACAAAGCTTTCTTACATATTTATTTCAAACATTAAAACACAAGTACTTGACCATAAAATGCTGTCAAATCATTTGCAGGTAATTAAGCTCTCATACCACCTTTTTTTCTTTAATTATTTTTAATATCTTAAAATATCACAGCATAAAAATGTTCTACATCTAAACTTTAAACAGAAAAAATATGAGTACCTGACCATAATGCTGTCTATCATGTACAAGATGTTAATTAAATGTATTTAAAGAAATGAACACTACAACACATTACAATATCTGGCTTATCACATAATTGTTAAATTTTGCTTGATTATCAAATGATAAAATTATTGCCACTTTTAAAACAAAAATCTTCACTATCCCCATAGTTATGACATGCTAAATATTACAGCTTTAATTTGGTTTCAAATAAGCGGAATAAAGCCCCTTGTCAAACAGTTGTTATTCTGAGATGATTTAGTGTTAATCAGTCTGACAGGCAATCACAACACTACTTAAACTTAAATGATTTAACTGATTGGACCATTCTAGCTACATGCCAGTTTGCGGCATTGTTTCTTAGGTAGAGTTTCAGTGATTTTGAGTAGCATTTCCAGGCCAGGTCCAGCTTGTTCTCCATTTCATAGCAGTGGCCCAGCATGTTCCAGGCTGTATCTATGTGGAGATTATGTTCACTTGAAGATATGTAGAAATGAAAATTGTTCAGTGCCTCAAGTTTACTCTGAGGTTGGTTCAGTTGTCTGTGTGTGAGGTATTGGAGGTAGTGGAGAAATGGGATACAGTCAATCACAACATGGTCCATCCATGTATAGTTGTGTGCTTGACGTCTTTGTTGCCTGTCTTCATCTACAATTGTTCTGAACATTTCATACCTCAGATGTTGTGGAACACATTCCATATCTTCATTTATGAACATAACATGGTAGGCAGTGTACTTTTGTAGCAGATCCTTGAATGGCATATTTACAGCCTTTTCAAAGAACTTATTAGTGCTTGGCATTGTTTTTTCTCTTCCTGTACACGTAGAGCATTGCCACACTTCAGGTCTCAGCAGGCCCTCACAGAATGTCAGGAAGTTTGCTGCTGCCTTATACTGCCCACTGCAGTACAACATGGAGGCAAACTTCAGTCTGTTGGACAGCAAGTCAGAGTCAAAAGATAGCCGATACAGGTGGATAATATCCTGTGTAATGGGTTGGCCTTGATTTATGCATCTAGTTGCTTGAATTGAGGCAAGCGATCCACAAAGCAGTGGTATTAACACAGAAGCTGCTTCTTGTTCTAAATTTGAACCACTCTCACTTTTGAAAAACAGGATATCTAGATATGACGTAAGAGTTTGATCTGAACTGACCTGGTATTGATCAAGAATTTGGTCAAAAGCATGAAAAAACATTAATACATAAAGTTTTAGCAATTCCATATTTGCATATCTATTCAACTCAATTCTGGATTTTAGGTGTGTTGAAATATGTGAACAACAAGCTGAAGACATTCTCTTTCCAAGACTGTCCATTTCTATAGAAAACAAGCACTGAAGGTTATCATTGATGAATTTTGATATTATAAAATGCAGATTATTTTGTTCATGTTTGAACAGTTTTCCAGTGAACAGGTTTACCTCGGAGATTGTGTAATGTGGACAATTCTTGATCCTCAGCCATCTGAGAAGTGTGGTCAAACAATAGATGACACACTGAACAAGGTTTTCCTCCCTCCATTTGTCTGGTGGATATGTCTCCATGGTAAACAACATTGCAGTCTTAATGTGGAATGTGCTGAAACGGTCACCCACATGGGATGTGCTGAAACAGTCATTCACAATCAACTTTCTGATTGATTTTCTAAGAATCTTAAGGAAGACATATACTTTATGCTGCACTGTATTCATGTCAAATATCAAGAGTCTTTCCATCATAGAAGTTGAAAATCTCCACTCTCTCTTAGAAAGAGGATAGCAGGGATATTCATGAGGCACAAGGAATGTTGAGGATTTGCACCTGATTGGTCTTGAAGGATCTTCAGTGTATCCCTGTGGCACAAGGAACACTCCAGTCTGCCTTGCCTGGTCCAGTTTGTCAGGTCTGGGCCAATGGCCAGGGCGTGGCTTGTTGAATAGGAACACAGTGATATGCTTGTACATTATCCTCGTTATCATTCCAGCTTTTTGAAGGACCATGACGCATAATCTCCCCTGACTCATTAGTCTGTCTTATGACTCTACAGATTTCAACTTGAGTGTTGGTCATTAGCACTCTTCCCTCTGTATCCACCATGTCACTGGGCCCTGTCTTCTCTGTCTCTGGTAATGGGAGATCAGGTTTCAGCCGCTGTAGCCAGCAATGCTGGGGTGGGGAATGCTCAGTCTTTAGCACAAGGAGATTCCTCTTTTCCTGCTTCCACTCACCCCTGTCTAGTATTACTGGCATGCTATCATGGCAATATAATGTGTCAATATCTGACTTCATCCCAATTGTTGTGGTTCCCTCTGTTTGGCTGCCAAAATGATAGAGAGTCTCATTGTTACCCTCTACCTCATCTCTGATCCCCTTAATTGTCTCCTCCATCAGCCATGTTCTACTCCTCCTGGTGCGGATGTACCTGCTGACCCCGATATCCTCCAACACCTGGGAAAGACGCAGGGACAGGAGTTGCATACTCGCTCTGTCCCTGCGTCTGGAAGAAATTGATTCAGATCTGAGGATTTGTTAATTAGCTACAGAATGCAACTTAAATAAGTGTCATAATTTGTTAGAATGTTGATTTTATAAACACATGATACTGTTAAAACTTTGAAGCAGTACCACCTTTGAGTTGTTTGTTTTAACAGTATAGTGCTTTTGGTTAATTAGGTTACTATTACCAGATAAACCATTTTAAAGAAATGTAGGTTGTCAGGCAAATGGGAATTTCCATTGTTACATTAATCAGAACTCATAAGACTGTTTTGCCAAAAGTATTTTTCGTCAGTAATGGTTTTTTTTAAGAACCATTTTTCAGGGTAAGACACTAACATTTTTCACAACATAGTTCCACGAACTACTGGCCGTAATTTCTCGAAACTTCTTAGGTCCCTTATAGATCATGATTAAGCTGAGCTCACTATTTTTGTTGTTTTTTCAATAATTTGCGTAATATTACCTTCTTTGAGAGTTAATATTCTTTATATAGAAGTAATCTTTAAAATAATCACAATAAAGTATGTATTTTGGCTAATTGAAATAAGCTACTTTTTAATGGACTCTAATGCACCAATCATTTGTAAACACGGCCCAACCAGGTCCGAAGAATAGCGGGGACTTTGGCTTTAGGTCCATCCAATTCCGGGTAAAGTCTCCGTCCTGCAGAGACAATTTGTCATTTTGCCACAAACTGCTGGAAATTCCCCCGCAAAATGCCCCCGCACCCCAGGATCCTCAGGTATACCCCTGGATGGGTGGCAGTGGTTCAATTGATTGTTGCATCAAGCTTAAGAAGTTTCGAAAAAATAGGGCCTGGATCTTAAATCCAGGTAGTTCAACTAAAAAGATGATAATCCAAAAATCATGCACAGAATCCTTCAGCGTTTTGTGTGACTTAGCCTTCTCCTGTGGGATAATGTCATTATAATTTGATTGGTCATTCTTTGAACAGGCTCAATCCTAAAATTTCCACTTTCTTCTACCACTTTTGGAAAAAAATCAGAACATTTTGGGCCTGACCTTTTTTCTTTAAAACCCTAAATATCTAAATACCATGCTAACCTATAATCTGTAATTTTTAAGAAAAAAGTGCAATAAACAACATGTCAAATCGCTTGACACCTAGGCCGAGATCGTAGCTAAGTTACGGCACAAATG
Source organism: Mya arenaria (assembly GCF_026914265.1). Taxonomy (NCBI): domain Eukaryota; kingdom Metazoa; phylum Mollusca; class Bivalvia; order Myida; family Myidae; genus Mya; species Mya arenaria. The sequence continues at coordinate 43,109,135 of NC_069123.1, read as the reverse complement.
ACAGATCTCCTACTAATCAGCATTCTTTGTAAATATTGGCTTCCTACTTATCAGCATTCTTAGGTTATCTAAAAGACATATTAATTAGTATAAAACATTAAAAAAACAAACATTTAGGCGCAAAAAATAACTTACACAATTTCTGCAGTTGTCTGCACTTACACTGTGCACTACAGTAGACCTGTTTGGGCAGTCTGTCAGATTGATTAATCAGCTGTTTTAAAACAAGCTTTAGTTTTCACGAGCCAGACGTCATATTCCTTCTGTTTGCTCCATTAAAAACACCGACATTTGACTATACTTTAAACTATGACATATTTTCCGAAAATCTAAAAATAGTAACAACCATCAAGAGTTTGTTCAACATCGTATACATAATTGTTAGTGACTGGAAATGCAAGGGATTTTAAAAAATCGACCCCGTTTGAATCCTATCTAAGGGCTCGGAGAGCCGATTCTATCTCTTTGACATTGTCGGATGTTCCACATGTCTGGCTATAAATAAAACCACACCGGTATAAAGATGGTTTTTCCCTATCTAAAAATAAAGACATTTCATAGACTGGTTTAAATATTGGTTTAAATGCGCGCGAAATTCAGTAAACAGTCAACGTTGTTCGTAACTGCTCTTCCCATTTGGAGCTCCTCGGCCATTTTTTTCAAAAACAACCTCGGATGTATATGGACGGTTTACATACTTAAAAAGTGGTACGTTTAAGTCTGCTGCAAATAGATCGCGTAGTATAAATCTTATTTAGTAGTTAAAATTTATGACTTAACTCTTGGGAATCGTAATTATGTTTGCAATAATACACTTCACTGGCAATCAATTTAAACTGAGAGCAATGAATACAACTCTTAAAAACTACATTTAATTAATGCTTTTATTAAAAAAAATACGGACTACTTCAACAGATGTACCGGCATACATCCGAGGTTGTTTTTGAAAAAAATGGACGAGGAGTTCCGAATGTGCTCTTCCATCTACGCAGTGTGTCTATACCACGTGATAAATTACGTCATAAAGGCTACGTCGGAAGGGAACTTAAAACAAAGATTACTTTTCTATATTTCCACGCTTATAAATGAAACAAAGGGCAGTCTATGCCGCTTACAGAGCCCCGTCTTCAGTCTTTTACCGGAATTTGATTAAGGGATTAGTTTTTCAAACACTTCGACAAACGTGTTTGTAAGATATGTTTTGACAGTGCTCAGTCAGACGGTTGTTTTGAGAAAAGGTTTATCGAAGTGTTTAAAGAAACTAAACTCTTGACCAAACTACGGTAAAAGACCGAAGGCGGGCGGGGCTCTGTCGGCGGGGTTGACTGCGCTATGTTTCATTTAAAATGGTAAAGAAATACTAAATTTATATTTGATTTAAGAATTATCTAAGTATTCGTTCGATGCCTTCCTACGTAGCATTATGACGTAATTTATCACGTGGTATGCACACACTGTCTACGGCAAGCTATAGAATGAGTGTTTATCGGTGATATTCGGCTATTTGACCTCAATTTTAACGCAATATAAAGCGTATTAAAGATTTTAACCTTAATTAATTTATGTGATACTTTATTTTTAGTAGTCCGACGGACTATTGACTTAAAATCCGACCAAAAAACTGGTAGTCTCGGACCACAGGGCCAGGGTGCGTTGTTTTGACACATCCCTTTCACCACGCCCCTCCCCCAATTTTTTCAAACCAAAGGCTTATTTATAATGATGGCGGAACTGTTATTAATGATAACTGATATAAAAAATAGTTTGATATTAGAATAAAAATTAAAACATTGTTCCCTCATCATTATTAATAAGCCTGGGATTTTTTTAATAAAATGGGTGGAGAGGGGGTCAAAGAGGTGTGTCAAAACAACTCACCCAGCCCCTGTGTCTCGGACTACTGTTACTGTCAAACCCTGTTTTTCTATAAAAGTTATGATCTTTTAAGTTAAACAATCTTTAAGAAAGTAAAGACAAACATACAGGTAGATTATTGGTTTACCTTTTTCTAAAACATTTCAATAAAAAATCCCATCCTTATATTCCTGATACCTTAACAAAATGAATTTTCAAATAATATAAATTTGCTGTTCTATAATTAGAAACAAGTCAGGTTTAACCGTTGTGCAATTTCATTTGAGTAGATTAACCAACCTGTAAAATACATTGCTTTTCTTCAGTTTAATGTACTTGGTGAACAAGTATGTGAATTTTGGATGCCTGCTGACCTCATATTATTTTCAATATGGTACAATTTGAATTGGCTTAATGAGTACAATAAGCATATATGAAAAGTTATATCAAAACCAATATTGGGAACACAATCTTTTAAGCCTTGAAAGATTGCTTACAGGCCAATTTACCTCCTATTTCAGTTGAAATAATAAACAATAAACTGCATTGACTTCATTAATAATGTTGTTTTTTTCAGAAATTTATTTTACATACCTGTTATCAGTATCCAATGCCCTTTCAAATGTCACTATATATATCATTTTCAATGGCTCCTGGAAGTGACCTGCTTAATTGAACATTGAATACCTTAATTAGTTTGTTTTGTTTAATCAAGGCATAACAAAGGGCATGAACAAAAATATAAAAGGACATGACTGTAACACGACATTGTTTATATTAAAATATATTTTAATAAAACGGCACCTTCAGGCACATCTGAAAAGTCATTTTCTACAAGCTTACCCGGGCATCTGTTAGTACTTAAAACATAGCTTTTCTTAAACTGGGTGTGCACTCACTCTCCCATTCCCAAATAAACTGCCATTGGTTTGAAATGTACTTGAATAGGGTTTGTTTTTTGGCCTTTATGGAAAAATGACAATTCATGTACACTGGAATGGGGAATTTTTGAGTCCTTTTCCAAAATTGGGATTCTAATATACCATAATTATGTAAGTTGAATGTATTTAATACTCTTTTTATCCATTTATATGTGGGCTCTCTTAATTTTAATAACAATAAACAACAGTTTTCAAATGGAACTTCTTCAATTGATATATTCTTTAGGAAATTCTAATAGGGAAAAGGACAGCAAAGTGCATTTCCCGCAGTTTATTGTTGCTGTGCTACAACACCATGATTATATGCTTAGTTGAAACACTATATGAACAACTTATCTTCATACTACTGATCCTTTGGTGGTGCAATATTCAAAATTGCTCTATATGCCCCCATCGAAGATAAGGCTGGTTGGTCGGTATGTCTGTTTGATTGTCAGTCAGTAGACTGTGTCTTGTCCATTCTATAAGTTATAACTGGAGAAAGTTTTGACCTAGAATAATAAAAATATACAAGAAGTTTACCCACGACCAGCAGTTGACACCTATTGTTTTAAGTTAGAAGATCAAAGGTCAAGTTGAAAGTCATCTTTTTTTTTTTGCAAAACTTTGGCCACACAATGACCTAAGCATTTACCACCCAATGACTTAAGAACTGGCGGCACAATGACTTCAGAATTGGCCACAAAATGACTTTAAAATTACTCAAGATTACTTTAGAACTGTTTCACATAGGAACATGAAGCTCCACCAGAACATTGCCCTTGACCAGAAGATGACTTCTATTGTTTTTAGAGTCAGAAGGTCAAATATCAAGGCTAGAGTTTATATTGTTGTTTTTTGTTGTCATTTTACTTTTTGATGGGGGAGACTTTGTCCACTCAATAACTCAAGCGCAGTTTGATCTAGGACCAGTAAACGCCATCAGTAGGTTTGACCTGCTAACCCCAAAACAAAAACAGTTGACCAATACAAACTCCCTATTGTATTCAGAGGTAATTAGGTCAATGCATATGTTCTACGAACACATTCATGCAGTCTAGCAAGAGGTGATTAGGGGTCATTTTGTTTTACAAACATATCTCTTGTATTATAATAATGTTAAATTCTGATTGCCATGTAGTTTATTATGTTATATAAAACACATACATAATTTTCAAGTGTATAATTTTCTAAATTATTCATTTGTTTTGAATTGAAATAAAATAAGATATAATATTAAGCTAATGAATTATCTGTAGAATACAATTGACTTTCTGCTTATGTTATCCTTTCCTTACAGAGCAAGAAAGATGAAGGAGCGACTCGGTCTTTCAGAAATGAGGAAAGCTGCAAACAGAATGAACTTTGGAGAGGTAGGGTATATTATGTTATAATAATGTTATGTTACCTGTATACAGGCTGAGGACGCTGTGTGTACTTTTTGAGGTACTATCGACTTCAAACTTCATATACAGATACCAGGGTAGATCTCGTTGAAGAGAAATGCAATGCATATGATCCATTACTCTGCTGCAGTATTTGGTTAGTTATTGCCCTTTGTTAATTTTCATTATTAATTTCTGTCTGGATCGTCACTTGAAAAGTCATAGAGGTATTGAATGTAAACATCATTTACAGAAAGATTTATGTAATCCATTGTACTAAGGATATGGCCGACTGTGACTACTCTTGTAGAGTAAGTTCATAGCATGAGGTAAAATGTGATACAGGCATGTTTATATATTCAGCATTATAGTAAAAGGTAAACAAGTAGAACAATGGTTATAGAGGATTTAATTGATTCCCCCATTTGTTTCAATCTCTGTCCCCTCAAGTAAAGTGACTGTTAGAGCCCTGATAGGGATTTGATTTTATGATAGACAGCTGACAGCTCCCTGATTTATCTTGATAATGATGAAATGAACAATTGATGATCATCATTAAAACAGTTACTAGTATTAGGTTTTGAAAAAAAGTATCTTCACTCATAATTCAGAGAATTGTTTGCGGATTGTTTCATGACCTGTGAATATTATTGTTAAGAATTTAATGATGCAAAATATTGATTGATAACAAACTTTATATTGATTTTGTTTCTGTTCATTTTGAAACTTATGTATGAATTGACTGTTTGTTTCTGCTGTTTGTTTCTGTCCGTATAATTGTTTGTTTCTTCACATGTATAACTGTTTGTTTCTGTCCAGAATTATTTTTTTATTAATGCCATGTATAACTGCTTGTTATCAGATTGAGGAGGACGCGTACCAGGAAGACCTCGGCTTCTCGCTGGGAACCATGGGTAAATCAAAGACAGGAAGGATCCGCGGACCAATTGTTGACTCCAAAACAAAGGCCAGGATTTCAAAGTCTCTTCAGGTCTGCTCTTTTATCATATTATGAAGGGTACTGGTATTAACAACATCCAAACAATAGATTTTCTGGTATTCTCAGGACCTGTTAGGGTCTAAAAATTGTACAATAACAATACCCGGTAATAATTGTACAGGTGAAGCCTGAAAAAGAGTGTGTGAAGGTCGAAAATGTTTGATAAATAAAATAATTAAAAACAGCTCGCTTTTTTTGTTAAAACTAACCTTCCACCCTTACCAAACTCTCAACCCTATTCTTGTAATAAAAATAACTACTTATTCAAGTAATAAAGAAGGAGTAAGATATTTAAATAAATGGTAAAGTTATACATTTACTGTATAATGTCGACCCTGCTAACATTAACTACCATTAATGTAATAGATTTTTCTTGGCATTGTGTGTTCTTTATGTATCCATGCATGATAAAACAATACCCAGTGTTAGTTCATTTAAAATGCAAAATAGTATTTATAACATAAACCAGGTGTTTTTGTTGTATATTTGTCTGTTAACTAAGTATTTGTCAGCTGCTCTAGGGTAGTCTTAGCTTACTTACCTGACTGGTTCACATCATGGAGTACTTGTATACAGACTGGTTTTCCTATATTTTATAGCAAAAGATCCAGAAGGAGCGTCAGACATGGGGCGGTAGTACAACAGTGAAGAAACAGGTGTCCGGAACAGCCTCAAGTGTGGCGTTTACACCGTTACAGGTAACTTTCATACATACTGGAAGCACAGTGGAATTATTTTTACTTTTGCAAAACATCATTACCACTGTGTTATAGTGTCGCTTTCAAATCTAGGCAAACACATAAGGATTTCTTTGTCCTGCTGAGTCAGCCACGTTGTCTGTGGTGTCATCGCACTTTAGTTTTTGATTAATAATTATTTACAGTCTTCAGACTTTGTATGCACATTAGTTATGTATAAGAGATGACCCCTATTGCTTTTGGGGTAAAAAAGGAAAAGGTCAAGGTTATGGTGACCTTTAGTAAGTTTACTATAAAAAAAAAATTGGACACTTGTTTCTGAAAAATAATAATGTCTTGGAGTAGTCTTCAAAAATGGTACCCACATTGGTGGTGGTCAGTAGGAGGGCTTGATCATTTTAGGGTCAGCAGTCAATGGCCAAGGTTATGGTGACCTTAAGTAGAATAATTACTGTTTTTTACAACTTTTTGTACATTGGCAATTGTCATTATAACCCCTATAAATTTTAGGGTGTTTAGGTCAAAGATCAAGGTAATTGTAACTCTAAATAAAAAAAATAATGGGTGCTCCCAGCAAGCGGCACATCCTTTGAGGAATTCTAGTTTTTAATTTCTTCAGATTTTGAGTCTTATAATCCTTTGATAATATTAACCTTTGTGAAAGTTGATGGAATGAGGCATGTGTAATAAACATAGATGATGATAGTATATATTTAACAATTAACTGTAAGCATATACTTTTGTTCAATGCTTTGGGCAAGACTCCATTATAAGGGCATTTTGTTGTAATATTAAAAGATGAAAATGGAAAGAATGTAGAAGCGCCATACAGAAACAAATAAAAAACAGGTAGTTATAGAAATGAAAGACATGCTTTAAAGTATAAAATGCATGTGTTATTTGTTGTTCCAGGGTCTCGAGATTGTCAATCCCCAAGCTGCAGAGAAGAAAGCGGCTGAAGCTAACGCCAAGTATTTCTCCAGTACGGCCTCATTTGTCAAGGTGGAGAAAGAGATCTGGCACAAATGATCATGTGTACATTGGGGGGATGAGAGAGAAAAGGTTCAATCTGTGTCTTTATTCAATGGCACTTAGAGCCTTTTCGCCTTCACCCCTAGACATGTGGTGTATAAGGGTTAAGTCCGGAAATCAAACATCTGATGGTTGGATTTTTCCAAAGAAACTACTGGTAGTGTATTCCAGTCGTTCAAATTTTCAATTTGAATTGTTCTACTTTTTGAATAAACACCAATGCTTTATAAAAGTTAATATTAAAGTTTTTGGTGTGTAGTTGTTCAAGGTGACTTTTAACAATAACTGTACATGTTTACATGTACTACTACTACTACTGTGTAGCCTGAAGACAGTTATATTACAAATGAGACAAGGAAGGGTAAAAAAAATTATTGTCTGGTTCAACATTGTTTTAAGGAACACGATATTGTTTGTATACTAAGTTTCTTTGTTTCCTGGGGAGAACACTGAAGGTATCTGGAAGTGAAAGGGCATTTACTATCAATCAGTTCTTTTGCCCTATTAGTACAAGAAAACTTTGTTAATATCTGTGCATATTTGTATATTTGATATAATTAATTGTATGGAGTAATGAATCATAAGATGTATTGTTGGAGAGAAATGCCTTCTTTAGAACAGAACAGATTACTGCAAATGCTGTTTAAGACATGTATTGATGTATTGTATTGATGCTGTTAAGTGGATACTATCTTGTTCAATAAACAAATGCAAATACTATATTCTTACTTCCTCATTTTTTCCAGTATTTTAATCTAATGAAAACAGCCATGCATTAAATAATTGTGTAGCAATTTAACGTACTATATTTTCGTGTACACATAATTTCTATATTAAATCACGTAAATAAAATTTCTGTGATTTTTCCATCTGTAGGACAGTGCATTATTTGACTTTGTAAATACCATGATAAAGCCATTACCGGTAACCTAATTGTATCCGAATGATGTTAAGGTGGATAACATAAATTGATGGAGAAATAGCAACTGTTTGGCAATGACTTGACAGAGCCACTTATGAAGAACAAGTGCTTATTCTAGCCTTTGCTTTCATATAAAGGCAATTAGAACATATCCAGTGTTTTTCTTCCTGTATCATTTTCGACCATGTTTAAATGCAAACCTACAATTACTATGATAAAATATTGGAATAACATTTATTCTTTGTTTCACATTATTCAATGGAAGTATATTTCCTTACATATTTTCTTCATCAAATCCAAAAGGATTTTTAAAAAAACAATGAGTATGCAAACAGTTTGAAACTATTTAATTCATAAGATTTGGCCTTTCTGTTAAAATGTTACTCGTGTTTAAAATCAATACGTACACATGTTTAACAAACATGAATTTTGAGTGAAAAACCTTAATTACTTACTACATATAGATTTGATGGAAAATACTAATATTATTGGTTCCTTGTGTGTCACTAATTATCTGTGCTCAGATATCTAGCCCAGTTTAAATGTCCAAGTTATCTGTGCTCAGATATCTAGCCCAGTTTAAATGTCATAAATGCTACGTCGGAAGGCAATATTTTGGGTTATATGTGCAGGAGGACCATGCTGTCGTCCGTGTTAGCGCCGTTTCAGACGCCAATCTTTCTATTGTCCTTAGTCAGCGTTCCTGGTGACGTTGAGGCACAAAGTCCCACCAACTGTAATGCTCGTAATTGCTTTATTCGCTTTTTTTAGAAATAAAAATATCACCATGTCCTTAATGAACTGCATCACTTCTGTTTCTTTGGTTTGGCAAGTTGTTAGACTATTAGAAAACGAAGTCTGTTGCTTAGGTGATAAATCATTTTTAAATCCAGTATTTCTTTGCATGTTGATTAGTTTTTCATTTCTTGATTTATAGTAAAAGCTCTTTTGTTTCGAGCAACAGAAACGAGATTTACTAAAATATGTCTGACTCTTTTTCATGACTGACATTTAATGGGCACAAAAAACTTCTGTTATCAAATTGAAACGTCTCAAACTTTCCCGGATTTATTTTGAGTTTTAAAGTTGTTCTACTGCGTATGTGCAGCCATAACAATCTTTATCAATGTCTTGCACTAAACTTTCATCTTTTCCTGACCAGTTTTTTTTTTTAAAATGCCACTGCTTTAGACTCGTACACTTCTTCAATGATAAGTAACTTCTTCAAATGTGTGACATTAGTTTGTATTCATCCAGTTCCTGACTCATATTACTACTCTCGACGTCAAACATAGGCCAACACACAACGTCAGTGCTCGTTCACTAAATAAGAAGTTTCGGCACGCGTAGACGTTATTTATGTCCATTGAACCGAGACTTACAGTGCCCATAATGTATTTTTTACCGTGATTGATCTGACTCCAATCAGGCCAGACCCATACCAGTCTGTTAATGAAGTTTGCCATTGTTGAGGCCTTGAAGAAAATCAAGTAAAGACGTACACAGTTTTAGCAGAAGCCACACACCAACTTGAAAATGTTTTACCTGTGTAATGATGCCATTCGCCTGCGTCAGAGGTAACTTTACAAAATGAGATTGTTCTACCAGGGTAATTATTGTTCATTATTTATAATCTTACGATATTTCGGGCCTGTGGGAAAATGTCTTGATGCTAAAAACGATAAACTATTTCTTAATTAGTAAAATTAAAATTAAGTAAGAAATTTTTGCGCTTAAGAATTGTCGAGAAATTAATGCCAGATGATTAGATCTATATGTATATATGACTATGCCTTTATCGAACCCCTATGGTCGAAGATCCTATGAATACTTTTTCTATGAATACAAATACACAGAACAAATTGAGAATAAACTTCCTTTTTTTGGATTTTAAATATTGTTATAATAATACTTTCGGTACATTAGTGGTTGTTAAGTATCTCTTAGTGTTTTAAGTATATCTAAGTAGTTCTAAGAAGCTCTTAGTAGCCTTTAGTGGCTTTTTGCAGGACAGACTGTAACAGTATGATAGGGCTTATCAAATTATACCATTGTTTGTGTTTCAGTTTTCATTAGTTTAAATTGTCTGCATTGTTTACTAGAAAAGATTATGACTAAGTTTCTGTGAAATAGAAGTACTTAGATATACCGTTACAAGAAGTTACAAGAAACAGACCAACCTCTGCCGTTCTGTGAGACACTAAGTTACTGTTCATGAAACTGTTTAACAGTAAAAGCGGTTGCAGAAATCTTGCAACTAAAGTTACTTTGTGCTGCAGCCTGAATTTTATCTTACAAAACAGGATTGTCTTTCCAAAATAAACAAAATAAATAAAAAAACATTCAAATGTGTTTACTTCCTATTTTGACAAATTGTGCGATCCACTCATTATTTGTTTCTTTTTCAGTTATAAAGCACTTGCCAAGTTTTGCCAAAATCGACCCGCATTCCGGCTGGGTCTGGTACTTCCTAACTAAATTTTATAGGCGGAGTGCCACTTACAAGGTCTAGTTAAAGGAATGTTTGGCATGATAGTCACCTGCTGTGCATCTCCTGCTAATTGCACTGGTGTCACAGTAGGGGTCAATTTCCTGTGTATTCGTTTATTGGCTCAGGGCCATTTAGGGTCCATTTTCATAACATAACATCCACAACTGCACAGCAGGATACTTAGATTGGAGATCTGATAAGACAATTAACAGCACAGGTTGTGTACACATTTTTTTTTTTGTTTGTTGTTGTTGTTTTTTTTGGGGGGAGGTCACTTAAAGAAGGCTTGAACTTGGCATTTAAGGGGTCACGTCCACCTACCATTCCAAATAGGTCTCCCTCTTTACCTCTTTACCTCAGATAGTTCTAGATAAATCCTAGAATCAGGATTGAGAGCTTTTAACTTCAAACTATTGTACAGTTGTATAGACAGAATTTTGCTCGGAAATACCTTTGAATTGAATATAAATGATTTTGGGAAGTAGAAGACTTTTGATAATTTTGAGGTGAGTACGTCAGGGTAACGGTCAACAGACGTATTAAAACTTTGCCCATACAATAACTTGGGAAATATTTAACCTCACTTAGCTTCATTGACAGGGTGCCCTTGGCCAATATAATACCCATTTTGTTTGGAGGTTAAATAGTGGATCAATGGTGAAAGTCACGGTCATTTTTCTTATCAAGACTGTCTGCAAATACCGAGTTTATTGTAACCATTACTAATAAATGCATTTCTTTTAAAGTGACACTCTTATACAAAATCGATACATACCCATGTATAACAAACATCAACTTTGACTGAGAAACCCTTAACTACTTACTAAATAATGCATTTATGCAAAATATTAAATACTGATAACAAGATTGTAACCGTGTATTTATTTCATAGCAGAAAGTGCAAAAAATATTAAAAAATTGGTGAATGCTAAAAGATTAACTGTGGTCTACTAAAGTCTCATGGGACAGAAATACCGTGTTTATGCTCATTTGTTTTCAAATTAAACTCCGTATCCTTCATAGAAACCATTGTTTTCGACATTTATCCATCCTTTTTGGAAAATTAAAACAATATTATTAATTGTGGTAAATCTTATTTGGGAATAAGATTGCATCTTTAAGTTCACCTTCATTCAATCTTCCATATATTTCTGACAAAGTGGAGATCAGGGTATAAAATTATGGTGGCATATTACTTAAAAACAGGCTTAAAAGTGCCCAGAACTGCCACCCGTATTACCCTTTTTAGCTATACAACAGTAACAGGTTAACTAGTTATGGTTTTGTATTAATCTTTATTTCAGGGCGAAATTGGAATTCCCGATTATAATCGAAATGACGCATTTACTCAAAAAGAAAGGTCCTGACACCTTTCATAAAAATGTTGTGGGGAATAACACTGCAGTCGGATGAACAGGAATGCAGACAAACAGGCCATTATGTTTATAAGGTTTCGGTAAAAGTTCTAAAACATCTTCGTAACATCAAAACATCTACTAATTTTATTTACTTCAAACTTAAAGTTCAAGACATATATACGTATATCATGTACAGTTTTCATAACTCTTTCATCAAGTGTTGCTTCGTTAGTGATTTTTGCACGAAGAAACAAAATAATGAAATATTACAACATAAAAGCTTTCTAAAAATGTTAATTTCAAACCTTAAAACACAGGCACATGGCCATAAAATGGTATCTTATTATCTGCAGGTAACAAAATAAGTACTTGACCATTAAATGCTGTCTTTTCATCTGCAGATAAAAAAATAAGTACTTGACCATAAAATGCTGTCTTATCATCTGCAGATAACAAAATAAGTACTTGACCATTAAATGCTGTCTTTTCATCTGCAGATAAAAAAATAAGTACTTTACCATAAAATGCTGTCTTATCATCTGCAGGTAACAAAATAAGTACTTGATAATAAAATGCTGTCTTATCACCTGCAGGTAACAAAATAAGTACTTGACCATAATGCTGTCTTATCATCTGCAGGTAACAAAATAAGTACTTGATAATAAAATGCTGTCTTATCACCAGCAGGTAACAAAATAAGTACTTGACCATAATGCTGTCTTATCATCTGCAGGTAACAAAATAAGTACTTGACCATAATGCTGTCTTATCATCTGCAGGTAAGAAAATAAGTACTTGACCATAATTCTGTCTTATCACCTGCAGGTAACAAAATAAGCACTTGACCATAATGCTGTCTTATCATCTGCAGGTAACAAAATAAGTACTTAACCATAATTCTGTCTTATCATCTGCAGGTAACAAAATAAGTACTTGACCATAAAATGTTGTCTTATCACCTGCAGGTAACAAAATAAGTACTTAACCATAATTCTGTCTTATTATCTGCAGGTAACAAAATAAATACTTAACCATAATTCTGTCTTATTATCTGCAGGTAACAAAATAAGTACTTGACCATAAAATGTTGTCTTATCATCTGCAGGTAACAAAATAAGTACTTAACCATAATTCTGTCTTATTATCTGCAGGTAACAAAATAAGTACTTGACCATAATGCTGTCTTATCATCTGCAGGTAACAAAATAAGTACTTGACCATAAAATGTTGTCTTATCATCTGCAGGTAACAAAATAAGTACTTAACCATAATTCTGTCTTATCACCTGCAGGTAACAAAATAAGTACTTGACCATAATGCTGTCTTATCATCTGCAGGTAACAAAATAAGTACTTAACCATAATTCTGTCTTATTATCTGCAGGTAACAAAATAAGTACTTGACCATAAAATGTTGTCTTATCACCTGCAGGTAACAAAATAAGTACTTGACCATAATGCTGTCTTATCATCTGCAGGTAACAAAATAAGTACTTAACCATAATTCTGTCTTATCATCTGCAGGTAACAAAATAAGTACTTGACAGTAGAATGCAGTCTTATCATCTGCAGGTAACAAAATAAGAAGATGACCATAATGCTGTCTTATCATCTGCAAGTAACAAAATAAGTACTTGACCATAATACTGTCTATCAAGTGCAAAATTCATAACTTGTTTCTAAAATTGATAAAAAAAGTTGTCAACCCTTCTACTCATAACATCATCTGGTATTTCACATGAAGGTTAACTTTTGCTTGATTATAGTGAAATAATTGCAACTAGTAAAATGTAAATCTTCAATTTTCCCGTATTTCCGACATGCTACATATAACAGCTTTGGTATCAAATACGCCCCTTATTGTACAGTTGTAATTCTGAGTTCATTTAGCGTTAACCTGTCAGGCAACGAGAACACTACTTTAACTTAAATGTTTAATTAACTGATTGTGGACCATTCTAGCTATATGCCAGTATGCGGCATTGTTTCTTAGGTAGAGTTTCAGTGATTGTGTGTAGCAGTGCCAGGCCAGGTCCAGTCTGTTCTCCATTTCATAGCAGTGGCCCAGCATGTTCCAGTCTGTATCTATGTGGTCATGACTTTGACCTGAAGATATGTAGACATTAAGATTGTTGAGTGCCTCAAGTTTACTCGGATGATGGTGCAGTTGTCTATATGTGAGGTACTGTAGGTAGTGAAGAAATGGGATACTGTTAATCGCAATGTAGTTCATCCATGTATAGAGGTACGCTTGACGCCTTTGTTGCCTGTCTTCATCTACAATTGTTCTGAACATTTCATACCGCAGATGTTGTGGAACGCATTCGATATCTCGATTAATGAACACAACATGGTAGGCAGTGTACTTTTGTAGCAGATCCTTGAATGGCATATCTACAACCTTTTCCAAGAAATCATTGCTTGGTATTTTTTTTTCTCTTCCTAAACACTAACAGCATTCCCTGCTTGGTCCTGAAGTGTGGCAATGAGTCACAGTAGGATAGGCAGTTTGCTGCTGTCTCATACTGCCCACTGCAGTTCAACATGGAGGCATACTTAAGTCTACTCGACAGCAAGTCAGAGTCAAAGAACATTCGATACAGGTGGATAATATCCTGTGTAACGGGTTGGTCATTACTTAAGCATCTAGATGCTTGAATTGAGGCAAGCGATCCACAAAGCAGTGGTATTAACAAAGAAACTGCCGCTTGTTCTAAATCTGAACCAATCTCACTCTTGATCATCATGATATCTAGATATGTTGGTAGAGTTTGATCTAAACATACCTGCTTATCAAAAAGAATTCCGTTAAACTTATTAAAAAGTTCGAGTTCATCACGGATTAATAGTTCCATTTTTTGAGATTCAATCAACACTCTTCTGGATTCAATGTGTGGTGATATACAACAGACTGAAGATAGTCTTCTTCCAAGTCTGTCCATTTTTATTGAAAACAAGCACTGAAAGTTATTATCATTGATGATTTCTGATATCATATTAAGCAGATTATTTTGTTCATGTTTGAACAGTTTTCCAGTGAACAGATTCACCCCAGAGATGGTGAAGTGTGGTCAGTACTTGATCTTCAGCCATCTGTGAAGTGTGGTCAGACAACAGATGACACACTGTACAAGATTATCCTCTTTCCATATATCTGGTGGATATGTCTCGATGGTAAACAACATTGCAGTCTTAATGTGGAATGTGCTGAAACGGTGATCCACAATCAGCTTTGTATATGATTTTCTAAGAACCTTAAACAATACATACACTTTGTGCTGCACTGTATTCATATCAAAAATCAAAAGTCTTTCCATCAGTGCAGTTGAAAATCGCCATTCTCTCTTTAATAGAGGATAGCTGGGATATTCATAAGGCACATGGAATGTTGTGGATTTACACCTGATTGGTCTTGAATGATCTTCAGTGTATCCCTGTGGCACAAGGAACACTCCAGTCTGCCTTGTCTGGGCCAGTGTGTCAGGTCTAGGCCAGTGATAAGGGCGTGGCCTGTTGAATAGGAACTTGCATTCTTCCGGAAGGTTGGCACAGCGATAAGCAACGACATGATCATTTTTTTCCCCAGCTTTTTGATGGACCATGGCTAAACATCTTTTCTGACTCGGTAATTTTCCTAATTATTCCACAGAGGTCAACATCAGTGTTGACTTTTAACACTCTTCCCTCAGTGTCCACCATGTCACCGGGCTCTCTCACCTTTGTCTCTGGTAATGGGATGTTAGGTCTCACCCACTGCAGCCAGCAGTGCTGGGAAGGGGAATTCTCAGTCTTTACAACAAGGAGATTCCTCTTACCCTGCTTCCATTCACTCCAGTCAAGTATTATTGGCCAGTCATTAAAGCAATATAATGCGTCGACATCTGACTTCATCCCTAGCGTTGGTGTCCCCTCTGTCTGGCTGCCAAAGTGATAGAGAGTGACTTTGTGATTCTGTACCTCATCTGTTATCGTCATTATTATCTCCTTTATCATCCATGTTCTCCTTCTCCTGGTGCGGATGTACCTGCTGACCCCAATGTCCTCCAGCACACGGGACAGACGCAGAGACAGAAACTGCATGCTCTCTCTGTCCATTGTCTAGAATAAAATGGTTTAGATCTAAAGGATTTGTGAATAAGCCACGTCATACATCTTAAATTAGAGTCAAAACTTGTTAAAATGTTGATATATTATAAATATACACCGGTATCTATATACTAAGAATGGAAGCGAATGGAAGTATTCGGATACCAAAATGGATTTGTATGAAGTAAATAATTTACGTTATTTTATACATTGTAACCCTTTGATGCATATATTTTTACGTCCTGTAGATAAAAGAAAATACTGTCAACGAAATGTCAGAGTCCTCACTTCATATTTCTGAGTCGATACTTATGCGTTTTTTTTTGACGATGGCGTGCATTTTTACATACATGCATATGACGGGTCTTGTTTGTGTGGACGTCTGTTTTACTTGGTAAGGCTAAGAGAAACTACAAAAACTGTAATCAAAAATTAGATAAAAAAGTTATCAAGAAAATGGTGATGCCGAGCGGACTGGAACTTACAACGAACGATTCGTGGATGCATTACTGGTCCAGCCCGCTTAACCACTGAGCTATCTGTACACACCCTACGTGATGTGACACAGCACAAATAAGCATTCTCCCAAAGCTGTTCTATTGTGTATATACAAAGGATTTGGACGATTTCAAATGCAAGGGGAAGAAGCATTTATTACGTCATAACATTTACGGAACTCGGCCTATTTCTCGAATATACTGGAGGTTTCACTGACACAAATTGCAGCAAGTGTTAGTTGGTGCTACATCTTGATTTCACCAAAAGCTTTTTCTCAACAAGTGCGTTTTAATTTTGTAAACAAGAAAAACCTGGTGTTTTGAGCCCTATTTTGAAATGGTTCGGTCATGTTACTATTAATAGAGACCGGAAAACGCATTCAATACGCATTAAAAACCGTCGTTCACGAAGATTGTTTGTTTGTTTTGGTACAAGTCTGGCACATGCAACAGTGTTGATTTATCAGGTTTAAGAATGCATGCAGATTCCATCTATCTTGTCTTCCTACTCAGGGAGATATGAAACAGAGCATATGCCTGCAAAGCATGGAAATGCATGTACAAATACGTGTATTTATATGAGCATATATATATATATATAGAGAGAGAGAGAGAGAGAGAGGAGACAGTGAGATAAAAAATAGGTTTCCGATAGACAATATTAAGAATAATACTCATGTTGCAGAACAATACTGTTTTCCATATTTCAGGCATAAAGCTAACTAGGAGTACACAAATAACGTAGTTTTTAATCAGCTTGACGGGAGCTTGTTTTAAAATGAATTACAATACACTGATTTGTGTCGTGATATTATTGAGTATTCATGTAATGGCAGCACAAACGTCCCATTTTCATTTCTTTGCATACTTTGATATAAAGGAGTAGAATTCACAAATACGAGTTGCATAAGCACATGCCGTTCACTTATTTAAGAATGTTAGCGGACGAACACTTCTTGTTTTTCAAATGCTAGCATTTACTTGCATCTGTACGTCACAAATTGGTAAACATGCATGAGGATGAAATGTTCATATTGGGAATATCTTCCATGCCAACATACTGAGGCGAAGCATACGTCTTGGTTAGAAATAATGCTAAATAATAAACTTTCACTGACTAATCTGAATTTTTTACCATGACCAGTGTACCTGGTACGCGAAGCCATTTATCATATTGGTACTTATTGGAATAAGCTATACATCTTAGTTTGTTTTATACTTTAAGGCGCAGTGCTATTTTCCATTTTTATGCTATTAAAGTAGCGTAGTAGTTAATCAGTTAGACAAGATTGTTGCAATATACATTTGATAGCAGCTTATCAGTTAACCTAAAATAATTGTATGATCTACATTTACGTGAAATTCATTAAAGGGTCGCGTAGATAGTTAAGGGGACCCTTGATACACATAGTTAAAGAGATATTATCCTAGTTTCATGTGTTTACAATTATTTCTCTAGAAGTAAATTTCACAAATACGCGTACCAAAAAACCAAGTGCGGTTCACATAGGACGAACAAGGAAACATTCATTTCACTTAAAATGTGAGTTGCAATATATGTGTTCTTAATGTTAGCATTCGCTTGCAACTGTATTGCATAAATGGGTGAACATGCACTGGGGCGTAATGTTCATAGTTTGAATATATGCAATGCTTACATACCGAATCCAAGTATAAGTGCCGAAAGTGGTGGTGTGGAAAGAATGTTAAGCATAAAACACTAAATGACCATCTGAAAATTCGACGAAAGACAGCGTACCTGTTATTCAAAACCATATAACATGTAAGAATTTATTAGAACACGTTATACGTGTATTTTTCAAAACATTTTTAGGTAATCGCATGTATGGTCTAGGATACCCCTAAAAGAGCTTAGACATTACCAATATTTATATGAAGTAAATAATTTACGTTATTTTATACATTGTAACCCATTGGTGCATACATTTTTACGTCCTGTAGATAAAAGAAAATACTGTCAACGAAATGTCAGAGTCCTCACTTCATATTTCTGAGTCGATACTTATGCGTTTTCTTTGACGATGGCGTGCATTTTTACACACATGCATATGACGGGTCTTGTTTGTGTGGACGTCTGTTTTACTTGGTAAGGCTAAGAGAAACTACAAAAACTGTAAACAAAAATTAGATAAAAAAGTTATCAAGAAAATGGTGATGCCGAGCGGACTGGAACTTACAACGAACGATTCGTGGATGCATTACTGGTCCAGCCCGCTTAACCACTGAGCTATCTGTACACACCCTACGTGATGTGACACAGCGCAAATAAGCATTCTCCCAAAGCTGTTCTATTGTGTATATACAAAGGATTTGGACGATTTCAAATGCAAGGGGAAGAAGCATTTATTACGTCATAACATTTACGGAACTCGGCCTATTTCTCGAATATACTGGAGGTTTCACTGACACAAATTGCAGCAAGTGTTAGTTGGTACTACATCTTGATTTCACCAAAAGCTTTTTCTCAACAAGTGCGTTTTAATTTTGTAAACAAGAAAAACCTGGTGTTTTGAGCCCTATTTTGAAATGGTTCGGTCATGTTACTATTAATAGAGACCGGAAAACGCATTCAATACGCATTAAAAAACCGTCGTTCACGAAGATTGTTTGTTTGTTTTGGTACAATTCTGGCACATGCAACAGTGTTGATTTATCAGGTTTAAGTATGCATGCAGATTCCATCTATCTTGTCTTCCTACTCAGGGAGATATGAAACAGAGCATATGCCTGCAAAGCATGGAAATGCATGTACAAATACGTGTATTTATATGAGCATATATATATAGAGAGAGAGGAGACAATGAGATAAAAAAATAGGTTTCCGATAGACAATATTAAGAATAATACTAATGTTTCAGAACAATACTGTTTTCCATATTTCTGGCATATAGCTAACTAGGAGTGCACAAATAACGTAGTTTTTAATCAGCTTGACAGGAGTTTGTTTTAAAATGAATTACAATACACTGATTTGTGTCGTGATATTATTGAGTATTCATGTAATGGCAGCACAAACGTCCCATTTTCATTTCTTTGCATACTTCGATCTAAAGGAGTAGAATTCACAAATACGAGTTGCATAAGCACATGCCGTTCACTTATTTAAGAATGTTAGCGGACGAACACTTTTTGTTTTTCAAATGCTAGCATTTACTTGCATCTGTACATCACAAATTGGTAAACATGCATGAGGATGAAATGTTCATATTTTGAATATCTTCCATGCCAACATACTGAGGCGAAGCATACGTCTTGGTTAGAAATAATGCTAAATAATAAACATTCACTGACTAATCTGAATGTTTTACCATAACCAGTGTACCTGGTACGCGAAGCCATTTATCATATTGGTACTTATTGGAATAAGCTATACATCTTAGTTTGTTTTATACTTTAAGGCGCAGTGCTATTTTCCATTTTTATGCTATTAAAGTAGCGTAGTAGTTAATCAGTTAGACAAGATTGTTGCAATATACATTTGATAGCAGCTTATCAGTTAACCTAAAATAATTGTATGATCTACATTTACGTGAAATTCATTAAAGGGTCGCGTAGATAGTTAAGGGGAGCCTTGATACACATAGTAAAGAGATATTATCCTAGTTTCATGTGTTTACAATTATTTCTCTAGAAGTAAATTTTACAAATACGCGTACCAAAAAACCAAGTGCGGTTCACATAGGACGAACAAGGAAACATCATTTCACTTAAAATGTGAGTTGCAATATATGTGTTCTTAATGTTAGCATTCGCTTGCAACTGTATTGCATAAATGGGTGAACATGCACTGGGGCGTAATGTTCATAGTTTGAATATATGCAATGCTTACATACCGAATCCAAGTATAAGTGCCGAAAGTGGTGGTGTGGAAAGAATGTTAAGCATAAAACACTAAATGACCATCTGAAAATTCGACGAAAGACAGCGTACCTGTTATTCAAAACCATATAACATGTAAGAATTTATTAGAACACGTTATACGTGTATTTTTCAAAACATTTTTAGGTAATCGCATGTATGGTCTAGGATACCCCTAAAAGAGCTTAGACATTACCAATATTTATATGAAGTAAATAATTTACGTTATTTTATACATTGTAACCCATTGGTGCATACATTTTTACGTCCTGCAGATAAAAGAAAATACTGTCAACGAAATGTCAGAGTCCTCACTTCATATTTCTGAGTCGATACTTATGCGTTTTCTTTGACGATGGCGTGCATTTTTACACACATGCATATGACGGGTCTTGTTTGTGTGGACGTCTGTTTTACTTGGTAAGGCTAAGAGAAACTACAAAAACTGTAAACAAAAATTAGATAAAAAAGTTATCAAGAAAATGGTGATGCCGAGCGGACTGGAACTTACAACGAACGATTCGTGGATGCATTACTGGTCCAGCCCGCTTAACCACTGAGCTATCTGTACACACCCTACGTGATGTGACACAGCGCAAATAAGCATTCTCCCAAAGCTGTTCTATTGTGTATATACAAAGGATTTGGACGATTTCAAATGCAAGGGGAAGAAACATTTATTACGTCATAACATTTACGGAACTCGGCCTTTTTCTCGAATATACTAGAGGTTTCACTGACACAAATTGCAGCAAGTGTTAGTTGGTGCTACATCTTGATTTCACCAAAAGCTTTTTCTCAACAAGTGCGTTTTAATTTTGTAAACAAGAAAAACCTGGTGTTTTGAGCCCTATTTTGAAATGGTTCGGTCATGTTACTATTAATAGAGACCGGAAAACGCATTCAATACGCATTAAAAAACCGTCGTTCACGAAGATTGTTGTTTGTTTTGGTACAATTCTGGCACATGCAACAGTGTTGATTTATCAGGTTTAAGTATGCATGCAGATTCCATCTATCCTGTCTTCCTACTCAGGGAGATATGAAACAGAGCATATGCCTGCAAAGCATGGAAATGCATGTACAAATACGTGTATTTATATGAGCATATATATATAGAGAGAGAGGAGACAATGAGATAAAAAAATAGGTTTCCGATAGACAATATTAAGAATAATACTCATGTTTCAGAACAATACTGTTTTCCATATTTCTGGCATAAAGCTAACTAGGAGTGCAAAAATAACGTAGTTTTTAATCAGCTTGACAGGAGTTTGTTTTAAAATGAATTACAATACACTGATTTGTGTGGTGATATTATTGAGTATTCATGTAATGGCAGCACAAACGTCCCATTTTCATTTCTTTGCATACTTCGATCTAAAGGAGTAGAATTCACAAATACGAGTTGCATAAGCACATGCCGTTCACTTATTTAAGAATGTTAGCGGACGAACACTTTTTGTTTTTCAAATGCTAGCATTTACTTGCATCTGTACATCACAAATTGGTAAACATGCATGAGGATGAAATGTTCATATTTTGAATATCTTCCATGCCAACATACTGAGGCGAAGCATACGTCTTGGTTAGAAATAATGCTAAATAATAAACATTCACTGACAAATCTGAATGTTTTACCATAACCAGTGTACCTGGTACGCGAAGCCATTTATCATATTGGTACTTATTGGAATAAGCTATACATCTTAGTTTGTTTCATACTTTAAGGCGCAGTGCTATTTTCCATTTTTATGCTATTAAAGTAGCGTAGTAGTTAATCAGTTAGACAAGATTGTTGCAATATACATTTGATAGCAGCTTATCAGTTAACCTAAAATAATTGTATGATCTACATTTACGTGAAATTCATTAAAGGGTCGCGTAGATAGTTAAGGAGAGCCTTGATACACATAGTAAAGAGATATTATCCTAGTTTCATGTGTTTACAATTATTTCTCTAGAAGTAAATTTTACAAATACGCGTACCAAAAAACCAAGTGCGGTTCACATAGGACGAACAAGGAAACATTCATTTCACTTAAAATGTGAGTTGCAATATATGTGTTCTTAATGTTAGCATTCGCTTGCAACTGTATTGCATAAATGGGTGAACATGCACTGGGGCGTAATGTTCATAGTTTGAATATATGCATTGCTTACATACCGAATCCAAGTATAAGTGCCGAAAGTGGTGGTGTGGAAAGAATGTTAAGCATAAAACACTAAATGACCATCTGAAAATTCGACGAATGACAGCGTACCTGTTATTCAAAACCATATAACATGTAAGAATTTATTAGAACACGTTATACGTGTATTTTTCAAAACATTTTTAGGTAATCGCATGTATGGTCTAGGATACCCCTAAAAGAGCTTAGACATTACCAATATTTATATGAAGTAAATAATTTACGTTATTTTATACATTGTAACCCATTGGTGCATACATTTTTACGTCCTGTAGATAAAAGAAAATACTGTCAACGAAATGTCAGAGTCCTCACTTCATATTTCTGAGTCGATACTTATGCGTTTTCTTTGACGATGGCGTGCATTTTTACACACATGCATATGACGGGTCTTGTTTGTGTGGACATCTGTTTTACTTGGTAAGGCTAGAGAAACTACAAAAACTGTAAACAAAAATTAGATAAAAAAGTTATCAAGAAAATGGTGATGCCGAGCGGACTGGAACTTACAACGAACGATTCGTGGATGCATTACTGGTCCAGCCCGCTTAACCACTGAGCTATCTGTACACACCCTACGTGATGTGACACAGCGCAAATAAGCATTCTCCCAAAGCTGTTCTATTGTGTATATAAAAAGGATTTGGACGATTTCAAATGCAAGGGGAAGAAGCATTTATTACGTCATAACAATTACGGAACTCGGCCTTTTTCTCGAATATACTAGAGGTTTCACTTACACAAATTGCAGCAAGTGTTAGTTGGTGCTACATCTTGATTTCACCAAAAGCTTTTTCTCAACAAGTGCGTTTTAATTTTGTAAACAAGAAAAACCTGGTGTTTTGAGCCCTATTTTGAAATGGTTCGGTCATGTTACTATTAATAGAGACCGGAAAACGCATTCAATACGCATTAAAAAACCGTCGTTCACGAAGATTGTTTGTTTGTTTTTGGTACAATTCTGGCACATGCAACAGTGTTGATTTATCAGGTTTAAGTATGCATGCAGATTCCATCTATCTTGTCTTCCTACTCAGGGAGATATGAAACAGAGCATATGCCTGCAAAGCATGGAAATGCATGTACAAATACGTGTATTTATATGAGCATATATATATAGAGAGAGAGGAGACAATGAGATAAAAAAAATAGGTTTCCGATAGACAATATTAAGAATAATACTCATGTTTCAGAACAATACTGTTTTCCATATTTCTGGCATAAAGCTAACTAGGAGTGCACAAATAACGTAGTTTTTAATCAGCTTGACAGGAGTTTGTTTTAAAATGAATTACAATACACTGATTTGTGTGGTGATATTATTGAGTATTCATGTAATGGCAGCACAAACGTCCCATTTTCATTTCTTTGCATACTTCGATCTAAAGGAGTAGAATTCACAAATACGAGTCGCATAAGCACATGCCGTTCACTTATTTAAGAATGTTAGCGGACGAACACTTTTTGTTTTTCAAATGCTAGCATTTACTTGCATCTGTACATCACAAATTGGTAAACATGCATGAGGATGAAATGTTCATATTTTGAATATCTTCATGCCAACATACTGAGGCGAAGCATACGTCTTGGTTAGAAATAATGCTAAATAATAAACATTCACTGACTAATCTGAATGTTTTACCATAACCAGGTCACCTGGTACGCGAAGCCATTTATCATATTGGTACTTATTGGAATAAGCTATACATCTTAGTTTGTTTTATACTTTAAGGCGCAGTGCTATTTTCCATTTTTATGCTATTAAAGTAGCGTAGTAGTTAATCAGTTAGACAAGATTGTTGCAATATACATTGGATAGCAGCATATCAGTTAACCTAAAATAATTGTGATCTAAATTTACGTGAAATTCATTAAAGGGTCGCGTAGATAGTTAAGGGGACCCTTGATACACATAGTAAAGAGATATTATCCTAGTTTCATGTGTTTACAATTATTTCTCTAGAAGTAAATTTCACAAATACGCGTACCAAAAAACCAAATGCCGTTCACATAGGACGAACAAGGAAACATCATTTCACTTAAAATGTGAGTTGCAATATATGTGTTCTTAATGTTAGCATTCGCTTGCAACTGTATTGCATAAATGGGTGAACATGCACTGGGGCGTAATGTTCATAGTTTGAATATATGCAATGCTTACATACCGAATCCAAGTATAAGTGCCGAAAGTGGTGGTGTGGAAAGAATGTTAAGCATAAAACACTAAATGACCATCTGAAAATTCGACGAAAGACAGCGTACCTGTTATTCAAAACCATATAACATGTAAGAATTTATTAGAACACGTTATACGTGTATTTTTCAAAACATTTTTAGGTAATCGCATGTATGGTCTAGGATACCCCTAAAAGAGCTTAGACATTACCAATATTTATATGAAGTAAATAATTTACGTTATTTTATACATTGTAACCCATTGGTGCATACATTTTTACGTCCTGCAGATAAAAGAAAATACTGTCAACGAAATGTCAGAGTCCTCACTTCATATTTCTGAGTCGATACTTATGCGTTTTCTTTGACGATGGCGTGCATTTTTACACACATGCATATGACGGGTCTTGTTTGTGTGGACGTCTGTTTTACTTGGTAAGGCTAAGAGAAACTACAAAAACTGTAAACAAAAATTAGATAAAAAAGTTATCAAGAAAATGGTGATGCCGAGCGGACTGGAACTTACAACGAACGATTCGTGGATGCATTACTGGTCCAGCCCGCTTAACCACTGAGCTATCTGTACACACCCTACGTGATGTGACACAGCGCAAATAAGCATTCTCCCAAAGCTGTTCTATTGTGTATATACAAAGGATTTGGACGATTTCAAATGCAAGGGGAAGAAGCATTTATTACGTCATAACATTTACGGAACTCGGCCTTTTTCTCGAATATACTAGAGGTTTCACTGACACAAATTGCAGCAAGTGTTAGTTGGTGCTACATCTTGATTTCACCAAAAGCTTTTTCTCAACAAGTGCGTTTTAATTTTGTAAACAAGAAAAACCTGGTGTTTTGAGCCCTATTTTGAAATGGTTCGGTCATGTTACTATTAATAGAGACCGGAAAACGCATTCAATACGCATTAAAAAACCGTCGTTCACGAAGATTGTTTGTTTGTTTTGGTACAATTCTGGCACATGCAACAGTGTTGATTTATCAGGTTTAAGTATGCATGCAGATTCCATCTATCCTGTCTTCCTACTCAGGGAGATATGAAACAGAGCATATGCCTGCAAAGCATGGAAATGCATGTACAAATACGTGTATTTATATGAGCATATATATATATAGAGAGAGAGGAGACAATGAGATAAAAAAATAGGTTTCCGATAGACAATATTAAGAATAATACTCATGTTTCAGAACAATACTGTTTTCCATATTTCTGGCATAAAGCTAACTAGGAGTGCACAAATAACGTAGTTTTTAATCAGCTTGACAGGAGTTTGTTTTAAAATGAATTACAATACACTGATTTGTGTGGTGATATTATTGAGTATTCATGTAATGGCAGCACAAACGTCCCATTTTCATTTCTTTGCATACTTCGATCTAAAGGAGTAGAATTCACAAATACGAGTTGCATAAGCACATGCCGTTCACTTATTTAAGAATGTTAGCGGACGAACACTTTTTGTTTTTCAAATGCTAGCATTTACTTGCATCTGTACATCACAAATTGGTAAACATGCATGAGGATGAAATGTTCATATTTTGAATATCTTCCATGCCAACATACTGAGGCGAAGCATACGTCTTGGTTAGAAATAATGCTAAATAATAAACATTCACTGACTAATCTGAATGTTTTACCATAACCAGTGTACCTGGTACGCGAAGCCATTTATCATATTGGTACTTATTGGAATAAGCTATACATCTTAGTTTGTTTTCATACTTTAAGGCGCAGTGCTATTTTCCATTTTTATGCTATTAAAGTAGCGTAGTAGTTAATCAGTTAGACAAGATTGTTGCAATATACATTTGATAGCAGCTTATCAGTTAACCTGAAATAATTGTATGATCTACATTTACGTGAAATTCATTAAAGGGTCGCGTAGATAGTTAAGGGGAGCCTTGATACACATAGTAAAGAGATATTATCCTAGTTTCATGTGTTTACAATTATTTCTCTAGAAGTAAATTTTACAAATACGCGTACCAAAAAACCAAGTGCGGTTCACATAGGACGAACAAGGAAACATTCATTTCACTTAAAATGTGAGTTGCAATATATGTGTTCTTAATGTTAGCATTCGCTTGCAACTGTATTGCATAAATGGGTGAACATGCACTGGGGCGTAATGTTCATAGTTTGAATATATGCATTGCTTACATACCGAATCCAAGTATAAGTGCCGAAAGTGGTGGTGTGGAAAGAATGTTAAGCATAAAACACTAAATGACCATCTGAAAATTCGACGAATGACAGCGTACCTGTTATTCAAAACCATATAACATGTAAGAATTTATTAGAACACGTTATACGTGTATTTTTCAAAACATTTTTAGGTAATCGCATGTATGGTCTAGGATACCCCTAAAAGAGCTTAGACATTACCAATATTTATATGAAGTAAATAATTTACGTTATTTTATACATTGTAACCCATTGGTGCATATATTTTTACGTCCTGTAGATAAAAGAAAATACTGTCAACGAAATGTCAGAGTCCTCACTTCATATTTCTGAGTCGATACTTATGCGTTTTCGTTGACGATGGCGTTCATTTTTACACACATGCATATGACGGGTCTTGTTTGTGTGGACGTCTGTTTTACTTGGTAAGGCTAAGAGAAACTACAAAAACTGTAAACAAAAATTAGATAAAAAAGTTATCAAGAAAATGGTGATGCCGAGCGGACTGGAACTTACAACGAACGATTCGTGGATGCATTACTGGTCCAGCCCGCTTAACCACTGAGCTATCTGTACACACCCTACGTGATGTGACACAGCGCAAATAAGCATTCTCCCAAAGCTGTTCTATTGTGTATATACAAAGGATTTGGACGATTTCAAATGCAAGGGGAAGAAGCATTTATTACGTCATAACATTTACGGAACTCGGCCTTTTTCTCGAATATACTAGAGGTTTCACTGACACAAATTGCAGCAAGTGTTAGTTGGTGCTACATCTTGATTTCACCAAAAGCTTTTTCTCAACAAGTGCGTTTTAATTTTGTAAACAAGAAAAACCTGGTGTTTTGAGCCCTATTTTGAAATGGTTCGGTCATGTTACTATTAATAGAGACCGGAAAACGCATTCAATACGCATTAAAAAACCGTCGTTCACGAAGATTGTTTGTTTGTTTTGGTACAATTCTGGCACATGCAACAGTGTTGATTTATCAGGTTTAAGTATGCATGCAGATTCCATCTATCTTGTCTTCCTACTCAGGGAGATATGAAACAGAGCATATGCCTGCAAAGCATGGAAATGCATGTACAAATACGTGTATTTATATGAGCATATATATAGAGAGAGAGAGGAGACAATGAGATAAAAAAATAGGTTTCCGATAGACAATATTAAGAATAATACTCATGTTTCAGAACAATACTGTTTTCCATATTTCTGGCATAAAGCTAACTAGGAGTGCACAAATAACGTAGTTTTTAATCAGCTTGACAGGAGTTTGTTTTAAAATAAATTACAATACACTGATTTGTGTGGTGATATTATTGAGTATTCATGTAATGGCAGCACAAACGTCCCATTTTCATTTCTTTGCATACTTCGATCTAAAGGAGTAGAATTCACAAATACGAGTTGCATAAGCACATGCCGTTCACTTATTTAAGAATGTTAGCGGACGAACACTTTTTGTTTTTCAAATGCTAGCATTTACTTGCATCTGTACATCACAAATTGGTAAACATGCATGAGGATGAAATGTTCATATTTTGAATATCTTCCATGCCAACATACTGAGGCGAAGCATACGTCTTGGTTAGAAATAATGCTAAATAATAAACATTCACTGACTAATCTGAATGTTTTACCATAACCAGTGTACCTGGTACGCGAAGCCATTTATCATATTGGTACTTATTGGAATAAGCTATACATCTTAGTTTGTTTTATACTTTAAGGCGCAGTGCTATTTTCCATTTTTATGCTATTAAAGTAGCGTAGTAGTTAATCAGTTAGACAAGATTGTTGCAATATACATTTGATAGCAGCTTATCAGTTAACCTAAAATAATTGTATGATCTACATTTACGTGAAATTCATTAAAGGGTCGCGTAGATAGTTAAGGGGAGCCTTGATACACATAGTAAAGAGATATTATCCTAGTTTCATGTGTTTACAATTATTTCTCTAGAAGTAAATTTTACAAATACGCGTACCAAAAAACCAAGTGCGGTTCACATAGGACGAACAAGGAAACATTCATTTCACTTAAAATGTGAGTTGCAATATATGTGTTCTTAATGTTAGCATTCGCTTGCAACTGTATTGCATAAATGGGTGAACATGCACTGGGGCGTAATGTTCATAGTTTGAATATATGCAATTGCTTACATACCGAATCCAAGTATAAGTGCCGAAAGTGGTGGTGTGGAAAGAATGTTAAGCATAAAACACTAAATGACCATCTGAAAATTCGACGAAAGACAGCGTACCTGTTATTCAAAACCATATAACATGTAAGAATTTATTAGAACACGTTATACGTGTATTTTTCAAAACATTTTTAGGTAATCGCATGTATGGTCTAGGATACCCCTAAAAGAGCTTAGACATTACCAATATTTATATGAAGTAAATAATTTACGTTATTTTATACATTGTAACCCATTGGTGCATACATTTTTACGTCCTGCAGATAAAAGAAAATACTGTCAACGAAATGTCAGAGTCCTCACTTCATATTTCTGAGTCGATACTTATGCGTTTTCTTTGACGATGGCGTGCATTTTTACACACATGCATATGACGGGTCTTGTTTGTGTGGACGTCTGTTTTACTTGGTAAGGCTAAGAGAAACTACAAAAACTGTAAACAAAAATTAGATAAAAAAGTTATCAAGAAAATGGTGATGCCGAGCGGACTGGAACTTACAACGAACGATTCGTGGATGCATTACTGGTCCAGCCCGCTTAACCACTGAGCTATCTGTACACACCCTACGTGATGTGACACAGCGCAAATAAGCATTCTCCCAAAGCTGTTCTATTGTGTATATACAAAGGATTTGGACGATTTCAAATGCAAGGGGAAGAAACATTTATTACGTCATAACATTTACGGAACTCGGCCTTTTTCTCGAATATACTAGAGGTTTCACTGACACAAATTGCAGCAAGTGTTAGTTGGTGCTACATCTTGATTTCACCAAAAGCTTTTTCTCAACAAGTGCGTTTTAATTTTGTAAACAAGAAAAACCTGGTGTTTTGAGCCCTATTTTGAAATGGTTCGGTCATGTTACTATTAATAGAGACCGGAAAACGCATTCAATACGCATTAAAAAACCGTCGTTCACGAAGATTGTTTGTTTGTTTTGGTACAATTCTGGCACATGCAACAGTGTTGATTTATCAGGTTTAAGTATGCATGCAGATTCCATCTATCTTGTCTTCCTACTCAGGGAGATATGAAACAGAGCATATGCCTGCAAAGCATGGAAATGCATGTACAAATACGTGTATTTATATGAGCATATATATATAGAGAGAGAGGAGACAATGAGATAAAAAAATAGGTTTCCGATAGACAATATTAAGAATAATACTCATGTTTCAGAACAATACTGTTTTCCATATTTCTGGCATAAAGCTAACTAGGAGTGCAAAAATAACGTAGTTTTTAATCAGCTTGACAGGAGTTTGTTTTAAAATGAATTACAATACACTGATTTGTGTCGTGATATTATTGAGTATTCATGTAATGGCAGCACAAACGTCCCATTTTCATTTCTTTGCATACTTCGATCTAAAGGAGTAGAATTCACAAATACGAGTTGCATAAGCACATGCCGTTCACTTATTTAAGAATGTTAGCGGACGAACACTTTTTGTTTTTCAAATGCTAGCATTTACTTGCATCTGTACATCACAAATTGGTAAACATGCATGAGGATGAAATGTTCATATTTTGAATATCTTCCATGCCAACATACTGAGGCGAAGCATACGTCTTGGTTAGAAATAATGCTAAATAATAAACATTCACTGACTAATCTGAATGTTTTACCATAACCAGTGTACCTGGTACGCGAAGCCATTTATCATATTGGTACTTATTGGAATAAGCTATACATCTTAGTTTGTTTTATACTTTAAGGCGCAGTGCTATTTTCCATTTTTATGCTATTAAAGTAGCGTAGTAGTTAATCAGTTAGACAAGATTGTTGCAATATACATTTGATAGCAGCTTATCAGTTAACCTAAAATAATTGTATGATCTACATTTACGTGAAATTCATTAAAGGGTCGCGTAGATAGTTAAGGGGAGCCTTGATACACATAGTAAAGAGATATTATCCTAGTTTCATGTGTTTACAATTATTTCTCTAGAAGTAAATTTTACAAATACGCGTACCAAAAAACCAAGTGCGGTTCACATAGGACGAACAAGGAAACATTCATTTCACTTAAAATGTGAGTTGCAATATATGTGTTCTTAATGTTAGCATTCGCTTGCAACTGTATTGCATAAATGGGTGAACATGCACTGGGGCGTAATGTTCATAGTTTGAATATATGCATTGCTTACATACCGAATCCAAGTATAAGTGCCGAAAGTGGTGGTGTGGAAAGAATGTTAAGCATAAAACACTAAATGACCATCTGAAAATTCGACGAAAGACAGCGTACCTGTTATTCAAAACCATATAACATGTAAGAATTTATTAGAACACGTTATACGTGTATTTTTCAAAACATTTTTAGGTAATCGCATGTATGGTCTAGGATACCCCTAAAAGAGCTTAGACATTACCAATATTTATATGAAGTAAATAATTTACGTTATTTTATACATTGTAACCCATTGGTGCATACATTTTTACGTCCTGCAGATAAAAGAAAATACTGTCAACGAAATGTCAGAGTCCTCACTTCATATTTCTGAGTCGATACTTATGCGTTTTCTTTGACGATGGCGTGCATTTTTACACACATGCATATGACGGGTCTTGTTTGTGTGGACGTCTGTTTTACTTGGTAAGGCTAAGAGAAACTACAAAAACTGTAAACAAAAATTAGATAAAAAAGTTATCAAGAAAATGGTGATGCCGAGCGGACTGGAACTTACAACGAACGATTCGTGGATGCATTACTGGTCCAGCCCGCTTAACCACTGAGCTATCTGTACACACCCTACGTGATGTGACACAGCGCAAATAAGCATTCTCCCAAAGCTGTTCTATTGTGTATATACAAAGGATTTGGACGATTTCAAATGCAAGGGGAAGAAACATTTATTACGTCATAACATTTACGGAACTCGGCCTTTTTCTCGAATATACTAGAGGTTTCACTGACACAAATTGCAGCAAGTGTTAGTTGGTGCTACATCTTGATTTCACCAAAAGCTTTTTCTCAACAAGTGCGTTTTAATTTTGTAAACAAGAAAAACCTGGTGTTTTGAGCCCTATTTTGAAATGGTTCGGTCATGTTACTATTAATAGAGACCGGAAAACGCATTCAATACGCATTAAAAAACCGTCGTTCACGAAGATTGTTTGTTTGTTTTGGTACAATTCTGGCACATGCAACAGTGTTGATTTATCAGGTTTAAGTATGCATGCAGATTCCATCTATCTTGTCTTCCTACTCAGGGAGATATGAAACAGAGCATATGCCTGCAAAGCATGGAAATGCATGTACAAATACGTGTATTTATATGAGCATATATATATAGAGAGAGAGGAGACAATGAGATAAAAAAATAGGTTTCCGATAGACAATATTAAGAATAATACTCATGTTTCAGAACAATACTGTTTTCCATATTTCTGGCATAAAGCTAACTAGGAGTGCAAAAATAACGTAGTTTTTAATCAGCTTGACAGGAGTTTGTTTTAAAATGAATTACAATACACTGATTTGTGTCGTGATATTATTGAGTATTCATGTAATGGCAGCACAAACGTCCCATTTTCATTTCTTTGCATACTTCGATCTAAAGGAGTAGAATTCACAAATACGAGTTGCATAAGCACATGCCGTTCACTTATTTAAGAATGTTAGCGGACGAACACTTTTTGTTTTTCAAATGCTAGCATTTACTTGCATCTGTACATCACAAATTGGTAAACATGCATGAGGATGAAATGTTCATATTTTGAATATCTTCCATGCCAACATACTGAGGCGAAGCATACGTCTTGGTTAGAAATAATGCTAAATAATAAACATTCACTGACAAATCTGAATGTTTTACCATAACCAGTGTACCTGGTACGCGAAGCCATTTATCATATTGGTACTTATTGGAATAAGCTATACATCTTAGTTTGTTTTATACTTTAAGGCGCAGTGCTATTTTCCATTTTTATGCTATTAAAGTAGCGTAGTAGTTAATCAGTTAGACAAGATTGTTGCAATATACATTTGATAGCAGCTTATCAGTTAACCTAAAATAATTGTATGATCTACATTTACGAATAATTTACGTTATTTATACATTGTAACCCATTGGTGCAATTTTTACGTCCTGAGATAAAGAAAATACTGTCAACGAAATGTCAAGTCCTCACTTCATATTTCTGAGTCGATACTTATGCGTTTTCTTTGACGATGGCGTGCATTTTTACACACATGCATATGACGGGTCTTGTTTGTGGACGTCTGTTTTACTTGGTAAGGCTAAGAGAAACTACAAAACTGTAAACAAAAATTAGATAAAAAAGTTATCAAAAAATGGTGATGCCGAGCGGACTGAACTTACAAGAACGATTCGTGGATGCATTACTGGTCCAGCCCGCTTAACCACTGAGCTATCTGTACACACCCTACGTGATGTGACACAGCGCAAATAAGCATTCTCCCAAAGCTGTTCTATTGTGTATATACAAGGATTTGGACGATTTCAAATGCAAGGGGAAGAAGCATTTATTACGTCATAACATTTACGGAACTCGGCCTTTTTCTCGAATATACTGAGGTTTCACTGACACAAATTGCAGCAGTGTTAGTTGGTGCTACATCTTGATTTCACCAAAGCTTTTTCTCAACAAGTGCGTTTTAATTTTGTAAACAAGAAAAACCTGTGTTTTGAGCCCTATTTTGAAATGGTTCGGTCATGTTACTATTAATAGACCGGAAAACGCATCAATACGCATTAAAAAACCGTCGTTCACGAAGATTGTTTGTTTGTTTTGGTACAATTCTGGCACATGCAACAGTGTTGATTTACAGGTTTAAGTATGCATGCAGATTCCATCTATCTTGTCTTCCTACTCAGGGAGATATGAAACAGAGCATATGCCTGCAAAGCATGGAAATGCCTGTACAAATACGTGTATTTATATGAGCATATATATATAAGAGAGAGAGAGACAATGAGATAAAAAAAAATAGGTTTCCGATAGACAATATTAAGAATAATACTCATGTTTCAGAACAATACTGTTTTCCATATTTCTGGCATAAAGCTAATAGGAGTGCACAATAACGTATTTTTAATCAGCTTGACAGGAGTTTTGTTTTAAATGAATTACAATACACATTGATTTGTGTCGTGATATTATTGAGTATTCATGTAAGGCAGCACAAACGTCCCATTTTCATTTCTTTGCATACTTCGATCTAAAGGAGTAGAATTCACAAATACGAGTTGCATAAGCACATGCCGTTCACTTATTTAAGAATGTTAGCGGCGAACACTTTTTTTTTCAAATGCTAGCATTTACTTGCATCTGTACATCACAAATTGGTAAACATGCATGAGGATGAAATGTTCATATTTGAATATCTTCCATGCAACATACTGAGGCGAAGCATACGTCTTGGTTAGAAATAATGCTAAATAATAACATTCACTGACTAATCTGAATGTTTTACCATAACCAGTGTACCTGGTACGCGAAGCCATTTATCATATTGGTACTTATTGGAATAAGCTATACATCTTAGTTTGTTTTATACTTTAAGGCGCAGTGCTATTTTCCATTTTTATGCTATTAAAGTAGCGTAGTAGTTAATCAGTTAGACAAGATTTGTTGCAATATACATTTGATAGCAGCTTATCAGTTAACCTAAAATATTTGTATGATCTACATTTACGTGAAATTCATTAAGGGTCGCGTAGATAGTTAAGGAGGCCTTGATACACATAGTAAGAGATATTATCCTAGTTTCATGTGTTTACAATTATTTTCTCTAGAAGTAAATTTACCAAATACGCGTACCAAAAACCAATGCGGTTCACATAGGACGAACAAGGAAACATTCATTTCACTTAAAATGTGAGTTGCAATATATGTGTTTTCTTAATGTAGCATTCTCCAAGCTGTTCTATTGTGTATATACAAAGGATTTGGACGATTTCAAATGCAAGGGAAGAAGCATTTATTACGTCATAAATTTACGGAACTCGGCCTTTTTCTCGAATATACTAGGTTTCACTGACACAAATTGCAGCAGTGTTAGTTGGTGCTACATCTTGATTTCACCAAAGCTTTTTCTCAACAGTGCGTTTTAATTTTGTAAACAAAAAAACCTGTGTTTTGAGCCCTATTTTGAAATGGTTCGGTCATGTTACTATTAATAGAGACCGGAAAACGCATATCATACGCATTAAAAACCGTCGTTCACGAAGATTGTTTGTTTGTTTTGTACAATTCTGGCACATGCACAGTGTTGATTTATGGTTTAAGTATGCATGCAGATTCCATCTATCTTGTCTTCCTACTCAGGGAGATATAAAACAGAGCATATGCCTGCAAAGCATGGAAATGCATGTACAAATACGTGTATTTATATGAGCATATATGAAATAGAGAGAGAGAGGAGACAATGAGAATAAAAAAAATGTTTCCGATAGACAATATAAGAATAATCTCATGTTTAGAACAATACTGTTTTCATATTTCTGGATAAAGCTAACTAGGGTGCACAATAACGTAGTTATTAATCAGCTTGACAGAGTTTGTTTTAAATATGAATTACAATACACTGATTTGTGTCGTGATATATTGAGTATTCATGTAAAGGCAGCACAAACGTCCCATTTTCATTTCTTTGCATACTCGATCTAAAGGAGTAGAATTCACAAATACGAGTTGCATAAGCACATGCCGTTCACTTATTTAAGAATGTTAGCGGACGAAAAACTTTTGTTTTAAATGCTAGCATTTACTTGCATCTGTACTCACAAATTGGTAAACATGCATGAGGATGAAATGTTCATATTGATATTCTTCCATGCCAACATACTGAGGCGAAGCATACGTCTTGGTTAGAAAAATGCTAAATAATAACATTCACTGACTAATCTGAATTTTTACCAAACCATGTACCTGGTACGCGAAGCCATTTATCATATTGGTACTTATTGGAATAAGCTATACATCTTAGTTTGTTTTATACTTTAATGCGCAGTGCTATTTTCCATTTTTATGCTATAAAGTAGCGTAGTAGTTAATCAGTTAGACAAATTGTTGAATTACATTTGATAGCAGCTTACAGTTAACCTAAAATAATTATGATCTACATTTACGTGAAATTCATTAAGGGTCGCGTAGATGTTAAGGGGACCTTGATACACTAGTAAAGTGATATTATCCTAGTTTCATGTGTTTACAATTATTTCTCTAGAAGTAAATTTCACAAATACGCGTACCCAAAACCATGCGGTTCACATAGGACGAACAAGGAAACATTCATTTCACTTAAAATGTGGTTGCAATATATGTTTCTTAATGTTAGCATTCGCTTGCACTGTATTGCATAAATGGGAACATGCACTGGGGCTAATGTTCTAGTTTGAATATTGCAATGCTTACATACCGAATCCAAGTATAAGTGCCGAAAGTGGTGGTGTGGAAAGAATGTAAGCATAAAACACTAAATGACCATTGAAATTCGACAAGACAGCGTACCTGTTATTCAAACCATATAACATGTAAGAATTTATTAGAACACTTTTATCGTGTATTTTTCAAAACATTTTCAGGTAATCGCATGTATGTCTAGGATACCCCTAAAGAGGCTGACATTACCAATTTATATGAAGTAAAATATTTACGTTATTTTATACATTGTAACCCATTGTGTATATTTCGTCCTGTAGATAAAAGAAAATACTGTCAACGAAATGTCAGAGTCCTCACTTCATATTTCTGAGTCGATACTTATGCGTTTTCTTTGACGTGGCGTGCTTTTTACACACATGCATATGACGGGTCTTGTTTGTGGGACGTCTGTTTTACTTGGTAAGGCTAAGAGAAACTAACAAAAACTGAACAAAAATTAGATAAAAAGTTTACAAGAAAATGGTGATGCCGAGCGGACTGGAACTTACAAGAACGATTCGTGGATGCATTACTGGTCCAGCCCGCTTAACCACTGAGCTATCTGTACACACCTACGTGATGTGACACAGCGCATAAGCATCTCCCAAAGCTGTTCTATTGTGTATATACAAAGGATTTGGACGATTTCAAATGCAAGGGGAAAGAAGCATTTATTACGTCATAAATTTACGGAACTCGGCCTATTTCTCGAATATACTAGAGTTTCACTGACACAAATTGCAGCAGTGTTAGTTGGTGCTACATCTTGATTTCACCAAAAGCTTTTTCTCAACAATGCGTTTTAATTTTGTAACAAGAAAAACCTGTTTGTTTGAGCCCTATTTGAAATGGTTCGGTCATGTTACTATTAATGGAGACCGGAAAACGCATCAATACGCATTAAAAAACCGTCGTTCACGAGATTGTTGTTTGTTTGGTACAATTCTGGCACATGCAGCAGTGTTGATTTATAGGTTTAAGTATGCATGCAGATCCATTATCTTGTCTTCCCTCAGGGAGATATGAAACAGAGAATATGCCTGCAAAGCATGGAAATGCAGTACAAATACGTGTATTTATATGACATAATATATAGAGAGAAGGAGACAATGAGATAAAAAAAATAGGTTTCCGATAGACAATATTAAGAATAATACTCATGTTTCAGAACAATTGTTTTCATATTTCTGGCATAAAGCTAACTAGGGTGCACAATAACGTAGTTTTTAATCAGCTTGACAGGAGTTTTGTTTTAAATACATATTACAATACACTGATTTGTGTGTGCTATTATTGAGTATTCATGTAAGGCAGCACAAACGTCCCATTTTCATTTCTTTGCATACTTCGATCTAAAGGAGTAGAATTCACAAATACGATTTGCATAAGCACATGCCGTTCATTATTTAAGAATGTTAGCGGACGAACACTTTTTGTTTTTAAATGCTAGCATTTACTTGCATCTGACTCACAAATTGGTAAACATGCATGAGGATGAATGTTCATATTTTGAATATCTTCCATGCGCACTGGGGCGTAATGTTCATAGTTTGAATATATGCAATGCTTACATACCGAATCCAAGTATAAGTGCCGAAAGTGGTGGTGTGGAAAGAATGTTAAGCATAAAACACTAAATGACCATCTGAAAATTCGACGAAAGACAGCGTACCTGTTATTCAAAACCATATAACATGTAAGAATTTATTAGAACACGTTATACGTGTATTTTTCAAAACATTTTCAGGTAATCGCATGTATGGTCTAGGATACCCCTAAAAGAGCTTAGACATTACCAATATTTATATGAAGTAAATAATTTACGTTATTTTATACATTGTAACCCATTGGTGCATACATTTTTACGTCCTGTAGATAAAAGAAAATACTGTCAACGAAATGTCAGAGTCCTCACTTCATATTTCTGAGTCGATACTTATGCGTTTTCTTTGACGATGGCGTGCATTTTTACACACATGCATATGACGGGTCTTGTTTGTGTGGACGTCTGTTTTACTTGGTAAGGCTAAGAGAAACTACAAAAACTGTAAACAAAAATTAGATAAAAAAGTTATCAAGAAAATGGTGATGCCGAGCGGACTGGAACTTACAACGAACGATTCGTGGATGCATTACTGGTCCAGCCCGCTTAACCACTGAGCTATCTGTACACACCCTACGTGATGTGACACAGCGCAAATAAGCATTCTCCCAAAGCTGTTCTATTGTGTATATACAAAGGATTTGGACGATTTCAAATGCAAGGGGAAGAAGCATTTATTACGTCATAACATTTACAGAACTCGGCCTTTTTCTCGATTATACTAGAGGTTTCACTGACACAAATTGCAGCAAGTGTTAGTTGGTGCTACATCTTGATTTCACCAAAAGCTTTTTCTCAACAAGTGCGTTTTAATTTTGTAAACAAGAAAAACCTGGTGTTTTGAGCCCTATTTTGAAATGGTTCGGTCATGTTACTATTAATAGAGACCGGAAAACGCATTCAATACGCATTAAAAACCGTCGTTCACGAAGATTGTTTGTTTGTTTTGGTACAATTCTGGCACATGCAACAGTGTTGATTTATCAGGTTTAAGTATGCATGCAGATTCCATCTATCTTGTCTTCCTACTCAGGGAGATATGAAACAGAGCATATGCCTGCAAAGCATGGAAATGCATGTACAAATACGTGTATTTATATGAGCATATATATATAGAGAGAGAGAGGAGACAATGAGATAAAAAAAATAGGTTTCCGATAGACAATATTAAGAATAATACTCATGTTTCAGAACAATACTGTTTTCCATATTTCTGGCATAAAGCTAACTAGCAGTGAACAAATAACGTAGTTTTTAATCAGCTTGACAGGAGTTTGTTTTAAAATGAATTACAATACACTGATTTGTGTCGTGATATTATTGAGTATTCATGTAATGGCAGCACAAACGTCCCATTTTCATTTCTTTGCATACTTCGATCTAAAGGAGTAGAATTCACAAATACGAGTTGCATAAGCACATGCCGTTCACTTATTTAAGAATGTTAGCGGACGAACACTTTTTGTTTTTCAAATGCTAGCATTTACTTGCATCTGTACATCACAAATTGGTAAACATGCATGAGGATGAAATGTTCATATTTTGAATATCTTCCATGCCAACATACTGAGGCGAAGCATACGTCTTGGTTAGAAATAATGCTAAATAATAAACATTCACTGACTAATCTGAATGTTTTACCATAACCAGTGTACCTGGTACGCGAAGCCATTTATCATATTGGTACTTATTGGAATAAGCTATACATCTTAGTTTGTTTTATACTTTAAGGCGCAGTGCTATTTTCCATTTTTATGCTATTAAAGTAGCGTAGTAGTTAATCAGTTAGACAAGATTGTTGCAATATACATTTGATAGCAGCTTATCAGTTAACCTAAAATAATTGTATGATCTACATTTACGTGAAATTCATTAAAGGGTCGCGTAGATAGTTAAGGGGAGCCTTGATACACATAGTAAAGAGATATTATCCTAGTTTCATGTGTTTACAATTATTTCTCTAGAAGTAAATTTCACAAATACGCGTACCAAAAAACCAAATGCCGTTCACATAGGACGAACAAGGAAACATTCATTTCACTTAAAATGTGAGTTGCAATATATGTGTTCTTAATGTTAGCATTCGCTTGCAACTGTATTGCATAAATGGGTGAACATGCACTGGGGCGTAATGTTCATAGTTTGAATATATGCAATGCTTACATACCGAATCCAAGTATAAGTGCCGAAAGTGGTGGTGTGGAAAGAACGTTAAGCATAAAACACTAAATGACCATCTGAAAATTCGACGAAAGACAGCGTACCTGTTATTCAAAACCATATAACATGTAAGAATTTATTAGAACACGTTATACGTGTATTTTTCAAAACATTTTCAGGTAATCGCATGTATGGTCTAGGATACCCCTAAAAGAGCTTAGACATTACCAATATTTATATGAAGTAAATAATTTACGTTATTTTATACATTGTAACCCATTGGTGCATACATTTTTACGTCCTGTAGATAAAAGAAAATACTGTCAACGAAATGTCAGAGTCCTCACTTCATATTTCTGAGTCGATACTTATGCGTTTTCTTTGACGATGGCGTGCATTTTTACACACATGCATATGACGGGTCTTGTTTGTGTGGACGTCTGTTTTACTTGGTAAGGCTAAGAGAAACTACAAAAACTGTAAACAAAAATTAGATAAAAAAGTTATCAAGAAAATGGTGATGCCGAGCGGACTGGAACTTACAACGAACGATTCGTGGATGCATTACTGGTCCAGCCCGCTTAACCACTGAGCTATCTGTACACACCCTACGTGATGTGACACAGCGCAAATAAGCATTCTCCCAAAGCTGTTCTATTGTGTATATACAAAGGATTTGGACGATTTCAAATGCAAGGGGAAGAAGCATTTATTACGTCATAACATTTACGGAACTCGGCCTATTTCTCGAATATACTAGAGGTTTCACTGACACAAATTGCAGCAAGTGTTAGTTGGTGCTACATCTTGATTTCACCAAAAGCTTTTTCTCAACAAGTGCGTTTTAATTTTGTAAACAAGAAAAACCTGGTGTTTTGAGACCTATTTTGAAATGGTTCGGTCATGTTACTATTAATAGAGACCGGAAAACGCATTCAATACGCATTAAAAAACCGTCGTTCACGAAGATTGTTTGTTTGTTTTGGTACAAGTCTGGCACATGCAACACTGTTGATTTATCAGGTTTAAGTATGCATGCAGATTCCATCTATCATGTCTTCCTACTCAGGAAGATATGAAACAGAGCATATGCCTGCAAAGCATGGAAATGCATGTACAAATACGTGTATTTATATGAGCATATATATATAGAGAGAGAGGAGACAATGAGATAAAAAAATAGGTTTCCGATAGACAATATTAAGAATAATACTCATGTTTCAGAACAATACTGTTTCCCATATTTCTGGCATAAAGCTAACTAGGAGTGCACAAATAACGTAGTTTTTAATCAGCTTGACATTAGTTTGTTTTACAATGAATTACAATACACTGATTTGTGTCGTGATATTATTGAGTATTCATGTAATGGCAGCACAAACGTCCCATTTTCATTTCTTTGCATACTTCGATCTAAAGGAGTAGAATTCACAAATACGAGTTGCATAAGCACATGCCGTTCACTTATTTAAGAATGTTAGCGGACGAACACTGTGTATGAGGTTATGTCTGGTAATCAAACATCCGATGGTTGGATTTTTTCAAATAATCTAGTGTATTTCACTGGTGCAAATCTTCAAATTGAGTGTTTTACTTTTTGAATAAACACAAATGCTTAAAAACACAGTATGCATTTCATGTTCAATGAACAATTGCCAATAGTTTATTCTTGCTTACTATTTTTTCAAATAGTTTAAACTAAAGTTAACAGTCATACATTAAATACATGCTCGTGTAAACAAAATTCCTGTAGTTTTCCATCGTTTGGACAATGCTTGATTAGACTTTAAACTAACATGGCCATTGACTGAAATGTAACCGAATGATGTCTCTAGAGGTCGAAACATTTATAGTGAAATATCAACTATTGTATAACGTCTTTTCCAATCCATTAAAGCTGCACTCTCACAGATTGAACGTTTTTACAACTTTTTTATTTTTTGTCTTGGAACGAGCCATTTTTTTTGCAAAAATCCATAGAAACAAGTGATATAAGACTGCTGACAAAAATTAAATCGTAGATTTTTATTTTGCAGTTCAAAAATTAATGTTTTATGCAGTTTTCTTAAACCGTTAGTAACGGTTAAAGCCATTAAACATTAATTTTCGAACGGAAATATGCAAATCTGCGATCTGATCTTTTGTCAGCAGTCTATTTCTTTTGGTTTTCAGATATTTACGCAAAAATTTGCTCTTTCCAGGACAAAAAATAAAAAAAAGTTGTAAAAACGGTAAATCTGTGAGAGTGCACCTTTAATGTAGGACAAGTGTACATTCTTGCCTTTGTTTTCATAAAAATTGTCTTCTATCAAATGTATCTTTTTTCTTTTCATTTGCGACCATGACTTTAACCTCTTGTCAGATGTAAAAAAGCAAATAAAAAAAGTTTAGGAATATTGCATTACTCTTGGATTAAAGATAAAATTATCACCAGAACCGATGTACAGTATATGGAAACACAACACTCATACTTTGCATACTCAATTATTTTGGCATTATTTAAGGGAATGATATTTCAATACAACTGTTCTTAATAAATTGACAAGGACTTCTTAAAAATACATATATACAAACAATATGAAACATTATAATACATGACATTTGTCTTTTTGTATTAGGCTTCTTTACACACGAGTTAGTGAGACATCGCTTGCGTTAAAGGTATACATTTCTGTATATTGTTTAAGAGAGGGCGTATCTTTTCATCAAAGATCCATCTTCTCGAGAAGAATGGTCAATAACAGATTTTAGCTGCAGCATACTGGTCCCTACAGAAGGTATTTGGATTTCTAGCCATAATGTCCCGCCCACACTGGTTGGTAATGCGTCACTAGTTAACCATGTTCGGATATCTTGCCGAGTCTAAGACCGGTTAATATCCTCCCAATATCATTTTTTCCACCCACCTCAGTTACCGCCTCAGACCTTGTGTCTGGCTGGCCATACCGGCCTCCCGTCCAGCAGCTCCTTGTTGTAGTGCTCGTGCAATCCTAGGCTAGACGTCGTGTTTAGTGCCGCGAGAACGTCCCCTTCAATTCCCTGAAAGCTATATCGAGGTGTGAACCCATCCTGTGAAGTCTGCTGCTCAAGTCATTAATTACTTTTACAGATTTTTGATAGAAATATCACCATGTGCTTTATGACTGCATAACAGTTCATTTGTATAGAATTTGTGGGAATCAGCAAACGAAGTTCGTTGCTATAGTGATCAATTATTTTCAAATCAAGCATTTTCTCGCGTGTTGATGAGTTTTCAATTCTTGCTTTAAAGCACAAGTTCTTTTGTTCCGTAAAAATAAAACGAGATCAGCAAAAAATCTGTCTGACTCTTTTTCATGACTGGTGTTTAATGAACACAAACAATCTTCTAATGATGTCAGTGAATTGTCTTAACCTTTCC
Source organism: Mya arenaria (assembly GCF_026914265.1). NCBI lineage: Eukaryota > Metazoa > Mollusca > Bivalvia > Myida > Myidae > Mya > Mya arenaria. Next base: position 43,065,670 of record NC_069123.1, on the reverse strand, counting down.
AGGCTGAAATTGTGTTTAAAAGTGATTCAGCCATAAAAGTAGTCATTAATATATATCTCTATACTTTCATTTTTTTTCTGATCAGTTCGGATTAAAAAAAGTACCACTACTTTTGACTCGTGTCCTTCTTTAACAATTATTAACTTCTTTATGATTTAAAAGTATTACCACTCTCGTTGTCAATCATAACCCAACACTCGATGAAGGTTTCGTTATATTCGTGCATAAATAAAAATGCGAATTCGCTAACAGTATAAACGAGTAAAGACTTGCAAACTAGTTCTAACTGAAATTACGTCATTTGACTGTATGTAGTACCATAAAAACATAGGAATGTATTACCAGTATACAGAACTCGCTATACTGAATGAGGTACCATACCACTTTGAAGATGTTTAACCATTATTTAGACGTCGCTCGACTGTATGCGGTATCAAGGCAACATGTGGATGTTCTACCAGTACACAATCAAGTCCCTAGACCTAGGTACAAAAAAAAGATTATTCCACTACGATGAAAAAAAATCGCTTTACTTAAAGAGGAACCATAAGCACATGTTAATGTTCAACTTGTATTGACACTTCGTTCGACTGCGCGAGTTACCTGTAAAGACTGCATGAGGAACCATAACAACATGAGAACGCTCTGATAGTTTAAAGACATGTAAAGACTGCATGAGGTACCATCACAACATGAGAACGATCTAACAGTGTGAAGACATGTAAAGACTGCATGAGGAACCATAACAACATGAGAACGCTCAAACAGTGTAAATAAATGTAAAAACTGTATGAGGTACCATTCCAATAAGAGAATGATTTATCTGTATAAAGACGTTGTTCCATTGCACGAGATATTTAATCTGTTTGCGGGTCGACAATTTGAAGAATAAATATCCTGTGTGTCCGTCAACGAATGTGTCCCTGCCAAATAGGGAACGTGTACAGTAGCCTATAAACGGCTTAAGATGGTGTTTTCTCAGGGGCATATCTTGGACATAGCATCAAACACACTGACACATACAAATACATTTGATTTCATTTCATTACTACCATATAGCATTGAAATAAAATGATTTTCCAATAAAAAATATTACATCCTCTTGATTTCGCTAATCTGCCCTAGTTCTGGATGAAACCACATACATCATTTGTCAGCCTTGATTGACTTTGTGCGGTTACTAGTGTATACACCGTTTAGATATACTTCTACTGGTAACATTGCATTGTTTGAGTGTTGCTGCTGTGGACCAGTACGACAGTGCTGAAAAACAACAACATGGGATGTATTATATGAAGCATCAAACAGCGGACCGATTGATTGTTAATGCACCGTTGTTAACTCCGTATGATGAAATAGAGAAAAAAAGAAAATTGCCGAAAACTGACATAAACTTGGTATCGATGTGTACAATGCATTGAAACTAACTAACTTAAGTACCACATAGTTTACAATTAATTTATTTTTCGCAGTTTTGCCGTATTTTTCATTAAAAAGATTACTAGGTATGTGTACCTAGTAGAATTCATTCTAATGCGTGATTGGCTAGTCGATGTTATCACGGGATATTACCAAGTTAGGTGTATAGCTTAAATATTCCAAATGGTTAGAGTAAACCTTCATAGCACAGTGGATACAACACTGGACTGCAATTTTGGCCACACCGGTGCGAACCCGGACTCCGACTCGATGCCAATGGTGCCAATCTGGTAAATTGTCCCTTTAAAAGTAAACTTTAAGTATTTGACCATGTACTCACATGTTTAAGTAAACCTATCACGGCTAAAACAGTTCTCTCAAATCTTGATAGAAATACTGAGAAACACAGTCATAGCCCTCTCTGACTGTCACACTGCTGAAATTGCCTCCTCCAACTGCAATACTGCTGAATTTGCCCTCTCTGACTGTCATACTGCTAAACTTTAACCCTCTGACTGTCATACTGCTTACATTGACCTCTCTGACTGTCATACTGCTGAAATTGCCCTCTCTGACTGTCATACTGGTGAAATTGCCCTCTCTGACTGTCATACTGCTAAAATTGCCCTCTCTGACTGTCATACTGCTGAATTTGCCCTCTCTGACTGTCATACTGCTGAAATTGCCCTCTCTGACTGTCATACTGCTGAATTTGCCCTCACTGACTGTCATACTGCTGGAATTGCTCTCTTCGGCTGTCATACTGCTGAAATTGCCCTTTCTAACTGTCATATTGCTGAAATTGCCCTCTCTGACTGTCATACTGCTGAATTTGCCCTCTCTGACTGTCATACTGCTGAATTTGCCCTCTCTTACTGTCATACTGCTGAAATTGCTTTCTCCGGCTGTCATACTGCTGAAATTGCCCTTTCTAACTGTCATATTGCTAAAATTACCCTCTCTGACTGTAATAATGCTGAAATTGCCCTTTCTAACTGTCATATTGCTGAATTTGCCCTCTCTGACTGTCATACTGCTGAATTTGCCCTCTCTGACTGTCATACTGCTGAAATTGCCCTCTCTGACTGTCATACTGCTGAAATTGCTCCCTCTAACTGTCATACTGCTGAATTTGCCCTCTCTGACTGTCATACTGCTGAAATTGCCCTCTCTGACCGTCATACTGCTGACATTGACCTCTCAGACTGTCATACTGCTGAAATTGCCCTCTCTGACTGCAATACTGCTGAATTTGCCCTCTCTGACTGTCATACTGCTAAACTTTAACCCTCTGACTGTCATACTGCAGACATTGACCTCTCTGACTTTCATACTGCTGAATTTGCCCTCTCTGACTGTCATACTGCTGAATTTGCCCTCTCTTACTGTCATACTGCTGAAATTGCTTTCTCCGACTGTTAACAATTTTGCCGCATAGTCTTATTATGCAGATTAGAACAATCGCCCTTCTACCTCTGGTATGAGCTGACCTATCTTAAGTCTAAAGTACACGTTGAAATGAGAATCAGTCTTTTACGAATCAAAAGATACGTTTTGCACAAGCTACCAAAACAGATAAAATCGCAAACATAATGCGCCGACCATACGAAAATGTTTTTGTGTTATTGTTTAGAATAAGACCCATTATTAGTTGAAAAAAAGAGAGTTTGTTTTACACATTTTCCTTTTAAGCGTATCGTTAAGGCAAAACACAGCTTTTTACAAATATTGTTTTCAAAACATTATGCTTTAGATATTATTGTTAACATTAAAAATCTCTCGGTTTTTAAGCGGTTGGTCTGTATTGGCACTTAAAGTTCAAGTGCCAATCAAACACAGCAAGATTCATCAATTTAACACAACAAGAGTAGCCATATTTACAAGAATAAGCGTTCATATTGTTTGATCTATTTGTTTTTAAAGAAGACAGGTGCGTTTAATAAATCCTCTGACCATAACTTAGCGCTTTTAGATCACTTTTATTAGATATCACATTTGATTTTTACAAATTGGATTATTTAAAAGACTGTTAACGATGTTTTACCAACTTTCTGGAATCGAACTTAAACACACGGATTGAAGTTTATTTTCGTAACTGGGAAGTTTTACCCTCGTGAAATCTGTGATCTCTGACGTATGCGGTTATTTCCCTTCAATAGCAGATCGATGTGCTTTTTATGCACCAGTCAATTGTAACCACGCCCCCCCCCCCAGGTCCGGGGGTATACCGAGGATAACCGGGGAAATGGGCCGTGTTTTTACCTTTCAGGTGGACCAGCGGTGCCGGGTGAATGCGGTGGTTTTGTCTTCGCGCAAAAAATAGCGGGGAATAGGCATAACCTAGGCTCCCTGGGATGCAGGGGCATTTGGCGGGGATTCGACCAGCAGTTCGTCACCGCAGGGCGGAGATTTTACCCGGGGTTGGCTGGACCGAAAGTCACAGTCCCCGCTATTCCCCGGACCTGTGGGGGGGGGGCGTGGTTACAATTTGCTGTTGCATTATTTCATCGTACATACGATACAACCATATGTTCTTTTCGTAGTGGAATTGAAAATACAGCCAATCTATAAAGATATGAATGGTATCTTGAGCGTACTATCGCATTTATTTATAGCCGACTGAATGCATTTTCCTTGTCTTTGTATTTGCAGTTGCTCAATCCAGAGTTTGATTGTACGAAATTATGGATCAAATTAAGTGCCCACTGCAATAATAAGCTCAATCTTTTATCATCTAGGCTTGTGAGGAAGGTTATAAAGACGGGTCCTAAAAAAAATACGGACACACAACGGGCAGACTGAACAAAAAGATTTTCGGACAGACAACGCACAGATTCAATTATAATTAAGGACATACATCACGAAGACTCTGTAAACTAAGTGTATGTTTCAACTAAGGCCAGACTACAGGTAGACTACGCACTTATTCCATCAACTAAGGATATCCTACTGGCAGACTCCGTAAACTAAGTGCAGACTACGCACATATTCCATCAACTAAGGACAGACTACAGGCAGACTCCGTAAACTAGGGACAGACTACGCACATATTCCATCAACTAAGGAGAGTCTACAGGCAGACTCCGTAAACTAGCGGCAGACTACGCACATATTCCATCAACTAAGGACAGACTACAGACAGAGTCCGTAAACTAGGGGCAGACTACGCACATATTCCATCAACAAAGGACAGACTACAGACAGAGTACGTAAACTAGTGGCAGACTACGCACATATTCCATCAACTAAGGACAGACTACAGGCAGACTCCGTAAACTAGGGAAAGACTACGCACATATTCCATCAACTAAGGACAGTCTACAGGCAGACTCCGTAAACTAAGTGCAGACTACGCACATATTCCATCAACTAAGGACAGACTACAGACAGAGTCCGTAAACTAGGGGCAGACTACGCACATATTCCATCAACAAAGGACAGACTACAGACAGATTCCGTAAACTAGGGGCAGACTACGCACATATTCCATCAACTAAGGACAGACTACAGACAGAGTCCGTAAACTAGTGGCAGACTACGCACATATTCCATCAACTAAGGACAGACTACAGACAGAGTCCGTAAACTAGTGGCAGAATACGCACATATTCCATCAACAAAGGACAGACTACAGACAGAGTCCGTAAACTAGAGGCAGACTACGCACATATTCCATCAACAACGGACAGACTACAGACAGAGTCCGTAAACTAGAGGCAGACTACGCACATATTCCATAAACAAAGGACAGACTACAGGCAGACTCCGTACACTAGCTGCAGACTATGCACTTATTCCATAAACTAAGGACAGTCTACATACAGAGTCCGTAGCTAGGGGCAGACTACGCACATATTCCATCAACTAAGGACAGTCTACAGGCAGACTCCGTAAACTAACGGCAGACTACGCACAAATTCCATCAACTAAGGACAGACTACAGGCAGACTCCGTAAACTAGCGGCAGACTACGCACATATTCCATTAACAAAGGACAGACTACAGGCAGACTCCGTAAACTAGGGGCAGACAAGACACTTATTCCATCAACAAAGGACAGACTACAGGCAGACTCCGTAAACTAGGGACAGACTACGCACATATTCCATCAACTAAGGAGAGTCTACAGGCAGACTCCGCAAACTAGCGGCAGACTACGCACATATTCCATAAACAAAGGACAGACTACAGACAGATACAGTAAACTATGGACAGACAACGCACTTATTCCATCAACAAAGGACAGACTACAGGCAGACTCCGTAAACTAGGGGCTGATTACGCACATATTCCATAAACAAAGGACAGACTACAGGCAGACTCCGTAAACTAGGGAAAGACTACGCACATATTCCATCAACTAAGGACAGACTACAGACAGAGTCCGTAAACTAGGGGCAGACTACGCACATATTCCATCAACAAAGGACAGACTACAGACAGATTCCGTAAACTAGGGGCAGACTACGCACATATTCCATCAACTAAGGACAGACTACAGACAGAGTCCGTAAACTAGTGGCAGACTACGCACATATTCCATCAACTAAGGACAGACTACAGACAGACTCCGTAAACTAGTGGCAGACTACGCACATATTCCATCAACAAAGGACAGACTACAGACAGAGTCCGTAAACTAGAGGCAGACTACGCACATATTCCATCAACAAAGGACAGACTACAGACAGAGTCCGTAAACTAGAGGCAGACTACGCACATATTCCATAAACAAAGGACAGACTACAGGCAGACTCCGTACACTAGCTGCAGACTACGCACTTATTCCATAAACTAAGGACAGACTACATACAGAGTCCGTAGCTAGGGGCAGACTACGCACATATTCCATCAACTAAGGACAGTCTACAGGCAGACTCCGTAAACTAACGGCAGACTACGCACAAATTCCATCAACTAAGGACAGACTACAGGCAGACTCCGTAAACTAGCGACAGACTACGCACATATTCCATTAACAAAGGACAGACTACAGGCAGACTCCGTAAACTAGGGGCAGACAAGACACTTACTCCATCAACAAAGGACAGACTACAGGCAGACTCCGTAAACTAGGGGCAGACTACGCACATATTCCATCAACAAAGGACAGACTACGGGCAGACTCCGTAAACTAGCGGCAGACTACGCACATATTCCATCAACAAAGGACAGACTACAGGCAGACTCCGTAAACTAGCGGCAGACTACGCACGTATTCCATCAACAAAGGACAGACTACAGGCAGACTGTAAAGTAAGGGCAGATTTCAACAAAGGCTAGACTACACGCACACTGCATAAACACAGACTACATGAATAATTCATAAGCTAAGAGCAGACTACATGTACGTTCAATACCAGTTACGAATATACTATGTGTATATATATATATATAAATTAGAAACAGTTTACACGAAGGTGCCCTGCAAAATTCGGACAGTTTTCGCTTAGACTCCATAAACTACTGACAAACTTCCTGTATAGTCCATAAACCACGGCTAGACCACACGTAGAATAACAATACTTAAAGCAGACCATGCTCAATTTTCTCGAAAAACGTAAGTATATAATGCATAAATATTTTATTTCATTAGCACAAGTAAGTTACTTAAAGGAAAATTGTCAACATAAAACTAATTTATCGTAATTTCTTTTTACACTTCAAAACTCCTCTTAGACTAAATGAGATTTTAAAACAAAATATGCCAAACAAAAATAGTGTGCTTAGCTTGATCCTGTTATATGGGACTTTTACTGTTTAAGTCACGGATACACAGATATACGCAAATGTTCCCTAAAATACACACAGTTTAAACGTAGACTCCGCAATCTACGGACAAACTACGCGCAGACTGCATTAACAACGGATATAATGCTTCACAATAACTATTGACTGACTCCGCGCATAACCCATAAACTACGGACTGACTCCGCGTATAACCCATAAACTACGGACTGACTCCGCGTATAACCCATAAACTACGGACTGACTCCGCGTATAACCCATAAACTACGGACTGACTCCACGCATATCCCATAAACTACGGACTGACTCCGCGCATAACCCATAAACTACGGACTGACTCCGCGTATAACCCATAAACTACGGACTGACTCCGCGCATATCCCATAAACTACGGACTGACTCCGCGTATAACCCATAAACTACGGACTGACTCCGCGTATAACCCATAAACTACGGACTGACTCTCCGCGTATAACCCATAAACTACGGACTGACTCCGCGCATAACCCATAAACTACGGACTGACTCCGCGTATAACCCATAAACTACGGGCTGACTCCGCGCATATCCCATAAACTACGGACTGACTCCGCGTATAACCCATAAACTACGGACTGACTCCGCGTATAACCCATAAACTACGGACTGACTCTCCGCGTATAACCCATAAACTACGGACTGACTCCGCGCATAACCCATAAACTTCGGACTGACACCGCACAAAGTCCATTAACGACGGACTGACTCCGCGCATAGCCCTTAAACTACGGACTGATTCCGCGCATAACCCATAAACTTCCGACTGACTCCGCGCATAGCCCATTAACTCAGTTTGGACTGACTCCGCGCAAAATGCATATGCTACGGACTGACTCCGCGCATATCCCATAAACTACGGACTGACTCCGTGCATAGTCTAAAAACTACGGACTGACTCCGTGCATAGCCCATAAACTACGGACTGACTCCGCGCATAGCCCATATTGTACGGACTGATTCCGCGCATAGCTCATAAACAATTAACTGACTCTTGGCATAGCCCATAAAAGACATACTTCGCACACGCCTAATTCGGGTAGATTAAAAAACGTATATATATATACATAGTTTATTATATCCCAGAGTACATTATTCTGATAGAATCATTAAGAATACACAAAGTTATAATTCAAATACAACGTATGTTCGTCAAGCAGCGAAGGAAACATAAAAATGAAAAGACCATAAGACCCTTATTAGTTGATGGAAACTGTATGATTTTGTTTCATACTTCACCTTTGGTATAGGTGCGGCAGGAACGGCAGGAAAAGTAGAAATGATGTGTTCATGCATGCCACTCGCATATTGCATGTCATTGATAAAATGTAACTGCTGGCTATTAAACACGTGTAATGCTCTTTTAGCTAAGTCCTCTCAAATCCTGATTAATGACCCTGTGTATAGTTATATGAAATATAGTGCAGTTAATGGCACATTCATTAGAAGATGAATTTCATTTTATTCTTGAATTTCAGTTGTTAAAAAAAGCTATAGTTGAAAACATATTATAATACCGCACTGAATATACCTAAATTTATTGCATTATACAAATCGCGAAATGATACTGTAAACAGAAACCGTGCCATTTATAAATGTGCATAAGGTAATGATTTAAGAGGGAGACATTTTTTGTATTACGGGTAATATTGTCAACATTAACTACTGCACGCTTAAATATAACTATATTGATGCTAAACCGTTTGGTCGCATGCTATGCTGTTTTTATATTTTGTTCAGTTACTTAAATGTACGTATTGTACCTTGACTATGTTTAGAAACATGTTTCGTAATTAAATTATGTATTTTTGTATTTGGAAATTAACTGTTAAACTTTACATTGAATGCGGAGTACTAAGTAGACTTTTACTTTTTTATCAGTAAACAATCTTAATAATTATCCATTCAAACGTACTAAATAGGTAAAAAATAAATTCAATCATTTGTGAAAGATGAGTCCTATGAAAAACATTTAATTTAATCAACAATAAGGCTACAGTGTAACTATCGCTTTTTAAGACATTTAACAAATATATACAGTATAGAAAGTAAAAATATTAAACATACTTTCATACATTCCTTTCTTGCTTGATGGGTTTGCTATTTATGTTCTGATATATTGTTTTTGTTTATGCGTTCACCTGTAAATACTGAATATGATATTTTGTCAACATGGGTCATGGCCTTATTGATGTTATACAATTAAAACTTTATAATACATTGATTGAATAACAGCTTAATATTTGAATGAATATATATTAATGTAAAAATGTATTAATTAAGTCATTGTGTATTTGTTAACTTTTCTATAAGTTTCTTTAACTGATATTTCAACAGGGACATACGTCGGCCCCTTATTTCAAATTAAAATAACACCTCAGAAATGGTCAAATTACATTTCAATAGATGATGTAAGTATTTTATTTGAACATAAAACATAAGTATATTCATGAAAATAGCGATAAAAAATCGAAAGAAACAAAGGAATATAAAATTTCTTAGAACTTTTAAATAATTGAGTACATCAAGCGGGGCCAACCCTTCCCTCGTACCAGTAGCACTGCAGGGCAGCAATTGTCTTATTTTCCTGTCACCGATCCTCCGCCCGAGGATGTTTTCCTAAGAACGGCAATGGTATGGACCTTAATAAGCATACATAATCGACCAATGTCGTGATTATTGTAGTTCAATGTTACCCGGCATGTGGGAATTTTTAATTCGAACATTTTCAAGCAATTTCCGTAGAAAAATAATGATTAAATGATGGTCCGGCCGCCTTATTTGGAAATGTGGTCGGTTTTTAAATGAATGCTAACTAATTGGCGACAACTGCCGATCGTGAAGAAGTTTTTGATAAAAACGGGATTGGTATTGAACTTCATTTGTGTATTCATGTCTGAAACTAATGTTATGCTGTCCTTTAAATGATATAAATTAATGCATAACATGTGTCTGAAACGAATATTATATTGACATACAACTTGGTTTCGTTTAGTGATGTAAGTTTGTGATTAAAAATGTGACCAAGGGCGGACTTTTTTTTGGTGAAATGGAACAGACAATAATCAGTATCGATCAAGTTCAACCTTGGTTATATCCGGGTAACTTAATTGCATCCTACACATGATCAGTTCTGTTTTCAACAAATCCTATCAAGGGGCTAGACACCAAATTATACCATTGCTAGAAAAATAATAATCACAAACTTACATTCAATTGATCGTAGTGTACAACGCATTGAATAATACTTACTGTTGTATCACAATAAGCCACAAGCGAATGAACCACAAATATTCTTCGTTATGAAGTGATATATTTTGCATAAAGCTTTACCTTATTGTTTTAAGCGATCTTATGTTATCATGATGTATGCTCATTGAATCGCGTATTTATTCTCGGAAAACGCTATTGTTTGTATCCCAAGTCCACTAGTTTCCACGGAAAACGCTATTGTTCGTATCCCACGCCCACTCGTTTCCACCGAAAAACCCTATTGTTCGTATGCCAGGCCCACTAGTTTCCACGGGAAACGCTTTTGTTCGTATTCCAAACCCCCTCGTTTCCTCGTTACCTTGGGAAACGCTATTGTTCGTATCCCACGCCCACTCGTTTCCACCGAAAAACCCTATTGTTCGTATCCCAAGCCTCCTCGTTTCCATGGGAAACGCTTTAGTTCGTATCCCACGCCCACTCGTTTCCACCGGAAACGCTATTGTTCGTATCCAAAGCCCACTCGTTTCCACGGGAAAGGCTATTGTTCGTATCCCAAGCCCACTCGTTTCCACGGGAAACGCTATTGTTCGTATCCCAAGCCTCCTCGTTTCCATGGAAAACGCTATTGTTCGTATCCCACGCCGACTTGTTTCCACCGGAAACACTATTGTTAGTATCCAAAGCCCACTCGTTTCCACGGGAAACGCTATTGTTTGTATCCCACGCCCACTCGTTTCCACGGGAAACTCTATTGTTCGTATCCCACGCCCACTCGTTTCCATGGGAAACGCTATTGTTCGTATCCCACGCCCACTCGTTTCCACCGGAAAAGCTATTGTTCGTATCCTAAGCCAACTCGTTTCCGCGAGAAACGCTATTGTTCGTATCCCAAGCCCCCTCGTTTCCTCGTTTCCTCGGGAAACGCTATTATTCGTATCTCAAGCCCACTTTTTTCCACCGGAAACGTTTTTGTTCGTACCCCAGGCCCACAAGTTTCCACGGGAAACGCTTTTGTTCGTATCCCAAACCCACTTGTTTCCACTGGAAACGCTATTGTTCGTATCCCAGGCCCACTCGTTTCCACCGGAAACGTTATTGTTCGTTTCCCAAACCCACTTGTTTCCACCGGAAACGCTATTGTTCGTATCCCAGGCCCTAAATCTAGAAAAAGACAGAACACAGAACAGAACGGAATATTTATTTTGGGCTTAAGCAATTTAAGCTCATAATCATACAAACAAATATATAAAAAAACATGGCATGTGATATGTGAAAAATATATATACATATATTTATAAGTTTTTATAAAATGAAATTATCGTAATACGTCAACATACACGGACATTTTATAAATCACAGTTAAGAAATATGGATTTGAATGATGATCATTTAATTGAATGTATCTGATGACGTCATGAGACTGATACTAGTATAATAGTTAATGATACAATTGGAGATAAGGGCAACAACACACCAACTATAAATAATTGTTTTATGGACCAAATCACGCAAAACTAAATAATATTATCTTATTATATCTCTAACTTCGAAGGACTTATCGCAATACGAAGCTAATATTCTAAGGAGTATTTGATTAATTTGATTACTTCTTTGCATCAGTATTATATATTTATCATCAAACTCGTGGGTGTAAAATAATATCTCGTGACATATTTACGTGTATATTGGTCATTTGCGAACAAATGAAAGTCATCCTCAATAGCATTCAGATTACATAATGTGCATTTTTCGCATTTTGCGGAGTTTTATTGTGCCTATCCGTTTAAATATTTTGTGTATGTGAAGATAGGCGCTAAACCATTTTTTCTAAAAAAAATAATATTTTCTAGAAGGCGTAGGTATGGCGATTGTTCCAAACTAGGTTTTTAAGACCATCTTAATGGAAAATATCACGAATTATTGATACTGGACCAATTCGTGATAAAATATTTCTTCGTAGCAATGTTCAATTGTTTCCGTTATACAGCACTTATATACAAGACTCCTGGTTAACGGAATTTAGCTCCAAGAAATATTTAAACATTCTAATGTGTCTTTCAATATAAGATAACGTATTGGCAGATAGCTTTACATTCAAACTAATTTTACAAAACTTTCAGAAACACAATTTTTAACAGTTCGCACGTAGGCGTTAAAAATATTCAACATTATATTTATTGAAACCTAAGAAGTAGGAATTAAAACCATCATCGAGCGATGAGATCTCAGCCCTTTTCCTGCAAGGGGTTTTGTTGCCTGTAATATAGATCAACTATTGGTAAATACAACTCCTAGATACTAACACTTTCTTCTTAGGTGTTATTAAACCATTCACCAATACTTCTTAAGCGTCCACCTTTTCCGAACACCTTAGATTTATCAATGTTTAACGTAAGATTCGATTTACAGCAATAAGTAGATTAAGCATTTTAATTTAGGGGGGTTGCATGCCAGCCCTTGTACATGAAAAGAAGAACAGAATCATCTGAAAATAGCAATAAATAATTTGAAATCTGATCAATTATTATGCCAGTATCATTATTCTCTTGCAATTGAATCTCATTACCATTCAGGAAAAGGGAAATAAATATCGGTGAAATTATCTCCCCCTAAAACAGACCAAGGACGGTTTTGAAAAAACATTCTGATAGTGTTCCCATGTGCTTTATACAAAGTTTATACAAAGTTTCAACTCACAATACATAGATCGTACAAAGGACAAAAATTGACCGTCGATTCCTAATTTTATGAGTTTGTACCAAAGTCTGCTTCTATTAATACAATCATATTTGAATTTTCTGTAATTAATAAAGCAACTTCGTTTTTGCTTTCGATCTTTTTGTTATTACTTTTTTTTACTTTTTAAATAAAGGTACAAAATAAAGATATGGTCCACTGTGCTATATCTATTTCTGAATCCAAACAAAGAATCTGATAAGATATAGTTTTCTTCAGCCCATGACAAAATTAGTTTTACTATTAAAATATGACAGTGAATATTTTGGCAAAACAGCTTGTAAGGGTGTTCCCCCTTTAAGTATTAGGATCAAATTGGTTTCCTTGCTAAAGAATTGGAATAATACAACCAGACGACCAGAAGCGTGAAAAAAGGAATTCAATGATCCAATGATATGTGACACAGATAACTTAAAATAGGTATAACACATCGTCTATGGATAATGCCTTACTTAAGGCCAACTTTCAGATCAAATGGAGATTAAAAAAATGGCTTTCATTAAAAGTCTATCAGGTGTTATAGGGTATAATTTGAGACAATGACGTATAATCCCTGATATATTTTTAGGAATTTTGAAAAGATATTTAATTAATATTAATATTAAAAAAAATTACGACCAATATGCTTTGCACATTGTGAAAAGATTCCGGTCTTACTTTGTATAAGGAAATAAATACAACTCTTTGATTGACATTATTCAAGGGGATGGTATTTCAATACACTTATTTTCATTATTTCTATTAAACCGACATTTAAAACAAAACATATGAAAACAGTACAATAAATAAAATTTGGCTTTTTCAGCTAAACTACTTGTACACGATTGAGTGCACCAAGGCTTGGTCTTTGTAACTGCCGTGAAATGTATGCTGTACAATATTGTTTAAGAAGGACACGTTTTCTAAGCGGTTTTTTTTTTTTACCAAAGCTCAATTTCTATGAGAAAAAGTGAATGGCCAGTTACAGATTTTGCTAGATGTGTAGCTGCCGTAGTCTAGTCTCTATAGGGTGGCTTTGGAATTCTAGTCTTAATATCGCGCCAGGCATTGCTTCGTTCGCTCCGAGCAATCATCAGTATCCGCCTCAGACTTTATGTCTGGCCGGCCACCCAGGCTTCCCGCCTAGCAGCTCCTTGTCGTAGATCACATTCAACCTTTGGCTAGACGTCGTGTTAAGCGCCGTGAGAACGTCCCGTTCAATTTGCTCAAAATTCTCTCGAGGCGTGTACCCATCCCGTACTGACCGCGCTATGGTCACAAAGCCAGGAGTTTTCTTCATGATATTCCTTAAAATTGACCTCAAAAATATTGTCCTACGGGTTATTTCTTTTTCAGTAGGTCTGTGCACGAGGACCATGCTGTCTTCCGGTGTGTTAGCGCCGCTGCAGACCACAAACATTCTGTTGTCTTTATTCAGCGTTCTTGGTGACGTTGAGGCACAAAATCCCACCGATTGTAATGCCCGTAATTGTCTTATTCGCATTTTTGCTAAAAATATTACCAAGTCTTTTACGAACTGATTCACTCCTGTTCCTTTGGATTGACAAGTTGTTATAGACTTTGAAAGAATCAGCAAACGAAGTTTGTTACTAAAGTGATCAATTATTTTCAAATCCAGTATTTCTTTGCATGTTGATGAGTTTTTCAATTCTTGATTTATTGTACAAGCTCTATTGTTCCGTACAGATGAAACGAGATCAACTAGAAATATGTCTGATGCTTTTTCATGACTGGCATTTAATGGACACAAAAAATCTACTATGATGCCATTTAATCGTCTCAATCTTTCCATGCTAAAATTTGTGTTTAAAAGTGGTTCTACTGCGTATGTGCAGCCATAAAAATCTTCATCAATGTCAAGGACTATACTTTCATTTCTTCCTGACCACTTTGGATTTTTAAAAAATGCCACTGCTTTAGACTCGTGCAATTCTTCAACAATTAGTAACTTTTTTATGACGCACAAATCTGACCTAAGTGTGTATTCATCTCGTTCCCGACTCATATTACCTCTCTCGACGTCAAACAACGACCAACACTCGACGTCAGTTCCGTTATTCATACACATACAAAACGGGCTAAATTGTGACGCCACTTGGTCACGTGATTTTGAGTTTCGGCGCGCGTTGACCTTCTTCATGTTCACTGTACCGAGACTAAGAGTTCCCATGGTGTATTTTTCATCGTGATTGGTAAGATCCCAATCGGGCCACACCCATATCAGTCTATTGATAAAGTTTGCCATTGCAGACGCCTGGAAGAAAGAAAAGTAAAGGGAAAGCTACGTCTTACGAACAGACGACTCACGTCAGAGGCGTTTATTCTGGTATAAACCAATAAAGCATAAGCATACGCCATTCGGCGGCGAGTTGTACCATATCAGCATGAGAATGCTTTACCAGTAAGAAGGCACCGTTTGACTGGATGAGGTACCATAACATCACGCCTTGTAGCGCCCATAGCAGCATCGCCTCATAAACGTGTTTTTTTCGTTTATGCGGTGATTTCCAAAGCATAAACAGGGCGGCCACGTTAATGCGGCGACGCTCGACGCATAAGGCAGAAATTGCTTATATGGGGCGCAACTGTGCCTTTTTGCCACATAAAGAGGACTATCTTAACTATTTATTATAAAGCTAAAAATAGAGTTCTAATAATTCAACAAAAAATGGCGATGACGTTGATGATGATGATAATTATGATGATGATAGTTGTGGGGATGATGATGATGGTTGTGGTTTTGATGATGTTGTTTATTATGATGATGATTAAGATTAGGGTGTAGCATATTACTGTCACTTGGAACAAAATACGGGAAAAGTAGGCAGGCAAATTGGTCAAATTTAAAGTAATATTTAAGTTGAGCCAAAATTGAAAGTTGAAAATAAATTATTACTCTCCTTGGAGTATTCACATCTACATTTTCTTCGTTACAAATGACTAGTGCATAAAAACACAATCAATGAAAGAAAGACGTCCATGATTACCCTATATCAGTCATCTGAGTCCTCTTGTTAAAGTGCCAAAAACTAATGTTGTGTTGAAATATTTGGAAAAAATATAATCTTCAAAAGTTTTCCTGTCCTTAATCAGAGATATACGCTGATGACCTAGATGTGAATACATTTCAAAATCGCACAATTACCAGTGGTTCTTGACAAGGAAATAATTCTTAGCTCATCTGAGCACAAAGAGCACATGTGAAGCTGTGAGGATTGTTGGATTTCTGTTGTTTGTCTGTCGTAAACATTTGACTTTTCTAGAAACGTTTGAAATGACGTTAAAAGTGCGCATTGTCAAGGGTACATGGCCGTCAGTCTGACAAAAAGGCGAGAAAATATGTTACGTCATACGACGATTCAATTTTCTGATTGTCCCAAATGACGGTGCTGTGAGTTGTCGTAACATTTATAAACAGACACTGTTTAAGTACACTGGAATTGTAATCGTTGGAAACTTGTTAATGTCAGGAAAAGTAAAGTAATGATTTTTATGAAAGGAGGTTGCTTACCAACAAATACTGTGTTTTATTATAAAACTGAAATTAGTAAGTTTTCATATTTTATTATTGTTTGTTTTACCACTTCGGGGTCATTTTTAAAGCACAAAAAATGTATAGCGGGCCAAGCACTTAAAGGCATTTTTGCAATGAATAAGTATTTACATAACTTTACCGATCTATCAGTGAGTAATGGAATGGAGCTTTTTGATAAACTTATAACTCCCATTTTTCACAATATGTCACATTATGTCAAATAGACACTTTGTAACAGTCTAGTATAATAGGCATTGTCATAAATTTTATTAGTTAATATGTTACCGCACAAGTACATATTATTTGTATTTGTCACCATTGTGCACTTTATGCCTCATGGTTCTACGACCTTCTGGTTTATTATAAATAAAACTTGAAACTTGAAACTTGAAACTTATATTCCCGCCTTTTAGTCGGGCCAAACGTCATTTCAAACGATTTCGCAGAAAGATGAATAGGTTTGGCTCTAAAAATCTAGTTCAAAACTTAGTTAAGTGGACACAAAAGTCCGATCTTGATGAAACTTAATCAACTACTATTGTACTAGTATGTGTTTAAAGGGGTGGGGGGGGGGTTATGCGGTGAAAGTGTGCCTTTTTTCCACATTAGAAAGTCCCGTCTATGCGTTTAAAATCACCGAATGAAGTGGTCGTTTCGTTTATGCGACGATGCTGTTATGCGTCGTTACAATGCCTATGTCATTTTAGTATAAACCAAAACTCATTTAAAAACGTAATATGCTCTATAAGGTACCATAACAACATGAAAATGGTCTACCTGCTTAAAAAAGTCGCTAGATTATATTGAGCCACCAAAACAACTTGCCAACGTTCTATCAGTAAAGAGAAGTCGATCGACTGTATGAGGTACCATGAGAATGTTCTATCAATATAAAGCAGTCTCTAGACTGTATGTGGTACCATAACAACATAAGAATGTTCTACCAATACAAAGAAGACTCTAGACTGTATGAGGTACCATTGCATCCTGAGAATGTTCTACCAATATATAGAAGTCTCTAGACTGTTTGAGGCACCATTGCAACATGAGAATGTTCTACCAGTATAAAGAAGCATCTAGACTGTATGAGGTACCATTGCAACATGAGAATGTTCTACCGGTATATAGAAGTCTCTAGACTGTTTGAGGTACCATTGCAACATGAGAATGTTCTACCAGTATAAAGAACTATCTAGACTGTATGAGGTACCATTGCAACATGAGAATGTTCTACCGGTATATAGAAGTCTCTAGACTGTTTGAGGTACCATTGCAACATGAGAATGTTCTACCAGTATAAAGAAGTCTCTAGACTGTATGAGGTACCATTGCAACCTGGGAATGTTCTACCAATACAAATAAGTCTTTAGACTGTATGAGGTACCTTTGCAACATGAGAATGATCTACCAGTATAAAGAAGTCTCTAGACTATATATGGTACCATTGCAACATGAGAATGTTCTACGTGTTGAATGACGTCATTGTATTGTATGGTATACTGTGACAACATGATAATGTTTTACCAGTCTTAAGGCGTTGGTACCATAACAACATGAGAACAATCTACCAGTATTAAGATGTCGCATGATGTAACATAGCATTATGATAATGATTTACCTGTATGAAGACGTCGTTCGATTGCATGAGATATCTTATCTGTCTGTGGGCTGGCCATTTGAAGAATGGATATCCCGGAACGTTCACAGGCGGCGCCATGTCGCTGTGTCCGTCAACGTGAACCTTTAAAAGGTAATTGTACATTTTGAATAAAAAATCATCGATATTCTACTGGTGCTTTTCTTTCAAATGACACCAAACAACAGACATAAACAGAAGAGTTTGATAACCACTTTATTGTAATGAAATTATTTTCAAATAGAAATGATTCAATTTGACTGATTCTTCTGACCGCATGTGTTGATGTCGACTCTATTGTTTAAGTCTATGTAGCTATATAAGAAAGTATATAATAATGTAATAATATAATATACGTTATTGGTTACTGTTAAGTGAAATGAGGCGCATAAAGTTACCAGAGTGTTTCCGCTCTTTGGAACGAGGCCACGTGTTGCAGCTGAGAACCAGTACGGCAACACTGTAACAAACACATTGTAATTGTTAATTTGAAACCAGAAACAATATAATTTGCTTAATGGATAATATCCTATGACTAATGAAAAACCACCACCAACAACATCTTCAACAACAACATCAACATCAAACAGTTTATGTACTGGCGATATTACAACTATCTAACAAATTAGTATTAACAATGTTCTCAAATTCTGAGAACCTAGAATCACTCATTTATTCGTTCATACTGACCATTGATGAGGAACGAACTCGATTACTTGTGGTGAAAATATTGCTGATACTTTTATTTCCCTATATGACTTACATTTTGCTGAAATTGCCTCTTTTGACTGCTTAATTGCCTTTTATGTCCCTCACGTTGCTGAAATTTGACTGTTATACTGCTAAAACTGCCCTCTCTGACTGTCATATTGCTGAACTTTAACCCTCTGACTGTCATACTGCTGAAATTGACCTCTCTGACTGTCATACTGCTGAAATCACCCCTTTTTACTGTCAAAGTGCTGAAATTGCTCCCTCTGACTGACATACCGCTGAAATTGACCTCTCTGACTGCAATACTGCTAAAATTGCCCTCTCCAACTGCAATACTGCTGAAATTGCCCGCTCCAACTGTCATACTGCTGAAATTGCCCTCTCTGACTGCAATACTGCTAGAATAGCCCTCTATGACTGCCATACTGTTAAAATTGCCCTCTCCAACTGCAATACTGCTAAAATTGCCCTCTCCAACTGTCATACCGCTGAAATTGCCCTCTCTGAGTGCAATACTGCTAAAATTGTCCTCTCCAACTGTCATACTGCTGAAATTGACCTCTTTGACCGTCACACTGCTGGAATTGCC
Source organism: Mya arenaria (assembly GCF_026914265.1). Taxonomy (NCBI): domain Eukaryota; kingdom Metazoa; phylum Mollusca; class Bivalvia; order Myida; family Myidae; genus Mya; species Mya arenaria. The sequence goes on along the minus strand of NC_069123.1, from coordinate 43,046,044 downwards.
CCCTCTGACAGTAATACTGCTGAAATTGCTTTCTCTGACTGTCATACTGCAGTAACAGCCCTCTCTTAGTGTCATACTGTTAAACCTGTCTCTTTGATTGTCATTCTGCCCTCTCTTACTGTCATACTATTGAAATTGCTCCCTCTAACTGTCATACTGCTGAAATTGACCTCTTTAACTGTCATACTACTGAAATTGACCTCTCTAACTGTCATACTGCTGAAAATGCCCTCTCTGACTGTCGTTTTGCTGCAATTGCCCTCTCTAGCTGTCATACTACTGGAATTGCCATCTCCGACTGTCATACTGCTGAAATTGCCCTCTCCGACTGGCATACTGCTGAAATTGCCCTCTATGACTGTCATACTGCTAACATTGCCCTCTCTGACTGTCATACTGCTGAAATTGACCTCTCTGACTGTCATACTGCTGAAATAGCCCTCTCTGACTGTCATACTGCTGAAATAGCCCTCTATGACTATCATACTGCTGAAATTGCCCTCTCTAACTGTCATACTGCTAATTTGCTTTCTCTGACTGTCATACTGCTAAAATTGCCCTCTCTGACTGTCATACTGCTGAATTTACCCTCTCTGACTGTCATACTGCTGAATTTACCCTCCCTTACTGTCATACTGCTAAAATTGCCCTCTGTGACTGTCATACTACTGAAATAGACCTCTCTGACTGTCATACTGCTGAAATAACCCTCTCTTACTGTCAAACTGCTGAAATTGCCCTCTCTGACTGTCATAATGCTGAATTTGCCCTCTCTGACTATCATACTGCTGAAATAGCCCTCTCTGACTGTCATAGTGCTGAAATAGCCCTCTCTGACTGTCATACTGCTGAAATAGCACTCTCTGACTGTCATACTGCTAAAATTGCCCTCTCTGACTGTCATACTGTTGAAATAGCCCTCTCTGACTGTCATACTGCTGAAATAGCCCTCTCTGACTGTCATACTGCTAAAATTGACCTCTCTGACTGTCATACTGCTGAAATGGCCCTCTCTGACTGTCATACTGCTAAAATTGCCCTCTCTGACTGTCATACTGCTGAAATTGCCCTCTCTGACTGTCATACTGCTGGCATTGCCCTCTCTAGCTGTCATACTGCTGAAACTGTCATACTGCTACAATTGCCCTCTCTGACTGTCATACTGCTAAAATTGCCCTCTCTGACTGTCATACTGCTGAAATTGCCATATCTGACTGTCATACTGCTGAAACAGCCCTCTCTGACTGTCATACTGCTGAAAAAGCCCTCTCTGACTGTGATACTGCTGAAATTGCCCTCTCTGACTGTCATACTGCTGAAATTGCCCTCTCTGACTGTCATACTGCTGAAATAGCCCTCTCTGACTGCAATACTGCTGAAACTGCCCTCTCTGACTGTCGTTTTGCTAAAATTGCCCTCTCTGACTGTCATACTGCTAAAATTGCCCTCTCTGACTGTCATACTGCTGAAATAGCCCTCTCTGACTGTCATACTGCTAAAATTGCCCTCTCTGACTGTCATACTGCTGAAATTGACCTCTCTGACTGTCATACTGCTGGCATTGCCCTCTCTTACTGTCATACTGCTGAAACTGTCTTACTGCTACAATTGCCCTCTCTGACTGTCATACTGCTAAAATTGCCCTCTCTGACTGTCATACTGCTGAAATTGCCATCTCTGACTGTCATACTGCTGAAACAGCCCTCTCTGACTGTCATACTGCTGAAAAAGCCCTCTCTGACTGTGATACTGCTGAAATTGCCCTCTCTGACTGTCATACTGCTGAAATTGCCCTCTCTGACTGCAATACTGCTGAAATAGCCCTCTCTGACTGCAATACTGCTGAAACTGCCCTCTCTGACTGTCGTTTTGCTAAAATTGCCCTCTCTGACTGTCATACTGCTGAAATAGCCCTCTTTGACTGTCATACTGCTGAAATAGCCCTCTCTGACTGTCATACTGCTGAAATTGCCCTCTCTAACTGTCATACTGCTGAAACTGTCATACTGCAGAAATTGCCCTCTCTGACTGTCATACTGCTAAAATTGACCTTTCTGGCTGTCATACTGCTGAAACTGCCCTCTCTGACGGTCATACTGCTGAAATTGCCCTCTCTGACTGTCATACTGCTGAAATTGCCCTCTCTGACTGTCATACTGCTGAAATTGCCCTCTCTGACTGTCATACTGCTAAAATTGCCCTCTCTGACTGTCGTACTACTGAAATTGCCCTCTCTGACTGTCATACTGCTGAAATTGCCCTCTCTGATTGTCATACTGCTTAAATTGCCATCTCTGACTGTCATACTACTGACATAGCCCTCTCTGACTGTCATACTGCTGAAATTGACCTCTCCGACTGTCATACTGCTGAAATAGCCCCCTCTGACTGTCATACTGCTGAAATTACCCTCTCTGACTGAAATACTGCTAAAATTGCCCTCTCTGACTATTATATTGCTGAAACAGTCCTCTCTTACTGTCATACTGCTTAAATTGCCCTCTCTGACTATTATATTGCTGAAACAGCCCTCTCTGACTGTCATACTACTGAAATTACCCCCTCTGACTGTCATACATCTGAAATTGACCTATCTGACTGTCATACTGCTGAAATTGACCTCTCTGACTGGCATACTGCTTAAATTACCCCTTCTGACTGTGATACTGCTGAAATTGCCCTCTCCGACTGGCATACTGCTGAAATTGCTCCCTCTGACAGTCATACTGCTGAAATCGCCCTCTCTGGCTCTCATTTTGCTGAAATTGCACTCTCTGGCTCTCATTTTGCTGAAATTGCCCTCTCTGTCTTTCATGATTTTGAAGTGAAATTGTGCTTTAACGTATAGGAAACCTCCAATTGTGCTTAGTAAAACTTTCTGCCAATTTTATTTTCAAGTTGTCAGAACACATTTCGTTTTTTGTATGTGTTATGTTTAAGCTTTGACCAGCTGTGACAACGAAAGTTCTTTGACAATCTGTTACATCGCCTCTAAGATAGAAATACTCTTTTTATTTCAGAATATTATTATTTTCCCCGTTGACATGACGAGATTAACCGTTAGGTGGAAATTTGCCCTTAGTCAGGACTTAAGCGAATTGTTATTTTAGTATTAAATATAAATGTATTTATCTGAGTCAAGTTTAACAGTTAAATCAAAATAATTGATGTTTTTTTCTAACACAAATTATTGGCTTCTTTATATTTAAAAACATTATTGTTTACAATCGCATGTAAATGCGTCAAAATACCCACGTGACAGTTTACCCCTTTGGCTATATGCCGCCGGGGTCAAATTAACAAGGGGCAACTGAACATAGATCGTCTTGATATAATTCAGAGACACCGCTTCAAACCCCTTGATATAGAAGAGTGGAGTACTCTCTGTCAGACTTATGTTTGAGACGCCACCATGCATTTGTGGATAATTGAGATGTGGATCTCGTTGGCTTCTCTAATGATTGAACCATCCCCGCTAACGCAGGAAAATAAGAAAAATATCGGACTTTTAGGTTTTCCGGTTTTATTGCAATAGTGTATAGATTCATCTTCCACTCAATGCTAATGACTATATTACAATTCGTACGTTCAGAACATAGAACGTGAAACAAAAGAAAAATAACCACACGCCAATACATGCAGTAGTCGCTATTATTTAAATAGAAATAAGTTGCTTTTAATAAATTGTGGTTATGTTTTTTAAAACATGTACATTTGTAATAATAATTGTTATTCGACAACATCTGTTTAAGAAGATGCATATTAACGGAATAGCAGTTGACAAAGCTGGTAGTTGTCATATTAAAACTTAAGATCTATGTGCTTTGCGATATTTATAAAGCACTGCTTATGTATTGTATTTATCATAAATTTATAAAGCAATCTGAAGACGTCAGCCGAAACTGTTTGCTGACTATTCCGATCAGTTTAAATAAAGACGTTACGGATAGGGTCATCGAAAAACAACCAAATGCTATACAGGTCAGTGTGTGTATACAACGTGATTAACTGCGTCATAAATGCTACGTCTAAAGGCAAAACATTGCTTCGAATGAAACTTAAACAAAGATATAAACTTTACTATTTCTTGACCGTTTTTAATAAAGCGTAGCGCAATCTACGTCGCTTACAGAACCCCTCTTTCGGTCGTTTACCAGAGTTTGATAGAGAGCTTAGTTTCTTATAACACTTCGACAAACCTTTTCGCAAAACCGCTGCCTGATGGAGCACTGTTAAAACATCTTTGTTTTAAATCTCCGTATTAACCAAAATATTGCCTTCCGACGTAGCATTTATGACGCAATTTATCACGTTGTGACAGTTAATATAATTATGTTTAGTGGTGCGGCGGGGAATCGAAACTGCGATCCCTGGATAGACAGTAATGTGGGTTACCACTATACCACGGATCCACCATGCCATACTATTAATTATGATCTATGCTATCATATTATGCTCGAACGATCAGCACTGATCTTTGCGCTTCGGTTTCTAACTATACGCTTCATGCAAGGGTCATAGACCTTTATCAAATATAATTTAATCCTAAAAAAGAAATGTGTCAACTGACAATCATTTCTTCGACTGTAAAGTAATCTTTGGCATGCTGGGATAAAACTTATTGTATGAAATATTGTCATTTCAACCAGACTTTGGTCATAATATTAAATAATGATGTCTGGTGACCCCATGGCAGTTTTTTTTTTATGACTCCCCACCCTCCTTCAAATAAGCGGGGGTATATTGCTTTGCATATGTCGACCCGTCTGTCCGTCGGTCTGTCAGAACACCAAACCTTGTCCGATTTATAACTAGAGTACGTTCAGGCCTATGGTCATGAAACTGTATAGGAATGTTTGTCATGAGATCAGATGACCTCTATTGATATCAAGATCAGAAGGTCAAAGGTCACGGTCGTGGTGACTTTGACCGTAACACCTTGTCCGATTGTTAACTACAGTATGCGTGGTCTTACCGTTCTCAAACTCGGTAAAAGGCTGGTCAAGACCTTCAATTACACCACAGACGTTTTAATGAATTTTATCTTGTAGTTCTTAGTTTTAAATAATACATTTCTTTCTTGAAGCAAAATACTGTGGTTTTAAAACAAATAGTTGCTTTCAATGCGTTCTGCATTAAACATCTTTGTAAATATGAAATAAAAAAAATGTTCTTAAGTTGAAGGGTTCTCTTATCGACATTTCTCGAGTTAAGTTGTTGAATGTAATGGTACTTAAAATTTAAGAGATAAACACACACAACAAGAGTTATCAAGAATAACCGATCATATTGTTTGAGGCAGAGACAGATACATCTACTAGATTTACAGACCGTTCCTTAGTGCATTTAGAACAGTAAATTTAAAAATTATATTGTTCACGCATGGAAATGCTGTAAATCTTAAATATTCATTGATGAAAACTTCAATCACAACTGTATGGAAGTCGTGTTGGAAGACAAACTCTGCATCATTTTTTTCACATGTGTGAAATTTGTGTTCACATTTTCACAACTCACGGAAACTGTGATCCTTGAAATGTGTGGGGCTTTCATTGTTTTATTGTCATTTCAGTGTTTTATTATCTTGGTTCTTAATTGTACAAAGTTCGTATCTTCCTTCCGAATAAAAAATTGTGTACACAATAATAAAATAAATGCATTAATCTTGTCCATTCACGAATACCGATCCTGTCTTTACAGCAGTTCAATTAAAATATTTTTTATCACGAAAATAGCTGTTCGCTTAGGAAATAAAAAAGCTCAATCTCTTATCTCATAAGTTTGTGAGGAAGTTTACTTGCTTTTGGTTTTAAATATAAAGATACAGTGCAGTTATTTTCCGGCTAACATTAGCTTGTCCATTACAAATTCCTTATTACTGAAACATACAGCATACATTTCGTTCGAACTTTGTATAGTGTTTAATACCCCAAACTCACTACAAAGTTGCATAAACCTCGTTGTGTACCCTTAGGTTATAAGAACACACAGACTACAAACTACGCGAATACGTTTAACAATCTAGCTAGGCCTAAAAAACGTGTAGGCCCGATGGTTCTCTGTGAGTTTGGGGACTTTTATATGTGCATTTCACACACTTAATTATGTTTGCAATGATCACAATAAAATCAAGCAATACACCATACACGTAGTTTTAATAAACACCAAACTTTGGTCAAAATAAAACAAATCTTTGAGTTGTTCAAAGTTTTTGAGTAGCTATTAGTTTTTATTGCCTTTTTTGAGTGATTTAAATGTTGTCATTTTTCAAAAAGTTGTAGGCCCAGGCCTCTATGTAGCTACGCCACTGAGTCTACTATACATAGGGACATTAATCAGGATTTGTTTAGGCCCAGGCCTATATGTAGCTACGCCACTGTTGTCTACTGTACATAGGGACATTAATCAGGATTTGTTTAGGCCCAGGCCTATATGTAGCTACGCCACTGTTGTCTACTGTACATAGGGACATTAATCAGGATTTGTTGTTGACCCAGGCCTATATGTAGCTACGCCACTGCAGTCTACTGTACACAGGGACATTAATCAGGATTTGAGAGGACTTATCTCAAAGAGCACTCATGCTTTATTAATCATGCTTTATTAAAAGCCAGCAGTTATATTTTATCAATTACATGCAGCGTGCATTTGATATGTAAATATATAGCCATGTACATGTCACATACCACTTCTGCTTATCCGTCTGTTCTATGTTATACAGTTTTATCGTTGTAGTTTAAAACAAAATCATACAAAAATCCATATATACTCAAATGACAGGAAATTGCTCGTTTAGTGGTTCTATTTGTTCTCTTCATTTTCGCTACTTGACGACTAGATACGTTACATTTGGAGTACAATTTGTTTGATTCGCAATTATTATTTCAGGGTCATGGGATTAGTATAAATATCACGTAGATTTTGGAGTCTGTCCGTTACATTACTTGAGTTTGCACGTAGTCTGTCCATAGTTTATGGAGTCTATGCGTAGACAGATAGTCAGTCCGTAGTTTAGATTTAAGTTAACTGATGGAATGCCTATAGTGTACCCATATTTTATGAAGTCTGTGCATATCTTACAATGCAACGAAATATGACACATATCATGTTTGTGACACATCGAATGCGATATTTACAACTGTTTTCGAATTATCAAGTTAACGTGCCTCAGATCTTTTAAACATTTCTTTTCAAAGCCACTTAAAATAATTTCTTTGATCGTATGCACCAAAATGAGCTTTAAGGCATATGTATAAAATAAAATAATCATAATCATTAATTTGTTTTTAAATGCCGTACAAAGCTTAATTTAACCTCAGCAATATGTTTAAATTATTTTATTTCATAAGTCTATCTTTCATTAAAATACACACTCAAACATTTCGTACCTTCGTGGTGTTCTTCAACAATGTATACAGGAAGTTGCCCCTCTTTATCCGCGCCGGGACCCTTTCCGTCAGTGGGCCCCTGCGGCCCTGACCCTCGGGATTCAACATTTTGTTCACCGACTCCTGGTTTTCCCAGATACCTATTGAGAGCCCCTTGTGATCCCGGTCCTCGAAACAGTCCCTTCCGGTCAATTGTCACAAGCTCCCCGGATCCGTCGGGCTCTCTTTTGGAGGCTCCCGGAGCACGCCCCCTCGGCGAGTCAAAGTACGGGCTTTTTGTGGAGATCGTTAACTTGTTAGCTTCCAATTTAAAATCATGTCGAATATGATTAATGTGCTCTAAATTGGTTCCCCTCTTTATCTTCTTCGGTTGTTTAAGGTTAAAGTTTGTCCCCGCCTGTTTACTTTGCTTTAAACCGATAATATACAACGTTAACATGACACTTAACAATGCGAATGCAAATAAATAATTCACACAGTTTCGTTTAAAATGTACAATCCTCATATTTGTGTTTTAAATAGTCGTACACGAGTACAGATATTAGGTGTTTATGTTTATCAATGCATTTCGTTCAATCAACTGTTCCAAACTAAACTGTTTACATTTAGTTGTACATGGTTTATAAATACGGACATTTTAACCGGGGGAATTCCAATACCGCGCACTAGAGATGCAGTATCGTAACTTTATCGCGTCCTTCTAAATTGCATAGTAGATTTAGGGGTATATAGATATTTGATATTGATATTACTGTTTTGTAAAATATAAACATATACATTTTAATAGATAATAGTTCTTATTGATGAGCATACCTCTACATTTGTAACAAAAATATTAATATATAAATACATGTATATAATATATATTATTTATATATGCGTTTTTCATATACACACTTTTATTTTTATCTATGATAACTACACTCGGCATGTTTTTAAAAAAAAAGGAAATACATACTTATTATAAGTATATGTATATATACATATAATATCTAATTATATTTATAATAAGTATGTATTTCCTTTTTTTACAAGACGAGTGTAGTTACCACAGATAAAAACAAAAGTGTGTATACATATGAAAAACGCATTTTCTTTTATAACCTAGCCTTATTGTTAGTACGTGTATGTTAAAAAGCCAGTCGCAGAGCACAGTAGTTTGATTGGAGTGAAATCCTGCTTTACTATAACTATCTATCATGTGTTTCCGGTACGGATAGAAAAATCCGACCCGAGGGCACGCGCGTAAGCCGGTAACGAGGCTTGCCGAGTTACCGGTCACGCAGCGTGCCCGAGGGTCGGATTTTTCTATCCGTACCGGAAACACATGATTGATATTTTTTCTTGCATACCTAAAATTATGAATTTGTGGAAAAATTGACGTAGAAAACGCACTCTTGTACATTTCACCAAAACGCGCGTGTGACGTTGTGTACTGACGTCATAAAGCGCAGTAATTTTAAATCACTATCGACGTCAAATAGTTCCTTTAAAAATCGCGCTTTTACGATTATTTATTTTCAATTTTAATTAAAAGTATTGTATACTTTACTTATATTTTTGATTCCGCTTTATTGAAATTGCATAATATACTTTTCATAAACCATACAATAAAAGAAATAAGAAGTGGCGCGTTGTTGCGCGTGACTCATCATACATGGGGGGTGTAAGATGAGTTTTTCCAGCACTGGTCACATGACCGGATACACACGTCCGGTATGCAAGAATGTCATATGACATGTAAAAAAGTGATGTTTAACATACATATTTTTTTTTTCTTAAGATTACATGTAATCAAATGGGTCAGACGATCTTACATAAAAAGTATGAATTACTGCAATGCATTGTTATTTTAGGAGTGACCCCTTTGATAAATCTAAAGAAAAATGTAAATAAATATTTTAAGTTAAATATCGCTTAATGTGTACAGTTCATATGACGGCATAAACAGGAGTTCATTCCAATCAAACTACAGAGGACGTCTTAAAGTTCAAACGGGAACCTAGTAAAAGATATTGCCATAGTTTAAGGAATCTTAGCTTCTTTATGCAACATGTTCTCCCCAATAATGCTTAACATGTGAAAAGGTAATATATTTTGACGACACAAGACGGTTTTGAATTATAAAGTAAAGATGTGTGATTTAAAAAAAATAGTGAATTCCATCGAAATCTAATAACCACGCATTCCATAACTTAAAGGATTTGTTTTTCTTTTCGTATAAAACAATTGAAACAAATACTGCAGCCTGCAGTTCAACAGGCCATAACAATACAGATCAATTTTTAAGGTTTCAATAAATGCCCTGTTTTCTGCATATCTGCCCAGGCACGAGCGTGCTCGCCGGACAATTTCCACAGCAATTGTCACCGACCCGCCCGAGGATGTTTTCTTTAGAATGTCAATGTAATGGACCTTAATAATCTTCTATAATCGACCAATGTCTGATTATCTGAGTTTCAAGTTTTCCTGGCTTGCGGGAGATTCTTTATTCGAAAATTTCCGTGAAAATAAGTTATATTATGAATCTTGTTAAGGAATAATTGGATTGGTTTAAAAATAAATGCTTATAATTAAAAACATATTGCCGACAACAGCAGGTAAAGGAAAAGTATTGATTCAACGCGCGATAAGAATTGTCATTTCTTTGAATCACGTCGGAAACCACCATAAAACTAACATACACCTTGACTTTCGTGTTAAGATTACCCAATCTCTTAAAATAATGATACTGAATTGTTTCATACAAAATCATGGTGAAAATCAGCCGGGGAAATGGGCCGTGTTTTTACTTTCCAGGTGGTCCCGCAGTGCCGGGTGAATGCGGTGGTTACAGTTGACTGGTGCATTAAGGTTTCTCTTTTCATTTTGTTGTATGCATTCCCAAAGTGACATCCCTCTTAAAAAGTTCATCATGTAAAGTTTAACGAATCTTTTTCAATAATGCTACTAAATTATTTTAAACAAATCTAAACTAAATTAATGTTTTAACTTTTTAGCTTTAAGTAGATTTCATATTCGGCCGTTTTTCATTGTTCAATTGTTGTGTATAGCATTAAAATTATGCTTTCCCAAAAACATCTGACTTTAAAAGTTCAAAATGGAAAGTTTAACGAATCTGCTTCAATAATACTACTAAATTGTTTTAAATTAATCTAAACTAAATTATTTTGTTAACTTCTAGCAATTAGGTAAGTTTTATAGATGGCCGTTTCCATTGTTCATTTGTTGTTTATTTGATCTGCGTATGTGTCCTGTATTGCATAAAGGACATTCCATATTTTTAATGAAGTTTCTCAAGTTTCTCGAATTTCCGTAAAATGATATTGTTAGGGTACACAAATATATCAAGTATTTCATATGTATAGAGGGCGCGCTATGAAATGAAACATACAACTATCAATATCCATCAATGTCAACTTAGGTTATATCCGGGTAACTTGCGTCCCACACATGATCAGTTCTCTGCTTTCTCACGATGTATTTTGTCTGCACCCAAATGGGCCAATCTCAACATCAAGCGTATGCGAATATTTCGTTCTTCGTTATATAGGCAAAGGGACATATGATGAAAAGGATACCGCATGGCGGTATAAATCTCTTCATTGCAAAATGACATAGCGACCTTGTTTTATGCTTAAGTGGTAAACTAAAGCGCAAGCAATTACGAAGTGTCCATACTGAGAAAGGTGGGAGTTTCTTTAAATATATAGTATTGTATGTATATAATATCATTAGATTATAAGCTACTTTGACGGCCACTGCCGCCTATCGCCTCAAATACGTAACACACTTAGTGGTAAAGAAAAGCACTTTAACAACTTTACAAACTTTGAATATAACCTACATCTTCAGCCCATGAAACGGCCAGTGTTAAGTACTATGATGAGATTATATTAAGAACTACGATGAGCCTTTATTAAGTACCACGATAAACTTATATTAAGTACTACGATGAGTTTATATCAAGTATGATGATGAGCCTGTATTTAGAACTACGATGATACTGTATTAATTACTACGACTAGCCCGTATTAAGTACAATTAAGTTCAACGAATAGCTTGTATTTAGTACTACGATGAGCCTCTATTAAGTATTAAGATGTGCCTGTATTAAGTATGACGATGAGTTTGCATTAAGTACTACGAAAAGCCTGTATTAAATACTACGATGAGACGGTATTGAGTACTGTGATGAGCCTGTATTTAGAACCACGATGAGCCTGTATTAAGAACTATTAAAATTAAGCCTAATATAAGTACTACGACGAGCCAGTTTTAAGTATAACAATGAGCCTGTATCAAGAACTACGACGAGCCAGTTTTAAGTATTACGATGAGCCTGTATTACGTACTACGATATTTGAATATGAATTAGGTACTACGATTAGACTGTATTACGTACTACGATGTGACTTTATTGATTATTACGAAGTGCCTGTATTACAAACTACGATGATACTATTTTAATTACTACGATGAACCTTTATTAAGCACTACGACGAGCTTGTTTTACGTACTACGATAAGACAGTTTTGAGAATATAAAAGTAAAGTGTTTGTTTATTATAGTGTCACCCCTCTTAGTTGAGGGCCAGCCTGTTGGGCTTATGAGACACCTACATTCGTGAACATCTTTATCCCGATTCCTTATCCCAAATGCCAGGCGCCTGGCAGGAAGGCAATCGGTACCCCTCGATTTAACTAGCTACTGGGTCGGCAATATAATTGAGTCTTTTTTAAGTACTACTTTTAATTGCTAAGATTTTCATCGTTCAGTCGTTGTTTTAGCTACTCAGAATCTGTGTAAGCGTTATTTGATATCACTTTAGAAATATTCCAATTTAGGGACTAGTTCATAAATTGCAGAACAATGCTTTCAATAGTTTCTACGTTGCATAATAAAATATGAAGTTTAGAATGTTTTATAAAACTGTACACTTTAATTGATAATGAAACCTTAAATTATAATAGCCCTGCTTATCATTTTGAAAATTTTGATATTAAATACCAACTCAATCATAACATCTCGGCCATCTCCGAGATAGATACAGGCCGAGGTGTTCCGATTGATATCAACTTCCGCCCAAATATATGGAGATTACACGGTACCATTACAATATCCTTTATGTTTGTAAACCTCCTACGCAGTAATCTCCCTTGGTGACAGCAAAGATGCCGAGTTTTGAAAAATTAACCTTGAGCTTAATTGTTTGTTTTGAAAATGTCAGTCGAAAGAATGAACTCCAGATAATTCCCTCTTGATGTATAGTATTTTTATCCCCGTTCTATATACTCATATGAGCGAAATGTGTTACAAAAACTTATACAAAATATAAAGCAAGGAATTTACATAACATGCCGGTACAAATAAAAGGTGAATTTCATGCTATTGAAATCTATGTATTAGACCATTGACTCTATTTCTTCCGAAGAAGAGTATGTATATTTTTTTATTATAATTTAGTTTCAACCGCAGGATTTGCTTGAAAAACAACAACAACAGAATATCTATAATTCCGGGCTTAAACTATTGTAACAATATTATTAACCGTAATGTCCTTCGAACATATGTACACCCAACATAAAAAAAATATTATCATTGAAATAATAACCATTTTTAGACTATCTGCGCATGCGCGCAGGTTTTCCTATCGTATGATATCTAATCAAAGCAACGCAAAACCTTTAGAAACGCTTGAAATGGGACATGCATTGTAACCCTAAATACATGGGGATGGGGGATAACGACGATCGAAGTGACATTTACAAAAACAAAATGACACAAGACGCCAAAAAGATATAGATATGTTTGTTTCCTCGCCCTGTGTGGGCAAAAGCGCTCTCGGCACATTTTTCACTTTTATTTATGTGCCCTTCACCCATTCCCATAGTTCAATTAAAATTTGCAACTCTCACATATTTGCCCGCAGATAGTCTTTCAGCGCCTCGCGCTTTGATTGGTTATCTGCATGCACGTTTTTCTTCTAATTTCATTGCGCCGACTTGACGCTATGCATCAACTTTTTTCTTGTCATGGTTTAATGTACTTTTCCTGTCCGTCAAAGTTTCTTTCTGCACTTTGGAAACACTTTAAGTTGTCGTATTGAACATCATTTTGTTTACATTCATTCAGAATATATTCATCATTGGTGTCTTCATTTCAACCATTGAAATCAAATGACGATATTAAAATTGATTTGTTATGTTAAATAATACTCTAGTATCTTGATAAACATTTTCGAATGATTACAATTTTATCTAAATTACTTTCAATTGAATTGGGCACCCTGATAGTTAAACGGTTTACTACCTATCAATGTAACATAATTAACATGCGCCACTATACAAGCCCCACACTCTATCATGGCCACTAAACGCCAGCTCCACCACTTATCGGTGGTGCAAAGAAAATGAGTTGTCGACACTTCCGTGGTGCAGCTATGCCCTGTGTTTACTTCTACACACGCGAATATGATTTATATTTTGTTTGATAATTTTATTAAACATACATATTTCGAAAATCGGAGAATGTGGTAGCGTGCAAAAAGACTTCTACTGCAGGTTCGTTGCTAACACACACCGTAAGAACATTCTGGCGCATGCAAATATAACTATTATGTATAGTTCTTACACCGTAACGCAACAAAACTAATAAGCCCTTCTTAAAAAAGAAAGTTTGCACATATTTATGATAGTGGTTGTGCTGTTGCGCTAGTATTTTCGCTGCCGAGTAGTGGTGGCGCTATAGAGTATGCATTACGCCAAACATATGACCATCATGTCCACCTTTATTTTCAATTCATTCCAAACGCGTTAAATGTTTATGTTACTTCGGGCGAAATAGTTCGGCTGAAATGAGTTTTAATTTGTATCATAGAATGAAAAAAAAAACTAAAAAAAACTGCAGCCTGTAGTTCTTCAGACCATAACAATACAGATCAATTCTTATGATTTCAATAAATGCCCTATTTTCTGCCTTCTGCCCATGCACGGGCGTGCTCGCCTGACAATTTCCAGCAATTGTCGTATTTTCCTGCCACCCGGCCGGCCCAAGGATGTATTCCTTAGAATGCCAAAGTAATGGACGTTAATAATCATCTATAATCGACCAATGTCGTAATTAATGAGTTTCATGTTTCCTGGCTTGCGGGATATTGTTAATTCGAAAATGTCCGCAAATTTCCGTAAAAAATAAATTAAATGATGAATCAGTCAGCTTGATCGGAAATAATTGTATTGGTTTTTAAAGGAATGCTTATAATTAAAAAAAAACTATTGCCGACAACAGCCGGTCATGGCGAAGCATGAAGTCAACGCGCGATTGGAATTGACCATCATTTCTTTCATAAACCAACATAATACTGACAAATAACTTGGCTTCCATGAAATAGTATTTTAATGGTACGACAATATGGACGATCTATCATATGTATAGAGGACGTACTATTCGGGGATGAAATAGAGCATTCAATAATCAACATCGATCAAGGCAAGCATGGATTGTATCCGGGTAGCTTATGGGCCAATCTCAACATCAAGCGTATTCGAATATTTCGTTCTTCGTTATAAAGGTCAATAAAAGATGTATTTCGATTGCTGATACTCGTCTTATTTTAATTGGGAATTTCCCTATCTTACAAGCATAATAATGTTGTACGCTCATTTTCAAGTCTTTGCTGCATCGAATGCTCGAGTAATTTATCTTGTTGGATGTTGGCGGCAACATCTAAAGTCTTTTGATCGGCTTCCTACATCAAAAGAAACTTACTGCATGCAGCAATTTGGCATATATTTTGACGTATCAACATGCTCTTACTATTAAAGAGGCGGGCAGATATCATTTCAAATTTCCTTATTTATGTATGTATAGTTCGTAAACGTGTTTACATCAATCCACCAGTTGAATCGTAGCGTTAAACTACGCGCACAAGTACTGCACGGTTACAAACGAATCTATATGAAGTGCTGAAAACTTATAAATTAGTTGCAAAAAGACATTCACCGCCCCGATTGCTCAATGGTAGAACGTTCGCCTCGGGTGCGAAAGGTTATGGTTCAAACCCCGGCCGTGTCACACCGAAAGACGTTTAAATATGGTATAATATTAGTAGCTCCCTGGCTTACCGCTCGGAATCTCAAGAGTAGTACTGGAAAAAATAGCGCACTAATGCACCAGTCAATGGTAACCACGCCCCCCCCCCAGGTCCGGGGAATAGCGGGGACTTTGACTTTCGGTCCAGCCAAGCCCGGGCAAACTCCCCGCCCTGCGGGTACGAACTGCTCGTGAAACCTCCGCCAAATGCCACCGTACCAAGGGACTCTAGTTAAGGCCATTCCCGCTATATTTGGCGGGAAGACAAAACAACCGCATTCACCCAGCATTGCGGGGCCACCTTAAAGGTAAAAACACGGCCCATTTACCGGGCTATCCCCGGTATACCACCGGGCCTGGGGGACTGTGGTTACAATTGACTGGTGCATAAGAACATGTTCAGCCCAGGCTTTACATAGGGCACATGAAAGAACCTTGAGTTCTCTATAAAACGAGCTATGGTATCGCACCCGGAATACCTGTATCTCACTCTGTTTCTTCAAGTCTTTCAATGCATTTGACTTCGAATTGCTGTCACTTCTATCTCATGTTACTTATGGCATTTAAACACATTATAAGTTGCGATGGCGTCACGGCGGACCAAGCCATAATGCAGCCAACTGTAGGCGCGAACAGACCTTGATAAACTTAGATAAACAACCTATGCAAAATGACACATTGACCATGTTTAATCTTAATTCTTGAACGCCGATTGGTAGACAAAAGTGGAAGCCGATACAAAATGCCGTTTCTTAGAGAGTGGAAGATTTTTACAATATTGTATGTATATATTATGAGAGGATAAGCTACTTTGACAGCCAAATAGATCACATATCGGCCTCCATTAAGTAGCATATTTAATGATTAATAATAACATTTTCAGCCATCGATATGATTTAAGTATTACGATGAACCATATCAAGTACAACGATGAGCCTATATTAAGAACTACGATAAGACTGTATTACTTACTTCAATGAATCTGCATCAAGTACTACGAAGAGCCATATCACGTACTTCGATGAGCCTATATTAAGAACAACAATGAGACGGTATTACTTACTTCAATGAGCCTATATTAAGCACGACGATAAGACTGTATTACTTACTTCGATGAGCCTATATTAAACGCTACGATAAGACTGTATTACTTACTTCGATGAGCCGATATCAAGTACTACGATGAGTTTTTATCAAGTACTTCGAATAGCAATTATCAGGTACTACGATGAGCCTGTATTAAGTACTGCGATGAGCCTGTATTAATTACCACGATGAGCCTGTATTAAGTACTGCGTTGACCCTGTATTAATTACCACGATGAGCCTGTATTAAGTAATGCGATGAGCCAGTATTAAGTACTGCGATGAGCCAGTATTTATTACCACGATGAGCCTGTATTAAGTACTACGATGAGCCTGTCTTTTATGTATTGTACACTTATAAAGGTTGTAAAGGCGACCGCAAGCCGGTTGAACAAATAATGTATGTAGGAAAAGAAACAAGAATCGCTGCGTTGATTGATAATGGGCATTTATTCAAAATGCCATAAAATCAAATCAAAGTCAACAAGAATAGGTTGACAAGTGTTACGCTATATTTCCCGTAATACAATATCTGGGTGGGTAAACCGCCCAGAGAAATACAAAGTTGTAAATAACGTAATATAATGGCAGTACATGTATAAACAGGGAAATAATACATTTTGATGAAACACAAGTAATAATGAATCAAATGATACAAAGTAAAATGGGCGGCACCCTAGACAGTCAATTTCCAATTTCCAAGAGAAAAAGAGGTGGAGGAGATGGAGGTGGTGGTTAGTTGAAAAAATTAAACCAAATTGTCGAACGCTTCTATTATGCCGAAGTAAACAAAGGAGATGGCTAAAGTGTCTGAGAGGTCAAGTGACCTGATAAGCCCGCGTGCCTTAACAAATCTCCTGATTGGCTGATCGCGGTCAGCTGATATACGTGCATACGATACTATAAGTACTGCGATGAGCCTGTATGAATTACCACGATGAATCTGCATCAAGTACTACGATGAGCCATATCAAGTACTTCGATGAGCCTATATTAAGAACAACAATGAGACGGTATTACTTACTTCGATGAGCCTATATTAAGCACGACGATACGACTGTATTACTTACTTCGATGAGCCTATATTAAACGCTACGATAAGACTGTATTACTTACTTCGATGAGCCGATATCAAGTACTACGATGAGTTTTAAGTATAAAGTATTAAGTAATGCGATGAGCCAGTATTAAGTACTTCGATGAGCCTGTATTAATTACCACGATGAGCCTGTATTAAGTACTGCGATGAGCCTGTATTAAGTACTACGATGAGCCTGTATTAAGTACTGCGATGAGCCTGTATTAAGTACTACGATGAGCATGTATTAAGTACTGCGATGAGCCTGAATCATGTACTTCGATGAGTTTGTATTAAGAACTACGATGAGCTTTTATTAAGTACTGCGATGAGCCTGTATTAAGTACTACGATGAGCCTGTATTAAGTACTGCGATGAGCCTGAATCATGTACTTCGATGAGTTTGTATCAAGTACTTCGATGAGTTTGTATTAAGTACTACGATGAGCCTGTATTAAGTACTTCGATGAGCCTGTATTAAGTACTACGATGAGCCTGTATTAAGAACTACGATGAGTTTGTATTAAGTACTGCTATGAGCCTGAATCAAGTACTTCGATGAGTTTGTATTAAGTACTACGATGAGCTTTTATTTAGTACTGCGATGAGCCTGTATTAAGTACTTCGATGAGCCTGAATTAAGTACTACGATGAGCCTGTATTACGTACCACGATGAGCCTGTATTAAGTACTTCGATAAGGCTGTATTAAGTACTACGATGAGCCTGTATTAAATACTGCGATGAGCCTGAATCAAGTACTTCGATGAGGCTGTATTAAGTACTACGATGGGCCTGTATTAAATACTGCGATGAGCCTGAATCAAGTACTTCGATGAGCCTGTATTAAGTACTATGATAAGCCTGTATTAAGTACTGCGATGAGCCTGAATTAAGTACTTCGATGAGCCTGTATTAATTACCACGATGAGCCTGTATTAATTACCACGATGAGCCTGTATTAAGAACTGCGATGGGACTGAATTAAGTACACCGATGAACCTGTAATAAGCAATACGAACTACGATAAGTCTTTTCTAAGTGATCCTGTAGTGTGTATAATCTTAATGAATAAGGGCTCCCTCGCTTCGCCCTTTACTATTGAGTTTTTACACGAGATGTTTTAAATAACTCGAAATAATTTGTTTTGATTTAAAAGCCTGTTCATTGTTATAATATTACTACAATTTATGCACAACTGCTGATTTATTACACCGCCCTTTTCAACATGGTAACTTGACCGTCACCCTTAAGTTGCTAAAAGTGTGACCAGTGTTGGATATGGGCATACAGCTGGTCCCCCGGGCAGGCCGTGTCAACCATGTCGCGATGACCTCTGAGCGTGTACGTGGACGTCAGCTTGTGGTTGTCCAGGCTGCATTGAATCAGCTGCTTCACGGCGTTCAGGGCAGCGTCGTTAGGCACCCGGTGGGTGAAATCACCAATCACACATATAGCTAGAAAATATGAGCCTAGTTCGGCACCCGGTGGGTGAAATCACCAATCACACATATAGCTGTAAAACATGGGCATATTCGGGTAGATTAAAAAAACACGTGATATATATATACATATATCCCAGAGTACATTATTCTGATAGAATGATTAAGAATACACCAAGTTATAATTTAAATACAACGTATGTTCGTCAAGCAGCGAAGGAAACATAAAAAATGAAAAGACCATAAGACCCTTATTAGTTGATGGAAACTGTATAATTTTGTTTCATACTTCACCTTTGATATAGGTGCGTAGGAACGGCAGGAAAAGTAGAAATGATGTGTTCATGTATGCCACTCGCATATTGCATGTCATTGATAAAATGTAACTGCTGGCTATTAAACACGAGTAATGCTCTTTGAGCTAAGTCCTCTCAAATCCTGATTAATGACCCTGTGTATAGTTATATGAAATATAGTGCAGATAATGGCATATACATTAGAAGATGAATTTCTTTTTATTCTTGAATGTCAATTGTATTAAAAAAGCTATAGTTGAAAACATATTATAATATCGCACTGAATATACCTAAATTTATTGCATTATTCAAATCGTGAAATGATACTGTAAACAGAAACCGTGCCATTTATAAATGTGCATAAGGTAATGATTTAAGAGAGAGACATTTATTGAATAACGGGTAATATTGTCAACATTAACTACTACTACTACTACTACTACTACTATATTGATGCTAAATCGTTTGGTCGCATGCTATGCTGTTTTTATATTTTGTTCAGTTACTTAAGTGTACGTATTGTACCTTGACTATATTAAGAAACATGTTTCGTAATTAAATTATGTATTTTTGAATTTTGAAATTAACTGTTAAACTGTACATTGATTGCAGAGTACTAAGTAGACTACTAAATTTTACTTTTTTTATCAGTAAACAATCTTGATAATTATCCATTTAAACGTACTGAATAGGTAAAGAAATAAATTTAATCATTTGTGAAAGATGAGTCCTATGAAAAACATTTATTTAATCAATTATAAGGCTACAATGTAACTATCGCTTTTTTAAGACATTTAACAAATATATACAGTATAGAAAGTAAAAATATTAAACATACTTTCATACATTGCTTTCTTGCTTGATGGGTTTGCTATTTATGTTCTGATATATTGTTTTTGTTTATGCGTTCACCTGTAAATACTGAATATGATATGTTGTCAACATTGGTCATGGCCTTCTTGATGTTATACAATTCAAACTTTATAATACATTGATTGCATAACAGCTTAATATTTGAATGAAATTACATTAACGTAAAAATGTATTAATTAAGTCATTGTGTATTTGTTAACATTTCTATAAGTTTCTCTAACTGATATTTCAACAGGGACATAAGTCGGCCCCTTGTTTTAAACTCAAATAATACAGTAGAAATGTTAAAAAAAAATCAATAGAAGATGTGAATATTTAAACTCCACATAAAACATAATTATATTCATGAAAATAGCGATAAAAAAATCGGAAGAAACAAAGGCCTATTAAATTTCTTTGAATTTCTAAATAAATAAGTACATCAAGAGGGGCCAACCCTTCCCTTGCAACAGTAGCACTGCAGGGCTTGTTCCTTGACTTGGTTCCAACCCTTCCCTCGCACCAGTAGCACTGCAGGGCTTGTTCCCTTCCCTCGCACCAGTAGCACTGCAGGGCTTGTTCCCTTCCTTCGCACCAGTAGCACTGCAGGGCTTGTTTCCTTCCCTCGCACCAGTAGCACTGCAGGGTTTGTTTCCTTCCCTCGCACCAGTAGCACTGCAGGGTTTGTTTCCTTCCCTCGCACCAGTAGCACTGCAGGGCTTGTTCCCTTCCCTCGCACCAGTAGCACTGCAGGGCTTGTTCCCTTCACTCGCACCAGTAGCACTGCAGAGCTTGTTCCCTTCCCTCGCACTAGTAGCACTGCAGGGCTTGTTCCTTGACTTGGTTCTAACGTGCGTGCTCAGGTAGACAATTCCAAGCAATTGTCTTATTTTCCTGTCACCGGCCCGCCCGAGGATGTTTTCCTAAGAACATCAATGTAATGGACCTTAATAATTATCCATAATCGACCGATGTCGTGATTATTGTAGTTTTATGTTTCCCGGCATGTGTGTTTTTTAATTCGACCATTTTTCAAGCAATTTCCGTGAAGAATATAATTAAATGATGGATCGGCCGCCTTATTCGCAAATGTGGTTGGTTTTTAAATGAATCCTAACTAATTGGCGACAACTGCCGATCGTGAAGAAGTTTTGGATAATACGCGATAAATATTAAATTTCATTTGTGTATTCATGTCTGAAACGAACGTTATGCTGACATGCAACTTTGTGTCCTTTAAATGATATAAATTAATGCATAAAAATGTGACCGAGGGCGAACTTTTGTTTGGTGAAATGGAACATACAATAATCAGTATCCGGATCAAGTTCAACTTTGGTTATATCCGGGTAACTTAATTGCATTCCACATATGATCGGTTCTGTTTTCAACAAATCCTTTCATGGGGCTAGACACCAGATGATACCATTGCTAATAAAAAAGTTAAAAAAAACAACATGAAATTAATATCGTTCTGTACAGTGCATTGAATAAAACTTACTGATGTATCACAAGAAGCCACAATGAACCACACATATTCTTCGTTATAAAGTGATATATTTTGCATAAATCTTAACCTTGTTGAATTAACCGATCTTAAGTTATCATGCTGTACATTCATTGATAAAATAGCCGTATTCGTAAGTCTGAGAGATAACGCTTTTTATTATACCAAGGACTAGACTCAAGCCAAAGCCTTTAGGAAGGCCCCGGAATAGTTAGATATTTGTATTCGTATCATTCGATTATAAGCAAGATTTTTGTCAAAGGGATTGCAAATCTGCCTCCAATACCATACTAACCACGCTTAATGGTAAACAATAGCAGTTTAAGTACCTTACAGACATGACATCATAATTCCTATCCCTATCTGCTGAAAGACTGGTAGACACTTTTGTTCATATCCCAAGCCCACTCGTTTCCACAGGAAACACTTTTGTTTGCATCCCAAGCCCACTCGTATCCTCGGGAAACGCTACTGTTTGCATCCCAAGCCCACTCGTTTCCTCGGGAAAGGCTACTGTTTGCATCCCAAGCACACGAGTTTCCTCGGGAAACGCTACTGTTTGTATCCCAAGCCCACTCGTTTCCACGGGAAACGCTACTGTTTGCATCCCAAGCCCACTCGTTTCCTCGGGAAACGCTACTGTTTGCATCCCAAGCCCACTCGTTTCCTCGGGAAACGCTACTGTTTGCATCCCAAGCCCACTCGTTTCCTCGGGAAACGCTACTATTTGCATTCCAAGCCCACTCGTTTCCTCGGGAAACGCTACTGTTTGCATCCCAAGCCCACTCGTTTCCACGGGAAACGCTACTGTTTGCATCCCAAGCCCACTCGTTTCGCCGGGAAACGCTACTGTTTGCATCCCAAGCCCACTCGTTTCCTCGGGAAACGCTACTGTTTGCATCCCAAGCACACTCGTTTCCTGGGAAAGACACTATTGTTTATATCCCAAGCCCACTCGTTTCGCCGGGAAACGGTACTGTTTGCATCCCAAGCCCACTCGTTTCCACGGGAAACGCTACTTTTTGCATCCCAAGCCCACTCGTTCCGCCGGGAAACGCTACTGTTTGCATCCCAAAACCACTCGTTTCCTCGGGAAACGCTACTGTTTGCATCCCAAGCACACTCGTTTCCTGGGAAAGACACTATTGTTTATATCCCAAGCCCACTCGTTTCGCCGGGAAACGGTACTGTTTGCATCCCAAGCCCACTCGTTTCCTCGGGAAACGCTAATGTTTGCATCCCAAGCCCACTCGTTTCCTCGGGAAACACTACTGTTAGCATCCCAAGCACACTCGTTTCCTGGGAAAGACACTATTGTTTATATCCCAAGCAAACTCGTTTCGCCGGGAAACGGTACTGTTTGCATCCGAAGCCCACTCGTTTCCTCGGGAACGCTACTGTTTGCATCCCAAGCCCACGAGTTTCCTCGGGAAACGCTACTGTTTGCATACCAAGCCCACTCGTTTCCTCGGGAAACGCTACTGTTTGCATCCCAAGCCCACGAGTTTCCTCGGGAAACGCTGCTGTTTGCATCCCAAGCACACTCGTTTCCTTGGAAATACACTATTGTTTATATCCCAAGCCCACTCATTTCGCCGGGAAACGCTACTGTTTGCATCCCAAGCCCACTCGTTTCCTCGGGAAACGCTACTGTTTGCATCCCAAGCCCACTCATTTCCTCGGGAAACACTTTTGTTTGCATCCCAAGCCCACTCGTATCCTCGGGAAACGCTACTGTTTGCATCCCAAGCCCACTCGTTTCCTCGGGAAACGCTACTGTTTGCATCCCAAGCCCACTCGTTTCCTCGGGAAACGCTACTGTTTGCATCCCAAGCCCACTCGTTTCGCCGGGAAACGCTACTGTTTGCATCCCAAGCCCACTCGTTTCGCCGGGAAACGCTACTGTTTGCATCCCAAGCCCACTCGTTTCCTCGGGAAACGCTATTGTTTGCATCCCAAGCCCACTCGTTTCCTCGGGAAACGCTATTGTTTGCATCCCAAGCCCACTCGTTTCCTGGGAAAGACACTATTGTTTATATCCCAAGCCCACTCGTTTCGCCGGGAAACGCTACTGTTTGCATCCCAAGCCCACTCGTTTCCTCGGGAACGCTACTGTTTGCATCCCAAGCCCACTCGTTTCGCCGGGAAACGCTACTGTTTGCATCCCAAGCCCACTCGTTTCGCCGGGAACGCTACTGTTTGCATCCGAAGCCCACTCGTTTCCTCGGGAACGCTACTGTTTGCATCCCAAGCCCACTCGTTTCCTCGGGAAACGCTACTGTTTGCATCCCAAGCCCACTCGTTTCGCCGGGAAACGCTTTTGTTTGTATCCCAAGCCTTCTGGTTTCCTGGGGAAATACTTTTGTTCGTATCCAAAGCCCGAACTATTGTTGGACGCCTATTCCGATCCACTTAATAAGTTTATATAGAACAGAACAGAACATAGAACAGAACTGAATATTTATTTTGGGCTTAAGCATTTTAACAAACAAATATACAAACAAAATATGACATGTGATATGTGAAAAGATATATATATAATGATAATGAAATTATCGTAATACGTCAAAAGTTTGTAATAAACACGGACTTTTTGTAAATCACAGTTAAGAAATATGGATTTAATCGATAATCATTTACAATTGTAATTACGTATTACATGAATGCATCTGATGACGTCATGAGACTGATACTAGTATAACAGTTAATGATATAATTGGAGACACGGGCTACAACACACTAACTATATATAATTGCTTTATGGACCAAAGCACGCAAACGAAATAATATTATTTTATTATGTCTCTGATTTGAAGGACTTTTCGCAATACAAAGCTATTATTCTAAAGAGTATTTGATCAATTTGATTACTACTTTGCATCAATATGATATATTTCATCAAACTCGTGGGACTGTAAAATAATATCTCGTGACATATTTACTTGTATATTGGTCATTTGAAAACAAATGAACATCATCCTCAATATAATTCAGATTACATAATGTGCATTTCTTCTCGTTTCGCGGAGTTTTATTGTGCCTACCAGTTTCAATATTGCGTTTATGTGAAGATAGGCGCTAAACCATTTTTATATATTTTTTATATTTTCTAGAAGGCGGAGGTATGGCGATTGTTCAAAACTGGTTTCTTAAGACCATATGAATGGAAAATGTCACGAATTATTGATACCCAGTTCGTGATAAAATATTTCTTCTTAGCAATGTTCAATTGTTTCCGTAATACAGCATTTATATACAAGTATCCTGCATAACGGAATTAAGTTTTAAGAAAAATGTAACCATTCTAATGTAACTTTCAGTATAAAGGGGGCACTCTGCCCAATTCACCGAAATAAGACAAAGAATTGGCAGATGGTTTTACATTCAACCCCCATTTTAAAAGCTTCTTATGAACTCCATCTCAAGCCTCCGAATTAAAAAAAAATCCAACCTTCAGAAACAGAAAATTTAACAGTTAACACGTAGGCGTCAAAACGAGTAAACATTGTAATTATTAGAACTAAAATATTTCGAATCAAAGCCATCATCGAGCGAAGAGATCTCAACCCTTTCCCTGCAAGGGTATTTTTGTTGCCTATATTAAAGATTATCAATTGGTAAATACAACTCCTAGCTAATGGAAAAAACTACCACTTTCTACCTGGGTGTCATTAAACCATTCATCAATACTTCTCAACCGTCCACCTTTTCCGAACACCTTAGTTTTATCAATGTTTAACGTGAAATTCTATTTACAGCAATACGTATATAAATAATTTAGGGAGGCTTGCATGCCAGCCCTTGTATCTGAAAAAAAGGACAGACTCGTCTGAAAATAGCAATAAATAATTTGAAATTTGATCAAATATTATACCAGCATCATTATCCTTTTGCAATTGCATCTCCTTACCATTCAGGAAAAGAGAAATAAATATCGGTAAAATTATCTCCCCCTAAAACAGATCAAGGATGGTTTTGAAAAAACATTCTGATAATGTTCCCTTGTGCTTTACACAAAGTGTATACAAAGTTTCAACTCACAATACATATATCAAGGGACAAAAATTGACCGTCGATTCCTAATTTAATGAGTTTGTACCAAAGTCTGCTTCTATTAATACAGTCGCAAGTGTTTGTTTTTATTGTAATTAATAAAGCAACTTCTTATTGCTTTCGATCTTTTTTTTAACTTTTTAACAAGGTACAAAATAAAAATATGGTTCACTGTGCTATATCTATATCTATTTCTGAATCCAAACAAAGAATCTGATAATATATAGTTTTCTTCAGTCCATGACACGATTAGTTTTACTATTAAAATATGACCGTGAAAATTTTGGCAAAACAGCTTGTAAGGGTGATCCTCCTAGTATTTTGATCAAACAAATTGCCTTCCTTGCCTATGACTTTGAAAAAACAACCAGACGACCAGGAACGTGAAAAAAAAGAATCCAATGATATGTGGTACAGATACCTTAAAATATTCGTATAACACATCGTCTATGGATGATGCCTTACTATACGCCAACTTTCAGATCGCTTTCAAAACAAGTGGAGATTTAAAAAAAATGGCTTTCATTAAAAGGCTATCAGGTGATATAGGGTATTATTTGCGACAATGGCGTTCACCTCATATCAGGTGTATAATCCCGGATTCTTATTTTAGGAATTTTGAAAAGATATTTAATTTAAAAAAAAAATACGACCAAACTGCGTTGTACACATTGTGAAAACATTCCAGTCTTACTTTGTATAAGGAAATAAATACAACTCTTTGATTGACATTATTAAGGGGATGATATTTAAATACACTTATATTCATTATTTCGATCAAACGGACATTTAAAACAAAAATATGCAAACAATTTGAAAAAATATGATAAATAAAATTTTGCTGTTTCTGTTAAACTACTTGTACACGATTTAGTGCGCCAAGGCTTGGTCTTTGTAACTGCCGTGAAAGTTAAACTGTACAATATATTGTTTAAGAAGGACACGTTTTTTAAGCGTTTTTTTTTTAACCAAAGCTCAATTTCTATGAGAAAAAGTGACTGGCCAGTTACAGATTTTGCTAGATGTGTAGCTGCCGTATTCTAGTCCCTATAGGGTGGCTTTGGAATTATAGCCCTAATTTCGCGCCATTGATTGGTTCGTTCGCTCCGAGCAAGCATCAGTATCCGTCTCAGACCTTGTGTCTGGCCGGCCACCCAGGCTTCCCGCCTAGCAGCTCCTTGTCGTAGTAAATATTCAACCTTCGGCTAGACGTCGTGTTAAGCGCCGTGAGAACGTCCCGTTCAATTCGCTCAAAATTCTCTCGAGGCGTGTACCCATCCCGTACTGACCGCGCTATGGTCACAAAGCCAGGACTTTTCTTCATGATATTCCTTAAAATTGACCTCAAAAATATTGTCCTACGGGTTATTTCTTTTTCAGTAGGTCTGTGCACGAGGACCATGCTTTCTTCCGGCGTGTTAGCGCCGCTGCAGACCACAAACACTCTGTTGTCTTTGTTCAGCGTTCTTGGTGACGTTGAGGCACAAAATCCCACCGATTGTAATGCCCGTAATTGTTTTATTCGCATTTTTGCTAAAAATATCACCAGGTCTTTTATGAACTGATTCACTCCTGTTCCTTTGGATTGACAAGTTGTTATAGACTTTGAAAGAATCAGCAAACGAAGTTTGTTACTAAAGTGATCAATTATTTTCAAATCCAGTATTTCTTTGCATGCTGATGAGTTTTTCAATTCTTGATTTATTGTACAAGCTCTATTGTTCCGTACAGATGAAACGAGATCAACTAGAAATATGTCTGATGCTTTTTCATGACTGGCATTTAATGGACACAAAAAATCTACTATGATGCCATTTAATCGTCTCAATCTTTCCAGGCTAAAATTTGTGTTTAAAAGTGGTTCTACTGCGTATGTGCAGCCATAAAAATCTTCATCAATGTCAAGCACTATACTTTCATTTCTTCCTGACCACTTTGGATTTTTAAAAAATGCCACTGCTTTAGACTCGTGCAATTCTTCAAAAATAAGTAACTTCTTAATGACGCACAAATCTGACCTAAGTTTGTATTCACCCCGTTCCCGACTCATATTACCTCTCTCAACGTCAAACAAAGACCAACACTCGACGTCAGTTCCGTTATTCATGCACATACAAAACGGGCTAAATTGTGACGCCACTCGGTCACGTGATTTTGAGTTTCGGCGCGCGTTGACCTTCTTTATGTTCACTGTACCGAGACTAAGAGTGCCCATGGTGTAATCTGCATCGTGATTGGTAAGATCCCAATCGGGCCACACCCATATCAGTCTATTGATAAAGTTTGCCATTGCAGACGCCTGGAAGAAAGAAAAGTAAAGTGAAAGCTACTTCTAACGAAAAACGAAAAGACGACTCACGTCACAGGCGAGTATTCTGCAGGTATAAACCAATAAAGCAAAAACATGGGTATTCGATGTCAAGTCGTACCATGCAGATAATGTTTTACCAGTATGAAGGTGCCGTTCGACTGGACAAGGTATCATAACAACATGCCTATGTCATTTTAGTATAAACCAATACACACTTAAAAACGTCATTCAACTTCAGGTTATACCATACTCAATATGATAATGTTTCCCCAGCATTTAGATGGAGAAGTTGCTGTATAAGGTACAATAACAACATGAAAATGGTCTACCTGCTTAAAGAAGTAAATAGATTATATTGAGCCACCAAAACAACATGCCAATTGTTATCAGTAAAGACAAGTCGCTCGACTGTATGAGGTACCATAACAACATAATAATTTTCCACCACTATAAAGAAGTCACTATTACAACATGAGACTGTTCTACAAGTATTAAGATGTCGCTTGTCTGTATGAGGTACCATTGCAACATGAGAATTATCTACCAGTATAAAGAAGTCGCTAGTCTGTATGAGGTACCATTGCAACATGAGAATTTTCTACCTGTATAAAGATGTCTCTAGTCTGTATGAGGTACCATTGCAACATGAGAATGTCCTACAAGTATAAAGATGTCGCTAGTCTGTATGAGGTACCATTGCAACATGAGAATGTTCTACAAGTATAAAGATGTCGCTAGTCTGTATGAGGTACCATTGCAACATGAGAATGTCCTACAAGTATAAAGATGTCGCTAGTCTGTATGAGGTACCATTGCAACATGAGAATGTTCTACAAGTATAAAGAAGTCGTTAGTCTGTATGAGGTACCATTGCAACATGAGAATTTTCTACCAGTATAAAGATGTCGCTAGTCTGTATGAGGTACCATTGCAACATGAAAATGTCCTACAAGTATAAAGATGTCGCTAGTCTGTATGAGGTACCATTGCAACATGAGAATGTCCTACCAGTAAAAAGATGTCGCTAGTCTGTATGAGGTACCATTGCAACATGAGAATGTTCTACAAGTATAAAGATGTCGCTAGTCTGTAAAGGTACAATTACAATATGAGAATGTTCTACAAGTATAAAGATGTCGCTAGTCTGTATGAGGAACCATTGCAACATGAGAAGGTTCTACAAGTATAAAGATGTCGCTAGTCTGTATAAGGTACCATTGCAACATGAGAATGTTCTACAAGTATAAAGATGTCGCTAGTCTGTATAAGGTACCATTACAACATGAGAATGTTCTACCAGTATACAGAAGTCTCTAGACTGTATGAGGTACCATTGGAACATAAAAATGATCTAACGGTATAACGAAATAACTAGTCTGTATGAGGTACCATTGCAACATGAGAATGTTCTGGCGGTATAAAGCGGACGTCTCTAGACTGTATGAGGTACCATTGCAACATGAGAATGTTCTACCAGTATAAAGAAGTATCTAGACTGTATGAGGTACCATTGCAACATGAGAATGTTCTACCAGTATAAAAAAGTATCTAGACTGTATGAGGTACCATTGCAACATGAGAATGTTCTATCGGTATAAAGAAATCACTTGTCTGTATGTGGTACCATTACAACATGAGACTGTTCTACCGGTATAAAGAAGTCGCTAGTCTATATGTGGTACCATTACAACATGAGACGGTTCTACCGGTATAAAGAAATCGCTAGTCTGTATGTGGTACCATTGCAACATGAGAATATTCTACCAGTATAAAGAAGTATCTAGACTGTATGAGGTACCATTGCAACATGAGAATATTCTACCAGTATAAAGAAGTATCTAGACTGTATGAGGTACCATTGCAACATGAGAATGTTCTACCAGTATAAAAAAAAAGTATCTAGACTGTATGAGGTACCATTGCAACATGAGAATGTTCTAGCGGCATAAAGAAGTCTCTAGACTGTTTGAGGTACCATTGCAACATGAGAATGTTCTAGCGGCATAAAGAAGTCTCTAGACTGTTTGAGGTACCATTGCAACATGAGAATGTTCAACCGGTATAAAGAAATCACTTGTCTGTATGTGGTACCATTACAACATGAGACTGTTCTACTGGTATAAAGAAGTCACTAGTCTATATGTGCTACCATTACACCATGACACTGTTCTACCGGTATAAAGATGTCTCTAGAGTGTATGTGGTACCATTGCAACAAGGGAATATTTGCAACATGAAAATGTTCTACCAGTATACAGAAGTCTCTAGACTGTATGTGGTACCATTACAACATGAGAATGTTCTACCAGTATACAGAAGTCTCTAGTCTGTATGTGGTAACATAACAACATGAGAATGATCTACCTGTATACAGAAGTCTCTAGATATGTGAGGTACCATTGCAACATGAAAATGTTCTACCAATATACAGAAGTCTCTAGACTCTATGTGGTACCATTCCAACATGAGAATGTTCTACCGGTATAAAGACGTCGCTATACTGTATGTGGTACCATTGCAACATGAGAATGTTCTACCAGTATAAAGAAGGCCTTACACTGTATGAGGTACCATTGCAACATGATAATGTTCTAACTGTATTAAGAAGGCGTTCGACTGTATGTGGTACCATTGCAACATGAGAATGTTCTACCGGTTTAATGAAATCTCTAGACTGTATGTGGTACCATTGCAACATGAGAATGTTCTACCGGTTTGAAAAAGTCTCTAGACGGTATAAGTTACCTTTGCAACATGAGAATGTTCTAGCGGTATAAAGAAGTCTCTAGACTGTGTGAGGTACCATTGCAACATGAGAATGGTCTACCAGTATAAAGAAGTCCTTATACTCTTTGTGGTACCATTGCAACCTGAGAATATTATACCAGTATAAATAAGTCTCTAGACTCTATGTGGTACTATAATAACATGAGAAAATTATACCTGTAGTAAGAAAGCGCTTGACTTTATGTGGTACCATTGCAACATGAAAATGTTCTACATGTTGAATGACGTCACTGTATTGCATGGTATACTATGATAACATGATAATGTTCTACCAGTATTAAGATGTCGCTTACATGCATGAGGTAACATAGCATTATGATAATGATTTACCTGTATAAAGACGTCGTTTGATTGCATGAGATATTTTATTTGTCTGTGGGCTGGCCATTTGAAGAATGGATATCCCGGAACGTTCACAGGCGGCGCCATGTCGCTGTGTCCGTCAACGTGAACCTTTAAAAGGTAAGTGGTCATTTTGAATAAAAATCATCGATATTGTACAGGGGCTTTTCTTTCAAATGACATCAGACAACAGACACAAACATGAGAGTTTATTTGACTCAATAACTACTTCACTGTATTGAAATGAATTGATTTTCAAATATAAATGATTCAATTTGACTGATTCTTCTGACCGAATGTGTTGCTGTCGACTCTATTGTTTTAGTCTATGTAGCTATATAATAAATATATAATAATGTAATAATATTATATTTTAATATATAAAAGTTATTGGTTTCTGTTAAGTGAAATGAGGCGCATAAAGTTACCAGAGTGTTTCCGCTCTTTGGAACGAGGCCTCGTGTTGCTGCTGAGAACCAGTACGGCAACACTAAAAAACAACACATTGCAATTGTTAATTTGAAACAAGAAACAATAAAATTTGTTTACTTTATTTGATAATATACTATGATTAATGAAACACCAGCACCATCAATAACTATAACAACAACAATAACAACATCAACAACATCAAACAGTTTATGTACTGGCGATATTACAAACATATAACAGATTTTTTCACATTTACTATACGAGTCCTCTTTCATCGCTAAATACAAGAACAATAAATTTTAAATATCAGATAAAGAAACCATTGCCAGGTTAAATCTTTAACAAATTAGTATTAACAATGTTCTCAAATTCTGAGAACATAGAATCACTCATTTATTCGTTCAAACTGACCATTGACTTCTCTGACTGTCATACTGCTGAAATTGCCCTCTCTGACTGTCATACTGCTGAAATTGCCCTCTCCGGCTGTCATACTGCTGAAATTGCCCTCTCCGGCTGTCATACTGCTAAAATAGCCCTCTCTAACTGTTATACTACTGCAACTGCCCTCTCTGACTGTCATACTGCTGAAATTGCCCTCTCTGACTGCAATACTGCTGAAATTGCCCCCTCTGGCTGTCATACTGCTGATATTGACCTCTCTGGCTGTCATACTGCTAAAACAGCCCTCTCTGACTGCAATACTGCTGAAATAGTCCTCTCTGACTGTCATACTGCTGAAATTGCTCTCTCTCTCTGACTGCCATACTGCTAAAATTGCCCTCTCTGACTGTCATACTGCTGATAATGACTCCTCTGACTGTCATACTGCGGAAATTGCCCTCTCTGACTGTCATACTGCGGAAATTGCCCTTTCTGACTGTCATACTGCTGAAGTTGCCCTCTCTGCCATACTGCTGAAATTGCCCTCTCTGATTGCAATACTGCTAAAATTGCCCTCTCAAAATGTCATACTGCTGACATAGCCCTCTCTGGCTGTCATTCTGCTGAAATTGCCCCCTCTGACTGTCATACTGCTGAAATTGCTCTCTCTGACTGTCATACTGCTGTACCAGCCCTCTCTGACTGTCATACTGCTAAACTTGTCTCTCTGATTGTCATTCTGTCTTCTTTGACTGGTATCCTGTTGTTTCAACATCTCTGAATGCCATGATACTGAATTGCCCTCACTGACTGTCGTTTTGCTGCATTTGCCCTGTCTAACTGTCATACTACTAAAATGTATCTCTCTTACTGTAATACTGCTGAAACAGCCCTCTCTGACTGTCGATTTGCTGCAATTGTCCTCTCTAACTGCCATACTTCTGAAATTGCCTTCTTTGACTGTCATACTTCTGAAATTGCCGTCTCTGACTGTTGATTTGCTGAAATTGCCCTCTCGGACTGCAATACTGCTGAAATTGCCCTCTCTGACTGCAATACTGCTAAAATTGCCCTTTCCAATTGTCATACTGCTTAAATTGCCCTCTCCATCGGTCATACTGCTAAAAATGCCCTGTCCAACTGTCATACTGCTTACATTGCCCTCTCCATCTGTCATACTGCTGAAATTGCCCTCTCTGACTGTCATACTGTTAAATTTGCCCTCTCTGACTGTAATACTGCTAAATTGCCTTCTCCATCTGTCATACTGCTGAAATTGCCCTCTCTGGCTGTCATACTGCTAAAATTGCCCTCTCTGACTGTCATACTGCTAAAATTGCCCTCTCTGACAGCAATACTGCTAAATTTGCCTTCTCCATCTGTCATACTGCTGAAATTGCCCTCTCTGACTGTCATACTGCTAAAATTGCCCTCTCTGACTGTCATACTGCTGAAATTGCCCTCTCTGACTGTCATACTGCTAAAATTGCCCTCTCTGACTGTCATACTACTAAAATTGCCCTCTCTGACAGCAATACTGCTAAAATTGCCCTCTCTGACTGCAATACTGCTGAAATTGCCCTCTCTGACTGGCATACTGCTGAAATTGCCCTCTCTGACTGGCATACTGCTAAAATTGCCCTCTCTGACTGTCATACTACTGAAATTTCCCTCTCTGACTGTCATACTACTGGAGTTTCCATCTCCGACTGTCATACTGCTGAAATTGCCCTCTCTGACTGTCATACTGCTGAAATTGCCCTCTCTGACTGTCATACTGCTAAAATTGCCCTCTCTGACTGGCATACTGCTGAAATTGCCCTCTCTGACTGTCATACTACTGAAATTTCCATCTCCGACTGTCATACTGCTGAAATTGCCCTCTCTGACTGTCATACTGCTGAAATTGCCCTCTCTGACTGCAATACAGCTGAAATTGCCCTCTCTGACTGTCATACTGCTGAAATTGCCCTCCCTGACTGCAATACTGCTGATATTGCCCTCTCTGACTGTCATACTGCTGATATTGCCCTCTCTGACTGTCATACTGCTGAAATTGCCCTCTCTGATTGTCATACTGCTGAAATTGCCCTATCTGACTGCAATACTGCTGAAATTGCCCTCTCTGACTGCAATACTGCTGAAATTGCCCTCTCTGACTGCAATACTGCTGAAATTGCCCTCTCTGACTGCAATACTGCTGAAATTGCCCTCTCTGACTGCAATACTGCTGAAACTGCCCTCTCTGACTGTCATACTGCTGAAATTGCCCTCTCTGACTGTCATACTGCTGAAATTGCCCTCTCTGACTGTCATACTGCCAAAATTGCCCTCTCTGACTGCAATACTGCTAAAATTGCCCTTTCCAATTGTCATACTGCTGAAATTGCCCTCTGCTGAAATTGCACCCTCCGTCTTTCATGTTTCTGGAGTGAAATTGTGCTCTAACGTATAGGAAACCTCCAACTGTGCTTAGTTAAATTTTTGCCAATTTTCTTTTCAAGTTGTCAGAACACATTTCGATCTTTTTACGTGTTATGTTTAAGCCTTGACCAGCTGTGACAACGAAAGTTCTTTGACAATCTGTTACATCGCCTCTAAGATAGAAATATTCTTTTTATTTCAGAATGTTATTCTTTTCACCGTTGACATGACGAGATTAACCGTCAGGGGCAAATTTGCCCTTAGTCAGTACTTAAGCTAATTGTCATTTTAGTATTAAATACAAATATATTAATCACAAGTCAAGTACAACAGTTAAATCAATATGATTTATGTTTTTTTCTAATACAAACTATTGGCTTTTAATAAAATAAAAAAAAAAACACAATCGAATATAAACGCGTCAAAAAATACTCCAGTGGGGTCACATGAAATGAACGAAGACTTTGCGTAAGATTATCTTTTTTAGAATTAAGAGACAACACTTCAACAGACCCCTTGATCAAGGAGGGTAGAGGAGTACTCTCTGTCAAACTTATGTTTGAGACGCCACCATGCATTTGTGGATAATTGAGATGTGGATTTCGTTGGCTTCTCTAATGATTGAACCATCCGCGTTAACGCAGGAAAATTAGAAAAAAATATCAGACTTTTAGGTTTTCCGGTTTTATTGCAACAGTGTTTAGAGTCATTTAAAGTCGCTAACTTCCACTCATTGCTAATGACTATATTACAATTCTTACATAGCTGATAGGTACGTTCAGGTTATAGAACTTGGAACAAAAGAAACAACGAACACGCGCCAGTACATGCAGTAGTCGCTATTAGTTAAATAGAAAATAAGTTGCTATTAATAATTTGTAGTTGTGTTTTTAAAAAGATGCACATTTGTTATTATAATTTCTAATCGACAACATCTGTTTAAGAAGATGCATATAAACGGAATAGCAGTTGACAAAGTTGGTAGTTGTTATATTAAAACTTAAGATCTTTGTGCTTTGCGATAAATATAAAGCACCGCTTTTGTATTGTATTTATCATAAATTTATTAAGCAATCTGAAGACGTCAGCCGAAACTGTTTGCTGACTATTCCCGATCAGTTTAAATAAAGACGTTTACGGATAGCGTCATCGAAAAACAACCAAATGCTATACAGGTCAGTGTGTGTATACAACGTGATAAATTGCGTCATAAATGCTACGTCTGAAGGCAATGTATTGCTTCGAATGAAGACTTAAACAAAGATATAATCTTTACTATTTCTTGACCGTTTTTAATAAAGCATAGCGCAATCTACGTCGCTTACAGAACCCCTCTTTCGGTCGTTTACCAGAGTTTTATTGAGAGCTTAGTTTCTTAAAACAAACCTTTTCGCAAAAGCGCTGCCTGATGGAGCACTGTAAAAACATCTTTGTTTTAAATCTTCGTATTAACCAAAATGTTGTCTTCCGACGTTGCATTTATGACGCAATTTATCACGTTATGACAGTTAATATAATTATGTGTAGTGGTGCGGCGGGGAATCAAACCTGCGACTCTTGGATTGACAGTCAAGTCCCACTAGTACCACTATACCACGGATCCGCCATGCTATACTATTAACTATGATCTATGTTATATGCTCGAACGATCAGCAGTGATCTTTGCGCTTCGATTTCCAACTATACGCTTCATGCAAGGGTCATAGACCTTTTTCCAATATAATTTAGGCCTAAAATACAGTGTGTGTATACCACGTGATAAATTACGTCATATATGTTACATCGGAAGGCAACATTTTGCAGAAAATAAAGACTTAAATCAAAGACAACTTTTATTTTACTACACCATTTTAAATGAAACAAAGGGCAGACTATGCCGCTTAAAGAGCCGCACCTTTGTTTTATAACCGGAGTTTGATAAGGTGATTAGTTTCATCAAACACTTCGACAAACCTGTTTCCAAAACAATGTTTTGACAGTGCTCCGTCACTGTCAGACGGCCGTAGTGTGAAAAGGTTTGTCGAAGTGTTATAAGAAACTAAACTCTCAAAAAAACTTTGGTAAAAGACCGAAGGCGGGGATCCGTAAGCGGCATAGACTGCGCTATGTTTTATTTAAAATGGTAAAGAAAATTAAAAGTTATTTTTGTTTAAAGTCTTCAAGCGAAGCAAAATATTGCCTTCCGACGGTTATGACGCAATTTATCAGCACGTGGTATACACACACTGAAATAGAAATGTGCCAACTGACAATCATTTCTTCGACTGTAAAGTAATCTTTGGCATTTCAACCAGACTTTCAACCAGAGTTTGGTCATAATACAAAATGGTGATACCTGGTGACCCCATGGCAGTTTCTTTTTTATGCCACCCACCCCCTCTTTCAAATAAGAGGGGGTATATTGCTTTGCATATGTCGACCCGTCTGTCCGTCGGTCTGTCAGTACACCCAACCTTGTCCGATTGATAACTAGAGTACGTTCAGGCCTATGGTCATGAAACTTAATAGGAATGTTTGTCATGAGATCAGATGACCTCTATTGATGTTAAGGTCAGAAGGTCAAAGGTCACGGTCGTGGTGACTTTGACCGTAACACCTTGTCCGATTGTTAACTACAGTATGCTTGGTCCTACCGTTCTCAAACTCGGTAAAAGACTGGTCAAGACCTTCAATTACACCACGAACGTTTTAATGCATTTTAACCCGTAGTTCTTAATTTCAAATAAGACATTTCTTTCCTGAAGCAAAATACTGTGGTTTTAAAACAAATAGTTACTTTCCATGCGTTCTGCTTTAAACATCTTTGTAAATATGGAAAAAAAAACTGTTCTTAAGTTGAAGGGTTCTCTAATCGACATTTCTCGAGTTAAGTTGTTGAATGTAATGGTACTTAAAATTAAAGAGATAAACACACAGAACAAGAGTTGCATTATTATCAAGAATAACCGATCATATTGTTTGAGTCAGATACATTGACTAGATTTACTGACCGTTCCTTGGCGCATTTAGAACAGTACATAAAACATTGTATTGATCACGCATGAAAATGCTGTACATCTTAAATATTTAATCATGAAAACTTCAATCACAACTGTAAGTCATGTTTTAAGACATAAACACTTCAGCATTGTTTTCACATGTGTGAAATTTGTGTCCACATTTTCACAACTCACGGAAACTGTCATCTTTGAAATGTGTGGGGCTTTCATTGTTTTATTGTCATTTCAATGTTGCATTTGTTTTTCATTATCATGGTTCTTAACTGTACATATTACATAGTTCGTGTTTTCCTTTCGAATAAAAAATTGTGTACACAAAAATAAAATAAATGCATTAATCTTGTCCATTCACGAATACCGATCCTGTCTTTGCAGCAGTTCAATTAAATATTTTTTATCACGAAAATATGGGTTCGCTTAGGAAATAAAAAGCTCAATCTCTTATCTCATAGGTTTGTGAGGAAGTTGACTTGTTTTTGGTTTTAAATATAAAGATACAGTGCAGTTATTTTCCGGCTAACATTAGTTTGTCCATTACAAATTCAATATTACTGAAACATACAGAATATATTTCGTTCAAACTCTGTATAGTGTTTAATACCCCAAACTCACTACAAAGTTGCATAAACCTCGTTTTGTACTCTAAGGTTATAAGAACACAGACTACAAACTACGCGAATACGTTTAATAATCTACCAGGGGCGTAGCTAGGCCTAAATAACGTGTAGGCCTGATGGTTCTTTGTGAGTTTGGGGACTTTTATATGTGCATTACACACACTTAATTATATTTGCAATGAATAAAATCAAATCAAGCAATACACCCTGCACGTAGTTTTAATAAACACCAAACTTTGGTTAAAATAATACAAACTTTTGATTTGTTCAAAGTGTTTGAGTAGCTATTAGTTTTTATTGCATTTTTGGGGTTATTTAAATGTTGTCATTTTTCAAAAAAGGTGTAGGCCAAAAAAGGTGCAGGCCAAGGCCAACAATGCCTCTATGTAGCTACGCCACTGAATCTACTTTACACAGGCCAACAATGCCTCTATGTAGCTACGCCACTGAATCTACTGTACACAGGCCAACAATGCCTCTATGTAGCTACGCCACTGAATCTACTGTACACAGGCCAACAATGCCTCTATGAAGCTACGCCACTGAATCTACTGTAAACAGGCCAACAATGCCTCTATGTAGCTACGCCACTGAATCTACTGTACACAGGGACATTAATCAGGATTTGAGAGGACTTATCTCAAAGAACATTACTCATGCTTTATTAAAAGCCAGCAGTTACATTTTATCAATTACATACAGCGTGCAATCGGTATGTAAATATATATCCATGCACATGTCACATATCACTTCTGCTTATCCGTCTGTTCTAGGTTATACAGTTTTATCGTTGTAGTCAATACAAATCATACAAAAATCCATATATACTCAATTGAAAGGAAATTGCTCGTTTAGTGGTTAAAAACAAAATCATACAAAAATCCATATATACTCAAATGACAGGAAATTGCTCGTTGAGCGGTTGTATTTGTTCTTTTCATTTTCGCTACTTGACGACTAGATACGTTACATTTGAAGTACAATTTGTTTGATTCGCAATAATTATTTCTGGATCAGGGGATAAGTATTAATAGCACGTAGGTTTCGGAATCTGTCCGTTACAGTACTGGGGTTTGCACGTAGTCTGTCCATGTTTATATAGTCTATGCGTAGACAGGTAGCCAGTCCGTAGTTTACGGAGTTTGCGCGTATTATATCCCTAGTTAATGCAGTCAGCGCTTATTTGTCTGTCTTTAAGGAATCTGCGCTTAGTCTGTCTGTGTTTAACGGGTCTGCACGTAGTCTGTCTGTGTTTAAGGGGTCTGCGCGTAGTCTGTCTGAATGTGTTTTAGTCTGTCCGTTGTGTACCCGTATTCTGTATGTAGTCAGCCTGTAGCTGAGATTTAAGTTCACGGATGGAATGCCTGTAGTGTACCCATATTTTATGGAGTCTGTGCATATCTCATAACTTGCTACAAAATATGACACATATCATGTTTGTTATACATCGAATGCGATATTTACAACTGTCTTCGAATTATCAAGTAAACGTGCCTCAGATCTATTTAAAATTTCTTTTCAAAGCCACTTATAATCATTTCTTTGATCGTATGCACCAAAATTAGCTTTAAGGCATATGTATAAAATATAATAATAATAATTACTATTATTTATTTGTTTTCAAATGCCGTATGTAAAGCTTTATTTAACGTCAGAAAATATATTTAAATTATTTTGATTCATAAGTCTAGCTTTCATTAAAATACACACTCAAACAGTTGTTACCTTCATGGTGTTCCTCAACAATGTATACAGGAAGTTGCCCCTCTTTATCCCCGCCGCGACCCTTTCCGTCAGTGGGCCCCTGCGGCCCTGACCCTCGGGATTCAACATTTTGTTCATCGACTCCTGGTTTTCCCAGATACCTATTGAGAGCCCCTTGTGGTCCCGGTCCTCGATACTGTCCCTTCCGGTCAATTGTCCCAAGCTCCCCGGATCTGTCGGGCTCTCTTTTGGAGGCTCCTGGAGCACGCCCCCGCGGCGAGTCAAAGTACGGGCTTTTTGTAGAGATCGTTAACTTGTTAGTTTCCCTTTTAAAATCATGTCGAATATGATTCATGTGCTCTAAGTTGGTTCCCCTCTTTATCTTCTTCGGTTGTTTAAGGTTAAAGTTTGTCCGCGCCTGTTTACTTTGCTTTAAACCGATAATATACAACGTTAACATGACACTCAACAATGCGAATGAAAATAAATAATTCACACAGTTTCGTTTAAAATGTACAATCCTCATATTTGTGTTTTAAATAGTCGTACACGAGTACAGATATTAAGTGTTATATATGTTTATCAATGCATTTCGTACAATCAACTGTCCCAAACTTAACTGTTTACATTGAGTTGTACATGGTTTATAAATACGGATATTTTAACCGGGGGAATTCCAATACCGCGCACTAGAGATGCAGTATCGTAACTTTATCGCGTCCTTCTAATTGCATTATAGTAGAAATAGGGGTATAGAATTTGTTATAATATACCATTTAGACTGTTTTGTAAAATATAAACATAAAATTATACATTTTAATAGATAAACGTTCTCATTGATAAGCATACCACTACATTTGTAACAAAAATATTTATATATTTATATATAATATATATTATTTATTATTTATTTATTTATATATATATATTTATGATAAGTATGTTTTTCGTTTTTATTTTTTAAAATGCATAGTGTAGTTACCATAAATAAAAACAAAAGTGTGTATATGAGAAACGCTTTCTCTTTTATAACCTAGCATGTTTGTTTGTATATGTATGTTAAAAAGCCAGTCGTAGAGCAGAGTGGTTTGATTGGAATGAAATCCTGCTT
This sequence comes from Mya arenaria, assembly GCF_026914265.1. Classification (NCBI taxonomy): domain Eukaryota; kingdom Metazoa; phylum Mollusca; class Bivalvia; order Myida; family Myidae; genus Mya; species Mya arenaria. Next base: position 43,005,139 of record NC_069123.1, on the reverse strand, counting down.
TACTGTCATATGACGTGTAAAATGAGTGATATAACCTAAAAAAAAATCTCAAGATTACATGTAATCAAATGGGTCACTTCTTCAAACGATCTTAGATAACAAGTATGAATTACTGCATTGCATTGTTATTTTAGGAGTGACCCCTTTGATAAATCTAAAGAAAAATGTAAATAAATAGTTTAGGCTAAATATCACTTAATGTGTACCGGTCATATGACACCATAAGCAGGAGTTTCTTCCAATCAAACTACAGAGGACGTCTTAAAATTCAAACGGAAACTTAGTAAAATATGTATTGCCATAGTTTAAGGAAGCTTAGCTTCTTTATGTAACATGTTCTCCCCCATAATGTTTAACATGTGAAAAAAAACAATATATTTTGAAAACACAAGACGGTTTTGAACTATTAAGTTGTTTGATTTAAGAAAAAAAGTAAATACAATCGAAATCTAACAACCACGCATTCCATAACTTAAACTCTTACTCCCAGATAAGGTTTACCACAATAAATTATATTGTTTTAATATTTCAAAAAGGATGATCGAAAACGATGATTTTTATGAAGGATACAGAGTTTGATTTGAAAGAAATAAGCATTAAACAAGTTATTTCTACGTTATGAGACTATAGTAGACAGTAAATCTTTTAGCATTCACCAATCATTTAAAAAATAATTGCGCTTTCTGCTATTAAATACACGTTTACAAATGTGTTAATTAATCGATTAATGCATTATTTAGTAAGTAGTAAAAGGTTTTATCAGTCAAAATTGATGTTTGTTATATATGTGTATGTATTCATTTTGAATAAGAGTATCAGGAGTTTGTTTTTCTTTTCGTATAAAAACAATTGAAACAAATACCGCAGCCGGTAGTTCACCAAGCCTTAACAATACAGATCAATTTTTAAGGTTTAAACATATGCCCTGTTTTCTGACTGTCTGCCCAGGCACGAGTGTGCTCGCCGGACAATTTCCACAGCAATTGTCTGATTTTCCTGTCAACGACCAGCCCAAGGATGTTTTCTTTAAAATGTCAATGTAATGGACCTTAATAATCTTCTATAATCGACCAATGTCGTAATTATCTGAGTTTCAGGTTTCCTGGTTTGCGGGAGATTCTTTATTCGAAAATGTCCGTTAAAATCTAAGCTGTATGGTGAATCGGACAGCTTGTTAGGGAATAATTGGAAAGGTTTTTAAATAAATGCTTATAATTAAAAAAAATATTGCCAGTAATGGCGCAGTATTGAGTCAACGCGCGATAAGGATGGTCATTTCTTTGAATCACGTCGGAAACCAACATAATACTGACATACAATTTGACTGCCATGTTATGATTACCCAATCTCTTTCAATAATGATACTGTTTTATACTAAACCATGGTAAAAATCTTCCTAGTACTTCCGCAAAACAATTATGAAACATTTCTATTAACATTTTTTTTCTATTCAAGTAATAGTGTACATAATGCTTATAGCGCAATTCTAAACCTTTTGTACGGTATGTATTGTGCTATGCCTTTTTCGTTTTGTGATTACTGTTAATAAGTTCATTATGCCTATATACTGTTACAAGTTTATAGCAAGCAGAAGTAATTGAAAAATTAACTTTTCATTAGTATTAAAATTATGCTTTCCCAAAAACATCTGACTTTTAAAGTTCAACATGTAAAGTTAAACGAATCTCCTTCAATAATACTACTAAATTGTTTTAAATTAATCTAAACTAAATTATTTTTTTTAACTTCTAGCATTTAGGTAAGTTTTATAGATGGCCGTTTCCATTGTTCATTTGTTGTTTATTTGATCTGCGTATGTGTCCTGTATTGCATAAAGGACATTCCATATTTTTAATGAAGTTTCTCAAGTTTCTCGAATTTCCGTAAAATGATATTGTTAGGGTACACAGATATATCAAGTATTTCATATGTATAGAGGGCGCGTTATGAAATGAAACATACAACTATCAACATCCATCAATGTCAACTTAGGTTATATCCGGGTAACTTACGTCCCACACATTATCAATTCTCTGTTTTCTCACGATATATTTGGTCTGAAACCAAATGGGCCAATCTCAACAGCAAGGGTATGCGAATATTTCGTTCTTCGTTATATAGGCAAAGGGACATATGTTGAAAAGGATACATCGGCTGATTATAAAAAGTCACTATATTCAGTAAAAGATGTAACCCGATTTCTGATACATGCTTTGTTTTAAAGGAAATTTAACGATAATACGATTCTAAGTCTTTGCTGCGTCGAATGCTCGTGCAACATCTAAAGCCTTTCAATTGACTTCCTACATCAAAGGAAACATACTGCATGCAGTCATCAGCAATTTGGCATATATTATGTGCTCGTATCAACATGCTCTTACTGCTAAAGAGGCTGGCTCAAACCATCAAATTAATCCTAATATATGCATGTAGAGTACAGCAATCGACCATTTAAATCGTAGCTATAAATTGCGAGCACAAGTATGGCACAGTTACAAACCAATCTCTTTGAAGAGCTGAAAACCTCCTCATGGCGGTATAAATCTCTTCATTGCAAAATGACATAGAGACCTTAAGCGGTAGATTAAAGCGGAAGCCGTTACGAAGTGCCCTTTTTGAGGAAGGGGGGAGTTTTTTTTAAATATATAGTATTGTAAGTATATATCATTAGATTATAAGCTACTTTGACGGCCACCGCCGCCTATCGCCTCTAATACGTAGCACACTTAGTGGTAAAGAATAGCACTTTAACAACTTTACAGACTTTGAATATAACCTACATTTTCTGCCCATGAAACGGTCAGTATTAAGTACTATGATGAGATTGTATTAAGTACTACGATGAACTTATATTAAGAACTGCGATGAGTTTATATTAAGTATTAAGATGAGCCTGTATTTAGAACTACGATGATACTGTATTAATTAATACGAATATCCCGTATTATGTACAACGATGAGCTTGTATTTAGTACTACGATGAACCTCTATTGAGTACTAAGATGTGCCTGTATTAAGTATGGCGATGAGCTCGCATTAAGAATTCGATAAGCCTGTGTGTTAAGTACTCTAAGAAAAGTTGCATTTTTTACGCCCCTACCCCAAACATTCCGCAATACCAGACGTTACTTCGATGACTAATGAGAGGTAGTTTTTATGGTAAAGTTAACGGCATCAAGCCTCCTGTTTTCGGAATAGTTTTCACCGTGGTTCGCGTAGAGATTTGTTTCCGCAACTGGTGGGCATAACAATGTATGATAAACATATGAACATAATGGCCACCTTTACTTTCAAATCATTCCAAAAGCGTTAAATCTTTATGTTACTTCGGGCGAAATAGTTCGGCTGAAAAGAGATTTAATTTGTATCATAGAATGAAAAAAATGAAACAAAACTGCAGCTTGCAGTTCTACAGACCATAGCAATACAGATCAATTCTTATTTGTTCAATAAATGCCCTGTTTTCTGCCTTTCTGCCCATGCAAGGGCGTGCTCGCCGGACAATTTCCAGCAATTGTCTTATTTTCCTGTCACCCGGCCTGCCCGAGGATGTTTTCCTTAGAATGCCAATGTAATGGACGTTAATAATCATCCATAATCGACCAATGTCGTGATTAAATGAGTTTCATGTTTCCTGGCTTGTGGGATATTGTTAATTCGAAAATGTCCGCCAATTTCCGTAAAAAAAAAAGTTAAATGATGAATCAGTGAGCTTGTTCGGAAATAATTGGATTGGTTTTAAACGAATGCTTATAATTAAAAAAAACAATTGCCGATAACAGCAGGTCATGGCGAAGCATGGAGTCAACACGCGATTTGAATTGACCGTCATTTCTTTGAATCATGTCGGAAACCAACATAATACTGACAAATAACTTCGCTTCCATCAAATGATATTGTTTATGGTACGATAATATGGACGATCTATCATATGTATAGAGGAAGTACATTCGGGTATGAAATAGAGCATTCAATTATCAAAATCGATCAAGGAAAGCATGGATTGTATCCGGGTAGCTTGCGCAAGTTCTCTGTTTTCTCACGCTGTATTTGGTCTGTACCCAAATGGGCCAATCTCAACATCTAGCGTATTCGAATATTTCGTTCTTCGTTATAAATGGACATATGTTGAAAAGAATAGATCGGCTGAAAAAAAGTCAATAAAAGATGTATTTCGATTGCTGATACTCGTCTTATTTTAATTGGGAATTTACCTAACTTACAAGCATAATAATGTTGTACGCTCATTTTCAAGTCTTTGCTGCGTCGAATGCTCGAGTAATTTATCTTGTTGGATGTTGGCGGCAACATCTAAAGTCTTTTGATCGGCTTCCTACATCAAAAGAAACTTATTGCATGCAGCAATTTGGCATATATTTTGACGCATCAACATGCTCTTACTACTAAAGAGGCGGGCACATATCATAAAAAATTCGTTATATATGTATGTACAGTTTGCAAAAGTGTTTACATCAATCGACCAATTGAATCGTACGGCTTTAAACTACGCGCACAAGTACGGCACGGTTACAAACGAATCTCTTTGAAGTGCTGAAAACTTCTGCATTTCGGGCGTTATAAATGAGTTGCAAAAAGACATTCACCGCCCTGGCTGTGTCCACCCGGAAGACGTTAAAATATGGTACTAGGGGCTCCCTTGCTTAGCGCTCGGCATTTCAAGGGTAGTACTGGGATAAATAGTGTACTAAGAACATGTTCAGCCCAGGAAAGTTGTATCCCGCGTATCGGGGCTTTACATTGAGCACGTTAAAGAACCTAGAGTTCTCTGCGCAAAGAGCTAGGGTATCGCACCCGGATCTCTTGTATCTCACTGTTTCTTCAAGTCTTTCAATGTATTTGACTGCCAATTGCTGTCACTTCTATCTCATGTTACTTATGGCATTTAACACAATTTAAGTCGTGATGGCGTCACGGCGGACCAAGCCATATTGCAGCAAATAGGTTCTTGCAGATCTTGATAAACAACCAACACAAAATGACAGAGTGACCGTGTTTTATCTTCATTCTGGAAACCGTTACAAAATGCCCTTTTTGAGAAAGAGGGGAATATTTTTAGAATATTGTATGTATTGTACATAATTATTATGAGAGTATAAGCTACTTTGACAGCCAAAGGGATCACCTATCGGCCTCCAATAAGTAGCACATTTAATGATTAAGAATATCAATTTTAGCCTTCGATCTGTTTTAAAAATTACGATGAGCCTGTATCAAGTACTGAGATGAGGCTATATTAAGCACTATGATAAAACTGCATTTCTCACTTTGACGAACCTGTATCAAGTACTACAATGAGCCTTTATTTAGTGCTACGATGAACTTGTAGTAAGTACTTTGATGAGCTTGTATTAAGTAATACGATGAATTTGTATTAATTACTACGATAAACTTGTATTAAGAACTACGATGAGCCAGTATCAAGTATACGATGAACTTGTATCAAGTACTACAATGAGCCTGTATAATGTACTACGATGAGCCTGTATTAGGTACTACGATGAGCCTGTATTAGGTACTTCGATGAGCCTGTATCAAGTACTACAATGAGCCTGTATCAAGTATTTCGATGAGCCTGTATCAAGTACTACAATGAGCCTGTATAATGTACTACGATGAGCCTGTATTAGGTACTACGATGAGCCGGTATAATGTACTGCGATGAGCCTGTATTAGGTACTACGATGAGCCTGTATTAAGTACCACGATGAACCTGTATCAAGTACTACGATGAACTTGTATTAAGTACTACGATGAGCCCGTATAATGTACTGCGATGAGCCTGTATTAGGTACTACAATGAGCCTGTATTAGGTACTACGATGAACTTGTATCAAGTACTACAATGAGCCCGTATAATGTACTACGATGAGCCTGTATTAAGTACTACAATGAGCCCATATAATGTACTGCGATGAGCCTGTATTAGGTACTACGATGAGCCTGTATTAAGTACTGCGATGAGCCTGTATTGGGTACTACGATGAGCCTGTATAAAAGTACTGCGATGAGCCTGTATAAAGTACTACGATGAGCCTGTATAAAGTACTGTGATGAGCCTGTATAAAGTACTGCGATGAGCTGTATAAAGTACTGCGATGAGCTGTATAAAGTACTGCGATGAGCCTGTATAAAGTACTGCGATGAGCCTGTATAAAGTACTGCGATAAGCCTGTATTAAGTACTGCGATGAGCCTGTATTAAGTACTGCGATGAGCCTGTATTAGGTACTATGATGAGCATGTATAAAGTACTACGATGAGCCTGTATTAAGTACTTCGATGAGCCTGTATTAGGTACTACGATGAGCCTGTATAAAGTACTACGATGAACCAGTATCAATTCTACGATGAGACTATATCAAGTACTGCGATGAGCCTGTATTAAGTACTGCGATGAGCCTGTATTAAGTTCTACGATGAGCTTGTATTAGGTACTTCATGAGCTTGTATTAAGTACTACGATGAGCCTGTAAAGAGTACAACGATGAGCCGGTATAAAGTACTGCGACGGACTTGTATTTAGTACTACGATGAGCCTGTATTAAGTACTTCGATGAGCCTGTATAAGTACTACGATGAGCCTGTATAAAGTACTGCGATGAGCCTGCATAAAGTACTGCGATAAGCCTGTATTAAGTACTGCGATGAGCCTGTATTAAGTACTGCGATGAGCCTGTATTAGGTACTACGATGAGCATGTATAAAGTACTACGATGAGCCTGTATAAAGTACTTTGATGAGCCTGTATTAGGTACTACGATGAGCCTGTATAAAGTACAACGATGAACCAGTATCAATTCTACGATGAGACTGTATCAAGTACTGCGATGAGCCTGTATTAAGTACTGCGATGAGCCTGTATAAAGTACTACGATGAGCCTGTATTAAGTACTTCATGAGCTTGTATTAAGTACTACGATGAGCCTGTAAAGAGTACAACGATGAGCCGGTATAAAGTACTGCGACGGACTTGTATTAAGTACTACGATGAGCCTGTATTAAGTACTTCGATGAGCCTGTATAAGTACTATGATGAGCCTGTATAAAGTACTGCGATGAGCCTGTATAAAGTACTACGATGAGCCTGTATTAAGTACTGCGATGAGCCTGTATAAAGTACTACGATGAGACTTATAAAGTACTACGATGAGCCTGTATGAAGTACTTCGATGAGCCTGTATAAGTACTACGATGAGCCGGTATAAAGTACTGCGATGAGCCTGTATAAAGTACCACGATGCGCCTGTATTAAGTACTGCGATGAGCCTGTATAAGGTACTACGATGAGCCTGTATAAAGTACTGCGATGAGCCTGTATAAAGTACTACGATGAGCCTGTATAAAGTACTACGATGAGCCTGTATTAAGTACTTCGATGAGCCTGTATAAATACTACGATGAGCCTGTATTAAGTACTTCGATGAGCCTGTATTAAATACTGCGATGAGCCTGTATAAAGTACTACGATGAGCCTGTATTAAGTACTTCGATGAGCTTGTATTAAGTACTACGATGAGCCTGTATAGAGTAGAACGATGAGCCGGTATAAAGTACTGCGACGGACTTGTATTAAGTACTACGATGAGCCTGTATTAAGTACTACGATGAGCCTGTATTAAGTACTTCGATGAGCCTGTGTCAAGAACAACGATGAACTTGTATCAATTCTACGATGAGACTGTATCAAGGACTACGATGAACCAGTATCAAGCATTACGATGAACCTGTATCAAGTACTACGATGAACCTGTATAAAGTACTACGATGAGCCAGTATCAAGTACTACGATACGCCTGTATCAAATACTGCAATGAGTCTGTATCAAGTACTGCGATGAGTCTGTAATACGTAATACGATCGACGATGAGCCTTTTCTAAGAGACCCTGTATAGTGTATAATCTTAATAAATAAGTCCTCTCTCGCTCCGCCTTTTATTGTTGATATTTTACAGAAGGTGTTCTAAATAACTCGAAATAATTTGATTTGATTTAAAAGCATGTTAATTGATATAATATTACTTCAATGTAAGCACAACTGCTGATTTATTATACCGCCTTTTCAACATGGCAATTTGACCGCAACCCTTAAGTTACTAATAGTGTGACCAGTGTTGGATGAGGGCATACAGCTGGTCCCCCGGGCAGGCCGTGTCAAACATGTCACGATGACCCCTGAGCGTGTACGTGGACGTCAGCTTGTGGTTGTCCAGGCCACATTGAATCAACTGCTTCACGGCGTTCAGGGCAGCGTCGTTAGGCACCCGGTGGGTGAAATCACCAATCACACATATAGCTGGAAAATATGGACAAAGTTTGGCACCCGATGGGTGAAATCACCAATCACATATATAGCTGGAAAATATGTGCAGAATTAGGCACCCGGTGGGTGAAGTCACTAATCACACATATAGCTGGAAAATATGTGCAGAATTAGGCACCCCGTGGGTGAAGTCACCAATCACACATATAGCTGGAAAATATGAGCCTAGTTAGGCACCATGTGGGTGAAATCACCAATCACACATATAGCTGGAAAATATGAGCCTAGTATGGCACCCGATGGGTGAAATCACCAATCACACATATAGCTGGAAAATATGAGCCTTGTTAGGCACCCGGTGGGTGAAATCACCAATCTCACATATAGCTGTAAAATATGGACAGAATTAGGCATCCGGTGGGTAAAATCATGCATAACACATACAGGTATATCTACCGACAAATATCAATAAAAAGTTTTAAAATTTTATGAGTTAAAGTCAGTTTATCACACCAAAGAATCAAACAACGTTATATCAATAAATGTTTCTGCAGCGGAGTGAGCGGCAAGTGTTTTCATTGTTCCATACGCATACAGTAGGCGCCATGTGAAGATAGACTTGGTAAAAATTCCATTCTGCATGTTTTAAATAGATCTGTCATAGGCTCGGACCATTTTTGAATCCCTACATATCTTACTGTATAAAATATTGGTTTAATTTGGGCTCGGTGATTAAAGGCATCGGTCATACACATTACTGTAAATATAGGCATAGTAAGGCGCCCGATATGTGAAGTGGCCGATAATACACATAGCTGTAAAGTATGTGCATTGTAAGGCGCCGAGAGAGAAAAAAAACAGTCATAAATATAGCTGCAAAAGATAGTAGAAAAGTGTAGCTGTAAAATATGGGTTTAGTCAGGCGCCCAGTTGGTGAAGTGTAACATGTATCACTCAAAAGTTGGTCAAGTAAGGCGCCGGGAAAAGTAGCATCTCACATTTAGTTCAGTTGGACGCCCAGACGGTAAACTTGTAATATAGTTATAGTATCTTATCACACATATAGCTATAAACAGAGGCGTAGTAACTCGCGCATATGGTGAAGTCACTAATCAAAAGTCGTGTTTAGCGGTGCATGTGTCTGCTTATCAAACGAACCACCAGCACTTTATATGACCTCTCAAGAGGGACATAAGAACTGTTTACCGAGTGTGGTCCGTATGACATATATTATAGCTGCCATTCCTTATTATAATCAGACCTAACAAGAGGGACACTAGTACTGTCGTTAGTAACCGAATATGACCGACATATCATATATTGTAGCTGCCTTCACATTTGATAACTGTAAGACCTCTCAAGAGGCAGGGGCGGACCCAGGAATTGACGTTAGAGCGGGCAAAACTTAGTGCCGTAACCTTTTGATATGCGCCACCCCTCAGAACCGAAAGTATATGGCATAAGGAGTTTGCATGTTAGGTCTGGGGCTACTCCCTCAAGAAAATTTTAACATTTTGTAGTCGAGAATGATACATTTTGAGCGTATATTTTTACGTTTTCTCTCCCATACTGAAATAAAAAGTAAACTTGGACGAATTTAGAGGGGAAGCGCGCCGGGTGCGCCCCCCCCCCCCCCCCTCTAAATTCGCTAGTGATAGGGACATCATTTCTGATTCTAGTTACCGAATGTGATCCTTAGGTCACATGTTATAGCTGTTGTAACATACTGATAATTGTAAACTAAAGCTGTTTTCTGTAATAAGCCTTTCAATCGGTATACCTAATCCCACGGAGTTGTAGCCGTATGTGTGGGCTCCTACCTCATCCCAACCCCGGGCCTCGTAAATGTTCCCGTCCTCGCCGACAACGAAACTGTAACCGATGTCCGGCCAGCCTAAATTAAAAGAAATTTACATAATTATTAAGCTTCATGGTTTCACCTCCAAAGCTCTTTGATATATTTTAGTATACGCACAATGCTACCGACTACTATTATATAGGAAAAGGCAAAAGCTAAATTAACACGAAATGGTAGTTGTGGACATCAAACTAACCATGGACGTCCATGTGATAATTCTGATAGGCCTGAACCTTTGCGATACAATCATCCTTGGCGTGGCAGAATCCAGAGGCTCCGTGATGGATGAACATGTACGTAGGGGTGTGGCTCAGCTGAGGTATTGTGTGGGTTGGGGGACGGGCGCCCCACTCTGCACGGGGAATGATGTGCGGGCATCCGGGGAGCTGGGAACCACCTGTGCCATCACACGTTCGAATGGCCACATATCCTTCGTGGATCCAGGCGTCCTAATAAATATTGCCATTAAATGATCAATGTCAATCCTTTTATCTAGTTCCATACGGGTATCAAGACAGTTACAATTACAAATGACGTCACTTATTGTGTGCCCGCATTAAACTAAACTATTTCCTTTATCAGGAAGGAAACCAGGGTGTGTATAAAACAATAGTTATATGATAAAGATAAACTGGTGGGAAGTGATTTTTTTAGTTATAATTTATTCTATTTCCTTAAGTAATTTAAATCGTTTACAAACTAATGTTAAATTGTTTATAAAACTTAACTGCTATTTTCAAGATACGAACCTGTCCATTGTAGTCAACATTGACCCAAGAAGCTCCGCTGACAACCTGCCTGTTCCCTTTGAATGGCAGACAGGAACCTGTGAGGAGTGTTGTCAATATGTGGTGACCGACTCCTGCCTCAGTTCGCACATTTACATTGACCGTTGCGCACGCACATTGCTCAGCAAATGTCCAGCTGGTGATTATCTCCGCCACAATAAGCAGGAGAGTGAAATCCTTCATTTTTTCTCGACGATTTCAGTTTATACGACTGAAAAATAATATTAATTTCAACAACAAATTCAATTAACATAAATTATTTTAATGCTACGCGAACCTTTTTAAAGGAACATACAAGATCATGCCAACATTAAATTTGTTATGTTAAATTCTGCTTATTGGTTAACATCCAATGCATTATTTAATTGTGACACCGTATAGATAATAGTTAACACTCAATTCGATATCTCCATTTCAAACAGCATACACAAGTCTGTCAAAGACAAGGTTTCTAGAATTGCGTACATTGAGTATTAATCAGAGTGAGGGAAAGGGGGGACGCGGGGGGGGGGGGGGGGGGGGGTTAAGTACAATTTTAAATAAAAAAGGCCCATATAATTTGATATTCAACAAGTTTGTAACTGAATACGTAGACGGTCGGACCAGTGACCTTGGTCTTAAAATTAAATTGTCTTATCTTGTATAGAAATAGAAACCAAACCTTGAGAAGTCGTCATTTGGAGACTCAGGAAGACTTGAGAGGTTTGTTGCAACATTTAAGATAGCTAATTAATGTGTCTACAGATACAAATTTATAATAAAATAAACCATATTTTGAAGCACAATGTTATTCACATGAATATAATACATGACACTTTCTGGGTTCCTTGCATTAATCATTAATTATTTTGATCATTTTTTTTAGATTTTAGTTAGTAGAGAATATAGTACACACACTATTAAACAAAATTATTTGCAATGTTTTAGATCAAAATATCAATAGCATTGACTGGCAATCATGGAAGAGGCCCTTCTGATATCACTATTTAAAAGAAAACAAAAAACAATCCTATGACCTTCAGTTTCTGATCAACTTGTGTCTTTTCTCAGTATTATGTTTTTTAAATATTTGACTCTCCTCATATATTGCACCCCCCCCCCATATAGCTTTCCCGGTTGCTATTCGTATGTAGTGTTGTTTTTTTTAATTTAATTATGATGCATACGCTGCTGCATTATTTTAATGGTCTACGGTCATGTCCTTTTTAAACAGCCAAACATGAAGCTTCTTCTGACATTGATTCTGCTGATTGAGATCAGCGTCAGTCTGACGCTTGCCGCTGACTGCGCATGTGCGACGACGGCCGTACATGTGCGTAACGGCGCAGGGACGACCCACACTATTCTGACCACCTTGGCCCCCGGACACTGTCTCACCTTCAAGGGGCACAGACAGACGGTCGATAGTGCCTCATGGGTCAACGTCGACTACAATGGACAGGTGGGGATAAACCACATATTATCACGTACAAGTATTATAGTTCCGTGAATGTTCACCTTCTGTTTTAATAACTCGTTTGTTCTTCTGCATACATCCATAGCCTACCTTTCGTGGTCGTCGTCTTGTGGTTCTAGCCGCCTCGTTGCTCTTCTTATTTCTCTTTCGTGTTCTTCTAGGCTTCTTGCTAATCTTATTTATCCAGCACATTCGTGTTCTTCTTGCTCTCGTTTTGTTTCCCCGTCGCCTTCGTGTTCTTTTAGCCCCCTTGCTAATCTTATTTATCCGGCATACTCGAGTTCCTCTAGTCCTCTCGTTGCTCTTCTTATTTCTCATTCGTGTTCTTCTAGGCTTCTTGCTAATTTTCTTTTTTATCCGGCATACACGATATCCCTCTTGTTTCTTTTCTTCTCCGTCGCCTTCGTGTTCTTCTAGCTCTCTTGATTCTCTTCTTATTTATTCGTCGCCTTCGTGTTTGTCTAGCTCTCTTGGTCCTCATCTTATTTCTCCGTCGCCGCCGTGTTCTTCTAAGCCTCTTGTTGTTCATCTTATATCTCTGTCGCCTTCGTTTACTTCTAGCCCACTTATTCCTCACCCTATTTCACTGCCGTGTTCGTGTCCTCCTGTCCCTTTTGTTTCTTCTTGTTTTTCCTACGTTTTCATGTTCTTCTAGTCCTCTGGTGTCTCATTTTTTTTCTCTTTCGTTTTCGTGTTCTTTGAACCTTCGTGACTCTCTTCTCATTTCTCCGTCGTCTTCTGAATCATTTTGGCATCATGTTGCTCTCGTTCTTTCTCCGCCGCCTTCTTATCAGTCTAGCCCTTTTGTGTCTCTTTGTATTTCTCGGCCAGCTTCTTAAATTTTAATCTACTAGCCTAATGTTGCTCTTCTTCGTTCACTATCTTATTGGTGTACTTCCATTTTTGTTTTACTTTCTAGCTTTTTTTTCCATTCTTAATTCTCGAGCGTCATCCTAATCTTCTATCCTTCTTGTTTCTCTTCTTATTTCTCAGACTTCTTCATGTTCTTTTAGCCATTTTGTTTTTCTCCTTGCCCTCCGGTGTTTTCGTTTTCTTCTAGCTCACTTGTTTTTCGTCTTATTTCTCCGCCGTTTTGTTGTTCTTCTAGTCCCATTGTTGCTCTTCTTTCTCTCCGTCGCCTTAGATTTCTGCTAGGCCTCGTGATTCTCTTTTTATTCCTCCGGCGTCTTTGTGCATCCTCCTAGCCCCCTTGCTTATCTTCGTATTTCTCCGTCGCATTCGTGTTTTTCGTACCCTTTTGTTGCGTTTCTTAGTTCTCCGTGGCTTTGATTGTGAGGACACTAATGATCACAACATAATAAATTAAATACACAGTTATGAGTTACATTGTATTCTTTTATATTTATGTACATAATTGTATCAATTTCCTTTTGCATAATGATATTTTACTTGATTCTTGCTTACCTCGGAAAACAAACAATTAGCCTAATAATGCACTCGATATAGAAACATTTTAAGAATTTAATGATTCGAGTCATAACCTCGTAGAATGGATGGATCCATGAGGGCTACGTGACGATTAAGGCGTGTTCCTTTAGTACTTCCACGAGCAGCGCGCAACTTCCGGGATGCCCGCACATTATCTCTCGCGCGGGGTGGGGCGCCCGGGCGCCGACACACCCCCACACGCACCTCACCCACACCCCAAAGTACATGTTCATCCACCACGGGGCTTCAGGGTTCTGCCACACCAAGGCGGAGTGCACTCACATGGTCCAGTCCTACCAGAACTACCACATGGATGGGCACGGTATATACAGTGATTATGTACATTTAAGTTCTTCAAAGCACATTTGCTTTTAAAAAATGGCGGGTTTCGTGAAGCCTTGGTGCGGTCGGCGTCGTCGTAGTGTACAAACGTTTTCCTTCGACATACATTTGTTGAAGCTAAAAGTGAGAATAAAAGTAGAATGAAAAACGTTCAACATATTCAAGTGAATTTTTGTATAAATGTTTCCAGAGACAATACGCACATGTACAGCAAGGCCCATAAGTTAGACTGTAATATTGGTCCAATTATGTCCATTGTCCGACTGAAAACAAAATACAACAACCTCTTGTTTGCGCTCTTGATTGCTTTTAATGATTAATGTGACGAAAGTTTTTGAATTACTAGTATGCTATCTTACAGTTTCCAATTTGGTTTTGTATTCTTCATTACACAGGAAATTATCAAATGGGCTTTGCATAACAAAGCTGAACATTTAAAGCTGCACTCTCACAGATATACCGTTTTTTATAAAAATATTCTGAAAAGATAACAATTTAAGGCCGCTATGTAACTATATGAATAAAAAACTTTGATTTATCTTTGTTTGAAAAAAAAAACGGATTAACAATTGCTTGGAAATAGAAAAAAATAATTAGGCCGCCAGGCCGCTAGGCCGCCAATTTCACGCCGCTAGGCCGCCAAGCCGCTAACTTCACGCCGCAAGGCCGCTAACTTCACGCCGCTAGGCCGCTAGGCCGCTAGGCCGCTAACTTCACGTACATTCCTTTTTGGTATATTGACGCCGCTTCACGCCGCTAGGCCGCTGAAGTGCTCGATCGACTTTTTTTGAAAATAGATTTTAAAAAAACGCTTCAGAGTGATAATTTGTGCATAAAAAACAGTTAATATGTCATTGTTTTAGAAGAAAATGCATGTATACATGCTTTGAAATAGGATACCGTTTTAGGCCGCCAGGCCGCTAGGCCGCTAACTTCACGCCGCTAGGCCGCTAGGCCGCTGAAGTGCTTGATCGAAGTTTTTGGAAAAAAGTTGAAAAACGCTTCAGAGTGATAATTTGTGCATAAACACAGTAAATATATCATTGTTTTAAAAGAACAGGCATGTTTAATGCTTTGAAATAGCTGATTGCTTTATCGACGCTTTTGAAAAAATATATTAATTATCGCTAATAACTTCAAAGTGTTAATTTGTGCATTCAAACAGTTAATATGTCATTGTTTTAGAAGAAAATGCATGTATACATGCTTTGAAATAGGAAACCATTTTAGACAGCTAGGCCGCTAGGCCGCTAGGCCGCCAGGCTGCTAATTTCACGCCGCTAGGCCGCTGAAGTGCTTGATCGACTTTTTTGGAAAAGAATTGAAATAGCTGACTGCTTTATCGACGTTTTTGAAAAAAAATGTTAATAATCGCTTCAATTTGTAAATGCGTGAATAAAAACAGTTAAAATGTCATTGTTTTAGAAGAAAATGCATGTATACATGCTTTGAAATAGGATTCAATTTAGGCCGCTAGGCCGCTAGGCCGCTGGGCCGCTAATTTCACGTCGTCAGGCCGCTAGGTCGCTGAAGTGCTTGATCGACTTTTTTGAAAAAAAGTTCAAAACGCTTCAGAGTGATAATTTGTGCATAAAACAGTTAATTTAAAATTGTTTTAGAATAAAAGGTAAAGAAAAATATTCTGAAAAGATAACAATTTAAGGCCGCTATGTAACTATATGAATAAAAAACTTTGATTTATCTTTGTTTGAAAAAAAATGCTTGGAAATAGAAAAAAATAATTAGGCCGCCAACTTCACGCCGCTAGGCCGCTAGGCCGCCAAGCCGCTAACTTCACGCCGCAAGGCCGCTAACTTCACACCGCTAGGCCGCTATGCCGCTAGGCCGCTAACTTCACGTACATTCCTTTTTGGTATATTGAAACCATTGTATTAATTTAAAATGTGTTAAATCTGATTTGGGAATAATAGTGCATCTTTAACCATCAGACATACTTCGTAATACCTAGGATATTGTATTCTTATATATATTTGTGTAAAATTAAGTTTACGTATTTTCAGGTTGGTCGGACATCGGTTACAGTTTCGTGGTGGGTGAGGACGGAAACGTTTACGAAGCTCGGGGTTGGGATTCCGTGGGGGCACACACGTTAAATTACAACTCTGTAGGCCTCGGTACGCAAACTTATGATAGTTCCAATTCGAAACGTCTTGATTATCTCCATCAAATATTACAAACACACCAACAAATGTAATAAAAGCCATACAATGCCCGTATAGAACAGCTTAATGTGTGATCTCTGACTTCCTCCATCGGGTGGTTAACTGTCCTTATATTGAGATGTGTCATTGACGATATCGCCCAACGGTTGCATAACTAAACTATAGTTTACAGCCTTATTTGTTAGCAATGTCTTCCGATTAGGCGCCTTACTTTGCCCCTATTTTACAGCCTTATTTGTGAGCGATGACTTCCAGCCCTGCGCCTTCTAATGAACGTTTTTTACAGTCTCATTTGGGAGCGATGACTTACAGCCCGGCGCCTTTCTATGCCCATATTTTACAGGCTTATTTGTGAACGATGACTTCCAGCCCGGCGCCTTACTATGTCCATATTTTACAGGCTTATTTGTGAGCGATGACTTCCAGCCCGGCGTCTTTCTATGCCCATAGTTTACAGCCTTATTTGTGAGCGATGACTTCCAGCCCGACGCCTTCTATGCCCATATTTTACAGGCTTATTTGTGAGCGATGACTTCCAGACCGGCGCCTTACTATGTCCATATCGTATAGCCTTATTTGTGGGCGATAACTTCTAGCCCGACGCCTTGCTATGCCCATATTTTACAGGATTATTTGTGAGCGATGACATCCAGCCTGGCGCCAAACTATGCTTATATTTTACAGGATTATTTGTGAGCGATGACTTCTAGCCCGACGCCTTACTACGCCCATATTTAACAGGCTTATTTGTGAGCGATGACTTCCAGCCCGACGCCTTACTATGCCCATATTTTACAGCCTTATTTGTGAGCGATGACTTCCAGCCCGACGCCTTACTATGCCCATATTTTACAGGCTTATTTGTGAGCGATGACTTCCAGCCCGACAACTTACTATGTCCATATTTTACAGCCTTATTTGTGAGCGATGACTTCCAGCCCGACGCCTTACTATGCCCATATTTTACAACCTTATTTGTGAGCGATGACTTCCAGCCCGACGCCTTACTATGCCCATATTTTACAGGCTTATTTGTGAGCGATGACTTCCAGCCCGACAACTTACTATGTCCATATTTTACAGCCTTATTTGTGAGCGATGACTTCCAGCCCGGCGCCTTACTATTACTATGTCCATATTTTACGGGCGTATTTGTGAGCGATGACTTCCAGCCCGACGCCTTACTATGCCCATATTTTACAGCCTTATTTGTGAGCGGTGACTTCTAGCCCGACGCTTTACTATGTCCATATTTTACAGCCTTATTTGTGAGCGATGACTTCCAGCCCGGCGCCTTTCTATGCCCATATTTTACAGGCTTATTTGTGAGCGGTGACATCCAGCCTGGCGCCAAACTATGTCCATATTTTACAGGCTTATTTGTGAATGATGACTTCCAGCCCGACGCCTTACTTTGCCCATATTTTACAGCCTTATTTGTGAGCGATGACTTCCGTCCCGACGCCTTACTATGCCCATATTTAACAGTCTTATTTGTGAGCGATGACTTCCAGCCCGACGCCTTACTATGTCCATATTTTACAGGCTTATTTGTGAGCGATGACTTCCGGCCCGACGCCTTACTATGCCCATATTTTACAGCCTTATTTGTGAGCGGTGACTTCTAGCCCGACGCTTTACTATGTCCATATTTTACAGCCTTATTTGTGAGCGATGACTTCCAGCCCGGCGCCTTTCTATGCCCATATTTTACAGGCTTATTTGTGAGCGGTGACATCCAGCCTGGCGCCAAACTATGTCCATATTTTACAGGCTTATTTGTGAATGATGACTTCCAGCCCGACGCCTTACTTTGCCCATATTTTACAGCCTTATTTGTGAGCGATGACTTCCGTCCCGACGCCCATATTTTACAGCCTTATTTGTGAGCGATGACTTGCGTCCCGACGCCTTACTATGCCCATATTTTACAGCCTTATTTGTGAGCGATGACCTCCAGCCCGACGCCTTACTATGCCCATATTTTATAGGCTTATTTGTGAGCGATGACTTCCAGCCCGGCGCCTTTCTGAGCCCATTTTTTACAGCCTTATTTGTGAGCGATGACTTCCAGCCCGGCGCCTTACTATGCCCATATTTTACAGCCTTATTTGTGAGCGATGACTTCCAGCCCGACGCCTTACTATGCCCATATTTTACAGCCTTATTTGTGAGCGGTGACTTCCAGGCCTGCGCCTTACTATGCCCATATTTTACAGCCTTATTTGTGAGCGATGACTTCCAGCCCGGCGCCTTACTATGTCAATATTTTACAGCCTTATTTGTGAGCGATGACGTCCAGGCGGGCGCCTTACTATGCCCATATTTTACAGCCTTATTTGTGAGCGATGACTTCCAGCCCGGCGCCTTACTATGTCAATATTTTACAGGCTTATTTGTGAGCGATGACCTCCAGCCCGACACCTTACTATGCCCATATTTTACAGGCTTATTTGTGAGCGATGACTTCCAGCCCGACGCCTTACTATGCCCATATTTTACAGCCTTATTTGTGAGCGATGACTTCCAGCCCGGCGCCTTACTATGTCAATATTTTACAGGCTTATTTGTGAGCGATGACCTCCAGCCCGACACCTTACTATGCCCATATTTTACAGGCTTATTTGTGAGCGATGACTTCCAGCCCGACGCCTTACTATGCCCATATTTTACAGGCTTATTTGTGAGCGATGACTTCCAGCCCGCCGCCTTACTATGCCCATATTTTACAGCCTTATTTGTGAGCGGTGACTTCCAGGCGGGCGCCTTACTATGTCCATATTTTACAGGCGTATTTGTAAGCGATGACTTCCAGCCCGGCGCCTTACTATGCCCATAGTTTACAGGCTTATTAGTGAGCGATGACTTATAGCCCGGCGCCTTACTATGCCCATATTTTACAGCCTTATTTGTGAGCGGTGACTTCCAGGCGGGCGCCTTACTATGTCCATATTTTACAGGCTTATTTGTGAGCGATGACTTCCGTCCCGACGCCTTACTATGCCCATATTTTACAGCCTTATTTGTGAGCGATGACTTCCAGCCCGACGCCTTACTTTGCCCATATTTTACAGCCTTATTTGTGAGCGATTACTTCCAGCCCGGCACCTTCTAATGCCCATATTATACAGGCTTATTTGTGAGCGATTACTTCCAGCCCGGCACCTTCTAATGCCCATATTTTACAGCCTTATTTGTGAGCGGTGACTTCCAGCTCGACGCCTATATTACAGCTATATGTGTGATTGGTATTTTCACCCACCGGGTACCTAACTAGGCTAACATTTTCCAGCTATATGTGTGATTGGTGGTTTCACCCACCGGGTACCTAACTAGGCTAACATTTTCCAGCTATATGTGTGATTGGTGGTTTCATCCACCGGGTACCTAACTAGGCTCATATATTTTACAGCTATATGTGTGATTGGTGATTTCACCCACCGGGTGCCTTACAGGCTCATCTATTTTAAAGCTATATGTGTGATTGATTTTCACCCACCGGGTACCTTACTATGCCTTTGTTTTACAGCTATATGTGTGATTGGTGATTTCACCCACCGGGTACCTTACTATGCCCATGTTTTACAGCTATATGTGTAATTGGTGATTTCACCCACCGGGTGCCTTACTAGGCTCATCTATTTTAAAGCTATATGTGTGATTGGTGATTTCACCTACCGGGTACCTTACTAGGCCCATGTTTTACAGCTATATGTGTGATTGGTGATTTCACCCACCGGGTGCCTAACTATGCCCATGTTTTACAGCTATATGTATGATTGGTGATTTCACCCACCGGGTACCTTACTATGCCTATGTTTTACAGCTATATGTGTGATTGGTGATTTCACCCACCGGGTGCCTAACGACGCTGCCCTGAACGCCGTGAAGCAGTTGATTCAGTGCGGCCTGGACAACCACAAGCTGACGTCCACGTACACGCTCAGAGGTCATCGTGACATGGGTCAGACCGCCTGCCCGGGGGACAAGTTGTATGCCCTCATCCACGGCTGGCCACACTATTAGCAACTTACGGTGGATTAATGGCCCAGCATATTTGTCTCAAGCTTAAAATATATAATTTTCAGGAGGCATTGTAATAATATTGAAAATAAACAATACGGTTTAAAATCTTCTTCGTTGCAATTACATTATGTTGAACATGATGTCTCGCCGGCAATGTCGTCGCGCCAAGAATTTCTCGGTAGCAAGATTCATTTTTCATAAAGCAACTGTATGCCCGGCATGGTATGATCAAGTTAAATGACTATTCAGCGTTAAGGTTAAAATCATGTAAACCACTAAAATATAAAGGTTGTTGGTACGTATTCACATGCAATGTATGGTCATAACTGCATAACAACGTTTAACCAGTAGTAAATTTCATTTTGCGACGGCAGTTAGTGACCTATATAGTATATTGACTATATTCATATCAACGTATCACATTCTACCATATTGTTTCAAAGCTTAAACTGTATTTAGATGGTTGCCATATACTTTATTCCAAGCTCAATCGTTTTTCATATTTGCACGGACCTAAAGGCCTTACAAGGCTACAGACCGCGAGTTCCATAGTGTTTGGAGTTGTTGCTACTGTATGCATAGATATGGTAGTTAAAAACATAGAATTGTTGTCGTTGTTGTTGTTGTTGTTGTTGTTGTTGTTGTTGTTGTTGTATGATTACTACAACTAGTAGTTATTAAGGTAATAATGCTTGTCGGTGTTGCAGTTGTAGCTATTAGCATGTGTGTGGTTATTTTCTGCTTAGTTCTTTTGTTTTTTCTTAATGTGTATGTGGATAAAAATGCGTAGTTGTGAGAATGGTTGTAGTCGTATAAGTGGCTGGAAGGTTGTTGTTGGCGCAGTAATTGATGTCGTACCGTAGTGTTGGTAGTTGTCAGCATTGTTGTGGCTGCTGAAAGATCTAGATGTGGTCTATGTTCTCCAAACAATCATGCCCTGTCTTGTTCTAAAGAAAAACATACTGTATAATAACGGTATTAAAGAAAATAGTTTAATAATTATATCGAAATATATATATTTATATATTCTCATGTAAGAATTTGTATTCTTTCATGTAAAATGTAATGCGCAATAATGTTCTTTAAATGAGTGTATTTTAAGATAGTTTTAATTAATTAACATGTTACTAGAATTGTCATAGTAAATGGACGTCGAAGTTATGTCTGTAATTATAAACTAATGTTGATAAATTTATCAAATAGGAGTCAGCGCTACACTTTAGTTTCAGCATAAAAAGCTGTGGATTGATAGTAGTGAAACTCATAACAATCATTTGAACATTTGAATAACATACATAATCCAATATCAAGATTTCATGAATTAATAGTAGGAAAGCACACCAACTTTAAATCTGTTTTAAATAACACGTAATTGATACATTTAGAATACATGTTTTGTCACTCAACCAGGATTGCTTTTATTGATCTTGCAGACTCATTTTCGCTTTGCTTTAAAACATATTTACAGTTTGAACAGAACTAGAGACAAACCTTAATTATTCGTCGAAAAATAAATGATATAAAGTATTGTTTTGTCTTTCGGGTGATGTTGTTTTCATAAAAAATTTATGGACAATTGATTATGTAAATCGAATAAAATTTTATACAACACAGCACAAAATGGTCATGCTCTGCCAGAGACTGCACGTTTGAAACCAAAAGTCAAGTATTTTTCCCTCAATCTAAGATTTATACAAAAAGCACTTATTTCTCCAAGAAGCGTAACCGTTTCAGTAAACTGTTATAATTTAACTATATTTTATTAAATTTAAGTTGAAACTGAATGATGTGTTCAAACAGTATTTAGCGGTCAACATACTTGATTGTCCAATGAGAAGGCAGTATACTTCAGATTTGCCAACACATTTATTTCAGTAAATCAGCAGTCATCCGTTATTGATTTTAATCAGGTGACGTGGTAGATATAAACAGTGGCTGTAGGTACTTCACACAATAGGATGTAGATCAGTAAAATTTAAGGTTATTCGTATGTATACTTACACAAAAATAAATGGTTATGCGACTGTGTCGCATCAAAACGTTTATGTTTTAAGTACATACTAACAACCTTCAATCATTATTTGAACTGCAATTTTTCAAGTTTTATTAAAGAAAGAAATCAAGCATGTGATTTACACTAAAACTGACATAAACTATTTGGAAAAAACAACAACAGAGTTTTGCACAATGCAATCAATGTTGTTTTTTTACAGATTGGTAATACTCTTGTTGTTTTTTTTTGCAAAGAAGCTGAAAAAACACAAGCAAGCTAAGACATTTATATAAGACTGACTTTTCGACGGGTAATTGTACGCTGGTTGAGAAAATGCTGACATTTAGATCCGGCATGCATTTAATCCGATGTATTAACAGAGACTCAAATAATGTCAAATAAAGAAAGGCGCAAAATATGCATTGTTTGCAAATAGGAGTTGTCATACTTGTTTGTATAAAGTTCTATTCTCGTCGAATAATGAAGCGGCAAATGTTATATTTAATGCAAGATAGAGTTATTTAACATTGTCATTCAAATAGGTTGGATATGAAGTAGTTTCATAGTTTATAGTTTATTTCAAATGCATAAAGGCCATAGGCCAATGAGCATACAAGAATTATGCATATATACACATATATACACATATATATCATGACAATTCATAGATCAGTAGGTTTGATAGTATCGAAAGGTATGCACCAGTCAATTGTAACAACGCCCGCTTCCCCAAGGTCCGGGGGTATACCGGGGATAGCCGGGGAAATGGGCCGTATTTTTACCTTTCAGGTGGCCTCGCAGTGCCGGGTGAATGCGGTGGTTTTGTCTTCGCACAAACTATAGCGGGGAATGAGCCTTACCTATAGGGTCCCTAGGGTGCGGGGGCATTTGGCGAGGATTTTACCATATGTTTGTCCCCGCGGAGATTTAACCCGGGGTTGGCTGGACCGAAAGTCAAAGTCCCCGCTATTCCCCGGACCTGGTGGGGCCGTGGTTACAATTGACTTGTGCATTACAATGCCATACATGATGTACTTACGGAGATAATAACTTAAAGGTGCTTTAAGGATTTGCGTGTGTTACAAATTGTGCCGCCGACGCCGACGCTGGGGTCAGTAGTACTCTCCTTATTATTGGAGTAGTCGACTTATAACCTCGTATAATAACATGTAATACAAAAACAAAGCATCAGTTCAAGACCAACTAAAACGATTTAACACATCATTGACCTTGACATTCTTCCGGGCTGATTGTATTTACGTTATTTTATGATTATAGAAGACGTATTGTATGAAGAGGCTTTATGCATCAAATGAATCTTGCTATGAAGTACCAATTTATATTGTTGCCGCAAAACGTGCGTCTTATTTGAGACCGAAGTACGCCCCTAACCCCGCGTACCAAGGTGTATGTTGGGGAGGGGGGGGGGGGGGGTCGCACCCACCCTCCTTCTATACTCCGTTGTTTTTATTTGCTCGTCAGAATGCCCTTCATTCGACACTCTCAACAAATTGTTTTGCTTCGATGCGCTTGTGAATTCACATGATCAGCCTCTATACATCAGCGGTGAATAAGAAGCACATGACGATTTAAGTAATAAATCTGTACAAACGAAGATGAATACGAGAACAATGAACGGAGGACATAGTGATATGAAGAAACACCCAAAGGTTCGTAAATTTTAACGATTCAGTTTTAATTGAAAGTACCTTTTGTAATTGTTAGTATTTTTCATTTAAATCAGCTAGACATAACATATCTAATTATAATTAATTACTTCAGTTATAAGGGCAACACGCGACTTGAGGCGCCTATTTCGGCCAATATAGTCCATGGATACAATAATATGCTTACATTGAACAACTCATTTCCAATTACATGAATTACAGGTTTTGTCACATGATTTTAGTATTTCATTTGAACCAAATGCCCATGTATACTTTCATGTACTGTACATGGCCGCAGTTCCTTGTTTAGTTATGCATTAGAGATGATTTAGTCTGATAACCTCTAAACATTTATACAGCAATGATACGCTTGGCCAGATGATCAACCCCAAATAAAAGGTCATAACCGACATGCCGGTGTTCAACTTTGCATAGTTGTTCACCGATTTGTAGTTTTTTGTACGTACAATAATAATATGACCAGCGAAGGTTTTGATTACAATTTAACCCGAAGATGGATTTGCTCGAAATATACGAATGATTCGTTAAATTTGAATTGCAAAATAAGATATACTAGCTATTCACGACGTAAGTATTTAAATGCTGTATATGTACAAAACCCCTTTTCCTAAATTGTCAAAAAAAAAATCATTCGCTTTGCATGCATGTGCTGAGGTGAGAGAAGTGCGTGTGTGTTCCGAAAATGTCCCTAGAATCGCTATCACTTTAAAGGCACTTATTTCCAACGGGGTCCTTTGTTTTTGCTGAAGGGACAGCACGCGGAAGAGACAGTGGTTGGATAAAAGGTAGTCCGGGTGCGATACCCTAGCTCTTTTTCGAAGAGACGCATTGGTTCTTTTACGTGCTCGGTGTAAAGCACCGATACACGGGATACAACTTTCCTGGGTTAAACCAGTACTGAGTACACCACTTTTACAAGCACCACCCTTTAAATGCCGAGCGCCAGGAAAAGGAGCTACTTGTAGCAACTTTTAACGTCTTTCGGTATGACGCGGCCAGGGATCGAACCCACGACCTCCCGCTCCGTATGCGGACGCCTTAACCATAAGCCACGGGGACGGTAAATGCGAGGTCTCTTAGGCATCTAAACTTGTGATTAATTGCGCACATGTTTACTAATGCATAAAAACACAAAGTCTAAGTTTTAAAAAAATAATTCCAGTGTGTTTATACAACCTTATAAATACATGTACATCGAAATTTATATGCTACGTTGGAAGGCATTAGTTTGCCTATAATGAAGACTTTAAACAAAGATAACCCTTTTTTAAATGAGATGTTAAATCTTTTAGTGTTTTTTTTTGGCAATACTGAATATGTTCCCAAAAGGTTAACGTTAATTTATAATAAAGAATAGGTCATGAATATTTTTAGAACTTGTTGATTTTTGCTTTACAACGTCTATGTTCCATTATTTATGCGATCAAAAAGTATGATAAAATTGTCATACCATATGGCCATTTCAGTGCAGTTTCATTATATGTGCTGATGATGTATTCAATAATGTATCATTTCTGAATGAATACATTACTTGTTACTCTGATATCAAAGTATCACCAAACTGTTGAAAGCAATGATATAAAGGATTTTTCTTGTCTTTCGGGTGATGTTGTTTCTATAAAAAATATTTGTTTTTGAATCCAGGAAATGATACATGTTTAGAAATTATCAAGCGGATCATAGTTTGAAATGATGCCCATTAGCGTCGTTCTACCTAAAGTCGAGCAATAGGATGAATTATCGAACAATTAATAACAAGAATAGAATACAGAGAAACAATGTTGTAGGTCATGGGAATAAATTGATAACTCAATTTAACAAAAAGTAATGTTTCAAACGGCATTTTTATCCATTCATGCAGCTACAACAAAAAATGTGCTACTTAAATATTTAAATTTCTATTCGTAAAACTTTACAAACATTTGAATCAGGTGTGGCATACGTTTCCAGCGGCGTAGCCTCCGCTAGGCCATAAGGCCAGGGCCTGCATATCAATTTGCCATTTGTAATGTAAATTTTGTTCCATTGATTTGGATAAACTTCTCTTAAGTTTGTATTTGTCTTTAAGCCTATTTTTCCTCTTGATACACGCCAAAACGCACCATTTGCAAGCTACGCTTTCAAATTTTTCGGGCCCCATACTTTTGAGCATGCACATCAAATTGGCGGGATGAGATTCAGTATTGATTTGAATTGGATCTAAGATTGATGTAGCTTATCGGATTGCGTGGTATGTATAGCTAACAAAAGTCTGAGCATAGAATTGACTATGCTTGGTTTTGAATATTACCGTTGATGAGTGTTTAACGATGGTCAACTTTTCATACAACGAAGGGTCATTAATTACTAAGCGGTCGTAGTCAGTTTTCAACGTTAAAAATTGATTTGACATCCATTGAAAATGAACCAGGAATAAACGAATCTGGAAAACTGTACATAGCGTTTAAGCGAATCTGTAATCTCAAACATCACAAACCTTATAACGTATTGAAGTGTTAACGTAAACGTTCACGTCATTCACAACACTAATACAATCATCATTCCTCAATAGAAAGTTTATCTTTATAGCTATTGATTCTCAAGTCAATATTTACATTAGAGGATAATTGCTTGTTTCAGTGTAAGATCGTAATATATTTCACCAAGGGAGCACCAAAAGATATAGTTCACGAGTGGTGTAAAACACTTTTTATCTTCGTTTTATTATATGCCTTAATTTGGAGTTAAAGGTCATCTTATTACATTTTTTAGAAGAAAAAAAACATGACCATTTCTATGGACACGTAACGCCATTTCGGAAATAACTTCGTTGAAATTGTGTCAAACTTGCAAGCCCTATGCGCGCTTATCGTAGATTTGGAAATGAGCATCCTAAAATTTCAAATCATTGAAAAATATCAATTTTTTTCTTCACTTTTTCAAAGAGTGAGATATCAATTTTTATTTCACTGTTAGATCTCTAATAACCACCGGAAACATAATTATAAAAAAAGAGTGTACACAATTGCACGCATATGAGTGATCCAATATGTGGTGATTGTTGGTATGCGCCTATTATCTTTCTAGTGCACGTGCCTTAAGGAAAAATGTCATCATTTCCATGCGACTCGTAACGTTATCAGCAAGAAACTGAAAACTCCAAACTTGGATGAATACAAACGATTACAATTCGTTTCACTGAAAAGATCAGATATGATATTGTTCACACACATTCCCAATCAAAGAGTTTGGTTGATGGGCCACCATACGAGTATAAATATGAATTGACTAAATTTACTTTTAATGTCGATATCGGAGAAAAGGGTAATAAAATACTAGTAGCCATAGTCATTTTGGTTTTAAGGAAGAGACGCACGCTAAAAGATGTTACAGCCAGTCTCCCCGGATGATATAGATGTTTATGTCAATCTAGTGTGTCATTCATCAAACATGCAGGAAATGGTCATTATGGGAACAGTTTTATAAAATCATTGCCTGTAGAAGGACAAGTCTTGATATCTTGACCGCATACTAGATGTCATGAAAAAAAAACCATAGTCATACCAGCAGATTGTTGAGAACTGATAGTGTACAGTATTAAGCCGCGATTCAATAATAAAATAAAATTGGGCATCAATTTTGCATAGAGGATCATGCTTTTAACCTATCATTTATATTTTATGCTCCGTAGGAATGTTGTAAATTCCAATAAACAAAATATCATACACATTCTATACAATATAGTTTTTACCGGTGACTGATAACATTCAGACGGAAAACATACATGAATAGTATAGTAGTACATGTATTAGCCTCTATTCTGGAGTCACAATTTTGTTTTTGTGCAAATGTCATTCACTATAATCATGAGAAATCATTTCGGATTATGCCCATAATTAAAAATTCATATTAAAAATACAGATAATTTCACTGAAATGCCGCAGACTGATATATACCTGACGATGAGCGTTTAGAAGGCTTTTATAAACAATAAACATGTTGCATGTGGGATGCAGTCATGTGAACAGATAAATCAGTTGCCAAAACGCTTACCAGAAAAAAAAATATCCGCTCCTGGGTGGGCTCGAACACCAACCTTTCGGATAACAGCCGAACGCGCTAACCAATTGCGCCACAGAAGCAGCTGTGTGAAGGAAAGGTATACAGTGTATTTATAGCTAAATGCCAACCCGGAAGTCACGTGTTTTAATGTTGACAAAATTCAGAAAATTAGGACATACGTGAGGAGATAACTATTTGTTTCAATATCGTACACTTCTTATATGTAACTGCTTTAAAATGTGGGAACTCAGCTTAGTTTTGTTCCTCGTGTCAGTTTTAACAACTGTTAAGGTAAAATTACTTTGCTCTTAACATTATTTGGCAATACACGATTAATTTTACTTATTAATTAGTTTTTGTAATAAATGAATACTGTATTGAAGTTATGTTAACTAATTAACAATAAAAGATAACTGTTATATGTTGTTTTCTAATCCTCGAAAACATTGTGATGAATTTCATTTCTATGCATATAACTTATGTATGTTTGTATGCTATTCGTCAAATAAATAAAGTTTATACTAACAGATAACTGATGATTTTCATCATACGTTATATTCTACACTGTAATGTATATGCTGTTTTAGTGTACATTTAACATGGACCTATAAGTTATTAATTTCCCTGGTGTCAACAATCCATTTTTATTATTTATATTTTAAAATATGATTACTGTACGGTAAACATAAGATGATACTTGGTAATGCAACTGGTCAATTGTAACTATGCCCCTCTCCCCCCCCCCCCCCCCCCCCTGGTCCAGGGAATAGCGGGGACTTTGATTTTCGGTCCAGCTGATCCCAGGTATAATCCCCATCCTGTGGGGTCAAACTGCTGGTAAAATCCCTGCCAAATGCCCCCGCACCCTGGGGACATCCTAAGTAAGGCCCATTCCCCGCTTTTTTCAGCATGAAAACTAAACCACCGCAGACACTCAGGCCACCTGGAAGCCAAATACACGGCCCATTTCCCCCGCTATCTCCGGTATTACCCCCAGATCTTGCAGGGGGCGGTGGTTACAATTGACTGGTGCATAAACTCGTGGTATGACCTTGTTTTGTCCATTTTCCTCTTGTCCATTTTCCTCTTCTCATTATGGTACAACTTTGTAGAGGTACTACATTTTCTTGTTATGACTACTCTTGTAATCACCTGGACTATGAAAACTAGTTATCAGATAAACACATTCGGTTACTTGTTCTGGTCACAAATTTTACCTGCAAATGTGCAAAAAATAAATAATATTAATCCCAAATTTACCAAACTGGACCATTTCAACCATTCATACGATGAACCATTTGGAGTATTACGAAATAAAACTTGTGTAAGGGTAATGGTAAAGGCAAGTGTTTTGATTATTTATTGATCTTGCTTTTGTGTGCATTTCAGGGTTACACACAGTGTGGTAGAACAAGTTGTTATGGTAAAATATAATTTCATTTTACTAGTCTTATAATCTTGCAGTGTTGCCAAATACATCTTTTATAAAGTAATAATTGCATTGACTGCCTTTCCTTTTAACATGCTTTTAAAGTAAAATTCACCTCAGTAAATATACCAGTACAAAGTTGTTTATTTAAATGTTAAAATATATGGAAGTGCTTGATTCATTCAATGTTTTCACATGGCTTTTTTGCTTTTTTTCTTCCAGGGTCAGGAGCTTACTGCTGTTCTTACGACTCATCAGAGTGTTGCTGGGATACCATCTCTGTATACTCTTACTGGTGTAAGTTGCTCTCTAGATTAAATATATGAAATTGTTATATTTTACAATTAAATGTAACAGTTAACTGAGATTTTAGCTCTATGTACTTCATCTGAAGTCAGCAATGCATATCACGAATCACGCGCTATGGTTGCTTGGTATTAATCAGATCTTGAAACTATGTGACAAAGTGTCATAAATGTTCTATTCTACTGCCTCATCATATGACCAATGATTTTTTGTTTTTTTACAACTCGTGATTTTGAGAAAATGATTTCATCTTCTGTAAGATTTAAAGCAACTAGCTCACAGATTTAATGCTGTTCAAAATTAGTAATTATGTCCTCCCTTTGATTGAAAGGGAGACATAATGAATTTGTGATTATTTTTATTATTATTTCTTCAACCAAATTTTGTCCAGAGCACAACTCAAAATCAACATGAAAGATTGTAAAACTTGAAACATTGATAGATACCAATATGAATTTGTGCACCTCAAAACATAATTATAACTCTGGGGCACTCTGAGGTATCTCTTGTTTATTTTATATAATGCTTTAATGTAAAAACCTAGTAACCCCCTCCTTCAGTATTATCTCTCTCATCTAAGCTACTGTTAAGGGGAGACGTCAGTTTTTGAAGGTGGCTCTCCAAAAACAAATTTCATGTATATATGAATATTTTTATGTACTAAAAACAACTGCCAGATACTCATTTGATCAGAATTTTGTACCAGGCCTTAGGTTATTTAAGTTTGAATAGCATTACTAATGCCTTTTGTCAAAATAGAGCATTTTTCCCCCATTTTTTATAATTGTAAACAATAGAGCTTTTACTTGAACTTTGATTATGTTTCGTCATGGTAGCAAGAATTTTGTTTACAATTCAAACATTATTTGTTGATATCCTACCCTATAGAATGTGAGTGTGTCCCTTTAAGGATGATGGATATTTTTGAACTGGTTGTTTGCTTTTTTTGTTTCGAGTCAGGTGATGTGATCTGTTATTTAGAACAAAATAGTCAACAAGTAATTTGGCTTCCTTTATGCTTTTTGTTGATTGATTTATGTTGATTTCTATTTAATGAACCTAACCTGCTACTTTTACATTTTAAATCAGCTATAAAATGTTTGAAATTGATAAAAAAAATCCATTGAAAATAAAGTTTTTAGACATAGGCATTGTGGCATGAAATATTTAATGAAGTATAAACCAAATATTAGATGTTTGTCAGTGTAATGTTATTACATAAATTATGTTATTTTTGTCTGAAAATCTTCTATATAGGTATGAAATAAAATAAATATTTCATTAGTCTTTTGGTCTTTCGGATAGTAGGATCACCTCTATCTTGTTTGCATCATAATACAATGTTCTAAGAACTCAGCCTGCATTCTGTGTGATATGGACCTTATACCAGCAACTGAAAGTGGTACAACCCTACTTATCAATGGAGTAACATATAATATTCCTTATGTTTTGTATTGGAAATACGTTTATGTACCGGTGGATACCTTGTTCATAGATTAAGTTTGTGAACTGGTAAGAAGCAGGAATTTCCTGGAAAGACATATGTTCTTATAATACAAATTTCTTCCATTGAAAGACTAAATGGAATTTGTTTTGAATTAAAAGTAATTGTTTAGTTACATATGACAAAAATGAGTAGCACTGCTCAATATTTATATTGGCAACACAATTTTTTTAATTCACTGGAGCCTAGAGCTAAAGTAGCGAACTTCAAATTTTATGTTTTTGAATTTAAACAAAAATCTTACAAACATCCTTCTGCTACTGTCTATAGGGTTTTTGCTTAAGAGTTATATAAGATAGCTGCACCCTTTTCCTTTATATTAGCATCCTTTTGCCCTCAATGAGACCAGCATGGACACCCTTCTGCCTTAATAGAATTAAATGCTTACAACTGTTTTGATTAAAACTTGAAATATGACTGTAAAAGGAAAATCAAATAATATGAGCTTTACATATTTGACAGTTGAAACAAATTAAACACAATTCCGAACATTTTCTGACCAATTCATTCAAGTTTTTCACAGCCTTATACGATGTACCCTTTTCACCTTGAGCACTCTGTCGTTTTCTGCAGCACCCTGGCCTTTTTAAAGCCTGGCTTACACCTCTGTCTTCATGGTTCATACGGATTTTTAAAAATATTTCATTGTTTCTTATGTTTTTATTTATATAAAAACATAACATATTTTGAAGTTTGCTACATATTTTGAAGTTTGCTACGCTGGTGCCAGGCATAGCATAACATAATTTTGTTTTTTGTTTTTCAGGGTTTTGGTTTATCTGGTTCTGGGTGGTGTTCTTCATCATCTCCTGCTCCATCTGTATCTGCATCCGGAGGCGGCGTCAAGCTTATGCCCAGCCTCGCTACGTGATCGTTGACAACCAGCAAACATACGGCACAGTAGCCCCTCCGGGATACCAGTATAATAGTGGCTATAATGTGACCGCCAATGTCCCCACACAAAACGCTGTTCCTGCTTCAGCACCAGCTTACCAAGTAAGTTCCATGTTTCATGCTAAGGAAGTATAAAGTACATTGTATAAATACCGCTATTTCTATATGAAAATTTTCTATATAGGTATGAAATAAAATTCATATATTTCCTTAGTCTGTTGATCTTTGGGATAGTACTACTCTCTTCTGTTTGCATAATAATACATGTTCTGAGGGTTTGGTCTGCAGTCTGTGTGATATGGACCTTACACCAGCTATTGAAACTGGTACAGCCCTTACATAACATAATATTCCCTATGTTTTGTATTAGAAATACTTGTATGTGGACCTTCTATGTAGAGTCAGTTCATGAACTTAAAGAAACAGAAAAAGACTAACAGCTGGTTAAACACTATTTCAAAGCTTATGAATTGATTTGTAAATGTTTATCTCCGTGTTTGGTTTAAAATAATGACTTTTTCTTACTTATATCTTATCAAATCAGTTTGTTTGCATTTTAAATATCACATCACTTTTAAGGCCTTCATCTCAATATTAAATTGGAATATAACATCTTACAAGCTAAATGCTTAAAATGCTAGGTCATACAAGAGACAAATTAACATTCAAACATTTATCAGGTACAATGTATCTTAAAGCAGATCAACAGAATATTATTTGATGGTATCGTTATTGCCATTTACTTTTTGATGGAGCGTATGAAATAAGTTTCCAATTACTTCTAGGAATAGAGTAAACTGTTTGGGAAGCATGAATGAGTTTTGTGTAAAATGAAATTTTGTATGAAGGTTTTATGTATTGTTTTTCATTGTTCTTTTTCAGGAGAAGCCCCCAGATTATGAAACTGTAGCTGGACAAAGAAAATAACAAGATTTGTTTAAGAATTTCCTGTCATTTGTACCGTGTTCTTCCAATTTACTATGTATTTTTGGTTTCTTTAGTGCTTACTTTTGAACATTCCTTCAAGTTCTATTGATCAATGCAAATATTATTGGACATAAATTGTACGAGTTTGGGGTCACACATTGGTTAAAGTTTTGCATGTAAGCACCTTTAAGACATTATCTGAGTAAATACATCATTTATTGCATTGAAACTTTGAATATTTATTCCCAACTATCTTACATGCTAAATTAATAAAGTAAGATAACACTTATTTGGATATAATGCAAGTAATAGGCCTTTATTATTAGACTTAGAAATTCTGGTTCAGGTTTTGCATGCAAGCACACATAGGTTAATATCTCAGCAACTATGTGAGATATTGCCTTGAGACTTAATACAATGGTACTTAATTAAGCAAGTTAGATAACTCTAGTTTGTATTTAATACCAATAATAGGCCTTTATTATTTGACTTATATATTCTTGTTAAGGTTTATCTAACCACATTTAAGTCAATATCTCAGCAAATATATTATGTATTGCATTGAAACTTTAGATATGTATTCCCAACTATCTAACCTACTAAATTAATGAAGTAAGATAACACTTTTCTGAATATAATGCAAATTATGGACCTTTATTATTGACTTAGAAATTCTGGTTAAGCTTTTGCATGTAAGAACACATAGGTTAATATCTCCGCAATACTTTCTGTATTACATTGAGACTTTATACAATGGTACTCAACCATCAAATCTACTTAAATAACCAAGTAAGGTAACATTTGCATTAAATTCAAATAATGGCCCCTTTTTATTTGACATAGAAATTCTGGTGAAGGTTTTGCATGTAACCACTTTAAATTCAATACCTCAGCGAACACATCATGTATTGCATTGAAACTTTACTTTCTGGCTCCCAACCATTTAACCTTCTTATTAAATCAAGTAAGATCATGCTATCTTTCATATTATTTAATTTTTGCCCGTTTATTATGCAACTTACAAATTCTGAAAAGTCTTGCTTGTTAGCACACATAGGATAATATCTCAGCAACTACTTGATGTATTGCATTGAGACTTTATACAATGGTATCCAACCACCTAACCTAATTGAATAACCAAGTTAGATAACTGTCTTTTGCAAATAATGGCCCTTTATTATTAGACTTAGAAATTAGGGTTAAAATTATTTATCACATTTATGTTAATACACAGCACATCAGTCCTGTTGTCAATAATCTTTTTTTTGCAATAAGTAATCAGCTACAGAAAAATTTACTCATTTTAACATAATGAATAACTTTTTAAATTGCAAATATAAAGATTGATTGCATTTGTTTTTAGTGTTCATGCTTTCAGAAAGCAGGAGGGCATGCTTTGAAATTTCCAAGGAGTGCTTAGCACATTTTATGGAATTTACTTGCGTAAACTCCTGTGATTGTATGAATGTATAAATGTATAGATATATAGTCAGTCATAAGGTACACTGCTGTTAGTTGTATAGACAGTTGTGTAGCCCAAGGCCAGTTTAACAAGCAAGCTATTGACAACGTGAAATGATTATCTGTATTACTCAAAACACGATATTTGTTTTCCTCAGTTTAGAAAAGCTAATTATGTTTGTTTGATATAAATGTTCATATAAAATAGTCATTGAGTTGATGGTGCTTATTCAATCTGTATATGTTGAGAGTTTTATGAAGCTTACGAGATATGAGTCGATTTCAAATGTGCGCTTCAGAAAGTATATATTAGTTTGAAATAATGGTTATTCAAGATTATAGCATGTAATTCAATATTTGTTTTAATATGAATTTCCATTTGAAAAAAATACAAGTAAGGATTTTTTTTTCATTAAATCATGTATCCCTTAATCAGTTTATGTTCATACATGTATGTTGTGTTCAAGATTCCGGAAAGGGACCCCTTATCGCCAGGAACTTGAGAAATTATGAAATATTTGTTTAATGAAATATCACAGGGAGAAAGTAAGGCCTCTGATCTAAAAAAGCATAATAAGAATACTAATAAGAATACAGAAACTGAAAAGTCAGTATACTGTTCCAATGATTAGCCCACTTCAGAAAATGGTTGGGGTGGGGGGTAAAATAAGAAAAAAACTTCCTTACTGCGGACAATTGTTTTTGTGTAATTTTCTATATTTTTTAATATTAAACAAGTTGCTCTGTTTCAATGAGTACTTGGGGTAAAAAAATAAATATTTTTCGTTGAGTGGTAAAAAATTGATAATCCCAAGAAGAAATATAGTAAAACCTTTTACATGTTCATTATTGATGAAATTCTTATCTTCAGAGAAAAATAATGATTGGAATAGAAGCTTCATTTGAGCAAAAACTGTTATTTGTATGAAAAACAGTCATAATGATATTGCTGAATAAGTTTTTTTTTAGGTTGGGCCAATTACCAGCTACATACACTATACTTAAACAGATTACAACTAGAAAAAATGTAGTTGGTTTTCTAATGTTGTTTATAACTTGAGGCCAAACTCAATTGTGTATCAATACAATATTACATGTTGCAACAGTGACCAACTCGGGTGCATATACAATAAAATATTATTTTAAATTCATATTGTTTGAAAATGTTAATTTGATTTAAGTTATTTTTATTATTTTTTAAATTTTGAATTGATTGAGTTGTTTTTTTGTTTTAAAAAAATCAACCTTGCACCAATACTTCTCTTTCTGATATTGGAACCAGACCTTTTCGAATAAATCAAAATTTGGTCAGGATTTCGTGATATAACAAACCATGAAATCAAAGAAATGAAATGATTGCACAGTGAACATGAACTCTGGCACTATGGTTATGATAAAGATAGTGATATAAATGTTTCAAACTGTGTGACTATTTTATAAATCAAAATAGAATTGTTTTGTTTAAGAATAAATTGTTTTAATTGTATTTTACATTCGTTTAACTTTATCTATTTTTCAATGTTTGTGAAGAAAACCCACTGGTCAAGCTTGGTGATCACAAACCAATTGGCCAATGCAGGTAATGGAACCAGAAATGCCTTGCTGATGTTTCATCATATGTATACATATGTGAGAAGAAAGGACTGGTGCATTTTTACTACTGTTTTATGCATAATCATAACATAATAAAATGTGTGGTATATAAGTGGAATAAAAGAGTTGTTCATATGTTTTTTTTCTTGATTGCTACTTCGTTAAGTAATGGTTTCAATTGAACGTTTCAACTATTCTAGACAATTATTTTGAATACATGAAATTAAAATGCATTCAAATGTTCTAAAATCTTACCACTCTATTCTACATCTTCATAATTTTATAATTGGCCATAAAAGCTTTAAGCCTCATTTATCATAAAGAAATCCAGGTTATTATGACCAGTGTGATGAGGGTCATCTCCGGTCGAAAAGTCAAATGTGAAAACAAAAATGCTAGCATCCTCCCTCTTGTCATGATAGTTAACCAATTGGTGCCAGAGAGTTCCCCCTTTGTCATGATAGTTGACGAATTGGTGCTAGCTCTCTTCCCTTTTCCATGATGGTTAGCCATTTGGTGCTAGCGATCTCCTCTTTGTCATTCTAGTTAATCAATTTGTGCTAGCGATCTTCCCTCTCCATGAAAATTTACTAATTGGTGCTAGCCATCTTCCCACCGTCGTGATAGTTAAACAATTGGTGTTAGTGGTCTCGTCTGTGACTCGATAGTAAAACAATTGGTGCTAGCGATCTCGGCTTCGTCATGATAGTTAAACAATTGGTGCTAGCGATTTCCGCTTCGTCATGATAGTTCAACAATTGGTGCTAGCCATCTCCCCACCGTCAAGATAGTTTAACAATTGATGCTACCGATCTCACCTTCGTCATGATGGTTAACCAATGTGTGCTAGCGATATACCCTTCGTCATTAAATTAGTAGTTAACCGATTGGTGTTAGCGATCTCCCCTTCGTCGTGATAGTTAAATAAAATTGGTTCTAGCGATCGATCCCCCCTCCCCCCTTCGACATGAAATTTATCGATCTCTCCTCTTTCATGATAGTTAACACATTGGTGCTAGCTATCTCCCTTTCGCCATGGTAGTTACCTCATCGTTATAATCTCCGCTTTGTTACACAATCATTGAAAGCGATCTAGCTACTTCTTGTCATGATAGTAACTCTGTCGTTTTAACCATCCGGCCTCTTCATAATGGTAATAAGCTTATGGTCGTTAACTTGGCATTCTTCGTTTTGTCATGATACTCCAACATTGTTTACGATCTTTCTTTCGCCGTTCTCGTTTCCCCCATTGTGACTCAGAATCTGGCTTTTTTTTGTAATAATAGTATATAACTATTCCGTTGTTAACGACCTCCATCATCGTCAAGATAATTATCCCATCGCTTTAAAGTATACGCCTTTCAACAAAACAGTTACCCCAATCGTTGTAAACGAGTTCCCCTTCATCATGATGATTACCCTATTGTTGTTTGCGATCTCCCCGTCCTCATGCTGATCACTCCATCGTTGTTTACAATATCCCCGTCCTCACGATGATTTCCCCATCGTTGTTTGAGATCTCCCCGTCCTCACGATGATTTCTCCATCGTTGTTTGCGATCTCCCCGTCCTCACGATGATTACCCCATCGCTGTTTACGATCTCCCCGTCCTCATGATGATTACTCCACCGTTGTTTACGATCTCCCCGTCCTCATGATGATTACTCCATCGCTGTTTACGATCTTCCCGTCCTCATGATGATTACTCCACCGTTGTTTACGATCTCCCCGTCCTCATGATGATTACTCCACCGCTGTTTACGATTTCCCGTCCTCATGATGATTACTCCACCATTGTTTACGATCTCCCCGTCCTCATGATGATTACTCCACCGTTGTTTACGATCTCCCCGTCCTCATGATGATTACTCCACCGTTGTTTACGATCTCCCCGTCCTCATGATGATTACTCCATCGCTGTTTACGATCTCCCCGTCCTCATGATGATTACTCCATCGCTGTTTACGATCTCCCCGTCCTCATGATGATTACTCCACCGTTGTTTACGATCTCCCCGTCCTCATGATGATTTCTCCACCGTTGTTTACGATCTCCCCGTCCACATGATGATTACTCCATCGCTGTTAACGATCTCCCCGTCCTCATGATGATTACTCCATCGCTGTTTACGATCTCCCCGTCCTCATGATGATTACTCCACCGTTGTTTACGATCTCCCCGTCCACATGATGATTACTCCATCGCTGTTTACGATCTCCCCGTCCTCATGATGATTACTCCACCGTTGTTTACGATCTCCCCGTCCTCATGATGATTACTCCACCGTTGTTTACGATCTCCCCGTCCACATGATGATTACTCCACCGTTGTTTACGATCTCCCCGTCCTCATAATGATTACCATATCGTTGTTTACGATCTCCCCTTCCTCGTGACGATTACCCCCATCGTTACTTACGATCTCCCCTTCCTCATAATGATTACCCCATCGTTGTTTAAGATCTCCCCTTCCTCATAATGATAACCTAATCGTTGTTTACGATCTCCTCTTCCTCGTGATGATTACCCCATCGTTGCTTACGACCTCCTCTTCATTACGATCATTACCCCATCGTTGTTTACGATCTCCTTTTCATCGTGATAATTACCCCATCGTTGTTTACGATCTCCCCTTCATTATGATGATTACCACATCGTTGTTTACGAACTCCCCTTCATAGTGATAATTACCCCATCGTTGTTTAAGATCTCCCCTTCTTCATAATGATTACCCCATCGTTCAAAACGATCTCCCCTTCATCGTGTTGATTACCCCATCGTTGTTTACGATCTCCCCTTCATCATAATGATTACCCCATCGTTCAAAACGATCTCCCCTTCATCATGATGATTACCTCCATCGTTGTTTACGATTTCCCCGTCCTCATTCTGATAACACCATCATGTTTTACGATATCCCCTTCCTCGTGTTGATTACCCAATCGATGTTACGATCTCCCCTTCATCATGATGATAATCCCATCGTTGTTTAGACCTCCCATTTATCACGATGATCACCCCATCGCTGTTTACGATCTCCGCTTCATCATGATAATTAACCCATCGTTGTTTACGATCTCCGCTTCATAATGATAATCACCCCATCGTTGTTTACGATCTCCCCTGCATCATAATGATTACGCCATCGTTCAAAACGATCTCCCCTTCATCGTGTTGATTACCCCATCGTTGTTTAAGATCTCCCCTTCATCATAATGATTACCCCATCGTTCAAAACGATCTCCCCTTCATCATGATGATTACCCTCGTCGTTGTTTACGATCTCCCCGTCTTCATGCTGATTACACCATCATTTTTTACGATATCCCCTTCCTCGTGTCGATTACCCCATCGATGTTACGATCTCCCCTTCATCATAATGATAATCCCATCGCTGTTAAGACCTCCCATTCATCACGATGATCACCCCATCGCTGTTTACGATCTCCGCTTCATCATGATGATTATCCCATCGTTGTTTACGATCTCCGCTTCATCATGATGATCACCCCCATCGTTGTTTACGATCTCCCCTTCATCGTGATGATTATCCCATCGTTGTAACGATATCCCCTTCATCGTGATGATTACCCCATCGTTGTTTACGATCTCCCCTTGATCGCGATGATTTCCCCATCGTTGTTTACGATATCCCCTTCATCATGGTGATTACCCCCATCGTTGTTTACGATCGCCGCTCCTCATGTTGATTGTCCCCTCGTTGTTTACGATATCCCGGGCCCTTCCTCATTGTGATTACCCAATCGTTGTTTACGATCTCCTCGTTCGCATGATGATTGCAACATCGTTGTTTACGATCTCAACTTCCTCATGATAATATACACCATCGTTGTTTACGATCTCCCCGTCCTCATAATGATTGCAACATCGTTGTTTACGATATCTCATGCATCATGATAATAACACCATCGTTGTTTACGATCTCCCATTCCTCATAATAATTGCAACATCGTTGTTTACGATCTGAACTTCCTCATGATAATATACACCATCGTTGTTTACGATCTTCCCGTCCTCACGATGATTGCAACATCGTTGTTTATGATATCTCATGGATCATGATAATTACACCATCGTTCTTTACGATCTCCCCGTCCTCATGATGATTGCAACATCGTTGTTTACGATCACCCCTTCATCATCATGATTACCCATCGTTGTTTACGATATCTCGCTACGATAAGCTGTTAAATATATTTCAATTCCGTA
Source organism: Mya arenaria (assembly GCF_026914265.1). Classification (NCBI taxonomy): domain Eukaryota; kingdom Metazoa; phylum Mollusca; class Bivalvia; order Myida; family Myidae; genus Mya; species Mya arenaria. The sequence goes on along the minus strand of NC_069123.1, from coordinate 42,964,692 downwards.
ATTGTGGATGATTTTGTTTTATTGCCTTTAAACAAATCAAGTTTAATCATTATTGGGCAAGGACTGAGCCTTCTTTGTACCGATACTGGCACATATGGTTTTACCAGCCTGATTGACCACATAGGAGTTTCTCTCCTTTTTTAACAATAATCTATTGACAATACATGATACATAGGGTGTGTTTTTTTCGAGAGAAACCCTTGTGATTGACCCAATAATGATTTGATTTTATATGTCACGGTTTATATCAATTTATGTATTATATCATATAATATATCAAACTTTTATGAAATGAAAAGAGCCAATTAATTATTGAAACAAAATATGTAAAAGGTTATAGATAAAGAAATATAAATATATATACACATGTATACATACATACATACAGACAGACTAGTTCTTTGATAGGCGATATCGACAAAAGTAATTCGTGCATTTTTTTGTTCCGACTCGATGAAGACGCTATAATTCGAGGAAAAAAGACAACCCGGAAAAAATTCGGTGAACCAAAAAACTGTGCAAATCACAAGTCTCTTTACAAGTCGTTTGTTTGTTTTTGACTGCGTTGTTTATGTATTGAAAGGTTAGATTTTCAGGGAACATGATGTGTATTATTCAACGTTTTTTGTTGCTCTGACTAATGACTTAATTTGATATAATGTTTGATGAGTTAGATTAAGTTCGGATAACATTTCTTTCGGACGAAGTGATCCTTTGTCAATTTGCTGAATTACAAATATTTTCTACAAGTTGCATCGTATATCTATTATTTATTGCAAAGTTTATGAGATGTGTGTTGTTGTTTTATATTTATATATAATGGTTTTAACCGTAAATTGTACTACTAGTAGTTGTTGTTTTGTTGAATTTTTGGCTTGCTGTCGCCTATGTTCTTTTTGTACTTCGACAAATTTATTCGCCGTTATCATCACATAGTACTGTTTCACATTGTGCTTTTACTCTTGCTTCTTATAATGATATAAACGTCACTTAATTTGGAAAGTTGTTTGAGTCTGTGTTCTTTTTGTTTTGTCTTGATTTTTAATTATTTATATTATCATTACATCCTCTTCGTTTCCATCAAATAGTCTGCCCAAGACGCAACCAAAGCTTCTTTTGCGTCCACAGGAATGTTTCCTATTTCTCCTGCAAGAATGGCTATTGTGATTGCCCCACACTAGTAGCTCTTTAGTCTTGCAAGTTATCAGTTGTTCTAGGGAGCTCTCAGAGGCTTTAAGCAGGACCCTAATAGGATTGTATTGACCGTATCGGTCAATCAATTTTGTATGGTAGAAATGGAAAATAAAGGAATAATTTATTGATTTTAGACTCATTATTGAAGACAATGAAAGGACGCAGCCCAGCAAAGCGTGGTGGACGAGGTCGAGGTCGGGGAGCCAGGACTGCTGTCACTGTAGACATTGTTGGTGAAATCACAGATGAGGCAACTGCTGAAACTTCTAATCAAGGTTTAGAGACAAATAATGGAATAAACAGTAAGACATTACGCACAAGTCAATTGTAACCATGGCCCCCCTAGGTCAGGAGTATAGCGGGGACTTTGACTTTCGGTCCAGCCAAGCCTGGCTAAATTCCCCTTCCTGCGGAGACCAACTGAAGCCAGGGACCAGGCTAAACATCATTAAAAAAAAGTCTGGATGGCATTTTAGAATGACTAAGACAAACCCACCGCATTCACCCGGCACTGCGGGGCCACCTGGAAGGTTGTTACCACGGCCCATTTCCCCGGCTATCCCCAGTATACCCCCGTACCTGGTGTGGGGGGGGGGCTGTACATACAATTGACTGGTGCATTAGATTAGAAATAAACCTACCTTTTCAGACGTTGAATCATAATGATCAGATCACTGCGTTTTTACCACCATTTCTTCATCAAAAGATTTTAGGTAATATCTGCTATCTATTGCATGTTTATTACATTATGATTGAATTTAATATTCATGAAATTAATTCATTGAAGGTCCAAATGACAAATTCAATATAGTTTTACGAAAATGTTAATGTTTTCAAATTTATGAACTGTATCAATGATTAACATAGATTAGAATGAGGACATCTATGATGGTCTCTTTTGGAGCTTAATGTGCATTACTATGATGGCGTTTATTTGGAGCTTACAGTGGACTTATATTATGGTGTCTAAGTGGAGTTTAATATGGACTATTATGATGGTGTCTATGTGGAGTTTAATACGTACAAAAATGATGGTGTTTGTGTGGAGTTTAATATGGACTAATATGATGGTGTCTATGTGGAGCTTAATGTGGACTAATATTATGGTGTCTATGCAGAGCTTAATGTAGACTTCTATGATGGTGTCTTTTTTATAGCTTTTTTTATAGCTTTAAAGCAATACAAAAATTAGTGATAAGTTTACTGTATGTATTTCAATATCTTATAATTGCATGCACTGGTGTGTTTAGACACTGATTTAACACCTTGGAATGATAGTTTAGGCTTCTGACTGCTCTAATGAGTTGAAAATATATTTAATCTTTGGAATTTCCAGATGAAATTAAAGCTGGGATTGAAATAGTGCAAGTTGATACACCAAGCCCAGAGAGAAGTCAAGATGATGAGAGAGATATGGAGACAAATGATAAGCAGAAAAATGTGAAGAGTGAAGAAGATATGGATGATGTTGAAGGTGACATGGGTGGGGACAGCGACATAGAGATGTGGGAGGTGACGGACGAAATAACAGCTGAGGAGGAGGTGGGGACCCAACAAGGTGTGTGCAGGTTCAGTTTATGTAGTCGTTCGTATGTTTAACTTGATTTAAGGTGTATTTATTTTCTGTCAAAGTTTCATGAAGATTGGATGGATTGTTTTTGCTCATATTGTTATATAAAACTACCCTGTTACATACATTTGCCACAAACATGACCCATACTTGGAAGTTATTGATAGAATCCTTTTTAACCCCTACTCTTTTATTTAAGTAAGGGCAAATTATTTTCATAAGATTTTGTTTGTCAAGTGTCTCCATACATAGCTTGGCAAACATTGTTAGTGCATTTAAAATGTACAGAGGGTCTATTTAACTTTAGTCTGTACATTGTCTGACCTTCTGCTGTGTAACAAAATGGTCAGTATACTCATTAGATTAAGGCAATCATTGAGCTTGATGTCAGCTTTCAATATGATATCAATATTAAAAGAAACAATTCCAAAATTATGTTACAACATATTAATGATATGGCCTTATTGAGTGTTCACAGAATGCAATATACTCATGAGTGGCTGAATGAGTGGCTCAGCCACAGGTAAATCATTTTTTTGTGATCGCAAGTGAAACATTTTCTGTTTCTTTTAGGCTCAAAATTATTAAAGCTGTTTCTTTAATTGGAATTGTTTAGAAAATCACATGGGGAACATAATTTAATGGCATGCTATGTTGCTTCTGTTAATGTGAACAAATGTCTATAACAACTGTTAAAATATCAAAATTAATGTTGACACTGCAGTGAAAATAGTATTTCACTAAAAATCGTGAAGGAAACTGCTATTCAGGTCAAGTTCTGATGTAATGTTCACATTAAAGACCAATAATAGTATATTACTAAAATAAGTGGTACAGGTTATTCATGGCCTCGTTCAACTTGGGTAATGCATATACATTAGTAACTTACATGTAATTATGCATAAAAAATTACCTATATCTATTACCTTTGATAGCTGATGAAGAAAAGAGCGATAAAGACCAAAATGCACCTGCGAAAGCTAGTCAAAGCAGTACTGATCTAGAGAAGATTCCTACCATCAAAGTTGAAGCTGGTCTAGAAACAAAGGAATCTGTTGAATCGAAAAATGTTGGACCAAAAGATGATAATAATGTTGCTAGCAAAACTGATCAAGGAAAGTCTGACTCTGAAAAATTAGATGCAGATGAATCTGATTCAGCTAAAGAGGTTGCAAAGACAAATAATGAGAAGCAGTCTGTGAAATCAGATGATAGTATAATAGAAGCTGGAAGATCAGATGAAAAATCAGAAGCTGAAATGAAAGATGATATACCGCCAAAAGCTGGCCAAGAGGCTGCAAATACAGCTGCTGGAAACGAGGATGAGAAAAATCAATCTGGTAAATCTGATGATGACCGAGAAGCAGACAACATGGAATCTAAAACAGAGGTTGAGAAACCTAAACCTGGAGAAGCAATTACACAATCTGAAGATTTTAAATCTGAAGCAGGAAAAGATGCTGGAATATCTGAAGATGGGAGTAAAAGTGGAAAATCAGAGGATGGAACGGAGGTTGAGAAATTGGAAGATGTGAAATCTGGAGCTGGTAAATCAGAGGATGGAAAGCAGGCGGATAAATTGGAAGATGGAAAATCTGTGGCTGGTAAATCAGAGGAAGGGAAAGAGGCTGAGAAATTGGAAGATGGAAAATCTGGAGCTGGTACATCAGAAGCTGGAAAGGAGGCTGACAAATTGGCAGACGGAAAATCTGGGGCTGGTTCATCAGAGGATGGCAATGAGGCTAAGAAATTTGAAGATGGAAAGTCTGGGGCATGTAAATCAGAAGATGGGAAGAATAATTGGAGGGATGTAGCAATGTCAGATAAATTGGAAGTTACAGATGCTGCTGATGATGTCATGGTAATTGAAGACTCTGATTCAGAGGTATGATATGGGTTTGGTTTTTCAAGAAGTTTTTCATCTTATATTAGTTTATGTAAACAAGTCCATTTATTCAATTTATCTTTTAGTTTTTATGCCCCTAAAGAAGGGTATTTTAAAATTGCACCTTCCATACGGTTCACTGCGTCCGGACTGTTACTTTGTCATTCACAAAGGGATTTTAAAACAAATGGGACATGTGTTTTGTTCAAAAGATGACATCAAAGTTTAGTGTCACAGAAAATAGTTCAGTCAGGATGGAGTGCTGCATATATATGCACAGAATATAGTTGGTTGTGTCCGGGCTGTAACTTTGTCATGCAGAGAGGGATTTTAAAGTTACTTGACATATGAGTTGAGTACATGAAGATGTGTTGCTTGCAAGACCCATGTCCTTACCCTAAAGGTCATGATCTTACAGGTTCATCATTATTGAATGCTGCTTACAGTCAAATCACAGCTCTGACAGCTTTTGAGTGTCATATTTTAAAGGCATTGTTGGCAATGTGTGCTTTGATTTGTTTTAAGGCATGTGATTTATGTCTGCACATACTATTATGCTATTGAATCAACAAATGTTATTATAATGGTTTATCTTATTTCAGAGTGGCCAGGCAGGAAGCCAAGCTAAAGACAAAAAAGGTACTTGTTTCTGAAATTTAAGCAAGAAGATACCTGTGCATGCCCTTTCTTATTTCAAACAACTGTCAGTCCTAGCTGTTTGTCCTATCTGTCTGTCAGTCCTATCTGTCTGTCAGTCCTTACTGTCTGTCAGTCTTTTCTGTCTGTCAGTCCTATCTGTCTGTCAGTCCTAGATGTCTGTCAGTCCTTACTGTCTGTCAGTCTTTTCTGTCTGTCAGTCCTAGATGTCTGTCAGTCCTTACTGTCTGTCAGTCTTTTCTGTCTGTCAGTCCTATCTGTCTGTCAGTCCTAGATGTCTGTCAGTCCTATCTGTCTGTCAGTCTTTTCTGTCTGTCAGTCCTAGATGTCTGTCAGTCCTATCTGTCTGTCAGTCTTTTCTGTCTGTCAGTCCTAGATGTCTGTCAGTCCTATCTGTCTGTCAATCCTATCTGTCAGTCCCTGTAAGCTTTCTTTAGCAATATCTAAAAGTAAAACATATTTTAAGCAGCATTTTTAATACCAAATGTTATTTAACGCTGCAGGTCACAAAAATGAATTGTTCCTTACATGACAAATATAATTGTGGTATTTACTTCCCTTTTTTTCTAATTAATATTTAGAATTAAATAGTTCCAATTGATAACCTTTTTCTCCTAGGGAAAACAACCATTAAGAAGGAGAAGAAGCAGCCTGATGGGGATGGAAAGGAGGCCGAAGTTTCAACAAGCCAGAAAACTGAGCCAGTGGTGGTGAAAGAATCATTGAGACCGATGCCGGCCATACTGAAAAAAGGCAAGTACCTTAAGAGTGTAATTGGCCCTTTCTTAAGAAAATAAGCATAAGTGTTTACACATCATTTTTTCATGATGATGAAAATTATTCTCATAACAAAAGATTATGCCAGACCACCAAAAACATTTTTAAATATATTTCATTTGAATGAATTACTGGGCCAATTTGAGAGAGCTTATTTAGTAACTACTATTTAAAACTACTTTCGCACATTTCCATTTAAATATTTTGGAACTATTCAGTATTGTATTGATGATTGATATGTATCACAATGGTTCATTTTCCTCAAAATTTGTGCATGTTATTTTTGTGTGTGGTTTCAGGGACTGTTTAATTAATGACTTAACGTAATGAATGCATTTCTGGTTTTCAGTGCAACAGTTGACAGTGAACATCGGGCCGATCCAGGTGCTAGACCTTGCCTCCTCCCAGCTCATACACGTCCTCTCACTCAACCCCACTTTCGAGATCAAGTTTGAGTCTGTTGAGAAAAAAGCCGAGAAGGGCGAGACTAGAACTGAGAGCAGGGGGTACGGATTAATGCAGAGAATAATTCATATGTGTCATTAGTCAGTGTAACTGTATTCTGAATTAAAAATGCAAACAATATATTTATATATGCCCAGTAGTAAAATGTTTAATACTGAAAGCTTGAACAATAGTTCCCTTTTCAATAGATTCTGACACTTTGCAACACTGCATTTAATGATATTTTCATACATTTACTTACATGACAATGTACACGACTTAAACAATATTATAATATAAATCATTTAAAATTATAATATAAATCATTTAAAATTATAACACAAGCCTTTCAGGTACTGTTTTATCACTCTTAAACTTGTACAATATATTAAAACAGCCTTAAGTGTTCTGACCTTGGACTATTTCAGTATGGTGCGGGTGCCCTTCCAGATCCAGACTCCCATGAAGCTGATTAAGGTGGCAGGTGCTCTCAGCAGCCTAAACATTAATGGTCGCGACATGTCCATGAGGTTCCCTGACTCCTTCAACAAGGCTGTCGATGGTTTGGCTTGCTCATGGCTTTATTGAGCTTTATTTATGAAGTGCATGCATTAATATAATTTCATTGTAAGGTCACAATATATTTCACCGAGTCAGCACCATAAGTCATATATATTTCAAAAGTGGTGATGCTACAGGGAAATATCACTTTAAGTGTTTTCAAGGTGAATATATTGCAATTTTACGCTATAACTTTTCCTTTTATAATATGCCTAAAAGAGGTTCTTAAAAGCATTCAATTGCATTTTATTACGAATACTTGCAAAAGTCTATGCACATTTAATGTCATTTAGGAAATGAGTTTGTTGATATTTTGACCAAATCCTGTAAGCACTGATGTTTGAATTGGATAAAAGAATGGGCTTAGAGCCAATAAACAGTAATACTCCTCAACTCTGCCATTACTTTCTCTGTATTGACAGTACTTATTCTCTAAACATCCTATCTAGCAAGTCTTCCAAGCATATGTCTTGAAGTGACTGTATGAGATTCTCAACGTAATAACGTGTTGATATACCATACAAAGAAATACAGGTAGTGTGGTATTTCAGAGTGTATACTGTATAGGGATTTAGCCAGGTTTAAGGACAAGAGTGCTGCAAAACAGGGACAAGGCACTGAGGGATAATAAGGCACATTGTGTTTTGATTCGAAAAACTTGGATATTATGAATTTTAGAGACAATGTTAGATATGTTTTTAAGCAAAGCAAAGCAAAAGAAATATTTGGCAATCTTAAGGATTCTATTCAATGAAGGCAGAATGGTTCCCATGTTGGTCTCCATGAGGGCAGAATGGTGCAGCACCCTTCCATCACACTCTAGCTAAAACCATAGTATACAGTGATCAGAATATGAACAAATTTTAAGGATTTTGTGCATGTTTATTTCCGAATGACAACAGTAAACATATTACCCGACTCTGAATGTTTAAATACCTTTCAAAGAAATAGTGTGTTTATTTCAAACTAGAAACAGTGAACGTAATACTCTGCACTACATGTTGTTATACACGGTGTATTTATTTCAGAATGTAAACAGTGGCAAGAAGAGAATGTGAAACTGAAGCAGCAGATGGATAGTAAGTTACCATGTGCCTAATGTAACATTACATTTGGTAACTCATTTAGTTTCATGGACCATATTCATTAAAAACACATCTTAAGCATATATTGTAACCTGGAGAATCTTATCAGACTGTCTTCTAGATTTCAAGAAAACAAAATATCTAGGGATTCATTTTCAGGCTCCTTCAAGAATAAATAAAATGTTATAAAAATACATAAAAAAAAATTGTTTAGATATTAAGGGTAATTATTAAATAAAACACCCAGCTTCAATTCATTTGGAGTGCATGTGAGAAAAAATTATAAGCTCCATTTGCTCAATTTGATGAAGGGATATTGAAATTCTGTGTTTCTGATATGTAGTTGCTTAAATCACAGAATCTTGAATTTTGTGAATTTGTTTTCAAAATAGTAAAATTGGGTTAGTTTGTTTTCTAAATTTACCCAGAATATGTTAGCAAGTATCAAATATTTGACTTCACAGTGCTATCATTGTGGTTTGGGTGTGGAATCACCTTATTTCTGTAAGATTGTGCAAATATGAATTGCACATGATGTTATTATATGAGTCTGCAGTAGGGCGTGCTCCATTCATGTCATGATACTTCTGAAGAACTAGAGTGTTGGTAGAGGCAATGAAGCCTATTTCTGGCTTAGAGCAAATGATTGCGTCAAAAGAATGAAGTGGACAACATAAGAACATGAGAAGAAACATCAACTTCAATAAATAAATACTGACTAAAATGGGAATGCCATTGTCCGTGATGAGCTATTTCCTGTCCCACTGAACTAAAACTGTGGACAATATTGGGTGTGGAAGTTTACTTAGTTCAGATGGTCTTTAACAAGACTTGTGACAACAACACCCACCCAAAATTCCAATACCATCCCTCCAAATCCTTGCAGACAAATAGATGTAACTGTAGCCAAATGCTCTAAGAAATATGTGCATGTGCTATGGTTGCATCTACATTTATGTTATTGTGGACTGACCGTAACTTCTATCTCACACTGTAACACAGCTGCACTAGGTCATCAAAGGTTGACCTGGTTAACATAAAAGCACACAACCTCGGGATACTGTTTTGCAAAAAGCTATCATAGTTTGAAAAGATTTTTGGAGCCACATGCTCAGGTGGCCATAAACAAAACTATCCACTTACAGTTTTGTCCATGGTGGCATAAGCACATGGCCAGATATGAGGAATTCACTGCTTGGTGCAGCACAGAAGTCAGTGATTGCAGGCCATATGTGTTTGATAAATATGAACATTCTGCACGGAGAAGTGCACTGATGGGAGTCACCAAAATCACGTACAGAAAGATGAAGGGTTGTAAAACATTTTACCGTAAGGGGGAAAACTACTGAACTGAATGTTGATAAAAAAATGCAACTTTGTGGCATGCAATGACGTATATTGATAACATTGTATCGAAATGGACAGAGCTAGATGGTTTTACACCTGTGCTATGATTGTGAGACTTCAATGTTAAAAAGCTTTCATTCTTAGACTTTGGTTGATGATATGAAAAAAGTGTTTGGTTCACTCTTTGAACCAGAACATACCATGGAAGTGCCAGTCTACCAACATTAATGTAAATGGAAGGCTTCTTGAAGCAACAGCAACAGAAGTAAGCTTTAGCAGATGAACAATAATAAAATACATGAAAATACAGTTCAAATACGACAGGAAGCAAATATAAAACTATGCCTTTATCTAGCAGGCAATGAACATCTTGAGTTTGTTAGTTCAAACAAACTACAACACTGTGTTGAAAATGTTGGAAAATGTGACACAATGTGTTTTGTGTTTGTACTGGAACTAGAACAGTGGGCGGCTGTGCTAGTGGTGCTGTCAGTGCTTGCTCTATAGATGGCAAATTGTGGTGCAACACAGCAAGACAGCATTTAGATTCACATTATGTTCTCACTTCAAAAGAAAAGGCTGTTTCCCAAGTATTTGTAAGCCAACAAACCAGGTGTGATTTATACCTCTTGGTTGTGGCTAGGTAAGTAGCCAGTTTAGGTCAGTCAAATAAAAAGTTGATCCAAATTGTTCACTACATTTTGCAGTAAAGCTAAAGCAACGTCGAGCATTTGTGAGGAATTTTCCGACTGATATGACAGAAGAGCAGGCCAAGGAATGGTTCCCCACAGTTGAGAAAATAATCTTTCAGATGGGAACCAACCTGAACGGAGAAGAAAGCCTTCTGTAAGTATCTGGCATGGTAAAACCACCATATTTTATGATTGTAATGATAACCTGGCTGGTGTCATACTCTTGCTAAAATGTTCAGTCATCAGTAGATGGACTGTCTAATGCAAGAGTTCCATAGAAAATGTGTTCTTTTTGTTCTGAAAAGAACATGTTGGACTTAATAATTATAAGATCTGTACTTTTAATTGCTGTAATTATTGTGGAGGAAAAGGGAGTGAGATCATTCACTTGCCTTTTCTAACTAAGATTTGAGTAAGTTGCTCACTCTAATGCCACTTTGTTTACAAATTGTTTATACGGATCATTACCTCGAAAGAAAAGCAGTCAGTATTATCTTTGAATACGTGCCTGCCTATGCTCAAGTACCGCTGCTAAGCAATTTGCGTTCCACAATGCAGTTGATTAGGTAATGTATACACCTACAAAGTTAACAGTCAGTAAAAGCCGAATGACTAATAACTCTATTGTAAAGGTCTACATGGAATGAAAAATGTGTAGTAAAACTGTTTGTGGTGTGTTTTTATTGTCGCCCACTGTTGTATCATCCTCTAGTAAACTTGTTCTCACCTCTTTTTCCACCACAATAAGGTGGATCAAGATTGATTGGAAATGGTAGAAACTTCATTGTTTCAGTAATGTTTTGTGGCTCACAACTGCCAGATTATCCCCAAGTTCTTGGAAATAGTCATGGACAAGGAAACTATATAGATCTCTCTCAACAAAATGGTCTCATTTAGCATTTCAGACTGGGAATGAAATTGCTCTGCAATCCAGTTTGTCACAATGCTCTGAGACCATTGGTATGTTGTTACTTGATTAGAGATCGTTTAAATGATAACATTTTGGTGATATAGAAATTGCAGTTGAAACCATCTAAATTTAAAATAATTGATTATACTGTTTGGGATTCAAGTCCCTCTGAAGTAATTTAAAAATCATGTTTTGTTAAACTATTAAGTAGATGGAAAATAGCTTTCTTAAGTCAATGTCAGCACAAGATTGGCTATTTTCACATGGATTCTTTGGGACAGATATATCAAGCAAGCTGTGTTTCCCAAGTTTCGTGGTTAGAAATGTAGCAGAAGATATGCTTAAACAATATTATCAACCAATCAACAGTTTTTTGAAGTCATACGGTGACTAGCTTTTCACTGCAATGCTGTCAAAGAGTTATTTGATTTATGCTGTTTTTGCCCCAGTGTTAAACAGGCCTAAGCTGCAAGCCATATAGTAGCAACAACTGGATCGGTGTTTCCATTTTGTATCCTGTCATTCCACTTGGTTTGCAAGTAACCGGCAAGAGCCAGGTCATGTTGCCAGCCTACAACAGCATACACCAACATTGTGTGAATGAAATTTGCGTGAAGCAAAATCTTATGTTCTTTTTGCACTGGTGCTTTAGTATAAGTTACAAGTGTTTTATACTGCTGTTTCAAATAAACTTGGAAGAACATACTTAAATCAATCATTTAAAAAAAGCTTGCTTTTTTAGCACTGATCACGACTGTTAAAATCACATACTGTCACACACATTAGAACAGTCACATATAACTTGTACAATGAAATATATTGCATTTTAGTTTCAAGTTATATGCAGAAGTAACTGAGTGGTAACAAGCAATGGAAGAGTTTCACAGTATTTTGCAATGAAGTATAGCTATCATGCTACTGGGTACACTTTAGCAGGAGTGCACACCTTCAAACTGAAAATCTTTTTACTGCAAACAATTGCTCAGCTCCCCTGATATAGCAGCTTTTATTTGCATTAGGCTATGTTCTGAATCAAAATATTGTTAAGTTTAAAATTAAAAACATTAACCAAAAGAAAAAGAGGGGAAGGTTTAAGGCCCCATCCGCAGAAAATCCAAGTGGTTTATAACTCTCAGATTTTCTATGCAACCACCTGAATCGAAAAAAGTGCCTTTCACAAGGCAGTTTAATTCTAGACTCAAACATATGATATGCGGCATGCTTACCAAACTTACTATTCCAAAGGATTTTATTGCGGAGCGCTCCGTAGAAAACAGCTTAAGCTTCCCCTGGTTCTCAGTAAATTCTTCATACAAACCAATGACAATGGAGATAAACTAAGTTTAGCATTGTGCTGTTTCCTTTGCTAAGCTGATATTTTCTATGGACTGGTTCATAGAATTTGACACCCAAATTCCACCGCTGACATATTTATGGCCATTTGGGAAATTGACAATGCAACTGATACACAGCAATTGTTTTATTCTCTAGATTTTTATAAACAACAACATTAAACTGCATGTAAGGGTAATTCTGTAACAATGCAGTTGTCACTTTATGGTGACTCTTTCACAGACTGAAGGCTGCATATGCATGCCATTTGAATCTTTCTGTTGACAGTAGAGTGACTGCCCTTCATGTTAATTACCAACATGAATTCTTCAACTGAGATCATTGATGGTAACCTCAGATCATTACTGGTAACCACAGAATGTTTATGGTAGCTGCAGATCATTTATGGTATCCTTAGAATATCTATGGTATCCTCAGATAATTTATGGCGATTGCAGATAATTTATGGTAACCTCATATCATTGTGGTAACCTCATATCATTGTGGTAACCACAGATCATTGATGGTAACCACAGATCAGTTATGATAACCTCAGATAATTGATGGTTACCACAGATTATTGATGGTTTTGTTTGTTGAATCATTGACATCATAAAATACACTGAGTATGCATACTTAATGACTGTCCAAAGTACATGCCTAAGTACTGGACTTGGATGTACAGATATCGGAAGAGTTTATCTCTTTGAATGTTTCTGATCTATATTTTTATTATGCCCCCGAAGATGGGCATATTAAAATCGCACCGTACGTCCGTGTGTCCGGCTCAATAACTCGTGTCCAGGCTGTAACTTTCCCTTGTATGGACAGATTTTAAAATAACTTGCCACATGTGTTCTACATACCAACACGACATGTCGCGTGCAAGACCCGTGTTCATACCTCTAAGGTCAAGGTCACACTTAGAGTTTATTCACAATGGAGCATAGGTTGTCGTGTCCGGGCTGTAACTTTCCCTTGTATGGACAGATTTTAAAATAACTTGCCACATGTGTTCCACATACCAAGACGATGTGTCGCGTGCAAGACCCGGGTCATTACCTCTAAGGTCAAGGTCACACTTAGTGTTTATTCGCAATGGAGTGCTGCATATAAGGACATAGAGTATAGGTTGTCGTGTCCGGGCTGTACCTTTCCCTTGTATGGACAGATTTTAAAATTACTTGCAGCATGTGTTCGACATACCAAGACGATGTGTCGCATGCAAGACACGTGTCCTTACCTCTACGGTCAATGTCACACTTAGGTGTTTATTCACAATGTTGCATATAAGCACATAGAGTATAGGTTGTCTTGTCCAGGCTGTAACTTTTTCTTGTATGGACAGATTTTAAAATAACTTGCCACATGTGTTCAACATACCAAGACGACGTGTCGCGTGCAAGACCCATGTCCCTACCTCTAAGGTGAAAGATACACTTAGTGTTTATTCACAATGGAATGCTGAAGATAAGGTCATAAGAGTGTAGGTTGTCAATATGGGTGGTATTTTTTTATGTTCAGAGGCAATTTAAAATGACTTGCCATATGTGTTTGACATGTAAAGGCAAGATCAACTTTTCATGTACTGACCTTGTTCATAGGTCAATGTCACATTCGGGGGCATTCGTCACATACTGTGACAGCTCTTGTTTTATTATACCAAAAGCATCTGCTATAAGAACAAGCAAACATATCATTTGAGTGAAGCCAAATTTAATAAATCTTTATATTATACCTGTTTGGCTGAACGATTGACTGGCAAGTTTCAATTCATGCTTAAATTCATATTTGTACTTTTCATTTTCAGAAAATTTCACTTTGATATTATTAATTTTTTCAACTCTTAACTAAACTCTATAGTGAACTAATAAAATATTCACACTCGCATCTTATAAACTTATAAACATATTACACTCTCTTCTTTCAACCTTATAAAAATCAACTGATAGAGGTCCACATTTTTTTTCAACTGTATGACATGTATAACCTCATAAAAATTTCTAGGAGTCACATCTTTTCAACTTTATTTAATAAACTCGGAGGAATCTTTCGTATATATGAATAACCTTTGCAATGTTTCCTTTTGCCACTGCAGGAATGTACATCTGGAATTTGGCACCATAAAGAAGTTGGATGAATTCCTCTCCGGAAAGAAAACGCCAAAGGTTGAGGCCCTAAAAATTACGTTTTCACGGCTCACAGGAAACAGTAAGTAGGCAAAGTGTCAAACTGTCATTCCGATAGAAAATGTCAAAAAAAAATTGCGGACTAAAGAATATTTTCAAAATCTATATTTAAAAACAGTTATAAGTACCAGTTGGGCAGTATATACCTGACAGTCTCAGTAAATAAAAGTACCAGTTGGGCAGTATATACCTGACAGTCTCAGTAAATAAAAGTACCAGTTGAGTACTATATACCAGACAGTATCAGTAAATAATAGGACCAGTTGGGCAATATATATTAGACAGTCCCAGTAAATAACAGTACCAATTGAGCAGTTTATACCAGACAGTATTTGACCATGAACATTTATGATCTTTGCCTTGTTTTGAAAGAAACTAATAAGGTGTCTGTCCAAAATAAATTAGGTGTTTGTGATGTTATGATGAATTATTAATGTTTTTTTAATGCTTTGGTCCATGTATGTTTTATCACAAACTAGCTTAGAGAGGGAAGGTCATGATACGACATGATTATAAAGGAGGCATAAAATTGTTATCACAAACAAGACATGAAAAAGGGCATTAAATTGAATATATATATTTTTTTTATATTCGAAGATTATTTTACAATTTAATTTCTAAACTACTGTCTAACTAGGATTTTGACCCCATTTTATATCTAATTCTGGACCATGAAAGAAGTTTTTGATTTCATCTTATATTGTATGTTCTTACCATGAAAAGAAGGTCTGGTATCTTGAGAAACCTGAAAAAGTGTTAGAGATCTACATTCTTTACTCCCATCTAGAAATATTTAGGTCAGAAAAATGGTACAACTGTTTACATAATTCAAAATCTTGCAAAAAGTGCTATTGAAGTATTTGTACATTGAAGCAAAGAAAAATGAAGCAAGCAAAGATCGTAAGATGGATGCAAGCAAAGATCGTGGTAGAGGCCGAGGGTTTGTGGAGAGGGGTCGAGGTAAGGGCCGTGGATGGGGTTGGGGGCGCGAAATTGATCTCCCAGAGGGGGCTGACCTTAGTAAGACCCTGGATACACTATACAACAAGGACTTCACGGACTCAATCGTCAACAAGGCAGCAGCAAATGTGATGAAACGCACACAACAAGGGTTCCGAAAAAGGGGCAGTTACTTTGGAAGAGCAAGGGGTCGAGGGATGACGGCTATGGCAGCCAGAGGGCGCGGCAGAGGGGCATTCGGTCGAGGAATGGTGGATATGAGAGAGAGGAGTGATTTGTCACCTAGAGGTATATATTCTTATATGTTTCAAGTATATGAAGATGATTAGGTAAAACAGCATATAGATGATATAACCATGTTCTGTTTTGTATTTAAAAAACCTTTAGCCATGGGCCACTTCTAGGGTTTTACAATTAACCTCTTGGGTAGTTTGCACTTGACCATCTAACCATTATTTGTTTTAATTAAGGATTGATAGCATTTTCTCTTGCGTCTATGCTGTATGAATGCAGTAGGACAAGCGAGCAAATGACCAAAAAGTGGTGGCTCATTTCATGGAATTTTATCGCTGCCTTACTGCGTTCATACAGCATAAATGCAAGAAAAATGCAATCCCTTCTTATGTTTATATTTTAAATAATAATTCATAATGGTTAAAATTAGCATTATCTTCTGCAAGTGAGCATTTATTCCTAAAGAAATGTAACCAACAACATATGTTTGTTTCAAAGAATAACTAATTTTTGTAACATCAAATATATAATTGGTAAAATAACATAGCGCTAATCTAATCGAAGCACAATATTGAAATAAACAATGATGTCAGAACTCCTTACATTTTATACAATAGCAGGCCTTGAAAAATTTGTTTTGGGTTACTTTCCCTGCAATTACCAGCTTATAATTGATTATAAATTAATAAAGACATGGTAATAATTAATTTAACAAGAATGAAATAATTTAACAATCATTTGTTTTCTTCGATTCCCTGAAGAATTATCTACAAAATACAACATACAATCGATTAAACAGTCTTCGCATTTTATAAAAAAAACCCGTCTTATTTCTGGTTTTGATTTGACTGATTACATCCTGTATTTAATTGTAATGTTTATTATTTTGTTTTGGAAAATAAATAGGATTAAAAATTGAATCTGGAGAATATTTCTTGCCCGGGCGGAAGAATGTGATTGAATTTCTTTGCTCAATATTCACTCGCAAATGAGTGGATTGTCAAGGCCTGAATATAAATGTTAAGTTTCACTTATACAAAGGACTAAACAAATGTAAATATTAGTAAATGGCTCATTTTCAACCACTTAATAAATATCAACTATAACAGTTCTATAACATGGGATAAGTCAATCCTTTTGAGTGATAGGCAGACAACATTACCACAAGGCCATTCCATTGGTACAAGGTGTGTTTATTGGTATTTTTCAGGTGGAAATGTAAAGAGAAAGAGAGTTGCGCATCCAGCCCATACGGTAAGTGTTTGACATTAATTAATATTTTTGTCTGATATTAAAATCATTGAATTTCAAGAATACTGTAGTCTATACGTCGTTTTAGATCTAGTTTTTTGTATCACCTTTTAAGCCATTTACGAGAATAAATGTAAAACAGGGTATAGGAAAATTGTTTCTTCCTTGAGTGACCTAAGACTTGCTCATTTTTTATAGTAGTTTTACAAATGGAAACATGATTAAGAAACTTCACTTTGATGTTGAAATTTGTTCATATGTTAAAATATGCTGTGTTTTTGATCTTAACTAACAATAGACATTATCACAATTTAAAAATAATAAAACACACTTAAACATGTTTGTACATTGGCATATTAGAATGACAAAAAAATAAAAAAATAAAAATAACAGATCAATTTAACATGTGATTAATTAAAAGGGACTGGATTAAGTGGTCCTATACTGAATAACAAGGTGCTCGTTTTTTAGGGATTAAGAGCATTGAATTATAGAGGAAAAAGATCAGTACTGAAAAAATCCATCTAATATATATATGATTTCACTTGTTTTACATTCCTGCTGACCCTTGTGTATAAATTGCAGGCATTTGATAATAAATCAGAGAGGCAGAACGAGAAGGATTACTATCACCAGGACCCAAAACGGTCTCGTCGACAATCAGGGTCCAGGGATGGGGGACTGCGGGGTGATGACATTTTCAGGCGTTCACTGTCAACTGACCTCTACAAGCATGAGGCGTCCAGGCAGGGTCACTATAGACAAGACCCACCCAGACATATGATGTCACCCAGACATGAAATGTAAGGTCTCTATGGGAGTCAAGTCAGCTCCTTAGATAATCCTCCTTTTTCCATCTAAAGATAGGTCTGGTAATTGAATCCATTTCAATAGGCCTAAAATGTAAATGAGTGTAATGTTGATCTGAAAATCTTCTTGTTAATATTGATAGCAATTAGTTGGTGAAAATATTGTTGGCAAGGAAATGTTGTTAAAGCTGCACTCTCACAGATTGATCGTTTTGACAACTATGTTATTTTTGTTTGGAACAAGCCAATTTTTGCGAAAATCCATGGAAAGCAGTTATATGAGACTGCTGACAAAAATTAGTTTGCATATTTTTATATTTAAGTTCAAAAATTGATGTTCTATGCATTTTTCTTAAACCGTTAGTAACGGTTTAAGCCATAAAACATTAACTTTCAAACGGAAAAATGAAAATGAAAAGGTTAATATCAGTGGCAAGGAATTGTTATTAATATCAGTGGGAAGGAAGGAATTGTTGTTAATATCAGTGGCAAGGAATTGTTTTTAATATCAGTGGCAAGGAATTGATGTTAATATCAGTGGCAAGGCATTGATGTTAATATCAGTGGCAAGGAGTTGTTGTTAATATCAGTGGCAAGGAATTGTTGTTAATATCATTGGCAAGGAATTGTTGTTCAAATCAGTTGCAAGGAATTGTTGTTAATATCAGTGGCAAGGAATTGTTGTTAATATCAGTGGCAAGGAATTGTTTTTAATATCAGTGGCAAGGAATTGATGTTAATATTAGTGGCAAGGCATTGATGTTAATATCAGTGGCAAGGAGTTGTTGTTAATATCAGTGGCAAGGAATTGTTGTTAATATCAGTGGCAAGGAATTGTTGTTCAAATCAGTTGCAAGGAATTGTTGTTAATATCAGTGGCAAGGAATTGTTGTTTATATCAGTGGCAAGGAATTGATGTTCAAATCAGTGGCAAGGAATTGATGTTAATATCAGTGGCAAGGAATTGTTGTTCAAATCAGTGGCAAGGAATTGATGTTAATATCAGTGGCAAGGAATTGTTGTTCAAATCAGTGGCAAGGAATTGATGTTAATATCAGTGGCAAGGAATTGTTGTTCAAATCAGTGGCAAGGAATTGATGTTAATATCAGTGGCAAGGAATTGTTGTTAATATCAGTGGCAAGGAATTGTTGTTAATATCAGTGGCAAGGAACTGATGTTTATATTGATTGTTTTTACTATTGATTTAAACTCATTGTTGTTACTATTGATAGCAAAAAAATGTTGTTAATACTATTGTGTTTCTATTCAGGGCTGGAGGACAAAATGAGGCCATGGCTATGATTGCTAAGCTACAGTCAAAACTGGACAATGTGGAAAAACAGCTGTAAGTACACTCTGTTTTACAGTGGTCTCTGAAAATTGTTCATGATTTCCATTAATGTTGCAGGTGCTCATTTTCCTGTCATGTACATTAATATGTTAATTGGATCGTCATTACGTTTTTTGTGGTCTTTTGAAGAGTCATTCTATAACCTATATCAGTTCCATTAAATGTATGGGGTTGTGGTCACAAAGGTGTATTTACTCTTTATCATATTTTCTTCTTTCCAATAATCTATTTTGTTTTACAAAGATAAATCATCATGTGTATTATGAGGAGAATGCTTTATGAATAATTATTTTCATTACATTGGTGCATTTCAGAGCTGTGAAAAGTGACAACCGAGGATTGCAGAGTACTGGCCGTGAAAGTGATGTGTATAGACAACCAGGAGCATCAGTGGGATCCCCTCAACGCAAGTCACCAATGGCCCCACCCCGTCAGGTCAAGGGCAACTTGAGTTCTGGACAAAAGCCAAGGTTTGGTCAACCAACACAAACACAACAACCAAGATTTGGTCAACAAGCACAAAATCAGCCAAATCAAGGTCGAAAAGGGCAATTTGGTCAGCAAGCAGGAGGTCAGAGAGCACAAAATCAGCAATTTGGTGCACAGAAAAATCAGCAAAGAGGTGGCCAAGATCAAAAAAATGTTAATCGGGGTGGCCAGATGACACAAGGTCAGCAAAGACCTGGCCAGAGCCAGCAAAATAAACAGGGCGGTCAGATGGCTCGAAGCCCAGCAAACCAAGGTCGTGGTCAACAATCACAGCAGAGGCCAGGTCAGCAACTAACAAACCGTTCTCCAGCTGGAAGGGCAGGCAGGGGCATATCAAAACAACAGAAGCAGCCCCAGCAACAGTGGGGCTCCCAAAAAAGTCAGTTCCAGGGTGGAACAGGAAGGGGAGGGGCCACACAAAACAAGAGACCAATGAAGAGAGGTTCCCAATATGATGCTGACCAGCCTGAACATAAGAGAATGCACATGGATGACAGATCAGATTTCAGTATGTTCATGTTTTATTTGTTAATTGTTTAAAAAAAATAAGAGAGTCAATCTAGCTTTTTGTACAAAAGCAATTTATGAATTTGCAGAAGTTTTAGATGATACAAGATATATAGACATGATAACGTGTTGTTGCACATTTTTGTTATTCTTTTGTCCTCAAAGACAAGAAAGGTGACAAAATATATCATAAACAACAATATTGCAAAACATTTACTACATGTAGTTTAACCTCTAACAGAAAAAAGTCATGGTTTTGAAATTTAAATTGAAAACTGTATCATAAACAACAATATTGCAAAACATTTACTACATGTAGTTTAACCTCTGACAGAAAAAAGTCATGGTTTTGAAATTTAAATTGAAAACTTTAAATTTAAAAATCTTAAATATCAGATACATGAAGCTCTTGTGAATTTTAGGTTATATATATTGCAGGATCAAGACAGAGAGATGACTTAGGGTATGAAGACACTTTTCAACCAAGTAGCTCTTATGGCAACCAAAGGTCTCAACAACTTGGTTACTATGACAACCAAGGTCAGAACAGTAGTCGTAGCAACCGAGCTGGAGAAGCAGAAAAGTTGAAAGATGACCTTGAAGGCAGGTTCCTTGACTCTGACCTTGACAGACGTTACCGTGGAGAGGAACGTTACCGTGACAACCTGGCACTGGATGATCAAAGAAACCAGACCGGTTTCCAACACAGGCATTCCATGTACCAAACTGGAATGGATCAAGCTGCTCTTAGGGGCCATCAAGCTCCTGCCTATCAAAATCAATTTGATGACCAGCAATTGATGGCTTCCCGAAGTCAAGCAACCTACTTTGATTCTAGGCCACAAGATGACTGGGCAGGCAGGGGCTATAGTGGATATTGAGAATACATCTGGTGTTGATATGCACCTTTATATTCGTTAAAACCCTTGTCTTGGAAAATATCTAGTTGCATTCAAATACTACTTGAAGGACTGACCATATGGTAGTCCTTTCTGTTACATTTTTAAGGAAATAGCGGATGTGTTTTACATATTGGTTATACATGTACATGTAAGTGCATTATGCTTTGCAGGTAGAGTTTTTAAAGACCTTAAACATCAGTTTTTAATGCAGTCTGTTTATGATTGAACTATTCCTTGTTTTACAAAAGCAGTAAAAGTAGTTAATTATACTTGTCTATATGTATGTGTGCGTAGGAGAACCAGTTGGTCTTGTTTGATTGTAGGCATCTTTTGTTAGCTGAAAGGTGTTAATTGTGGACATACTTTTTAATGTTATATATTGTGAAATGTTAAATATACAACAAGGAATGTTGTAATGTTATAATCCAATCCTGTATGTAACTCAAGTTGTCATATTAATCAAAGCCAGTTTGTCATATTTTCGGACTTGGGTGTTTTTAGATTATATGTTCTAAACTAAAAAAGATATGGGACAAATTTATTATGTGTTTTCTTCGTAATGTTTTTAGGACTTCTCCAAATATAGTAAGACTTTGCGCTAGTATGATTTCTCTTGTCATCCTGTTTATATGATAGCTTCATTGGTTTTTCATAAACAATGTTTTGTTGTACAAATTTTCATGGCATACATGATGATGCATTTTATGAGAAAATAAATCCTATTACCTGTTGTGATAACATTCTAGATTGTTAGTTTGTACATTTACATTGTATTATAAGGTCATCTCTGTTTTGGAGAGAGAAAGTTCAAAGTATTGTCATAGCCTTGACATCGTTGTCGACTTTCAATCATTTTAACCTTTGTCATACCTTAGAAATATAATCATATGATATATATATATATTCACATAATACTAATAACACATGTCGCCTCAGACAATACAGACATAAACAGCAAGGCCCATAACTCTGTTGTATTTGTTGAGTTTTCGAATGAAAAATAACAAGACAAGTGGTGGCATTTCCTTCATGGGTTTTTTGTTTCTGTGTTTTCATTTTGATACCTCTATACAGTCCCTTTGATTCGCCATACGATTGTTCAGTCGAGGCTCCCTTTGTGTCGTGAATGACACGCCTTCGCTGCGCACTTATTGATAAAGATGCACCAAGAAGCACAAAAATATGATTATTCTAACTTAAAACTTAAACGGTCAAACACTGCCATATCCCTCGCCGATTTAAGAACAGTATCAACTTCGCACTACGACAAATGGAAATAACTAAAAAAGATATCTGCAGCCAGAGTTATGGTTCCTGTGGACTGCACCCTTCTGAGTGATATATACAGTAAAACTGCGATCGCTCGAGGACGCCGAGGACCGAGCCAAATCCTCGAGGGAACCGATGTTTCGAACGACCCGAGTTTAAATTTTCCAGTCTGTTTTGAAATATCATGTATCAGTGTATTTTAAGTTTGAACTCGTCAAACCGACTATTTACTAAGACACCGATTATGTGTTGCGTAGTCGAAATCGCTCATATGTTCAAAGGCTGCCGTATACTAAATGTAAAAGAAATAACAATAAATGAATAAATAGTAGAAACGTGCGTGCGTGCGTGCGTGTGTGTGTGAAGTTTGAAGTCGATACCTAAAGACTTCCAAGTTATGCTCCGGACAAAAAATACGGGGCAATTACAAATGTACGTATATTGCACCCAGAGACATGGCTCTTGTACACTCGCGGCACTTCCCTAAATGAAATATGTACGAGATGTATTTGAAGTTTGAAGTCAATAACTTAAAGACTAAAGAAGTTATGCTCCGGACAATAAATACGTATGTAAATTAAACAAGGGCAATTACTAAAATAAATACTGCATCCAGAGTTATGGTTCCTATGTTCTGCATTTTCCCTCAATGACATAGCTGTATATGAAATTTAAAGTCGATATCTCAAATTCTGTTAAAGCTATGCTCCATAAGATTTCCCGGATGAACGCACGCACGCACATACGCCTACAATAAATGTATCACCTTTGCCTTTTGGTGGGGTGTAAGAAAAATAAAATGTTAGAAGGTCTATACTCGGCACAATACTGAACTTGAGATAGGAATTGCTAACTGAATTAACAGGCTTTCAGGGTACTTACTTCAACACCGGAACGTTTAAACGTTAAGGTGATCGTGTAATTTCATGTAAGTTTCCATTCCAATTACTGTTAACAATGTAAACCAACTTGGATTAATGCCACTTGATTCTTTGACCTTTGATCAAAGCAGCTTGCTGATCTCTATAAGAGATGCTATTGCATATGTGTCTGTTAAAAGCAGAATTAAAATTAGAAGTTATATATCGAAAAGAACTTCTCCAGCACAGTCTACAATGTCCATAAAAATATAGAAATATACGAACTGACTAATTACTTGCGTAATTTCCAGGGGGGTTCCTGTAGAATTTCTGAATACATTGGAACCATTTTGGCTATACGTACATGTATATATGAACATGTACATGGCATAAGACCATGTGTAGCTTTGATTTCGGTAAGTAACTTGTCTAACTATATGCATTTAAATCGTCATTTAAGATTGCGATGTCTATTATCTACCACCAATGCACTGTAACTGAATCCCCCCCCCCAAAAAAAAAAAAAAACACTCGCACAAAAAAAGAAGCAACAAAAACAAATTATAAGAATAACTAAATAAAAAAACACCCGGAACTTTCTAGACATGGCACGGTCTTGAAAATTGTCACGAGTTGCGGAGAAATGTATGTTCCTTCTTCATTCGAAAAAAAACAAAAAAACACTTTCGCTCATATTAAGAGCAAATGTTTGTAAACTTTGTCATGAGCACTGAATTTAGCTTAGTTTAAACTGATGCATTTTTCAACGATTGTGAAACAAGTTATTACAACATTATATTTATCACTCTCGTTGGCATGATTTTCACGATCTTGTTTTGCCGAGGAAATTGGAGTACTTGGAGGAAACCCACTTATCCGGCTTGGTGAACACAGACCAAACACATATGCGTCCAGGCCGGGAATCGAACCCGGGTCCCCTAGGTGTTTGTGGACGTTTATGTTTGAGCCATATTGGTTTCATTAATTCGTGATTATTTTTTACAATTGTCTAGTATTAACTAATTACTGTTACTTGTAACTACGTACATTTATAAAGATGTGAACAGACGACGTATGAGGCTGACTTTATATTAAAGATGTGAACAGACGACGTATGAGGCTGACTATATTAAAGATGTGAACAGACGACGTATGAGGCTGACTATATTAAAGATGTGAACAGACGACGTATGAGGCTGACTATATATGACGTCGCAAGTAAATTTGTCGCCGCAACCACGGCTACACGTCTAAATATGACGTTATATTTTCCAATAACGCTTGACAAGGGAATTATTGTAACATCAAGAAGTAATATATATGTACAACTAAGAGAATCACATGCGTTTATAAGCTGTTTGCGAGTTAGAAATAGGTTTTGGCCAGGCTAACGCTAATCCTAAAAGCCAGAGGCTTTTTAATTGGTTTAGAAATCGACGATTAAATATTTGTAAACGTAAACTTGTTATTTAAACTGAACATAGTATTTTTATTCACAGGAACTATATTACGAAAGACGTTCCTAAGATTCGCGTAGCGTTAAGTATCGTTATTCGGCTTGAGTATCAAAACTACAATATTATCCTGGGTGAACAGCGCTGTATACAATCGATTCGACAAGCCGCTTAAATATAAAGCAGCATGCACCTATTGAAATCCTAGCTGGATAGTTTTCAAATGAATTCAAACATGTGATTAACAAATTGTCGAATTCGTTCCAAATTAACCGGAGTATTAACTAAGAAAGAGAGGGACGCCGGTGTAAGTGAAAGTGACAGATGTTGGTCCGGGAGGCGACCGGAACAGGAAGCGTGCTGGGCCATGGGCAGGGAAAACGGTCTGTGACGCTGCTGACGGAGGGCGGCTGTCACTACCCCGTTATATCTCACTACTCGTACTTGGACAGATGTGACCGTGCACGCTCTGCTCCGCAAAATGCCGGCCGTATCCGTGGGAGCCGGCCTATGCACAGAACCACGCTGCTCATGGCCAAGGGGCCTTGGACGGCGGGGGAAGGATTCCTCACCACCAGCAAAAAGGTACTCGAACAAAACCACTACATCGTAAGCTTTCATTAAAAGCCAAATTTTACATTCTTTAGATACAGGACTTCATATACTACATATACGTCCTTTCTAAAGAAAAAGGGGTCGGGTGGCGTTGTAAATGACATTTATAGAGATTTTCAGCTGTCTGTTAAGAATCGGTAATATCACTAATACTTACGAACATTCTTTGATATGTAGTCGATTCGTCAGATCATTTTGGAAATTTAATTTAATATTTGTAATCTTCTTGGATTAAATTGTTGGGTGCATGTAACAAAACATTCATTTTATAAAAAGAGCAAACTTGTCAATACGGCATAACCTGTAAAAGACAAGTATGGTCTTACAACTGTATTTTGTATAAGAACAATCCTATTTATTTGTTTTGAAAGTACACCAGACTGCATTAATTAAAAGCGACGTGTAGTGTTTCATTTGTTGCTACAAAATAAAGACTAAGGTCGACCCCAGATTTCTATCTATTTGTTCAGAAATGACGCGTGCCTACATTAGCAATCATTAGTGATCAAACAATCTTAAGTAATCACTTGTATTGTTCAAATGAAAAGTAGGGTAGGCACAAAACATTAAACAACCTTTTTTAATGGCTCGTGTTGAAATCCCATATCTGTAAAGCATTTTCTTTATTTGTCCATTAACAGTGAAAAACATATTGGCACTCTATTAACCGATTCACATTTCTCATGTTTACACCTATTCCTTATACTTCCTTCCCGTTAACTACCCCCCCCCCCCCCTCGTACCAACCGCCCATCGTCTGTCTGTCCGTCTGCCGTAGCGTACCACAGTTAACTGCTGGGCAACGGATCTGTTTAGTGTTTACACACTTACATACGTATCATGCAATAGCGGCATGACAGCGCAGTTTTCCGAATGTTTTAATTCGGATACATATGTAGTTTCGAGACATATTCATTTTCAATAATACTAAACTAAATACAAAAACAATAATATCTTAATACTTTGAAGTTAAATCCCCCACAGTGTTCGACTTAATCTCTTGATCGGGGATCAATTCTTGTTATAACTATTTGTATTTGGTTAACATACCACCAAACAGCCGTACAAGTAATCACTTTTGTGCAGTCGATGCAACGATGGGAATGCAAGCGAACTGAAAACAACTCTTATCTGATATCGTATATTCACATAATGTACTTTGTCAACAATCGTTTGCTATTACGACGCCACTAGAAAAAGGATATATATCTGTTCGACCGTCTACCTCAATTAAACAATATTGATGAAAGTTTGGTCACGTTTTAATATGCTACATGCCGAACCCATACTCCGCATGGTCAATGTCACAATATAAGGTCAAGGGTTTGAGCCTTTCTTTTTGTATCCGTTTTGTATATCCAGCGACCATTTTATTACACACTGCTAATTATATACTTAAGATGAAACTTGGACCACATTGTCTACTAGTCAAGGTCAGGTGCAGAGGGCATGCTAGAACATCGTCGGATCAGGGTCAAGGTCGCAAGTCGAGCCAAGGTCCAGTTTCAGAGATTTGTAGCTCGTGTGTCTGCGTCAATACGTCAAAGGCCAAAAGGCTTTGGGTCCTTGATATATAGAATAAAATGCTGACCTCTACTAAGCTTAGAAAAAAATGATGTCCAGTTCAGGATCAACTCGTAAGCGAGCGATTTAGGGCCACAATAGATCTCTTGGTTCTGTTTTGGTCTTGTACAAGCAGACAGTATATATCGCGGTCTAATCCAGTGGCAGATATGAAGTATCTGAATATAATCTATTGGTCTCTTCAAACCCTTTTTATACATAAAACATAGCTACTTGATTTGTCAAATATATCTGTATGATCATGCCATTTTGATGGATGGTAAATATTTGCTCAAATGTTATAAGTGCGTTATACAGTAGTTTGGTATTTGCTCATAATTTATAAAACAAGGCTGTCAAAGATTTAGAGCAAATGACAAATACAGCAGGTGGATAATCCGATTGTACTAAATACTAAGTACTTAAACATGAATAGTCTATGTACATTTGGGATACAGTCACATGGGTAAAAAATAAACGTGGGTAGGCCATGGACTAGAGATGGACTGGGAAATAATGGTGGACTCTGGTTGCGTTCTGGTCTTGCCAGGAGGACGGGGATGGGCAATTGTCACCGGGACTTGGGACGGACTGGGAAATGGTGGTGCACTGTGGGTTGGTGGTGGTCTTGCCTGTAGGAAGGGGCTGGGCAAGGGCCACAGGGACTCGGAATGAACTCGGAAATGGTAGTGGACTGTGGACGTAGGGTGGTCTTGGTGGGAAGGCCATGGACTGTGGGTTGGCAGGAGTTAGCGAGACTGAGGAATTGGGGTTAACTGAGACGGATTGAGGGTATATATAAACGGGGTTAATCGGGAGCTTGAACGACTGGCATAGTATGGCAAACGCATAGCATTATTATTGTTGAAATATATATAATGAGCATAAAAACTGTACTATGTATTTGTTATTTTGTAATATACAGAATTATACCATTATCACACCACACATATTTTAAATGAATACATAACGGTTTTAGTTTATCTGAATTAGGGTTGTGTTGTAGAAACTGGAGTATTCGTTTCCAAAATTTGACTTTAAAAGCTTGCTAGAAGCTCAGCTCAAGCTCGAACCTAGCATCTCTAGACCAACTCGGTATCGAACTCTCTTCCACATACACTGGCATATAGTAACTGTTCATACAAAACCATGTACACGCAGTATAAATTCACATTCGGGGGGGGGGGGGGCATTTTCTAATGTTGTCATAACTTGTGGCCCAACCAAATGGTATATTAATATTGTTTGTCAAAACTATGTATATCACGTGCATATATTATTTACAATAAAATACGATTAAACTATAAACTCAGTAAAATACACATGAGATTGATGAACATTTAACCATTTTCAATAGAACGAACATTTATTAGATTTCCATATAAAGTAATAGAATTCTAATTTATTCTTGTAATTGAAAACCATTCCGCTTAAATAGATTTCAATCTTGTTCAAAAAGGTAATTAATGATGAATTTTATCTTTAAATTGTCTTCGCTGTTCAGTATATACGTACATACATTTTAATTGAATAATAAACAATGTAATTGAAAGACATTTGGGCAAAATATATTCAGCCAGTCTTGATTGTTGAAGTTCTTTATTGAATGCGTATTGAAGGCAAATCACAAACGAATTCATTTCCCACTCCTAAAATGCCCTATACAGACGAATTGAATGTTTACTACTCAGACATTCATTGGTAAATGATGTTAAAACAAGCAATAAACGTATTGACGGTTAAAACATGAAATCTGATACTACCTCTTATATGATATTGAACTGGTATTTAAGAGAACGTCTTCTATGGGTTAATGTAGTATTTTAGCATTACCTGTGAGGCATATGTATAAGCATTGATTTGAGCTATGTCATTCAGGAAATAATGTTTGTACAAAAGCATTGGCTGAATCACGGACCTATAAACTGGTTTATACGTCCGTGGCTGAATCAAGTCCGCCAATATCCGTGCTTGCGTTTGTCCGCACGAACATCTGGCCGGGCTTATGGGTTTTATTGACATTCGGGTCTACAAAGGCCTTTTTGTATAGTTTTCTAAATGGAAGCTCATTAAACAACTGCTTATGAGCTTTTATTTTCAAAGAAGGAAAAACCTAGGAAGTTAAGTATTACTCCAAGGTACGAATCCTTAATGAAATGGCTCCCCGGACCGGATGTTCATGGATGACTAACCGTAGAAGTCAGTTTGCATGTACACTATTTCCGTAATAACAACCGATTATTGTGACGGTTCTTTAATAATATAATTTGCTTGAAATAAGATTTAAAAAAACAACAACAAACTCTGTAAATTGTTCGAGTATTAAGCGAACAATAATCTTAATTCCATGTTTATATCTATAATGTCTTATGTAGAACAAGATCCACAGAAGATTTAGCGGATTATAAAATATTGAAAACTGGATTCGATACATAACAAAGAAATGCATACAAGTGGAACTTAAATTGGCTAAAGGACATTACCAAATACCGAGTTCCTAATACAAAACACAGCATTGATACCCATATTGGTGGCTCATTTATACGACCTTTCACATTGCTATGTTAATATAGATTAGAGGAATACTTAATTAAAACATTTCTACAAACTGTTATACATCTTGGTGAAACGTACGTACGGAGGTATATTCGATCATAAGAAATGTGGAATATTCTCGGATTTCTCAAGAAATAAAAGTATAAACAGAGAATAAGGAGCACATTGAGGTATCGTTAAAATGCTGTTCTCTTTTAGATCATTTAAGTATCGCTTGATAACATAAACAAAACTAATAAATATTGAATGTATACCAATGATCATTGGTATTTGTTTGAACAGAAACTATATTTTATATTTGTACACGGTTCCATATGGACATATTGATATTTCAAATTATAGTTTTAAACGAATCAAGATACGTGCCGTTGTTTGCTTAATTATTCAAGTCAATGTATGAATATTTATTAAGAAACTGTCATTTTTTGCTAGCGTTCTAGTACACAGTTGAAATACCCTCGTCGAAAGCCTTTTAGGCGTTTACGCAAACAACCCGTCGTAAATAGTCCCACAAGTGCATGTCATGCCAGATCAACACTTCGCCTTCATTCTTGTGTTTTTTTTTTTTCAAATTCTGTAATATGTTATATTGGACTGTCACATAAATACCCCCGCCCTGCTTGTCATTCCAGAACTTCGGTGGCAGTAAGACATTGAACCCCGTCCGGCGACCGCCTCTGTGCCCCTCCATGCATCGATCACAGGTACGCCTAGACCACCCCGAAGCTCGGGCGGACCCCCAGCCCGACCCACGTGGACAGAACTGGCACACACACTATGCAGAAACGTTCATAGAGAAGCCAGTCATACCGGTACGTATGTAAACCATAATACATCATATTTCATGTGGAGTGGCCATCTAGGATGGACAGTTCTACCTAAAAAGTTAGAGGCATCTAGGGTCAAAGCATTAGACATAAGACTCCGCAAGCGAATATTTCAGACGGAATGATGTAATTAATTTTCCTCCAATTGTGTATAACATTTATACAAACAACAAAATTATACGACAAAGAAGGGCTAAAATGTAACACTATTACTTTAGCGAATATAATAAAAGTTTACAACAACTTTTAAATGATATATTTTGGTTATCGAATATTCGAATATTCGTTCGAAAGAATTACCGAATATTCGAATATCAATTTTGCCATTCGTTTGCATCCCTAGTATAAATATACACATGTAGATATTAAAGTGAACGTTTCGCTTTATATTATAATATAAGTATACTTATAAATTAATAGTTTGCTAGTACGAATATTTGACTGAAAACATTTCGGGTAATTACCTGGAGTTCAAGCGAGGGCCATTGAGTGTGTTGACATACGCATTTTCCGCGCCAACAGTCTGCTAATATGCTGCACGGTCTACATTCCACTTGTTATTTGAACAGATGAAGCATACCTTCATTAAAATTTTAATGATGACATCAAGTGTGAAATGATATCATAAATACCGGTACATTGTAGACATTTGAATCAAACTTTTTATTGTTGATACAAAACACCTGTGTCGCAGTTTAAATATGTCAGCTATTCATTTTTACAGCAAATTACATTGCTTGAATCTTTTGAAGTTCCCGTGTAATGAAAGAAATAAGTCTAGAGCTACAAGTTGACACAGGTATTTCGTTGTGATGTGTATTGGTGTAGGTTTAACACTACAAAGGAGCGAACAATTCTGGTATCATTCAATACAACAATTTAAATACCTAATTAACATAGCAAATTTTCGAAAATAACATTATTGTCCCACTTTCAAGAGGTTTTTCAATAAGCGTCATATGCAGCAAACCCCAGAACTCATTTCCGTAGAAAGGAAGCTTGCTCTAGCTTTTAAAGGTCTATTCTTGTAGGCAAACCGTCTTCATATGACGTCTCTAGTCAACCGTATCGACCAGCAAGAGGGCGTGGACATGAAGGGAAGCATACGAGTGGATTCCGGCCCACCCAACTACTTCACCCAGTACAGGCGCACGCACGACAAGCTGGGCACTGTGCTGGGTACAGGTGTACCGAGAGACTTTCCGGTCCGACAAGAGTACAATGTCATTACCGGTAGGACGGGTATTACATATTTTTGTAAAATTTTGTAAAGATCATTTCGGCCTAATATTTTCGAGTTTGTCGTTTGTCACCCAAAAAGCAAAGGGTGCCACATACTTATATTTAAAACAAACTGCACGAAGAAGACTAAATAGAACGACTTAATGGTGT